>NC_089822.1:216436418-217061418 GCF_035046505.1 Tiliqua scincoides
TAACCTTTCACAAATTGTCATGGAGATAGTTCAAGGAGGAAACCTGTTCAGGTCCTTGTTCTGCAAACACAACACAGGCTTAGCTCTGTGTCAGTCAGAATGTCTAAAATGCCTTAAATGAAAAATGTCTGTGTTTGCAGATTATAGGATGAAGGGGACAAACCTTCTCATGGCACTTATAACAGTTTTATAACTACCAGGGTTAAAATGTATGGCTGAGCTGACCTAAAGGAGACAGCTATTACCTGATTATACCATTTTAAGTAAAACTCAATACATGCATTGATGAACTGACTCGCAGGACAGAATGTATGCACAGGGAAGCACTGTGCAATCATCTACAAAAGTAACTACCACATCAAACCCTCCTAAGTTTAAAATAAAATTTGCGAGAATCTATTTCTCACTGAAGAGTCATGAGAATGGATCTCAATGTGTACAAGCATGTGTATTCTAAAAAATGCTGACATTTGCAATGCTGAGAACCATGTAGGAATTGCCAGGAAGACTGAACATATAGCCTACTTTTAAAAATATGCTGATATCACAACACTAACAGGGCACTCAGTGGTAACAAAGGCACAATACTTTGGTGATCTTTTAAGTATTGGGGAATGGTTCAATTGGTTCTCTTGGAGAAACAAGTGGCTAGTGAAACAAAGTTGTAAGGTGTCATTCTGTTTCTAAATGAAGAGTATAGACAGGGCTGTTAGAGACAGGGCTGTGTGGTGTGGGGCGGCAGGTGAGGACCCCACCAGAGTCCTCCGAAAAGCACCATAGCTGCCAAAGCTGTGAGTGCACAAACACTCACAATGCAAGGGCTCCAGCCACTATGTGGACTGCATGTGTTGTGTTTGCGCACTTGTGGCAGAGATAGAAATTTTCAGAGGACTCAGGTGGGATGGTTCTGCCTCACCTATTGCCCCCACACCACATGTCCCTGGCTAGAGCACATCAAGGTATTAAAGAGGACCTTGTATTGAGAACAGGATGGATTTGCATAGCTAGATTGGAATTTGTTTCCTGGCACAAGATGCATTCTTTTGATTACCTCGGTGTAAATAAATATTACGTGTGTTCAAAGCAAGGAATGGCCCACGTTTGAAAGGCTTGATTTTGAAAACTTCTTAGCAGCCTAGTGTTCTGAAATTGGAAACCATCCACAAGCTTGGAGTACATGTGTACACACCTGCAATCATCATGTGTGAGTGCGGAAAAAGTGTGAGGAAAAGAATTTTGGTGGTGCGTGTAACTTTCATGTCAGTTGCTCTCGCACACAGAGGCCCCCACCTTCACACTGAGCAGGCAGGAAATTCCAGGCATGGTATGGGTGTCCAGGCTGGGGGTGGAGCATGCTGACAGTTATCCCTGACAGGGCTTGTGCTTGCCTGTCAGTTTGGCTCCATTTGGCAACCCCCACCTCTCCCTTTGTGCAGTCTGAGATTAGCTGGTTGCCCCTTTGGGAGACCAGCTGGAATTTTTTTGCTGTTAGCCAGATTGACTTTGGGCCTGCAGTTCTTTTGCCTACCCCAGACTGACTTTGGGCTTGGATGTCTTGGCTTCTTTTTTATTTGACTCTCTTTGCACCTTCTTTTTTGGTCACCCTAGGCAGAGGTTGTGCAGGGTGAGATGGAGTGAATATGGGGGCAGGAAGGGGGATGCAGCAAGGCCAGGAAGGGGACAATATTAACAGCAGCAGCAGCACCACAAATATCCTATCCCCCTTTCAGGCCTTAATCTGCCGTCACAGGTCTACTTAGACTTGCTCCAGCAAAGTAGCTGGCACAGGTCCAAGTAGCCCCATTTGAGTGGCAAATGTTTCCTTACTTGGACCTGATTCTCCCCTGTGGGATGCAGAAAGCTTTCCAGTGGCATGTCTACATTGGGAGATTTAAGTAGAATTGGACTGCCCATCAGTTAAGCTACCCCATTAAACTGATTAATGATTGAGTACTTCAACCAGTTTATAAAACATAAAAATAACATCCTGAATGCCCATACAAATAGAATAAAATAAAAGTTTTTGCTGTCTCCAGGAAGTTACCATCAAGTTAGCATGAGGGGCGCTTCCCAGAAAGTTGGAAGATAAAGGAGAAGGTGTAGCAGATGGACATCTGATTTGCTGTTGCTTTGGACCTTTGTTTTTCTCCTTATTAAATATTTGGGATTTTACAATGGACTGTTGCAGTTACACTTCTAATAGAAGGAAAATAGTTAGTGCTCATTTGAAGTTCTTAAGCGCTGTAAAATGAACCAATTTTGTGCTTTCTAAAAAGCTCCATTGTTTTCCTCAGTTGGAACTTTCTTTTAAGTACTGCTCCAAATAAAGGCACATTGCAGGCGCTCTGAATCCCTCATTATACACTGAAAGGTTATTAGGTCCACCAGGCCATGAATTAGTAAAAAAATTTTCATAGCAGGCGGAACTGAGCCTTTACAATTTTTTCTTTCTTTTTTGGCAGACTGAAAACAGAGCAGGGAACATTCATTCCTGCAATTTGAAAGAGAACTTCCATGCTTGCAGAATTATTTTCAAAAACAGTTTAATAGAGTTTATCACATGAGAACTTTAAGATTACATTGAGTAGCTGTTCAGGTTTCACTAAAAAAGTAAACCTGTAATTAGTTGTAAAATAATGAATATTTTAGAGCAGAAGCCTTGTATTGTTCACATTTTTGCTTAACAATTACACTGTGGACATATGTAGATCTTACGATCAAATGCATTTGCACTCTGGCTCAAAATAATCACCCAGCCATAGTGTTTGGGAACCACTAAGTAGAGTAGTGGTTGACATCCTTTTCATTTCCTAGTCAGGCCTAATCATAGTTGTTATCATGCCTGAATTGACAAACTGTGGTTTGTTAACCTCATGGGGTGCATGGGGTTGAGGGTGAAAACCGACAAGCGGATCGACAACTCTGCACCATGCAACAGAAAACAGAAAACTCCTGCCCTAAAACTGGGCACCTGGAACGTAAGGACAATGACACCTGGCTTCTCTGATGACCTGCAAGAAATAGACGATGCACGCAAAACAGCTGTCATCGACATGGAGCTGAGCAGACTGCAGATGGACATCGTCGCCCTTCAAGAGACAAGGCTGCCAGATTCCGGATCTGTCAAGGAGAGAAATTTCTCATTTTTCTGGCAGGGAAAACCACCAAACGAAACCAGGGAACATGGCGTTGGCTTTGCAGTCAGAAATACTCTGCTGGAATCCATCATCCCACCTACTGTGGGAAGTGAAATAATTTTGTCCCTGCAGCTCCAGTCATCAGCAGGACCTGTCACACTCATCAGTGCTTATGCACAGACTCTGTCGTCTCCAGCAGAAGCCAAAGACAAATTCTACGATGACCTGGCCACCACTATCAAGAAGATCCCTGTAAAAGAGCTATTGTTCATCCTTGGCGATTTCAATGCTAGAGTTGGTGCTGATAACAGTTCGTGGCCCACTTGCTTAGGTCAGTTCGGCACTGGGAAGATGAACGAAAATGGCCAACGCCTGCTAGAGTTTTGCTGTCATCACGGTCTCTGTGTCAGCAACACATTCTTCAACACGAAGCCCCAACATAGAGTCTCTTGGAGACACCCAAGATCAAAGCACTGGCACCAGCTCGACCTGATTCTCTCCAGACGCTCCAGCCTTCCCAGCATCAAGATCACACGCAGTTATCACGGTGCTGCCTGCGACACTGACCACTTCCTGGTGTGCAGCAGAGTGAAACTGCAAGCAAAGCGACTGTACCACATGAAAAAGGAAGGAAGACTTCGCACTGATACCAGCAAGATCCGGGATCAGAGAAAAGTGGAGGAATTTGCACAAGCACTTGAGGAATCTCTTCCAGGCCCGGCCGATGCAAACGCATCCAACAGATGGGAACATTTCAAGAATACCGTTTACAACACCGCCTTGTCCATATTTGGCAAGAGGACCAACAAGACGGCAGACTGGTTTGAAGCCCACTCTGAGGAGTTGACACCAGTCATTGAGGAAAAGAGGAGAGCTCAAGCAGCATACAAGGCCTGTCCCAGTGAGTGCAACCTGCAGGTCCTCCGAGCTGCTCGCAGCAAAGTCCAGCAGGCTGCCAGGAGATGTGCTAACGACTACTGGCTCCAGCTCTGTTCCGAGATACAGATAGCAGCTGACATGGGCAACATCAAGGGGATGTATGATGGTATCAAGCAGGCCCTAGGTCCAACACAGAAGAAAATTGCCCCTCTGAAGTCTGCCACAGGCGAGGTCATCCAGGATCGGGCACAGCAGATGGAACACTGGGTGCAGCACTACTCTGAACTATATTCCAGAGATAATGTAGTCACCAAAGAAGCGCTGAACAACATTGAGTGTCTGCCTGTGTTGGAGGAGCTTGACAGTGAACCAACCCTAGAAGAACTTCACGTGGCCCTGGACTCCCTTGCCTTTGGCAAGGCACCTGGAAAAGACAGCATCCCTGCTGAAGTCCTAAAGTGCTGCAAAGAGATCATCGTCACTGAGCTGCATGAAATCCTTTGTCTCTGCTGGAGAGAAGGTGGGGTACCTCAAGACATGAGGGATGCAAACATCATCACGCTGTACAAGAACAAAGGCGACAGGGGTGACTGCAATAACTACCGTGGCATCTCTCTCCTTAGCGTTGTAGGAAAGTTGTTTGCCCGAGTTGCACTAAAGAGGCTCCAGGTACTTGCAGACAGCGTCTATCCAGAATCGCAGTGCGGATTCCAAGCCAACAGGTCCACCACTGATATGGTATTCTCCCTTAGACAACTGCAGGAAAAATGCAGGGAACAACGACAGCCACTCTTTATAGCCTTCATAGATCTCACGAAGGCTTTCGACCTGGTCAGCAGGGACAGCCTCTTCAAGATTCTCCCCAAGATCGGATGTCCACCCAGGCTCCTCAGCATCATCAGATCCTTCCACAAGGACTTGAAGGGCACTGTTGTCTTCGATGGCTCCACATCAGAGCCCTTTGACATCCGAAGCGGCGTGAAGCAGGGCTGTGTTCTTGCACCAACCTTGTTTGGGATTTTCTTCACTGTCCTGCTGAAGCAGGCCTTTGGAACTGCAACAGAAGGCATCTATTTCCAGATCAGATCAGACGGAAAGCTCTTCAACCTCTCCAGACTGAGAGCAAAGTCCAAAGTCCAGCTGAAATGTCTGCATGACTTCCTCTTTGCCGACGATGCAGCTGTCACTACCCACTCTGCCAAAGATCTCCAGCAGCTCATGGATCGTTTTAGCAAGGCCTGCCAAGATTTTGGACTGACAATCAGCTTAAAGAAAACACAGGTCATGGTTCAGGATGTGGACTCACCTCCCAGCATTACAATCTCTGCGCATGAACTGGAGGTTGTCCATGACTTTGTGTACCTTGGCTCAACGATCTCCGACACTCTTTCTCTCGATACCGAGCTAAACAAATGCGTCGGTAAAGCAGCTACCACGTTTTCCAGACTCACAAAGAGAGTCTGGTCCAACAAGAAGCTGACGGAACATACCAAGATCCAGGTCTACAGAGCTTGTGTCCTGAGTACACTTCTGTACTGCAGCGAGTCATGGACTCCGCTCACAACAGGAGAGGAAACTGAACGCTTTCCACATGCGCTGCCTCCGACGCATTCTCGGCATCACCTGGCAGGACAAAGTTCCTAATAACACAGTCCTGGAACGTGCTGGAATCCCTAGCATGTATGCACTGCTGAAACAGAGACGCCTGCGTTGGCTCGGTCATGTCTTGAGAATGGATGATGGCCGGATCCCAAAGGATCTCCTCTATGGAGAACTCGTGCAAGGAAAGCGCCCTACAGGTAGACCACAGCTGCGATACAAGGACATCTGCAAGAGGGATCTGAAGGCCTTAGGAGTGGACCTCAACAGGTGGGAAACCCTGACCTCTGAGCGGCCCGCTTGGAGGCAGGCTGTGCAGCATGGCCTTTCCCAGTTTGAAGAGACACTTGGCCAACAGTCTGAGGCAAAGAGGCAAAGAAGGAAGGCCCATAGCCAGGGAGACAGACCAGGGACAGACTGCACTTGCTCCTGGTGTGGAAGGGATTGTCACTCCTGGATTGGCCTTTTCAGCCACACTAGACGCTGTGCCAGAACCACCTTTCAGAGCGCGATACCATAGTCTTTCGAGACTGAAGGTTGCCAATATGGTTAGCACTTGCTGTCTGTACCAGAACTAGAAACCATAACTTCTGATTCCCTTTCTAAGGGCAAGCACTGACTGTTCTGGCAGATTGCTTATGTTCTGAGCAAATTCCAGAAATGGAGATGGAAGCCATGCACAAGAGAGGAGAAGAAAGAGAAAAGGAGGGGAGAGGGAAGCATCCAAGCCCATCACAGCTCATTCCCAGTCCTCAGAAGTAAATCTTGTACAGCAGCAGTTCTCAAGGTCCAAGGCTCACCAGTAGGTCATGACCCAAGTTTGGGCGATTCATGAAACTGATTGGCGAGATTAGACTATGTACATCAAGGGTTAAACAAGCTGCTACTGGGAGAGAGCACTGCTGTCCAATCTCCAGTATAGCCACAGAGGCTTGAGCAACTGGTAAAGTGAAACATATTTTCAGTGGGTCCCTATACTAAAAAAGTTGGAAACTACTGTTATACAGCATTAAAATAGCTGAAAAAATGCATTTTCTTAGGGTTTTTCTAACAGTAGCCATGAACTCAAGAAATTGAATCCACATGCTATATAGTTAACAACAAGGCATATTCTGCAAATTTTCACAACTGTTAACAGCAATAATGGTGTAGAAATAATTCTGTGACTGAAGCCCAAACTGCTTAGGCTGCAAATCCTATGCATACTTTCTTGGGAGTAAGCCCAATTAAACACCATGGGACTTACTTTTGAGTAGACATGGAAAGGGTTCTGCTGTAAATATCTCAAGTTAGGCCTTTTCTTTCCTGCTCTCTGTTCCTGCAGGAAGAAGAATTGAAGTCTGATAAGTAACACAAATACAGTCAAAATTAAGTCAATGCAGCATTACTATCTAATAAATACAGGATATTGAAACGTTGTTGGAATGGTTATCCTGCACAATATCTCGAAACGTCTCTGGCTAAGGTACGCAGTTTGCTTTATTGCTGGTTGATGGCTTAGATAACATGTTTACACAGAATTATGCACAGTCTCTATTGCTTTCCAGTTTGTTGGTATCTTTCCAGGGCAGGTCTTTTTTAGAAGGAACACCACACACACACACACACACACACACACACACACACACACACACACACACCCTCCAACTGTAAAGGCAAACAAAGCATTCCCTGCAGTAGAAACCATCTGGATGATAAGCTACAATTGCACTCCTGCGGTGGATGTTCTAATACTCACTCCAGTATCTTCCTTTTATTTCACAGAAGAGAGCTGTGATGCCTCAGTGCACATCTATCTCAGAGATGCCATTCTAGGGGGAAATAAGTTGGGTAATTTCCTAGTTACATCAGTAGAACACTAAACTGAGTGGAGGAGCAGTTGAAGATCAACTGGGCCATGATCAGAAGATATTTCAGGGGAAGGGAATCCGTAAGACGGACTACTGGATTCTTCTTACAATATGCCTCTTTTCCTTTGTTCCTGTCTCTTTGCTTAGCATCTGCCTGAGCGTTTTGTACAACCCAAAAGCACGCCAGTCTATTTTGTTACATTTGGTGGTCCTAATTACCCTGGTTTGGATTTTTGCTTCTAAAGAAGTGACATGGACTTTTGAGATTCTGCAACAGAAGAAGAGAAGCAGGCAGAAAGGCAGTAAACTTGGGGCTAAGGCTTAGCAGCTACACACGCATACACGGCCATATGCTAGCAGAGCTGATAGGTTTGTCCTCAGGGGTGCTGCCCTGACCCATCTGGAAGCCAAGATCTCTGCCAGCCCTCAGTACTCTCTGCAGAACAAGTACCCAGAGAAAAGGTTCCAGGCTCCCAAAGGCTAAGCACCCCAGTCAGGTAGAGCATCTAGGAATTCTACCTTTTGTTGTGTGCCAACCAGGCTGGTCTGCCGTTTTGCACATGAAAGGAAATTGAACTATATTCTGGGTTGGAGGGGGAGCACTCCAGCTGCTGACACAGGCAGACTTCAAAGGAAGGCGAGGACAGTGTTTTGTTTGTGTATCCAGCATAAAGAGAAATTGGCAGGGGGCGCTTGGGTAAATATAGTCACTCAAAGGGCTGCTTTTTTGCTCTTTGGCTTGGATCTTTCATTGTGCCAAAACATCAGCATATTGTTGGGAGCAAATTGATAATTGGAACAAAGGGAGAGGGAGGATTCATTGCCTAAGCTGACACCCCCCAAAGGACAACCCCAAGTTTTAAAAACACATGTCACTCCCTGATCTGCAGTTTGTAAAATGTACGTTGACTACTCACCAGCTAGTCTGCAAATGGTCTCTATCTTGCTCTTTAATAAGAAACCTCAGACTACAATTCAAAGATACATCAATACAATTGAACTCAGTGTGACTTACCCAGAAAGTCCCCTATGCTTTGAAAAGTACATGAAAGCACCAGCAACCCTGTCCCAAAGCACACAGGAACTGGGTTACAATTCTCCTTCATTCTGCCATTTGCAACTATGCTGCATTAGGCAGTGGGGCAACTGGGAATTGTAAAATGGTGCTGCGGGTGAGGAAGAGGGTGATATGCTGCCTCTACTGCTCCCCATTCTCTCCTGTGAAGACAAGCACTGGTGCAGGACCCAGTGAAGAGGTTTACAAGAGGATAGTCAGGAGCAGGCAGCAACAGTGGACTACCCTCTTTCTTTCCCTGGCACTGTTTGACAATTCTTGGATGCCCAAGCCCACCTCCCAGAGTTGGGGAACAAGACACCCAGGAATTGCAAAATGGTACTGATGGAAGAAGACTGTCTGCTACTCCCTTTTCCCAGTTGTCCAGTAAGTGTCCTTGGGATCCTGCATCAGGCAATGGTGGGAGCAGCAGTAGTAATGGACCCTCAGTGCCTCAAGTCCTGGGCATGGATTTTTGTGTGGTTGTAGGCCAAGGTATCTGCCCTACAAGGTCCCACCTGTGGCTCTGCCCCTGAACACAGTAAACATGCACCAGACTGAGCTGATGCTGAGGCCAGTCACAAATTAAGGTTGGCTTTAAGTGCACCTATATTTTTATCTTAACTATGAACATGGTGTTTCCTCACCTTCTCTCTTCTGCTGTCTCTACAAAGCGTTGCTGTTATATGACTCTCATGACAAAGTGTCTAGAGAAGTTTCTAATCAGCCTGGTTTATTTTAAACAAGAATAGCAACACAATTTTATCAGGCCAGTAGCAGGTATTTCCCCCCCCCCCCCCCCACAAAGCTCAGGAATCACTGGAGGTTCATTTCACAGTAACTGATGCGGAATACAAGGAGTCCTCTTAGACATTAATGAGTTCCATAAATTAATTATATGTTTTGCAAGAGTTTCTCCTTTCAATGTTTTTGAATCGGATACTCCTCAGTGTCTCTAAATGTCTATGATCTTACCATGTGAACAAAGAACGCAGGACTCCCTGTTCTACCACATGAATCATGTTTTCCCTTTTTAATTAATTACCCCGTTATACTTTTAAAAAGCCCTTACAGTCTCATCCTATGTATGTTTTACTTAGCAGTAAATCTTACTGAATTCTGTGCATACTCCTAAATATGCATAGCATTCGAACCTTCATAATTTTTATTGGTTTTGGTCCAGTGCTGCCTAAGCACATAAGAGGCGCCCTGCTTGATTAGATCAAAGGTCCACCCAACATAAGAATAGTCATCCCTCAGTATCTGCAGGGAATTGGTTCCAGGCTTCCTCCCATGGTTACTGAAAACTGTGGATGGAGGAGTCCAGCACCACAATCACTTGAAAATGGCCGTAGCTGAAGAGAAGAGAGACTCCAGCCTTACGCAGGTGTTCTCCCCAGCATACTTGTAAGCCCCATCTCCATGCTGACAATGTGTACAGTCTTTGGCTGCAATGACAAATACTGTATGTGCTTATGGTGGGATCCTCCCTGTGCTAGAGAATACTACAAACCCAATTCCAGAATGATACAAGCATGAACATCTTCTGAACTCATGCTCTGGCACTGTTGGAGACGAGAGTAGGCCTGTGCACAAGTACACAGCCCCATTCTTCCTTCTTCTCAACTGCCTTCCATTTATTCTCAATTACCACTTTACAGTGATAAGGGAGGTGCAATGTAATGACCAAAACCCCATTCTTTACTTGTTAGCCTACAAGCTTATCATCATCATCATCACCTGTCATCTTGTTCTACGATCTTCTTTGCATTATTAGTTATATTTATAATATTTATAGCATACCACTCTAAGCAATATTTAAGTTCATCAGTAGCCTCCTGTGAGGGAATTATTCAACAGAAAAGAAAAAGAAAGAAGACCTCCATTACAGTATTCTATCAATGAAATCCACCCCCATCCAATGTGTGGCAGGAGTCAGAGTTGTGGGAGTCCATAAACAATAAAATCTGTCTTCAACATTGGCTAATATCTTCTACAAGTCTAGAGGAAAAGTGTGATAGTTCTCTCCAAACTGAAGCTTGTTTTAAATCAGCCAGGCAAAAAGCCTCTAATTTACTTGCCTTTATCTATATTTCTGCAGTTGCTTTTGTTCTGTTCATGAAGTTAATTAGTAACTTGTCTCTAAAGGGAGTTTATAATTTGAAATGCACTATCTTCACTATAAAACAAGCCCAGACTCTTTTTTACATTTGGAATGAATTTGAATCTATTTATGGATAAGTAAACTGACCTAGTGGGCCTATCAAACAACCTAGATCTTCCATTAAAACAGAAAGTTGACCTCTGGGGATGGGAGGCGGGGATGTATAACTGACATAAGGATAGAACAGCAGTTATGGGTTCAGTACAGCGAAGTCTGGTATTCTTTATACAGAGACAAAAAACCATGTTTATTTATTTATTTTTTTACTGCAGCCTCCAGCACCTAGGGCTGGTGCCAGGCTATTTTGTGCACTAGGCAAGGTACTTGCACCACCACTGTCCCAATTTTTTTCATAAGATTTTTTAATTAATTATATTCCATAGCACTGTTGTGACATTTATCTTAAAATAAAAGCATGTAAATTGCCAGTTGCATTTTTACATGGGTTAAAAAAAACTAATCTGCATAAAACTGCCCCTCAAAGATCAGTATTGTGCCCCTCTGAGGACTGCACCCTAGGGGGCTGCCTAGTTGGTCTAATGATAGCACCGGCCCACTGGCGCCACATGGTTCTCTAGAAATTACCTGCATCACTTTGCAACCAGAAAGGCTTTGCAGTCTTTTTGAAACACATAATTATTGAGAACCATTGTGAAGCTACTTTTCCTTTTCCCCTTCCCTCTCGCTTTATTCTCTGGCCTCTTTTCCTTTCTCCTGCCTTACATATTTTCCTCAAGTGGCTCACTTGACCTCCAAGCCTCCCATCTTGCTTTATATTCCCCTTCTTTGCTAAACGTTGGGTTCACATTGCATTTGTTCTTTCAAATGTGTCTCACACACACTCCCCTTCATACAAATAGAAAACTAAAAGTCAGGGAGAAGTGTTCTAGCCAAGACCATGTCCTGATACACTATTATTTTTGTAAGTACAGTATAGACATTTTTTTCCTATGGGAAGAATTCATCCATTAAACCTTCCCCCAGCCCGACTGACTATAATGGTACAGTCTAGGAACAGTTCTAACACTTCATCTGCTTTTTTGTGTGGATTAGGTTGTATTCCTTCTTTCTCCTTCCAACCCCTTTAAGCGTAGTCAAATCCCTTTTACACCTGCCATGCCAGTGATGATACCGTGTGCAGTCCAATCCTATGCATGAATGATGTGAGGCTGATTCCCACACACATGTATATAGGATTGCAGCCTTAACATCTTCACCCCGAGGCCCCTTAAACATATGGAATATGTCCTGCCTTGGCATCCTGCCATCTACTTCTCTTCTTGAACTTCACCAAACTAGCTTTCACTATTTTACTGCAGTGAAAATGACATTTATAAATGTTTCCAGTGGACATTTTTCAATTGCATTTCAGGGCCTGAACTCACCTCCTCATTCTTCTTATTACATCTCCTCCCTTTGCTGCTATCATTCATTTCATCTGCTCTTTCCTCATTAGACTGCCTTTATCAAGAAGCTCTACAAACATAAAAAGAGCACACAAAGGGAACAGTTCAGCCCTTACACTAAAGATGGGGTGAGGGGGGGAACCAGCTTGGGCATAGCCCGTCAGTTAATAAGTACTTTGATCAGCTTTTAATAAGGAAAGAGACATTTAATAGGTTCATGCTAAAGGTATGCTGACACAAATGCTTTAAGGGAATGGGATTGGTGGAGGTGAAATGAAGGTCAACACTTTTTAAATCCACATATGAAGTAGACAACATGCATTCTTGGAGCCATGGAATATTAAACAGCCTATAAAACTGACAGGCTGGGGGGAGGAGAACCTTCCAGAAACAATTAGCCACCAAACCAAGTTAACTGGCAACTTAAGTGAGCCAGAGTAACATAATGGCTGCAAAGAGTAACTCAGAGAGAGAAGTGGGTGACTGAGAAACTCCATGGGTGGTCGAGCACGCCACTGTCTCTCCGCCTGCCTTTCCTGCTCTGCTTACTGGAAGGAAATGGTGACAGTACTGCATGTGCCTCTATGGAAGAAGGGAAAGATAGCTGTGGGGAAGACAGCTTACAGCCAGTCTTCCACCCACCACTAAGCAGTGGCATCACTAGGGTTCACGTCACCCGGTGTGGGATGCCAGCGCGTCACACACCCCCGTGCAGTGGGCAGGGCAACACCCCAGGTGGTGGGCGTGGTGATGTACCATCCCTCTGTCCCCACTGGTTTTTTGGCTGTACCTTTTGATAGAACAAAGATAGAACACATTCTGCATGAAATTACGCATTGATTGATATATAACATGATGGTATTATTCTTCCAAATTATGATTTTAGTGAAGATCCAATACCTGAGTTTGTACCCTGCACATGCCTGATCTTGCAAGCTAAGCAGAGTCAAGCCTGGTTAGTACTTGGATGGGAGACCACCTGGGAATACTGGGTGCAGTAGGCTTATACCATAGTCTTTGGAGACTGAAGGTTGCCAACCAATACGATTTTGGTCACTAGTGGTGTCACACTCCCACTCCCAGGGTGTCAACTTACTAACACCTTATTGCAGCAGTTCTCAAACTTTTAGCACTGGGACCCACTTTTTAGAATGACAATTTGTCCAAGACCCACCAGAAGTGATGTCATAGTGGAAGTGACATCATCAGGCAAATTAAAAAAGTATAAATAATTAAAGTAAAACAAATAATTAAATAAGCAGAAGTCAGCCCTGTTCCACCAAGTGAGTTTCCTTTGTAGCCTGCCTGCAATAACACTCCCCCTCCAAAATCAGTAAGGTTTTCAGCCCTACCCTGTGCCCAGTTCAATTTAAAAACTTCTGTTTAAACCAGATCACTGTCACGATCCACCTGGCTTTGCAAGTCTCAAAACAGTTCACCTTATCAGCTGAAGCCTCTGTTTTTATCCTTTTTAGTGGTGTGAAGGGGGGGGGAGGTTGCCTTCTGGAGCATTTGTTGAGCTCCAGTTCCATCAGATCAGGACCATTCTGGTAGCTTCACATTTCCCTTTGCCTGGCCTGACCACTAGCCAAGGCACGTTTGCTTACTCTCAAGTAAACGCAACCATGAGCCTTTGTTTCGCTTTCCATAGGGCTCAATACATTTGTCTGCTTGGAGGGAGAGACTTCCTTCTCGGGTGTTTTTGGGGGCTGCCTTCATTGGATCAGGACCATTCTGGTGTCATTTGATTCCTCTCAGCCTGCCCTTTCTGATGGACTAAACAAGTTCGCCTACTTGCGAGTAAACACGTGATAATGCTCAGTTTCACTTCTACAGGGATCCATGCATTTTTTGTTCTCTGTGTTTTGGCCATATCTTTTGATAGAAAGGAGATATTTCACTCTGGTTTTTTGCATTGCATTCTGCTAGGAATTCCACATCCAACGGTATATAACATGATGGGGTTACTCCTAACCACCGCAATTTTAGCATGTCATCCCCCCAGTGCACATCACCCCCCCGTGTGTGTCACCTGGTGCAGCCCGCACCCCCCACACCCCCTTAGCGACGCCACTGCTACTAAGTGTGTGTACACACACCACCTGTATCTCCACCAAACTTCTTCTGGGGGCTGCTTTTTAACATCTTCTTCCCACATAGCACCTCAACTGTTTCTGCTGTACAGTATTCTGATTAATTTTAATCTTAGTAAGTCCATAGGTAAGGGAAAGAGTGGGATGTAGGATGTTTTGTTTTTTTAAAAATTTAGATATTGCAAACATTAATTTTAAAAGTCAACAGTAAGAGAATCTCCAGCCCACTCCAAGTTTAAAAAGCAGTCTGGAGATTTGGTGTGAGAGTTTCTGGCAGAGAAAGTGGAGGCAGCGCTTCCCTTGACATTTGGGGGAGTTAAAAACCCCTTGGATGTTTGAAGGAGGCAGATGCTGAGGAGGAATCTGTCAGAAGAGCTTGGGTTATTTTGCAGATGGCACGTACATGCATTGCTGGACGGCAGCCAACCAAGGGAATAAAATCAGCTCTGGTAATGACATATTTCTAAATTTAGCTCCCATTGTAAGATAATAAATATGAAAGGAAAGGGTAATTAAACTTGGTTCCTCTTGCTTCTTTCTCATGTTATGCCATATGATGATCGTTAGCTGCATCATATGTATAAAATGAAGCCTTACATTTCTGTCTTGGTTAAGTGGGGCTGCTGAACGTATAATAATAACAATAACAATAATAATAAACTTTATTTATACCCCGCCCTTCTCCCTAAAGGGACCCAGGGCGGCTTACAACATGTTAAAAACAGATTAAAACATAATTTAACAAACAGATAAAAACATATTAAAAACACATTAACAGATACCATAAAACAGTAGTCAGATAAAAAGTCAGATAAAAAGAGCATAAAGCAGCAGATCGTAGAGGAATCAGGCCTGTAAAAAATACTAAAAGATGTAAAAAAGATGTTAAAAAGGCCATGAACTCAGAAGGCTTGTTTAAACAGAAAGGTCTTCAGGCCTCGCCGAAAAGTCTCAAGAGAGGGAGCCATTCTCAAGTCAAGGGGAAGGGCATTCCATAACGTTGGTGCCACTACTGAGAAGGCCCTATTTCTTGCCGCCGCCCCACGTACCTCCTTAGGCGGCGGCACTTGTAAAAAGGCCTTCTCTGATGACCTAAGAGGATGAGCCGGATTGTGCGGAAGTAGGCAATCTCTAAGATACGCTGGCCCAGAGCAGTATAGGGCTTTAAAGATCAAAACCAGCACCTTGAATTGGGCCCGGAAATGAATGGGCAGCCAATGTAGCCCCCGGAGAAGCGGGCTGATAGAGTCAAACTGCCTAGCTCCAGTGACCACACGGGCCGCCGCATTCTGCACTAATTGCAGTTTCCGAACCGTCTTCAGGGGCAGCCCCACATAAAGCGCATTACAATAATCTAACCTCGATGTCACCGTGGCATGGATCACCGTGGCCAGGTCTGCACAATCCAAGTACGGCTGCAGCTGGCGCACCAGCCGAAGCTGAGCGAAGGCCCCCCTGGCCACAGCCGCCACCCGGGAGTCCAGGAGCAGCTGCAAGTCCAGGTGGACCCCCAAGCTGCAGACCTGCTCCTTCAGAGGGAGTGCAACCCCATTCAGAGCAAGCCGATAATCCAGCACCTGCATTGAGGATTTCCGAACCAGGAGAGCCTCTGTCTTATCCGGATTTAATTTCAGCTTGTCAGCCCCCATCCAGATCCTCACTGCTTCCAGAAAGTGCTCCAGGCCCTCAACGGCCACCCTGGAGTCTGGAGGAAAGGAGAGAGAGCTGGGTGTCATCAGCATATTGATGGCACCCCACTCCAAACCCCGGATGACCTCTCCCAGCAGTTTCATGTAGATATTAAATAGCATGGGGGACAGAATTGAACCCTGCGGCACCCCGCACCTCAAAGGCCATGGTGTTGAACAGGCATCCCCCAGCACCACCATCTGGGACCGACCTTCCAAGTAGGAGCGGAACCACCGCAAAACACTGCCTCCAACTTCCAACTTGGCCAATCGGCCCAGAAGGATACCATGGTCGATGGTATCGAAAGCCGCTGAGAGGTCCAGCAGGACCAACAGGGACGCACTCCCCCTGTCCAGTCCCCGGCGTAGGTCATCCACCAAGGCAACCAAGGCAGTTTCCATCCCAAAGCCCGGCCTGAAACCAGATTGAAAAGGATCCAGAAAATCCGCTTCATCCAAGACCCTCTGGAGTTGGGCCGCCACCACCCAACTCCACATATTGGGTGTATATGTTCTTTAAGACTCAATGAGGTCTCAAATGTCTAACTGAACTGGTTTCTCCTCTGGACTGTGAGATATTGCCCTGGAGCCACTTCCTCCAGCCACCATTGCCTACCAGGTACTGTGATACAATTCCAGCTTTAGGTTCTCACCTGAAGGTCCTCACCTGGCATGTGTCAGAGGAAGAACGCCTTCACTTCAAGGTCAACCCAATCCAGTTTGGCCATCTTTACTGCCCATCGTTGTCACAATGATGTCAGTCAGGGGTATATCAGTTCAGGTAGTCCCCAGATTACGAACATTCAACGTTGAGACTTAATTCCAATTTAAGGACAGCCACATGGCACTTTTGAACAGATACGGATAATCTGCTCCAATGTTTTTGCAAAGGTGCAATAGAGCTGGTTTTGGAGATGGAGAGAGATGCTGGTTTGAGATGCTGGGAGAGAGATGATGTGCTGTGGGTTTGTTTTGTTTTGTTTTTTTAAGAGAGAGAGACAGTCACTGCATTTTGGAAATGCAAAAGTGTTCCTCTCCAACCAATACAAATGCAAATTTTAACTTGTAAAATGTAAAATGCAAGTTGTAAAACACAACTGATAACAAATGCAGCTCTCTCCCATCTAAACTGCTCTAAGGCCAATTTTGTACATCACCCAACCAAAAAAATACAGAGTTACCAAAGAGTGTACATTCACTAGAGAGTGAATCTTCTATTTTATAGATTATTGATTTATAGAAATAAATATTTCTATACTGTTTTTCAGCTGCTACAGAAAGTTATTTACAATTTTGTTTATGTCGCATAAATAAATAATGTTTCAATTTAAGTGTAGCCTCCAGAACCTAACCTGTACTTAAATAGGGGACTACCTGTACCAGGGCTTATGCCCAGTGCCAAAGCTTAGGGGGTGCCGGGGGTTGCAATAGCTCTGGGCAACAAGCTTTAGGGGGACAATAAGCTGAGCTTGACATTAGTGGCCAAAAATGTGAAAACCCTGGTAAGTACAAATAATACCATCATGTTATACATAATGTGAAAGGTAATTTAATGCAGAATGCAATGAAATAAACCGCATTGGAATATCTGTATTCTATCAAATATCTGTATTCTATCAAAAGTTATGGCCAATTAACAAGAAAATGAAAACACAACTACCTTATGGAACAATAAGTGGATTCTCTTAACTCAAAAACTGACCTATTATACTGATAGTTCTGAGAGCCAATGCGATGTTATTATGATACAGCTTGGAAACAATAAGGTGTTTATATGAGTCAGCTCTTATTTCCATGTATCATAATACAGTTACCCATGCTAACTGGGTAAAGAGGTACTTTTTCAAGTGGTGCTTTTCTTATATTTAGCAGGGGGAGAATAACCATCCCTCTTCGCACCAGCACAGTGTCTCTAACCAATAAGGGGCAAACTTTTTATTTATTTATTTAATTAAATTTGATTTTGTTGTGGAGGGGAGACTACAAAATTTTTTTTGACCCCAGGTAGCAGATAGATGCCTTAGCTAAAGCACTGGTTGGGACACTATAGCAGGGAGAAGGGAAGGAATGAGACAATACCTTCTGAATCTCTCTACCACCAAACTCTTCCATCCAACTCTTGAATTCTAGACCTGGAGACAAACCCTCCAGAATTTCTTCAGTATCTCCAGGAATCAGCAACAAAATCTATGTGACTACTGAAAGCAATCCTAGAGATTTGAACAAGAGTCTCCTTCGCTTACAGAGAAAGCTGGAAATGCTTCCTAGCCCAGTTCTTGCTTTTCTTCCAAGAACCTGTGTCCCAGAAGATCGCAAAGGGATCACCCAATGTCTGGACCAGCGGGAGGTGACAATTTATGAGAATAACAATTTATGCCTTCTTTCATATCCTTCAGAGAGCAGGAATATGAAATACCTAGGATAACGTCAGAACAATTCTCTATCAGTTGAGTTTTGAGACTCAGGGCACAATCCCAATTGCGCCCTGGGCCGGCACAAGGAGGAAAGTGGGTGGTGGGTGTTCCTATGGGAGGGCAGGCAGGGAGCGGGAGGAGGGGCCAAGACCGAGCAGTTATGCTGGATCCTAGCCCCATTCCCTGGGCAGCGCAGAGCGGCTTCAGGCTGCTCTGTTCTGCTTGGCTCTGTGGCGCAGATCTGAGTAGACCCATTGGGGTTGCTGCTCTCCCCTTGGGGAGTTTCCCCTTGCCCCTGGCTGAGCCATAGACAGCCCCAAACTTGCACTGGATGCAGCGCAGGCCCACTGGCCTGCCTATTCCAGTGCAAGTTAGGATTGCACTGTCATATGCACAGTGTGCAGTGACCAGAAGTATCATGTATTTTTAATATATTTTAATATATTTTTAATATATTTCAATATATTTAATATATTTCAATATAAAAATCATGTATTTTTAATATATATACCCCGTGGTATAGCCTAAGCTAATTTTGTCATTGTCAAAGGAATATTAATCTATGTATTGTATATTTGGATACAAAAGACAAATGCTCATTCAAAACAATTTTAGAGACTTGGGTCACCAGAAAACGACTCAAATAAGTTAACATTCCTGTTGGTTTTAATAAGACACCCCCCCCTTCCCTGACCATTGCCATGTTTTCTGCCTCAAAAGTGGGATTTTATAAATGTGAACTATTCGGACAAATCTGACACTCCACATTCACTTTGTTTGCCCTCTTTGGCATCCTCACGTCACCACATCTCATTAGCTACATGACACCTCCATTTTTCCCAGGGAGAGAAGACCAACTTGGGGAAAAGGCCAAAACAAAGCATCAATGCTGGCTGCAATCAACACTACAAGCAGCAGCAAATGTCATGAAAGACATTCCATCACATGGAAAAGCCCTCTGTTGGGCTGAAAAGGTCCACTTTGCCTTCAACAGGCATTCCTGCCCTGCTCCAGGAACAAGTCTGAAACATTTCCTCTCAAGCGTTGGAAGCAGCTGTGGTAGCGGCAGGTTCGTGTTTCTCCTTGCTTCCCTGGAGTCACACAAGCCTCTGGGACTTTGGCTCCCTGCTGCTTTCTCTCTCCCATGAGGGTGCAAGAGCCAGGGTGTTTTGAGAGATATCAGAGTCATATTATCGTTTATAAGATACAGTGGTGCCTCGCATAACGAAATTAATTCATTCCGCGAGTCTTTTTGTATTGCAAAAATTTTGTCTTGCGAAGCGCGGTTTCCCATAGGAATGCATTGAAATTTAATTAATGCGTTCCTATGGGCAAAAAAAGTCAGAACAAAGTCAAATTTGGTTTACAAAGTGTTTATTAAGTGCTCTTTAAAGGCATACATACTGTACAGAGGATTTCAAAAATTTCAAGCACAAAACTTCAACTTTTTAATTTTAAAAATTCGTCTTGCGAAGCACGGCCATAGAAAATTGCGAGTCACCAGAAAAAATCGCAAAAACGCTTTCGTTTTGCGAGTTTTTCAGGGCGCGTGGCATTCGTTATGCGAGGTACCACTGTACCTCGCAAACTAGAATGTGTACAGTGATTGAACTGCATGAAATAAACTCAATAGGTTTAATACTGAGTGTATAAACATTATACATGGCTGGGGGTGACTGTTGCACAGCTGTTCTGGGTGATGAAGTTGGCCTGTGGTTCATGCACTCCCAACACCCCCCCCCCTCCATGTGCCTGTCTCTCCTTGCTGCAACAGCATTGGCATGGCTGATCTGGTGATACTCATCTTACCTTCCCCTTTGCAGTGTCAGCAAAAGAAGCAGTCACTACTAGCTGCCTTCTCCTTCTGGATCCATCCTGATGGGAAAAGGGGAATCTAGGCATCTATGTATATTAAACAGTTATAAAGCAATGACTCTTTTCCCCAAAAAAGACCTGCTCGATTGCTGCTGAGAATAAAATGGGAGCAGAGGGTGAAAAAATGTTTCGAAGAAAAAGAAATGCTTTAGTCACTGTTCACAAGCATTCACATCTTTGTTGGCTGAACTTTGGTCCTACACTTTGAAACAGGGGGTCCTAGAGCAATTCTCTTTGCAAGGGTATGTGAGACCTCATGTTATGGCTGACATCTTGTGGCTGATCAGAGATCATGGGAGAGCTGCATGCACCTTTCAAGATGAGAGAGAGAGAGAGAGAGAGATAAACCCCAACAGGACAAATTGGGACAAAGGAAAGGTTTGGGACTGGTAGTCTCAGGCAGCCCAATCCTAAGCTTCCCCAGCGCCCAGGGATGCAGTGGTGCCAAATGGTGACTACTGCATCCTATAGGTTACATTAAACTTACATTCCTTTACCCCATGCAAGGCCTAGACAGCCCCACAGATTCAAGGAGACCTGTGTCGGGTTTCCCAGCCCAGGAGGGTGGTTAGGATACAGTGGCAGGGCCTGCTGCCATCTCTGCCCCTCTCCCAGGCCCACCCATTTCTGCCCTCTCCCTGCCCCAGAACACCCTGCCACCATCCAGTGGCAAAACTTACTACCGGGCGGCCTTGCCTATGTGTCCTTTGGTGTCATGGCCCCTTGCCAACTGCTGCTTAATTAAAAAACAGGGGAGACTTTTCAGTTACTACTAGGTGGAAATAGAGCCTTAATGTTATACTAAACACATCAGAGGAACACTAGCCTGACATCCTGTTCAGACTGGGGAAAGCCACTTTTTGATGGAGACATCTAAGGGCCCAATCCTATCCAATTTTCCAGTGCCGGTGCAGCTGTGCCAATGGGGCCTGTGCTGCATCCTGTGGTGGGGAGGCAGTCCCAGAGGCCTCCTCAAGGTATGGGCACATTTGTTCCCTTACCCTGGGGCTGCATTGCGGCTGCACCGGTGCTGGAAAGTCGGATAAGATTGGGCCCTAAGTGTACTAGGATCATTTAACCCTTTCTCTAACCACCATTTCCCCAATTCAAACGTCCCCTCCCTGTAGCATTTTTTACTGTGACCGTCTGGAACAGTGAATGTCTTTTTTTATGTAAACAAGTGTATGAACTTTATGAACTTGAAAAGCAGTATATAAATATTTAACAACAATAATGATATTGTTTTTTGCATTTTTTTTAAACCTTGCAGAAGGAAAGTGGGTGGGGGGCAGCTGGGTGTGGTGAACAGGGTCAAGTGCCCCGTTTTCCCACCACCACTTCTCCATTTGTGATCACTCCAAAGTCCAAAATGAGCTGTCAAATGCACAGCGCTTGCGATGTCAACCCCATTTTCCTTTTCTCAAGCATAAAAAACAAACATGTTCCTTCTGTTGCCATAGGACTGCCACTGCTTCTGTCTTTACAACAGATGCCAAGTCTTGTGTCACAAGCCAATTAAGAAGTGCTAAAGGTTATTGATTTTCAACCTGATTCATTTTTTTTAATTAATACAAGACGAGCTACGGCAGCATGTCTGTTCTAAAGGCGGCTCTTTTGTTGCCTGGTTCAAATCAGAAAGGCCAGATTAGTTAAATTAATCGAGAGATTAATTGTTGCCTAGTTTCATTTCTTTCCTTGCAATTTAATGAATTATTAATCTTAATAATAAAGGATGCTAAGGGCTATTGGCAGCTTTCACTGGAAGGTGTCACAGTTCTCAGAAGTCGCCAGTCTAATAATTAAGTGGTAGCTTCTGGCAGTAAAGTTCTAAGTCCAAAATGTAGTGGGGGAAAAGTTTGGCTTTTGTTCAGGATGGTGATTTCCATTCTGAGGAAAGGATAGATGAAGATATGCAAAGTCTGCATAGGCTTTGATTCTGTAATCAAGTCAAGTGGACCATGAAAAACAATTCATAGGACATAATCCATAAATAGTTAAATTGTTTATGACCCATTGATTTCAACGCAATTAGTATACATGCATTTATTTTTTTTTAAATGTGCCCCTACTGCTGTATTGGAAACTATGGGCTAACCCCAAACCCCACCTTCTACTTGCATTTATGTTTATGCAAGAAGAGGCTACAACTGGGTCTCTCTTCTTTTTCCAGCCCTCTGCACCCCCTGAAAATCTTATCTTAGGGTTAGCCCAACCACCAGGAACAGTAACTGGCCCATCTCACCCCAGCAGTGTCTGTTCTGGTGGCTGTCTGCTGGTATTCTTTTGCATCTTTTTAGATTGTGAGCCCTATTGGGACAGGGAGCCATTTAGTTATTTGATTTTTCTCTGTAAACAGCTTTGTGAACTTTTAGTTGAAAAGCGGTATATAAATAATAATAATAATAATAATAATAATAATAATAATAATAATAATAATAATAATAATAATCTGGGGGGATTGGAAGCAACCTTGTCAAAACGATGCTTGCCACAGAAGTAATAGAGACTTTCCCATTCTTGTCCTGTGGTGATTGGTCCTGTCACTAACTACCCCAATCACAGGAGCAGCGGAGCAGGAATGGAGGCTGCTGGAATCTACCTGCCATATTTGTGCTCCTCTTCAGACCTGTGGGAGTACCATATGTACTAGCTCAAAGTGCCTTGAGAAAGGAAGGTCCTTAAAATAACACTTAAAAGTAATCCCAAGCCTACTGTTAGGAAGAGCACTACATACTCCTGCGATTGTAGACTTCCAATGTGGTAAGAGCATGCTTGATGCTGTCCTAATCAGGACAGGGAATTGGGACAGAGGTGACTGAAATCGGAGGCTTATCATTGTGCACATGCCTTACATTGAAGTTCTGGTGGTCATCAAAAACCCTTAACACCAGCCTGCTAATGAGACCCTTAGATCTTGCAGCATTTGCCTTTGTTACTGTCTTTCCTGTACTGTCTTGTCTAAATATTGCCTAACTGCATAATGAACCATGTTTAACTATGATAGACTAGCAGTGGAAGGCAGGCAGAAAAGAGAGAAGTTTTTCCTTTTTTATTTGCCGAGTTAATTCCAGCTGAAATAAATGTATCTGACCAAATCCCCTTCCGTTATTCTTCTCAGTTTATTCAGGAAGCAATAATTTGTCAACAGCAACATGACAGAACTGAAGATAATGCCAAAGAATTCTCTGCTTATGAAAGCCGCAGACTGTGTGCTCTGTGTTACAGCCTCTCAGGGTTCAGAGCATTCGCATAAAGGGAGAGTCCATCTTATGCACACATGAGGTTTTCATTTAAGCTCTAATGATTCAACTAAGGATTATCTGGGAGAAAATCTGATTGTGTCAAGTCCTCCAGTGTGGTAGGCCGTGAGCCAATTAACCTAGTGTATGTATATCTTCTTACGTCCCCTTCACAGACTGGTTTCTTTTAAAAAAAAAAATACGTGGGAAAAATACTGGTTTTGACAACACTTGCAGTCTTCAACATGCTAGGGATATTGCAGGCGTGGCTGTGCCACTTTGCTTGTATGTGAAGTAAAACAAAAGATTGGTATGAGCACTCACATTATTTAAGCGTCCCCCTCATCTTCTCTGTGTTAACACATATATATTAATGCAGGCACTATCATGTGCCAAATTGAATTGTCAGGAGAAACTGTTCTCATTTGGGCATTCTTGAGTTGTGGTTATTGATACCCAGAAATATGCATCGCTGCACATAAATATGTGCCTGTGAGTATTATTTAGACTATTTTGTATGCTTTTAATGCAGGGGTGCCCAAACCCTGGCCCGGGGACCACTTGCGGCCCTTGAGGCCTCTCAATGCGGCCCTCAGGGAGCCCCAGTCTCCAATCAGCCTCTGGCCCTCCAGAGATTTGTTGAAGCCTGCACTGGCCCAATGCAATTTCTCTCAGCGTGAGGGTGACTGTTTGACCTCTCGTGTGAGCTGTGGGATGAGAGCTCCCTCCACTGCTTGCTCTTTCACATCTGTGATGCAGCAGTGGCAGCAAAGGAAAGGCCAGCCTTGCTTTGTGCAAGGCCTTTTATAGGCATTGAGCTATTGCAAGACCTTCATTCATTAAGTTCATCTTTAATATATTCATTTATGTAAACTTATGTAAATTTATTCAAATTTTAAATGTAAATTAATTCTCTCCCCCCCCACCCTGGCCCCTGACACAGTGTCAGAGAGCTGATGCGGCCCTCCTGCCAAAAACTTTGGACACCCCTGTTTTAATGCATAACATGAATGAGAAACAGCAGGTACATGTCTACAGTCATGCAAAATATAGGTCTAACTTCTGTAGGAAGAACTTCAGTTCTTGACTTTTCTGGAAGGGGAACAGCGCTAACTGTCTCAAGAGAGCCACCAGGCACCTGATTGATAGCAGAGCTTTCAGGATTACTGCCATTTCTAGAGAAGTGTTTTCATTTTAATATGTTTAAAAGCATACAATTACGAAGAGTGTCCTTCAGCTAACATTGAAGCCAGGCTAAAAATAAAATGGCTGAGTGTCAAAAAAAAAAGAAGAGAGAAAAAAAACTGGTCAGGTTGATTAAAAGCCAGCAAGGCAAGTCAAGCAACATCCCTTTTCAGAGGCTTCCTCTCTAATGGCTGACTTGGCTACGGTTAGGCCTCCTGGGGAAAGTCAGCTTTATTATTTGTTTTACAATTAAATTCATAAGAAAAGCAAATAAACAATATGATTATACTATTATAAAGTCTGCATTAAAAAAAAATTCATACAACAGAGACCAAAAAACCAAACTGGAGGCCATCATGAAAGACCAAGAGAAAAACAATAACAAAGTCAGAGGGGCCCTAAACATTCTCGGAAACAACACAGTCTTTGCCAACCATTTAAAATTCTCCACAGAAGAGTGAGGTGAACTTTCCTCAGAAGGGAGTTTCCTAATTATAGTGCCACTGTTGAGAAGACCCTGTCCCAAGCAGCTGCTCACTACACTGCTGGTTGTGGATGTAACTACACATTACATCCCAATGTACATGCAATTTTTCCCAATTACATGCAAAAAAGCTCTGACTTTTAAAAAGAACAAAAGGCAGCCATGGAAGGCTGAAATTCTGAGCAGAAGAGTAGTGATTATGTGTGCGTGCAAGCATGTACATTTCATCATAGAATGTTAGAGTGGGAAGGACCTTGCAGGTCATCTAGTCAAAGCCCTGTTTAGTGTTGGGGACTACAACATCCCTCACAGGTGACCATCCAGCCTCCAATGATAGACAGCCCACAGCTACATGAAGCAGGATGTCCCAATGCTGGACATCTCTTACGGTTAGGAAATGGTTCCTCGTGTCTAGCCTACATTTACTCTTCTATAGTGTCAATCTATTGGTTCTACTCCTGTCCTCAAGAACAACAGAACAAGTTCTTTTTTATGCATGACAACCCTTCACATATTTGAAGATGGCTATCACATCTTTCTCTAGTCCTCTCCAGCTAAACATACCAAGCTCTTTTAACTAATCCTCATAGGACTTGGTCTCCAGAACTCTCATCATCTTTCACCTCCAGCTTATCAATGTCTTTCTTGAACCATGGCATCCAGAACTGGATGAAGTATTCTATGTGTGGTTGATTCATGCAGTATAGAGTGGAATTATTACTTCTTGTGATTTGGACCCTATGCTTCTGCTAATGCAGCCCAACAATGCATTAGATTTTTTATAGCTACCTCACACCGCTGGCTCATGTTCAGCTTGTGGTCCATAGAGAACCCAATCTTCTCCCTACCAGTTTGCGCAACGCAGTAGCATTGATGGGACACCGCTGCATGCTATGCCTGGGGGGAGGGGTGACTAGATGACCAAGGAGAAATATTTTCTACTAACCTCTCCATAGGGCACCTGGCCTACAATGGGTGTCCTCAGTCCTATGCCATCTATTTAGCTGGTGTGAATCTGAGACGACTCAGAAGGCTGTTCAGGAAGTGGGAAGGTGGATAGGATCTCAGTGTGCACAGCTGCAGCAAGATCCTCCCTTTCTCTTTCCTGAATTTCCCTGGCTTGGACTGTTCCCTGCCCTGATCTGCCCCCCATCTGCCTGCTCCAGTAGGACATCTGTGACCTATCACTGATGGCACGGGGCTTCCTAGTTGCCAAAGATTTGTTAGTGGTCAGCAGAATGATGGTGAGGCCAGGGGTGATGGCTCATTCATTCATCCATTCATTCATTCACCTAAAGAATTTCTGCACCACCTTTCTACCAGTGGGGCACCCAAGGTGGCTTACAACATAAAACATATTGTACAATGCGTGGACAGATGATACATCAGCATATCACACTCATAGGACTGGGCTACTGAGCAAAGCTATGTATATGTACTCTGAAGTAACTCCTACTAAAGTTAGTAGAGGTTTATTCCGAGGGAGGTAAGTGTGCCCCAAATTGCAGCAGCTTCATCAGGTACACACTACATTTACTCAGCTAATGTTTATACTGAAGAATTTAGTAGCCGTGGAGATGTAACATAAGACTACAGGTCAACTCTTGTTCTGGATTAGGATGTTTCTGCTTATATTTTGTCTGTACATTTCCCATCAAAAGAAACTGAAATTAGCTGCCAGCCCAGGTTTTTTCCTGCTATACAAGAATCTTTTTCCCAATTAAAATGCCTTCAAACATCAGAAAAATGTTAATTCTGTCTTTGATCAGGATTTCAAATGTATGGTACCTGGGTAAGAGATAAGCATCTTGCTCCATTAAAAAGGTCCCCATTATAGCTAACTGGACAAGAGAAGAACACAATGCAAAGTCAGAATATTGACAGTTGGGTGATCTTTTCTAGAATGTCTGTGATGATACTGATCCTCACATTGAGAATTTGATAATTTACAATTTAAGAATTCCAGCTCACCATATATATAGGGTTATGTAGGATGGGTCTCTGAAAGATCACAGCTAATCTCCAGCTAGAAAACATAAATTCACAGTGTTATTTGATGTTGAAATAGTCATGGAACTCTAAAAGTAAGAAAGGTGGCTAAAAATATATCGCAGTTGCAAAGACCAGCCCAGTAATAGCTAAGATAGGAGTAATTTGCATGCAGAACTGCTTGCCTCTTCTGATGACTAAATTATAGACTGAAATTGCATGGGAGAGGAGGAAGCAGCTTATGATTCGCCAACATCTGTTTTACGGGAAGAAACAAATAAGTAATATATTTTGAAAATATGTCAGTAGAAACTTACTGCAAGCATCTCCACTAGGACATAATTTAACACAATCATCTTTTTAAAAAAGTTAAATAGCTAACACTGGCAAATGCTACAGTACAAAATTATTTCAGATGCATTAATACATACGTAGTATGACCCTTGAGTATTTCATTTATTTTGATTAAGAGCCCCATCCTGGGCTCAGTGCGCCAGCTCACCACTGGCGCACACTGTTGCAAATGTGGTGTAAGGCATGTTTGCGGGCCCTACCAATGGGCGAGCACCAGTGGTAGCCCAGCGCTAGCTGGCACCAGGCTACTGCAGGCCTGGCACCTGACCTCTGCTGCTTGGTGGTCACAAGGACTGCCGAGCAGCAAAGAGGTAAGTGAGGGCATGGGGGAGGTAGGGAGGAGGCTTCCGGGGAGGTGGGCAGAGGGCGGGGAGAGGGTGGAGAGGAAGCATTACGGGGAGGCGGGGAGAGGGCGAGGGGAGGTGTGCCAGAGGGAAGGGAGTGGGGAGGGTGGTAGTCGGAACCAGTGGAGCAACGTTCCACCAGATCCAGAGCCTCCATGTTGGGCTTGCTGCCCTACACAGAGGCTCTTGATTCACCACTGACTTTTTGGTTGGTGGTGAATCAAGTAGCCCCATTGCGGAACTACTCTCTTTACCCGGGGGAAGGGGATGAAAGTCCCCTTCTCCTGAAGAACCACTGGAGGCTGTCTGAAGTGCACAGGATGAAGCGGTAGCCATTTTTGGCGCTGCTGCAGCTTTGTACCCTGGGCAGCTCAGGATTAGGCTGTAAATATCTATCAATGGTAGGATGGGACAGGATGACATGGTAAGGCTGGGGGGGGGAGCCCTTTTCCACTCTTGTGTGGTCCCCTTCGGTTTGATGTTTCCCCTGAGAGGGAAGCTCCCATTGGCACTAAATATAATGGGCAGCCCAATCCTAACTCCCCATTTAGTGATGCAGTGGTGCCAGTGTGGCTCCTCCTGTATTCCACAGGGGAGCTTCAGCCTCCTGAGGCCTCCTTGGGTAAGGGAACTTTTGTTCCCTTCCCTTTGGGTAAGTCCATACCAGGTTGGTGGATCTACTCGAACCTGCACCACCTCTATGGCTTGCTCAAGTCCATGTAGACCATGGAAGGCAGATGTACTGGAAAGTTGGACTTGGCTGGTACTGCTGCTGCTGAACTCATTCCCTTTCCAGTCCTGATCCACCCTCCTTCCCACCCCCATTGCCACCCCATTCCATGCAACCCCTCCCTCCCTCCCACCCCTACATATACCAGGGCAGCTACATATACCCTGGTGCACGGAGCCAGGTGTTTGCCACCTGTGACAGCCGGAAAGCATCTAGCTGCACTGGAATGCTTGTTCCAGGGCACTAGGTGCCTTTAGAATTGAGACATAAGTCCTGGAAACTGAGGCAATAGCAATGTGGAAAGGACTCCAGGTGAGAACAGTTTCTCTGAAGGATTCTTTGTTCATTCATCCAGCCTGGCTGGATATCAACCATGCTGAACCACCACTCACAGTTTAACTTAGAAATATAAATTACTGATGGACTAGCAATTACACCAAAACTTTACTTATTTATAGTGTAACTATTGTTCAGGAGAATTATTAGCTTTTATTTAATCGTATGGCAAATGCAGCATCTTTATATAAAATTCACAATATCTATCTATCTATCTATCTATCTATCTATCTATCTATCTATCTATCTATCTATCTATCTATCTATCATATAAATGACAAGCAATAAATAAACATGGTGAATCAAATCATGAATAAAATTACATTTTATGCTATATATGAGCAGTTATTCAGTGACTAGACCTATGGTTGAATATCTAAATCATTTCACCATTGGACAGCAGTACCCTCAAGCTGATGTACCCTCAAGTTGATGTAGTTCCTGCAAGGACCCAGAATATCTTCTAAGGGGGCATTCCACTGCAATATGATGTAAAGTTTGTGGAACATTCCCGCAGTCACAATTAGGATTATCAACCAACCCTCATTTGTATTTCCTTTATTGGCACCTGCCATGGTTAGTACACATCCGGTTAAGTGCTGTCCAGTTCCTCCTTGAAAGATCAACGCTGTAGGGTCATTGTACTGGATCAGGCACTAGATTAAACATTATTAGCTGGTTGATATGGGCTAAAATATTACCAAGCAAATTTATTTTGTAAAGGTCTCAAGTACAGAAGTGCTCTATTCTCAGGGGGATCATCTTTGCTCTTTGTGGCTCTTTGAGCTTGCCAGAAAAATCAGTTCATGATTACCAACTTGATATCTTTTTCATTTCTTTGGACAAATAAATAAGGGTGAGAGAGTCTTTTAAGAACTTGTTTCTTTAAGGTTCAATTCCTTCTTTTCTGCCCTCTGAGAAAGTCCTGCAATGCCTGTTTTGCCAATGCCAATATTTTTAATGTTACTTCTAAGGGGCCAAGAAACCAAAACAAACAGTTTATCCTGACTCTGTTCATCTGAGCAGCATACCCTGCTGCAATATAACCTGCCTTTGTGCAACTTCTCAAAATAAACAGCACTTTTTTTCTTCACAGTCTGCATCTGCCTGGCAGTCTCGTTCAGTACAAGATGCTGTCTGCGGCAGGTGTTCTGTGTTTCAAAATTATTACTGGCGTTATCTGAATTGTGGTATTACCTGAAGCACCAGTTATTATAAGCCAGGGCTCCCATCTTCGGGCATCATGAAAAAAGATAAGCAGGGCCTACAATAGCAGCTCACACTCTAAGTAAATAGATATTTTAAAGACCATTATTACTTGAAGTACCCTACTTTCACGTTCACATTTAGAAGGGGGGGGGAAGTGCATCACGTGACAAGCTATCAGAAACTCTCATAATATTTTGCTTGAACATAGCCTTTTCCAGATGCAAAACATCTGCCCAGGAACACTATCCCATAGATAATAAACTGTGTATGAAAAAATATATCTATCATGCCAATCAAGTTCAAAAAAGAACCTCTCAAGACAGCTAACAAACAGAAATTTTAAGACATACTAGTTTGGAAAAAATATAAAATAATAAGCAGACATATGAGTGAGTGAGATTCCCTGAGGATATTTCCTCGCCTTGAACAATCCCAGGTCCAGATGAACTGGAAATCAGAGACAGTCTTCAGAGGAAATTATGTATGTGTATCCCCCACCACCACCAACCTAAGTTTTACACACTGGGCTTTTCCAGTGAGTATAAGCAATCAATAACTGTATTATTAGAAGAGGCCTGATGGGTTCTCACATATCCAATAAGAGCAGCAAGTTCATGCAACAGCCTTCATTTTTTTTAACTGTTCTTATCTCCCTGCTTATTCCTTTGGAAATCTCTGCAAACAAAGTCATCTTCTCTACCACGAGACAGCAAGATCATTTCACAACATCAGTTTGGGGAATCCTCTCCTATTCTGCCAGCTACATGAAAATCATGTTCATTCCTATTCCATAAAAGTAATCTTGTAATATTTGGGTGCTTCCATATTTCTCAATAGTCCAAGAAAATGCAGACAGACTGTGAATTAAAATCATATCAAGACTGATGCATGACAATGTCTGTGACTCTCTTTTCCCACAAAACCAAAGCAGTAAACAAACAGAATCCTGATTGCAGTACTGCTAAGTCAGCAGGAGATGCTGGCAGCAGGTTGTTGGATCCCTGGGCAAGGCTGGCACTGAGGTCCCCAATGGTATCCCTGTTGACTTATTGGTGTTACCACTGTCACCAGTCCTAAGGATTCTGGGGTCAGCCTGGCCAGGTGGTGACCCTGAGAGGTATTGGTCAGTGCTTGCCCTTGGAAACTACCCTATCAGGCCACAAACCAGCAAACATTTCCCCTGCTGACAGGCATTCTAATCCTGTGTAGGCCTCACGCCTCCGCAACTAGCATTTCAGCAGCATAAGGTCCTTTACAGTTGTTGCAAAACGCAACACACTGTTTGGAGTAGCTGTGCTGCTGCTACAAGGGGTGAGCAGCGGCAACCCACCAGCTGATTCTCCATGTCCCCTGGTGCCAGTAAATCAGCAGGAGGAGGCTGGGAGGCAGCGGAGCAGGACAGGGAGGGGGCGGAACGAAGAAGAGATGGGGTGGACTGGGGCAGAACAAGGGGAAGTTCCTTGGAACTCAGTGGCTCTTACTTCTGAAAAGGCATGCATAGGCTTTCACTATGACTGTAACTGAAAGTATTTGGAATTCAATGGGAATGAATCACAACTTACTTTCACTGAACTGTGTCCGAAAAGGAAAATGCTAAAATAAGCAATATTCATATTTTTTAAAAAAAAATTGAAGTTATTCTCATGTTCCATTTGCTAGTATAAACATATTCCTTCTGCAATCCAACTCACAAGCTTTCTTCAGTTCAAATGTACAGGGTCATGAAGAAAACACAACTGTAGAGCTAATTTGTGCCTTTGCCTAGCAACCAGCCTCCTTGGTGCCTGACAGTACTCTGAAGGATGGCAGACCCATTTTCATTAACAGCAAGAATTACAGAAGTATGTTCTTCTTTGCGAAATTTCTTTTTAAAAGAAGAAGAAAAAGAAGAAACCACTTGGATGACAATGGTCTAAATTAAAGGTACTCAGCATTCCTAGAGATGATCTTACATGTTTATAACACAAATTGCTGCTGTGTTAGGCTGCAATCCTAACCTTACTTTCCTGAGAGTAAGCCCCACTGAACAAAATAGGACTTACTTCTGAGTAGACCTGGTTAGGATTGTGCCCTTAATAAATCACAATGGTCATACTAACGATCTAACACTCTGCTAAGTCATCAGCCATTACTGTTCAGTTCTGTGATACGTTTTGTTGTATGCCGTTAGGTCAAAATAAATGTCTACAATAACAAAAATTCATAGAAAGTCATATTTTAAATCATTTGTTTTAGAAACAGTAATTTTCCAGGTATATTATACAGGTGCAGTTTTAAGAGTCCTGTGATATTCCTGATCTTTCCCCACTTTCTCCCCTCAGTCTGGGAGATTCGACCTGACATTACAGTCACCTTGAGGATCAGCAAGTCTATCATTAACATCTCTGCCCAGTTTGTATTGTTTAATAGAATCTGCCATGTGAATCTCATCTACCAAGTAGGAAGTTTCCAAGCTCCAACTGTGAACCTTTTGGATGCAACACACCTGCTGCACCACTCACCTATGGTCATTCCCCTTGTCAATGTGACTGGAAAGGGTTTCTCAAGCGATTACACACACAGCAAGCTAATTACTCCATACTAAATTGGCAATAAAGGAAATTCACTCTTGAAGTGGACTGCAGTTAGCTTATAGTTAGTATAGCTTATGCTGTAATAATTTGGGGTTTTTAAAGTGCTACAAGGCTCTGGAACATTTTTGCACCTTATGATTGCCATTCTATACAATTCACCCTCCACCATTTGCCTGTTGCACAATAATGCCTCTACTATGGATTTAAACTCTTATTTTCTGGAAAAGTGTTGGTTTAGTGGTTACTGTGCCCAGGCAATATGCTTCTGACTCAAGCAATTTTATGGTTCCCAGGGTATTCTTCTAAGAGCTCTCCCAAGTTACCCGGGTGTCAACAAATGCAACCTAGAAAGGTTGCAGATGTCTATCTCCTTCCAAGAAAACACTGCTAACTTCTTCTCTGATTTTACAGTGCATGGTAGGAAGTAGCCATCCAGATCTGGCTACTACTTTTGCAGCAAGGAGAAGAGACTAAAGCTGAGAAAAGGCCCTACATAACGTAAGTTTGTTAAAACAAAATTTGAGGAGAGACCACATTGCAGGTGGGCATGGGAATTGGAGGCAGCATCAAAGAAAGAATCAGGATGTTCCAACATAAGACCATCCTCCAGAGCAGTTTCTCAACATGTCAGTCGCCCCAGGATTCCAGACAGTATAGCAGCTTGGAGCCAGTGCCACAGTGGGAGAGCCAAATAGCAGCCCAGTGCAACTGCTGAGGGGATCAGAATGGTCCTCTCTGTACTAGGCTCAGTCCAGGAAGAGCCAGAACTGAGCTCATGCATCCTCTTTCGGAACCTGTGAGCAGAACTGTTCTGGTGAGGGCTGCTAAGGGGAAGAGAATGTTTGCAGGATATCAACTACAAACCGCTTCATATGTTTTCATTTATTTAATTGCATTCAGTGTGTTAATCACATAAATTTTAACTTGATGGCATTTTCAAAGCAAGGACGCAGTGCTCATCTAGTACCCTAGTAATTTGCAACTGTAGACCAGAACAGTGGAGGTGGGAACAGATTTATTTCTTTGTGTGTGATTAGGTAGAAAATTGCCTGCATTCTTTTCTTTATAGCTCCACAAATAAAAATCCAGCAGGCATTTATTTATTTATTTTAAGAAAGCTGAAAATTCAGGGACGAGACCTGGAATGGACTTGAAAGAGTCAGGTCCTCACATAAGAACACAAGAAGAGCCCTGCTGGACAGTCCAAGGGCCCATCTAGTCCAGCTTCCTATATTACACAGTGGCCCACCAGATGCCTCAGGAAGCACTCATGTTGGAGCTCTTCAGCCTGTGTTCCCCTTCAATAAGTGGGTGGTTTTATATCTGACTTAGTGGCAAAAAGCACACCCAACAATGACCAGATTGGGTCAGTTCCAAGGGTGCCATTCTTGTTTCAGAACATACTTCCTCATCCATTATCTAGTATCTCTGGAGCATTTGGTGGGCCGCTGTGAGATACAGGAAGCTGGACTAGATGGGCCTATGGCCTGATCCAGTGGGGCTGTTCTTATGTTCTTATCTCCCTCCTGATTTGTTTCCTTCTGTGCTGATGAAAGCAAGCTGCGGTCCCATTCTGCACTGACACTTTTCAACTCCTCCCCCCAAATATTTGATCTCCAATCCCACATTTGCCAGTGCACACATTGACAAGTTTGTCGATTTCATACAACACACATCTGGTGCAGTAAATATAAGATAACAGCTATGATGCAGGAAGCTACAATATTGGTTCTGCTGAGTTTTAGGACAGTCTTTCTATCAAAAAGCAAATGCACTTTTCTTTCATCTGAAAATGAGTGACTTGATATAGCCTTCAGTTAGCCTCAGTAGCCTGAATATGATATACATGCTGGCAGCCGTGTTTGACTGAGGGAGCTTTGATTCTCTTCTTTCAGCACAATGAGTTCTTTTTCATAGTTCATACAAAAACACAGTTATTGACGCTACTATTAGGCACAATGCATAAAACACTTTATGAAACCATTGTTTGGAAACCGTGGTGACCCAAAGACCTATGAAGCTATCAGCATGAAAATGTGCTGTTTCATGTTTATTCACAGTTATTAACTTTAAAGGGACAAGTACATTTGTAAGCAATGAAGGAATCTGTTTTCCTCAGTTAGCCAAGCATAAAGCGGACATGCATGCACGCACTCTCTCACACGTACAAAGTTGTGGCAGAAACATGCCGACAGACTACAACAGTATTGTTCGCTCTCTGCAGATCACACAGCTGCAGAACAGGCTACAAAGGATTATGGAGTAGTTAGCACATTGGAGACAGAATTCATGGAACAATGGAGCAGCCAAAACAATGATAAGCAGGGTCACAAACACAGGCCACTAGAAAGAATCAATGTACAAGCATGACCATATGGCCATTAAAAGAGAATAATGAACCTGAGGATTTAGACCTCTTTGCTCCCTTCAGATAAACAACGAATAGTCCATGTTCCAGGAATCTGCACAGTGAATTAAGGGATAGAATATGATCTTCCATGTGAAAATCTATAACTTGCTCAGCATCATGGGGGGGACGGGACACGACCCATGCATTGTTGTTATGTTTATATTATTTATATAGTCTGTATCCCACCTTTAGGATCCAAAGCTGATCTCATCCACAGCAAACTGTTCATGGATTCCAAAACAACAATTTCAAACTATTAACAATTAAAAATGAAAAAGTGTAAAAAGAACAATTTTAAATTTAGCAAGAGCTAAGTTCAAATTCACAACTGTGAACCATGCAATGTGATTATTTATTCAACTGGCAAAATTCCAGATTCATCACAGAGATAGAATTTATGAATGTTAATTTTTCCTAGGCTTCTCTCCCCCCCCCCCCTAAAATTCAAGCTCTGGAACATTACAAGATACAGCGCAATCCTAATATAGGACAGTGCTACATTACAATCCTAATCACTAACAATCACAAATGTGCAGTAAAGCATGTTTGCAACAATTCATGAGCAGGCTGTGCTGGCAGGAAGGCCTGCACTGCCCTGCAAGCACTGAATCTGAAGAAGCAGCCACTGGAGCAGGTAGAAACTGCTCTGTGCAGTGCAGGGGTGGGGCAGGGTGTTTCTAGGCAAAGGAGGGGAGAACAGTGGGTTTGGGAGCCCTGGAGGGGTCAGTGTCAGCAGAGGAGGCCTCTGCCATATCCTAATCTCCTTCCCAGTCCTGCAAGCCCTACAAGGGGCATCTCAGACTTGTGCCAGAGATTGAGATTGACCAGGATGGCGCTCTACAGGGGATAAGGGACATTTGTTCTCCAAGGAGACTGCTTGCATATCCAGTTGCAGTGCTGGATACGGTGTAGGCTGTGCAGCTCCACTGCACCAGCACTGGTTAGGATTGGGCTCCTAATTATGCAACCAAAATGCAGGTTGTGCATGAATCATTTTTGTTTGTGACTGTAACATGTGACATAATTACAAACACTAGGAATTCTCAAATGTTATATTTCTGTGGCACCTCAATGCAGTGTTGCCAGTGACCTCCCTTTCCAAATATGCACGGTCCATCTTGAATCCATCTTGGTCCCTTAGCTGACATTTCAGAAGGCCAGCCAGGCTTTTACCTGGAGGGGGTGAGACACAACTCCTTCTAATCAAGATCATGCTAAGAACTCTTGATTGGAATGGAAGGCTGCGGCACTACAGGGCATCTGTGTCAGTCTCTAAGATCTTGCAAATTTGGGCTCCCCACTTTAGCATAATCTCATTTGCCAGCACATGTCTAACTGAACACTAAATTAAGCTTATCTGCCCAGTGGCGAGGGCAGTATTTTTCATACTCCCTCTCTGGTATGTCTCTCTTGTCCGAACAGAAACTATTTTCAATTACCTTCCAGCCACAACCACTAAACCTCTAAGCAACTGGTTTTTCTAAATACAATGCCTTTTCTGCACCCCCACAACTGCCATTCACTGTGTCCTGGCCTCTCTGGTTAAATTCCACCAGTTTGGTTTTATTTCTGGGTCACAAAATCCCAGACCTCTGTGTGTGTGTGTGTGTGTGTGTGTGTGTGTGTGTGTGTGAGAGAGAGAGAGAGAGAGAGAGAGAGAGAGAGAGAGAGGTGATGCAATCCAGACAAAAATCTTCTGTCTGGATTCAAAAGGACATGCTGACAGCTTCATACCTTCAGTGGTGCTTCTGAGGCCCCCTTCTGGTTGATGCCTCTCCTGCTACTCAGCCTAACAAGCCACTTCCCTATGAGTGGTCTCCATTGCAGCAGGAGCACCTATATTCTGAAACAAAAAGATAGCATGACCCCAGTGCATGAACTTAAAACGCTTTTTTCAAGTCTGGTCAGAAAGCTTCTTAGGAAAGTAGGATGCAAACGAAACATGCAAGCAGTCCAATTAAATCTGGGGCTTATGGTGGCAGATCTTGTGATTTGCCTCTGTAAGAACTGGTGTAGCATCACAAAAGGCACGCTGCTGTCACGTGCTGCAGGATGGCTGACGCAAATGGCTGGAGACCCCAGAGCAAGCAAGGTGGTAATAGGGATGGGTGGTGGGAAGCGGTTCGGGTAAGCATCGGGATGAGCAGGGGGTCAGATAGTGGGCAGTTCAAGGGCAGGATGGTGTGGATCTCGGCAGCAGACATACGTGCTGGGATCCTATCCTCCTTTTACTGGATTGACATCCCCCCCCCCCAAATAGCTGGAATAGTTCTGAGGAGACACATTTTGGTCATTGGCATCTATATTTCAATACAGCCAAGAGATCCAATCCGTTGCTCCAATCCATTGTTTCAATTGTTCCAATTGCGGCATAACAACTGCCTGTACTTCTGATCCAGCTTGATTAGAGAGCAGCTGCTCCTGCCTCCTTCCTCAAGTGTTCCCCATTTCAAATATGCATGGAACACAGCTGGGCTCTCCGTTTTGGCTTGCCCCTCTTCTCGCAGGAGGAGATTTGGAAACTACCTTCTTTCATTACCACTGAAGTCACTTCAACAGTCCTTTCAGAGTGTATCAGATAGCCTCTGCATCAAAGCTGTTCATTGTGCTTCTTACTACAATCCATCCAAAGTCTGTGAACAACAGATCCTGTGGTAAGGAAAGTTCTATGTGGTGGCGCTTGTTCCTTGTTCTGTTCCTTCAAAGCAGGACACTGGTGCTTTGTTTTGGACCAAGATCATGCTCTGCAGTGGCTGAAGCACTTGAACAAGGAACACATCCCCCCCCCTCAAAAAAAAATCCTCCCCTGGCATGAAAGAATGGTTTGGGGGCCATAATCCACCAGGAAGTTCTGAAACAAAAGTTGCACTGAAATGAATCTGAGCTGCATAACAGTGCTGCCATGCTCTCATTCAGTGCAATGAAACACATTCCCAAGTGTTTCTCCATTTGTTTCTCCATTATCTTATCCTGAGATGTGCATACCTAGGTCGAGCCATGGTCAAGGATGACTAAGGGCACAGTCCTAACCAACTTTCCAGCACAGAGGTAAGGGCAATGCAATTCTGAGGTAAGGGAACAAAGATTGCCTAGAGGAGGCCTCCGTGACTGTCCCCCAACTGCAGGATGCAGCACATGTCCCATTGACACCACTATGCCAGTGCTAGAAAGTTGGTTAGGATTGCACCCTAATACAGTTGTCTCAGGCAACATATTGGCAGAGGGTACTATCGAATCACCACTACCTCTTCTCCTCACATTTTGGGCCCAATCCTATTCAACTTGCCAGCACTGATACAGTCACAATGCAGCCTCAGGGTAAGGGAACAAGCATTTCCTTATCTTGAGGAGGCCTCCATGACTGCTTCCTCAAATGCAGTATGCAGCATGTGCCCCATTGGCTGGACAGTTGGATAGGAACTGGACAGTTGGATAGGATCGGGTCATTCATCCTGCCGATCCCCTTCTTCCTTTTCTAATCCAGGGAATGAATTGGAGACTGGCAAAGGAGAGGCAGTAACAGGGAGGCAGTATTTATTTAGCAGGGATGGGAAAAACCAGCGAGACAAGTTGCCAAGTCACCCCCCCCGCAACTCAACTCAAAAACGAGTCATAACAGGGGCACTTTCTGAATCCCCAAGTCACCCTTTAGTGACTTGAAAGAACTCGAGTCGAGTTGCCTCCCCCTTTATAAAGCATGCTGTGGAAAAAATGGGGCTGCTGCCAGACTACGTGTGTCAGAGCTCTCTTTAACCATCCTCTGCTGACCGCACCCACCTGTAAACAGGGTGGGCTGGATGGGAGGGACTGTGAGAAAGTGGCAACAGAAGCGGCAAGAGGGTCACGAGCAGTAGCTGGGAGGCTTACTAGGACAACCTGATCCTTGGCAGCCCTAATGAGAAGTAGTCCTACTTCAGCCAGTCATCCAGTGAGGCCCCCCCAAAAGCCATGCTGTACAAAGTGTGATCGCTACAATCTCCCTCCCCCCTTCCCTGCCTCCTCCAGCCAATCATAAGGCAAGAACCCCTTGGTTCCTCCTCCTGCCCCCCCTCAGCCAATTAAAATATCAGAATGCCCATCCTTTGTCCAATGATACTGGCTGGAACTCCCTGCTGCTTGCTGTCAGAACACTTGCCTCACAAGGTTTTTCATGTGGCAAAAACAGTAAGCAAGCACCCCAGATGGGCAAACTCAAGTCAGCATGTCTGGGGACAAGTGCCAAGTCAGAGGGCCCTGACTTGGGTCTCTTTCAGAGTCTTCCATGTGTGTAACTCATGAGTCGCCGAGTCACCCAAAATCACGCATTTTCGCAACTTGAGTAAGAGTCACTGACTTGAGTTTCCAAATCTGTTATTTAGCATGCCACCTCAGGTGCTAGTTGGTCTTGGACCAGCCCTGTGCTTTTGAACAAGTGGTTCTCAAAATCATGGCTGGAAGTGATGTCATGAAGCAGGGAAAATTTCTAACAGCTCTATGATTCTATAATTCTCTATGATTAACCCTGGCCAGAAGCAGTACCAAAATGTTCCTCTACAGGATTCAGGAGCACCTGGCACTGTTAAGTCACTGCCGAACTACATATAAATTGCTTTACAGGTGTAACTGGGGCTGCACAGGGTCTGTCTATGTTTAAGGGGTCCTGAGCAAAGTGTTCTCCATTGGGTCCCCTCCACACTGGTTCTCTCCATGCGGTTAGGCCCTGGTGGACTTTCTGCACATCAGTAGTACTGATGCTTCTTTCAGCACTCAGCAACCAAAGCCATCACTTTAATTCCCTCACAACCTGATGCGATGTAGTGTCACTCTGGGGTGACACTGTATCCCATTGGTGGATGTTTGATCCCATACCACCTCAAAGGTACACCACAGGAGCCCCTGAATGCTTTCAAAGTACACAATGGCACAAACTTGGGTTGCCTGCAGCTGTGCAAGTGCGTTCTGAGAGCTGTGTCCCAGAGTCTTCCCTATGGCCTTACAATTCATCCTGGGGTACACTTCATAGCTTGCATACAGCTTCATCCTCATATCACCACTTGGTTGTGCAAAATATGCAAGAGCCAATCTCTGTTTGCTGCATCCTTCTCTGGGGCCGGTGCCCTTTCACCTCTGTTTGTTGCCTGCTAAACCTAATCCTCTGGTTTAATCCACTTTGGTTTTATTTTCAGGATGCTTTTTACACAGTACAATGTACAAACCTTTCTAAAATGCCCAATTAAATTATCCATACCAAGCACCTTTATCAGCTGATGTTTAAATCCCACCAAAAAATGTTAATACATCAAAGGAGCATGCTGTATTTTCAGTTATACTCCTTTACCTCTTTCTTGTTGGGGCATTATGCCTATTGAGGGCTTCTGCTAATCTCTTCTGTATTACACTTTTAATCAATTTCACAAGTGGAGGCAAAACAGGCAGCCCTGACAATCCAAAAATTCCAACACTAATTCAAGACCACAGTGTTTAAATGTCTGTAATATACCATGGCTGAGCCTTTGACGATAGAACTCTTTCTATGCCAAGGAAAAGGCATATCTGCATATTTACAAAGGGCAGTTCCTTCTTTCTTCACATCAAGAAAGAAATATTTTATTGCATTGTATTTATTAGGGTAGAAACAGGGCTGGCCCTAGTGCCTGAAGCAGCATGGCAAACACTGCCTTTCCTTACCAAATGATGTGCCAGCCTTTGTTCTTCCCACTCTCATAAGAACATAAGAACAGCCCCACTGGATCAGGCCATAGGCCCATCTAGTCCAGCTTCCTGTATCTCATGGCGGCCCACCAAATGCCCCAGGGAGCACACCAGATAACAGGAGACCTCATTCTGGTGCCCTCCCTTGCATCTGGCATTCTGACATAGTCCATTTCTAAAATGAGGAGGTTGCGCATACACATCATGGCTGGTACCCTGTAATGGATTTTTTCTCCAATCTTGTCCAATCCCCTTGTCCAATCCCCTTTTAAAGGCGTCCAGGCCAGATGCCGTCACCACATCATGCGGCAAGGAGTTCCACAGACCGACCATACGCTGAATAAAGAAATATTTTATTTTGTCTGTTCTAACTCTTCCAGCACTCAATTTTAGTGGATGTCCCCTGGTTCTGGTGTTCTGTGAGAGTGTAAAGAGCATCTCGCTATCCACTCTGTCCATTCCCTGCATAATTTTGTATGTCTCAATCATGTCCCCCCTCAGGCGTCTCTTTTCTAGGCTGAAGAGGCCCAAACACCTTAGCCTTTCCTCATAAGGAAGGTGCCCCAGCCCCGTAATCATCTTAGTTGCACTCTTTTGCACCTTTTCCATTTCCACTCTGTCTTTTTTGAGATGCGGCGAACCAGAACTGGACACAATACTCCAGGTGTGGCCATAGATTTGTACAACGGCATTATAATATTAGCCATTTTGTTCTCAATACCTTTCCTAATGATCCCAAGCATAGAATTGGCCTTCTTCACTGCCACCGCACATTGGGTCGACACTTTCATCGACCTGTCCACCACCACCCCAAGATCTCTCTCCTGATCTGTCACAGACAGCTCAGAACCCATCAGCCTATATCTAAAGTTTTGATTTTTTGCCCCAATGTGCATGACCTTACACTTACTGACATTGAAGCACATCTGCCATTTTGCTGCCCATTCTGCCAGTCTGGAGAGATCCTTCTGGAGCCCCTCACAATCACTTCTGGTCTTCACCACTCAGAAAAGTTTGGTGTCTCTCCAATGGTCTAGTTCAGCACTAGTTTGGTCTAGTTCAGCACTAGTTCAATGGTCTAGTTTAGCACTAGTTCAGAAAAGTTTGGTGTCTCTCCAATGGTCTAGTTCAACACTCTCTTCCCCTCCACATTTCTTCTTCCTCTGCCCCCCTCTTTTTTTTACATTCCAGGGACTGGAAAGAGAAGGAGCAGCTGTGGAGGCAAGTAAGTGTACAGTGATGGGATCCCCCCCTCATCTACTGCCTGAAGCAATTGCTTCAGTTGATCTCATGCATGGGCTGGCCCTGGGTGTAGCCATACTTAGATGATTGAGCACATGTTTTGCATGCAGAAGGTCCTACATTCAGGCATTTGCAGTTTAAAAGATCAGGTCCCAGATCAGAGGAAAAGTCCCACTTGAGACCCTGGATAATCATTACTAATGGCCTGATTCAGCATAAGACAGGGTTTCCCAAATTCCTTACCTTCGCGACCCACCTTGTCGTCTGCTGTGTGTCCTGGGCCTGCCAAGACCAGGAAGCTGCAGGGTAATATGGCGCATGATGTGGAAGCCACTTCCGGGTAGTGCTGGCCCACGACCCACATCATTGGGTGCATTGCACTATGTAACATGATGCATGCTCAGTTTGTGGGACATGACACACCAGGGGGTTGCAGCTGATTTTCGGTTGGTCATGGGCCTGCCACAGTCAGGAAGCTGCATGACAGACTGGAGCGTAGTGCAACACGGCCAATAAAGTGTCATGCACCACAATGCCTGCTGGCTTCCTGGTTTCAGCAGAACTTGATCTACCTGTGGGTCATGACCTGCAGATTGCGAGAGGCTGATACAAAGAACTTTCATGCTGATGTTTTAAATATTTAATTTCCATTATATTGACCAAGTGAGTAAGTACAGTTATAGGCTGCCCTTCAGTGTAAAACTCCTAGGGTGCCATATAGTTCAAAAGAACAGAGCAAATACAATAAAACTCAAAATTTTAAAAAAGTAAAACATAAAATCAGCAGCCATAAAACCTGTAATACCAGAAGGCCCAGTCCAAGCCAGATTCATGCCTGAAATGGTGCAGAAAAGGTTCCTTCCTCCTTTGTTTGTGTGCTTGCCAATGATTTTACAGTGCAAGCCCACCTCAGCCCCTTCCAGTAAGCCTACTATGATCCTCTTCCCACTTCTTTTTCAAACAGGATGGGCAAGTAGAGTTTGGGGAGAGATTAGAAGAGGGTGACATCTTCTTCCATTCAATGCCAGGCTCCTCCTGTCCAGAATGATTGAAGGGACCTGGGATGAGGATGGTAGAGGCAGAGGTAGGCCCCCTTGCCACCATGGTTCTCTTATCCTCACAAAGACAAGTGATTCAGTGAGATGAGACTGCAACAGCAGTGGCTCATCTTCTCCACCACTTCCTCCTCCAAAGCCACTCTGGCAGTCCTCTTCTTGTTTGCTCTCCCTCTTTAGCATCTCATTATATTGTGAGCCCTATGAGGATAGGAAAGCATGTATACATGCATTTGGGTAGTTTCTTGTTTGTCTTTGTGAAGTTTGTTGTTGAAAACCTGTAGATTAATAATAATGTCCATGTGTCACATGCAGTTTGGTCTAAGTCAGAAGCCATCACCACGCCTTGTGAAGAAGTATGCTTTGTGTGAAGTACTTTCTTTTGGCTCTCTTGAATCTCCTGCCTATCAGTTTCATATAGTGACTCTATGAGAAAGGGATAAAAATTCTTCTCTCTTGACTTTCTCCTCACAAGGCAGGTACAAGCCATGATGTGTATGCACAACCTCCTGGTTTTAGAAATGGGTTATGTCAGAATGCCAGATGCAAGGGAGGGCACCAGGATGCAGGTCTCTTGTTATCTGGTGTGCTCCCTGGGGCATTTGGTGGGCCGCTGTGAGATACAGGAAGCTGGACTAGATGGGCCTATGGCCTGCTCCATTGGGGCTGTTCTTATGTTCTTATGGTTTGTTAAATCTCAGTCATGTCCTCCCTTAGTTGCCTTATTTTTCTAAACTAAAAAGACCAAATTATTTGGCCTTTTAAGAAAAGGGCAGCATTTGCAGCTGCAGAATAAAAATAATTAATGCAGGTATAATGTAGTACACTGCATGGGTCACTCAAGAGTAAGCATTTTGCTTCAAGGCCTATCATCTTCTGCACTGATCCTGTGAAAGCTGCAGTTAAATCTCTTGGGAGACACACTTGTCTCTTGCAGGGTTTGCAAGGAAACGTTGGCCCAGCTATACCAAGGGCTGCTTCTATTCTATGCCATCACTGGGACTGTGAAATGTCCCTATGGTACTAATATAGCTCCATATTTCTCCATCATTTATGAAGTTAATAGCCTGGCAGACAAGCTAGAGGGCGCTGTGTTCTTTAGTTGAACCAACACTGCAAACTACCTTTAAAGCAGAATCATACTTTACAAAAAAAAGAGAGTAAGGCAATTTTGTTTCTCATTCTGGGGGGCCAGTTGTATCGTTACAAGCTGTCCAGTATTTCTCATGAAACGCCAGGTTAATATTGAGGCTAACAATCCGTCAGTAAATCTGGCAGAACAAAATCTTCCATCTCTCAGCAGGGATATAAAAAATAGCAGGCTAGCTCTAAAGTCTAACATTGCATAGAATCTCTGGGTCTGGTTTTTCCAAAGTACTTGTTCTGTAGTTTTTCTGTCACATCTTAACAAATTGATGATACTGAACCAATCTGAGTGGTTCAGTGCAAATATAGACACTGCTGATCTGCAGCTCACCTGGGAGTAAGCCTCATTGAATACAATGGGACCTGCTTCCCAGACATGCATAGGAATGGGCTGTAAATCTTGTAGATCAGATGGACTAAAAGCCACTTTTAGTGAAGTGATCCCTTTAATTTTCCCAGGACCAACTAAAATGTTGTGAAGTAGCAATTGAGCTTTCAATCTTTTTCCTTGGGCTGGATGTTAAGTCAAACTACAAAAGTGGAGGAGAGAAGGACTCAGAGAGAAATTGACTCAGGCCCAAATCCTAACCAACTTTCCACCATTGGCACAACTGTGCCAATGGGATGTGTGCTGCATCCTGCAGCTGGCCTCTTCAAAGTAAGCGAATGTTTGTTTCCTTACCTAGGATCTGCATTGCCCTAATGTCAGTGCTGGAAAGTAGGTTAGGATTGTGTCCTCAGAGAGAAAGTTGGGCATGATGGAAAAGCCCTGAAGTTCATATAGTTTATAACAGTTTTAAGATGGAGTGCAGGAGGTGTCAAGAAGATTTTGATTAAAATATGCTAATGCAACTCTGATTTCAGAATGTGTCAGAAGTGCTGGGACAAAGAAACAAAAAAATAGCTGTTGCCCCACTGCCATCATTTTATTTTTTTAAAAATTCTGCAATTACATGGAACTGTCCTTCAGGTATGCCTTAACAGTGTACTCTACTCAAACCATACATGACACATGCCTGCATGCCCATCTTTTCCGTAGAAACCCACACAGTCTCTGTAGGCAGCTCAGTGCATGGCTGATCAGCACTTATTGTCATGCCTTTCCTTCATTTCAGTAGGGCATAGGAGAGATTACACAGGCCAACACACATTTTGCTTCCTTAAATGTTACACCAATTCCTGGGTATATTTGTGGTGCTGATTCCAAAAATGGCATCCATTTTGCCCCATCACGTCTAGTTTTGGAGACATGGCATAGCCTCTTTAGTGAATGCAGCTCTTTAGTTCAAGCAGCTTCCTCATGAGGAAGACTACACCATGGCTTCCTCTTGAGGAAGCTGCTTGAACCATTCACTAATGAGGCTATACTATATCCCCAAAACTAGACGTGATAGGGCAAAACGGATGCCATTTTTGGAAATGGCACCCCAAATTCATATCAAACTACCATAAAGTTTGGGGAAAACTTTTCTGACGATCAATTTTATAGGCCTGTGTTATTAGTGGATTAGGCCCCAAATGAATCACCTAAATTATTCTGACTTATTCTACTTTAAACCAAATGCTTCTTATCCTTTTCTCACTGGAGAGGGGAAACAGTGTAATGGAAGATCAGAAGATCATCAGGTGGATGATGTGGTGTTGACAGCGATTCCCTGTTTTGACAGCTGTTTGACAGCTCTGGGAAGGGCAGGGCTGGCTCCACAGCTGTAATCAATCAAGGCCAATGTAGACCTGGATGGACACCTGAGCTTCATTGGACCTTGATGGGACTTTGCATGGACTCATGGACTGAAGAGATAGCTCAGCTGAGCCTAACTTGGACTTAACAAGGTAGCTCACAGCTGAGCTGAATTTGGACTTAACAAGGGGCTGCAGGATAAAAGGCAGCTTCAGAAGGAGCCAAGGGCTGGTCAAGCCGGACGCTGACCCAGCCGGAAGCCGGACGCTGACCAAGAGGGCTACCTGACCCAGACCTACAGGAAGAGAGGACTGCCAGGACCCTGCTGGAGGAGACACACTGCTGGAGAGGAGGAACTCTACTGCAGAAGACTGGACTGTGTTTTGGAGACGGATTGGACTTGGAGGCTTCAGACGTTACCCCCGGAGTTAAGTGGAGTTTTGGGGAGGGAAAGCCTCTGGACAAGGGGACTTGCAGGGAGTGGCTGTGTTTGTAGCAATAAATTCTTGTTATTTGCTATAGATAAGGAGTTCTGTGTTCATTCCATTGCACACTGCAGCTGTGCTTCTTGGAAAAGGAGGGTGTTAATTAGCCAAAAAGCGGGCATTAAAAGGGAGTTGGGATATTTGGACGGGACAAATTGCTGTGGTCGGCAGGAGTCGAGAATTTGGCAGAACAAACAGTTCTTTTGGGGAAAGTTAGGATTCCTGCTTTCTGTAATCTAGTGGTCAGAATGAAAATGCTGACAATCTTGGCAATTAGGAATTGCCATAATAGAAAAGTCTATAAAGCACAATTCTATTATTTTAATTGTGCGATTCATTCCTGTCCTTTGCCTCCACTGCATTTTTCTACACGCAGCTTACCATTCTCAAACTTTTTAAAGGTATGGTAGGTTCAATCTAAATTTGGATTTGCTTGACCTCAAGACGCTTCATTCTCCTGTCAGACAGACAGGATTTTGAAATGGTGTTACATACATTTGCTGGCAGTGGGGCTGAAATGTGTATCATCCTATCACCACTGACAGGGATATCATGGGTAAGGTACAAAGCACCTCTGTGTGCAGAATATGCTTTGCACTATCAGTGCTCCCCATACGCAGGGGACTTCTCACCACGTATACCTTGCCAATCATAAAAATTTTCCTGGCATGTAATAAAGAGCATCCCTACATTTACCAGCATTGCAGAAATGCCCTAGTTTTCCAATAAGCACCACTATTCTCTGGCCAAGTGTGTTTCTCCCTCACATATTCTCTCAAATCTTGTTGCCATGAAGTGGCTGCTGGCAGAATTTGAAATGGGACTTTTGGGAACCCCCCTCCCCCCCTAAAAAATAACCCCTACTGAAAACTTGGAAGAGCATGCCTTTTCTCTCTCCTTCCAAAGAGACGCTAAAGGCTGGCAGATTATTTCAGCATCATCAAGTAGCTTTGTTTGCAGGCATTTCTCCACCTATAAAAATGGAGAGCAATCAAAAAGCTGGTGTGGATGGATGGCTATTTTTATATACACACTATCAACAAGACAACCCCTGCAGAAACATGCTACTGATTAGAGGAGAGCAAGCCCATCGGGAAACAGAGCCTGGAATGGCAAACTCTAATGTTTGCAAGAATGCAAGTTCACAGAAGGACAACTTTCCAGGGTAATGGCTGCAGTGGTTCTCTTTCTTCTTTTTTTCGGTTGGGAAAACAGACTGCATTACAGTGTCCTGTTAAATAAATCAAAACGAGAATGTTGCTAAGATGAAATCCCTGCACACATCCAGCTTTGTCACACTTATGTCTCAGCTCAGGGCAATTCATATTCGTGGGCTATATGCTGTTTAGAATACATGTAACGCAATTCATTTGCTTTCCACACGGATGGAAGGATGACAATATAGGTGGCACAAATCCAAGGCAACAAAATGGCTAAATGTTGGGGGCACTGAAGAAAAAGAAAACAAGAGCTCTCCAGTTCTCTTTCCATAGGACTTAGAGGAGAGAAATGCAAAGAAATCCTACTCATTGGATATGTTGACACAAATTACTAATTACATTACAGAGTATCTGGGTATTTTTGAAATACAGAGGGAACTGAGAACCTGATCCTGATGGGCTCGCGCTGGCTCACCGCTGGTGTGCACTGTTACAAACATGCCGTAAGGCATGCCTGCAACAGTCTCAGCGTGAGCCCACGCTGAACCAGTGCTGCCTGATGGACAGGATATTGCCACCTGGGACTTCAGGAGAGTGCTGGGCAATGGAGAAAATCTGGGTGGGGGGAGGCATTCTGGGGTGAGGGGACGGTGGGGGGAGGGTTGGGGGAAGCCATGGTAGGGGAGGGAGCAGGGAAGGAGGGAGCAGAGCTCCACCAGCCCTATGTCCATAGCCCTATGTCCAGCTTCCCGGCTGGACGCAGGGCTGCTTTACTCTGCACCAGCTAAATAGTGGTGCTGGGCAGCTCAGAATTGGGCTGTGATTCCTTCTATAGTCTTCATTTTTCTGTTATCACAAAAAAAAGGATATGATCCAAGCTACATTATATTTCTCAGAACTGGAGAACATTGCTCTTCTACGCCTTTGTCTCCAGTAATTTGTATTTATATTGCATTAGCACAGATTTGGCTTCATTGTATACAGTGGTCTCTCTCTCAGTGTGTGTGTGTTAGTGTGTGTTTAGATATATACAGATATAGAAACAGATATACGGGTGTATATCTGTTTCTGTATCTGTGCTACCCTGCAGATACCTGATCTTGTCTGATCTCGGAAGCTAAGCAGGGTCAGGCCTGGTTAGTACTTGGATGGGAGACCGCCTGGGAATACCAGGTGCTGTAGGCTTATACCATAGTCTTTTGAGACTGAAGGTTGCCAACCATTCATCTAACTACACACACACATAGAGACCGAGAGAGACTCACCCACACAATCCTCCCAACGAGGAATAACACCATATATGTCATGAAGTGCACTGTAGTCCAGGAAAGGTTGTGATACAATAAATATGTTGTCTTTAAGGTACCACTAGACTCTTCGTTGTTTTTTGCTCTCAGAGACTACAGTGACTATCCCTCTGGAAGCAATTATGCACGGCAGCTGTCATAATTTGAAGGTTTCTGTAATGTTCAATATATTGCTTGTAACACAATTTGATCACCCTAATATTTGAAGCACATCCAGCGTAGTAGCTTCTTATGCTCTGGTTTAATGCTTTAGCACAAAACAAAACATTGACAGATGTGAATATTTTAGAGATAGAGGACCCAATCCTATCCCTTGTCATCAGAGCTGATGCAGCCACACCAAAAAAAGAGGCAGGCTTCATTCTTGGGGGTGGGGGGGGGGAGGGTGACCTGAAGGCAAACAAGAGGAAGGACACTCTCTACAATCCAGGGCTTTTTGTCATTGTGAAAGTCACACTAGGCCCTTCTCCTACATTGCCAGTCATCATCTCACAGACTTCCTGACTCTGTGGGAATCCCAGGAACCCTTGCAGCAAGCAGGGCAGGAGGTTCCCCATGAGGCTTTGTCCCTTTGAGAAGAGGAAATGTACTTGTATGCCCATATCATATGTTTTCCCACTCCAACTTTCAATGTTCTTCCCCATGTTCTGCTCTTCTGTCCTTCAATCAATGGAGTTCCCCCAACACAAATCATTTTTTGATAGGATGAACATCCCAACCCTGGTTTCCTGCAAGAATGTTTTCCAAGAATTAAGTGAAGTGGGGTCTCACTGCTGCAACCCACTGAGCAAACCACTCACTGTGCACAATATATCAGCCAGCACTCAATACAAGCCTCTGCTTCCTTCTCCACTCCTGAAGTTTGAGTGTAAGAGGAACTCTTGGGCTTCTCCATGGGGAACAAGGAGTAGGGGGACATGATGCAAAAAGCAGATATTCTACCTGCTAAAATTTCATGTGTCTGTTTTTCTACAATGGAAATACAAGCCCCCCGGCATGTTGTGCATGTATTAAGTATGATTAAAGGCCCTCAGAAGGCCTTCCAGAAAGAAGCCTTAGAAAGGCACATCTGGTTTTTGTGGGGGAAAAAACATTTTCACTATCCTCATCCTCCTCCTTCCATGTTGTGAGCTAGACTGCCTCCCCATCACTCTCCAATCCTCCATTTCTTCTTCCGGAAGGAGGAGAGGATACAGTGGAGCTAGTCAATGCAGCAGGTGGTGATGGGCAGCACCCACGTGCAGCATGGGCAAAGGGAGTGTGGGTCATTGGAAGGTAAATCTCATTGGTGGGTGGGAAGAAGAGATGCACACTCCATTGCAAGATTGGAAGAAGGTGCTCCTTCTTGGGGCAGGGGAGAGGAACACGTTGCCTGGCAGGGAGAGAGAAAGGCATGCCCCTGCAGTGGAAGTGGAGACGCATGCCTCCGTGATGAGGGGAGGGGGAAGGGCGGGGGGATGACATTTAGGACATTGCCTCAGGTGCCCAAGAACTTTGGGCTGCCACTGTTCACTGTCTGGTAGGGGAGGAGGTCCATCATGGGGGTGACACAATGAGCTCTCGTACTAGGCGATGCAAACCCTAATAATGCTTCTGTTTTGCTTCATCAAGATTCTTGCTGGCCACTGTAAACGTCTAAACCCAGTTGTTATCTCCTATCTAGTGCTCAGAATGCATCGATGTATTGCTGTCACTCCAACACATTCTAAGCCAATACCTATGTTAATATTTTATTACACGCAGTAAGGGCTGCTTCACCCACTAAAGGAAGCAGAAACATAAACACACGAATGATATCATCATCCACTGTTTATTCTAGAGGAAATTTGTTCTCCTCTCCCATGTTAAGGTGTTCCAGATGTGCAAGTTTCTCCTAGTCCTCCCACCCAAAATGCAGGCCCTGGACGTGCAAAACCCTGCATGTTTCTTGCTACTCCTAAACCACTGCAGCCATCACAAGTTCTCTTGCTTTTCGTATTTGGTTTGGCAGGCAGCCACTCTGTGTCCTGCTTAAGCAAGCTGTTGATGTTTTAATTGTCTTCTCCCCACAGTGTCTCAACTACTGACCATACCCGCCTTTGCTGTAGGAGTTTCTCCATTCACTGACTTCCTAAAAGACTGGGATGGAGGAAGATTTGACCTTACATAAACTGGTTTTAAGCAAGAACAGGAAATGAAAGAAGACATTAAAAAGGGAAAAGGCCTTGTTACCTAATTTGGCCTTTGCTACAAAAGTGTCACAGTACAGTACATTCTTTTTCCTCCCCTCATTAAAAGAAACACAGCACAAATATGTCCTGCCCCCCACCCCCAAGTCTTAAACCAAGTCAAGCACATAGAGGCATGGCAGGAATACCATCAGAGCAATTTGCATGCATATTGCTACATCCCTGAAGATCTATAATGGCATCTTTTCAGAACTGAGCAGGTGCAATAAATTGCAGGGAAGGGGGGAGATATGGAGAAACGGCAGCTACTACTGACACCAAGTGTTGATTTGTAACCTCTGTTCCCACGTGAATCCATGTTCCCCTCAGATCCTTTGTAAATCTTTCACTTTGTTTCTGTTTTGCATGAATGAATGACATCATTGGAACTGCCAGCTTGCATAACGTGGCTTTTTTGCTGGCCACCTAGGCCAACTTTCAACAATGCCCTTTTGATTTTGCTAATCTCTTGGGACACTTTCTCCATCCACTCACAATGCTGAATTGATTTTATTTTTTTATTTTAAAAAAAGCACACATGCATGACTAGATAAAAGGGAATACTGTATGCAATTTGAGTTTTTTAAAACTTATTTACTACAGCCATATGCAGAAATGACAGCCATTCCCTTCCCATTAAGTAACCAGTTCTGTCATATTTCTCTTTGATTAAACGGCTCTTCCTCCCTACAGCCATTTCCAGCATAGTGCAGGGCGATCAAATGCATTCCAGAAGAATAACGGTACCAAGGCTAATTCATGCTATAATTTTCCTATGTGTTAAAGATGTCTGCATAGAAAATATATGAAAGATAACCTTTTTATTGTCTCTGTACACCAAATTACTATGTGTGAATTGAAAATTGTTGCTCAAGGCCCAATCCTATCCAAATTTCCAGGCTGATGCAGCCACAATGCAGCCCCTTACAAATGTTCCCTTACTTCGAGGAGGTTTCTGTGACTACCTCCCCACTGCAGGACGCCATGCATGCCAACAGCACAGCTGGACCAGCACTGGAAAGTTGGACGTATTGGACTGACAACTGCAAAAAATATAAGGTATTTCTGCATACGTATTGAGGCTTCCACAATATCCTCTTACAACTGTAGTTCCTTGTACTGTATCACCCCAGGGACAATGCTTAGCCTTTGAGAAGTTTTGTGAACAGCACAGGAATGGGAGTGTCAAATTTCAAAAACTCCTGTGCAGAACCTGTCCATTAAGTTCCAAGATGCCTTTGGTACCTTAGAGACCCAACTGTTGGCTTGCGAGAGAGAGAGAGAGGATTAACATATTGTAATGGCTAAGCCTTATTCTTTTTCAGACAATGCACTGTTTTCTTGCCATCAAAATGTGTTAATTGCACTTCTGCTATCTTTCCTTGTTCTCTTTCTTAACTTGCTTTTCTTCCTCTGTGCCTCAATTATATCTGCAACACTGGACATTTATCTCCAGAACACTTCACGATGAAACAAGTAAATTTTGAATGATAGAAAAGGCAACAGAGTACAGCACAAAATCAGCTAGTTGCTGGGAAGTCCTAAAAGTGCTTATAGGTTTTTTTTTTGCCATCTTACCTTCTTTCATATCATGTACAGAGAATGCTGACTTCACTTCCAGAAATTAGAGCTTGTGTATTATGACTACACACAGCTCTCATTATTTTGTAATGACCATAAGCTCCATTCCTAAACAAAGCAAACAAACTATAATGTAATATACTCTTACCATTTCATTACAACTTTCCCAGCTAATTGTGTCACTATTTTCTGACCTCTCTCCTTCATCACTGGTTGCCCTGAGTAATGGATTGTAAATATTTCATTACACAGAACACAGGGACCCTTCTTTATTATTGGAGATCAAGTATCGAAGGAAATAGACTTGTCTTGTGTTAGACTGAACTGCCAAATGGCTGGTTCTCACTTTACTTTCTTATCTTGGTCATGCACACCTAACTACAAAAGCTACATCCATCAGTTAGAATCAGGTATGTGTTTCTTTAAAAAAAATTCCTCGGAAGTGAATGGCTCAGCTCCTTCTTGCCATTGGTTTGCAGTTCTCTGAAAACAAATACAGAGAAACATTGGCCAAGAGCATCCTAGATCTCCATTACTCAGTGTTTACAGAAGAACACATCTACTGCTATAGCTACATACATACACATCCTCATTATTTGATGGCTCATGCATGCATTTTATTCTCAGATCCTCATATGAAGAAAATGTGCTTAAGGATTGAAGCCATAATGGAGGTGCTCAATAAATGATTTATGGATCTATGTACACTTCTATTACTTTTGCCATTTTACATGGTAGGAAATAGTAAAGGTTACTATGCTGCAGTAATTGCAGACATTTCAATGCTCCATTTTCTTGGTTTTAAAAAAGAAAAGACTGTGTGAAGCAAAACCTTTGGTTGAACTCACTTTTTTGGCACTCCATTCCTTTGTAAGTTTGTTGCTTATAATCTGATCCTTCTGCTGAATACTGAGATGTCAAGGTAAAATCTAGTACAAGTGTTCCAGGGACTCAGGGAGCAATGCTATATTTCAGGTTGATTATCAGGTCAACCCATGCAACTGCAGCCATTTTCAAAGTAGGAAGGAAAGGAAAATGTTAATAATAATAATAATAATAATAATAATAATAATAATAATAATAATAATAATAATAATAATAATAATAATAATAATAATAATACAGGTATTTATATACCGCCTTTCTTGGTCTTTATTCAAGACTTTATTCAAGGTGGTTTACATAGGCAGGCTTATTTAAATCCCCGTAGGGATTTTTACAAATGAAAGAAGGTTCCTTCTTTCAAGAACCACAACATTCAGGTGTTTCTCTCTGATCTGGTTTCACATTCTGGCCTCCATCCTCCCATGCTCAGAGCAGATGGAATAGCTCGGCTTCAGCTTGTCAGCTGCTTCAAGGTCGCACGGTGCCGGTGGCCTCGAACTGGCGACCTTGTGGATGTTATCTTCAGGCAAATGGAGGCTCTACCCTCTAGATCAGACCTCCTGCCCAATGTTAAATGTTTTGCTGCCTTGAAATAGTGGAATGAGAGTTGGTATGCCCATTTAACACTCCATTTTATGTTTCAAGTACAAAATTATCAACCAACCCACATCCATCTTCAAGGGGACAACAAAAAATGTAAAGTGCACTGCACAGTGATATCTGAATTAAAGCTCACAATATTAAGAATATTTATATACCATTCTTCCTTTGAACTTAGAACTTCTCCATGAACACCACCTGTCTCATCATTTTCAAACAGAAGGAGAGAGAAAGCAAAATCTACTGAAATGCAGTAAGTAAGGAATAAGGCCTCTTACTTTTGTATCAGTGTTTTACCTATAGGTAGCCCCTAGTTAAGTATAGTTTAGGTTCCAGAGTTCTGTACCTAAGTTGAAACATTATTTCATGTTGTAAACAAAATTGCTTTCATTTTGTTCATGCAGTGTAAACAAAATTGTGATGTAAATCAAATTGCCACTTTATAGTGAGCAGTGGAAAAAGAGGATAGAAGTATTTCAAACAGACAAATGAAAATTGTGCACACTTTTCTGTAGTACTTGAAAAACAGAACAGAAATATCTATTCATATAAAATACAGAGAATAATTCACTCCCTACACTCCAGAATGTATACTCTGTGGTAACCCTGCTTTTTTAATTGGTGTTTATATTAGTTAGAGAGAACTAATACAATAGAACTAATGACTACAGTTCTATTAAACACAATACTAGCCCTCCTTTATCCATCACTTCTGCATTTCATTATGGGTATGTACAGTCTAAGATTAGCTGATCGCTCATCATGAGAGCCAGGTAGGAATTTTTTTCTATTATCCGAATTGGCTGTGGATGGCAGATGTTTTCGCCTATCCCAGACTAGCAAGGGAGGGACAGTGTATTCAGTAGGTTTCATGCTTTAAAAATTGGTCACTTGTGCTTCATCAGGCAGCCCAAATTAAACCCAAACCACAGTCTGATGTCTTTGTTAGGTAAACAGAATGCCAGATGCAGGGGAGTGGCAGCGAGATGCAAGTACCTTTTGCCTGTCTGTTCCTTGACGGTGGGCCGCTGTGAGATACAGGAAGCTGGACTAGATGGGCCCTAGGCCTGATCCAGCAGGGCTCTTCTTGGATCTTATGAGCCCCTGCTCCCATCTGCAGCTGAAGTGGCAAAGGTGGAGGACTCTCACTCCCCTGCTTCTTAGTTTCTGGTTCACTTTCTGAATTGAGCAGTCAGTGGGGAAGCTTATCAGGAGGTAGTGGGTAGCAGGTTTCAGCAGTGGGTTTCCTCCATCCTTCCTTGACACCATTTCACAATTCTTGAATGTTGTGGCTCCCAACACTTTGTCAAAGGACAAGCCATCTGGAATTGTAAGGTGGAATGATGGAGGAAAGAAGATGGGTCAGCCTCTGCTCCCCACAATCTCTAAGCGAGCATTCCCAGAGGGCACAACTTAATAGATGATGATGGGGTGCAGGAGACCCTCACCGCCTCAGGGATTAGCTGGGCATATCTGGCACATGTCCCACCAGACCCCACCCATGGAGCCTCCCTTGAGCTTAGGTGAGAGTATAGGCTGAGAGTCACTGGTCTAAATCTATAGAAGCAACTGTATTGATTATTATATTGCTTATTCAACTAAGGGCGCAATCCTAACCAACTTTCCAGCACTGACATAAGGGCAATGCAGCTCTGAGGTAAGGGAACAAACATTCCCTGACTTTGAGGAGGTCTCTGTGAGTGCCACCCAACTACAGGATGCAGCACACGTCCCATTGGCACCCCTATGCCAGTGCTGGAAATTTGGTTAGGATTTGGGCCTATATCGCTTATTCATTCCTAATTCAAAGTAAGTCCCATTAAAATAAAGAATTTTTACTTCCAAGTATTGTAAGTTTGGGAAGAATCTGCTTATAATTTACAAGACAATCCTCCACTTGTATCATAAGACAAGGGAGAAAATAATATGTAATTTTACAGTTACATGCTTCTTGCTCCTGACAGGAGGTTTTGTGGTAATGGAGAGGAATATTTATACTCTACTTGGTTTACATAACAACAGAAATAAAAAAAATTAGTTCCCTGTCTCTAAACAGTTCTCACAGTCTAAAAAATATCCAAAGAAGACACTTGCAAATAGCCATGGAAAAAGATGCAGTGCTGAGATGGACTGTTGTTCTCCGCCTTACTAAACATAAGAGAACCAGCACTTATAAGATGCCCCTTTGCCCAGTTAGCAAGGGGGGATTCACTGAAAAATAACCATGGAAGGCTGCCAGTTAAAGTGGATAAACAGTAGTGGGTGTAAAGTTGGTACCTGGTTGCTGGATGCCTGAGGCAAAGCCCTACATTGGGGGTCTCCCTTAGCACCTCCCCCATCAACCCCTGTTTTGTATTGGGTATTAACCTCAGCCACTGGGACTGAAATGTCAGGCTGGCGAGGTGATTCCTCCGCTGGATGTCAGTTCTCCGCCAGTTTCCAACTTGCTATCAGGGGAAAGATTTGCTTGCCCCTTTTCCTGCCTGCCACTTGTCTGCCCAGAATCTCCTTTCTCAAGCTGCTTTTCTCACTGCAGGGGAAAAGATCTAGGAACCCCATTTCTTTTCCCAACAAGCAGAAAAGCAGCTGGGTGATTAGGATGAGTGGACAAAAGGCAAGGCAGACAGGGTTAAGCAGCCTTTCTCCCCACCATTCTTCTGAGTCTTATTATAGCTAGGAAAGGATTCAGACAATACACCACCTGGCCTTTGTCTCTGCACATTTGCCTTTGGAATACTGGGGCACTTCATCATCATCACAGGTGCAAGGCTGGGTGTAACCGTAAAAGGTGGCATCTGAACTCTGCGCCTTTTAAAAGTTAACCTTTAAACTTTCACTTTTAAACCTTTAAAAGTAGGATTAGTAGCATGTGCAGTGGAGCGGTTTAGAGTAATTGCCCTTCGCCAACATAACAATCCTAAGAGTCCCAATGTACCTGGAAGTGGGTGCACCATGCACTCACAGCGCAAACAAATGAACATGGGCCAGTGAATGAAGTATTGTCTGAAATGGCCCTATGGCAGTTTCTCAATTTTAAAAAGTGAGAGGAATGTGTAACTGCATGGAACATCCAGTTTTGACTTTAAAAGAAATCTTCAGTCAAGGCTATGAATGCCCTTGGCACAACCATGCCCTCTCAGGCAGAATTTTCCATTATAAACAGCACATTTAGTCTAAAGCATCCTGAGTAACTTGGAAGCTCAAACAGTGTACTGTGGTGCATCTCAATGTTTGCCTTCCACCATACCACTTCACGTGGTCCACTTATGTGAAGTACCACCAGAAATAACTAGCAACAACATCATTGCCAGTTACTTCTGGGTTGGGTATACCACGTAGTAACACCAGTGAGAGGCTCAGGGTTTTCTGTGTGCAAAAAAAAACATACTTTGGAGCCTCCTACTGCTGTTTGTTGTGTCACATTCCTGGTCTCGCTGCTGGGTGGCAGGTGTCCAGGGGTCCTGTGAGTACCACCAGACCCCACCTCAAGTATCACTGGTAGTACCCAAACCACTGGTTGAGAAACACTGGGGTACTACAAACAAACCTGGATTGGTTCCAAAAAGTATGCCACTGCAAGTGACTTTGGGTGTTTAATCTTGAGCAGGGGTGTCCAAACGTTTTGGCAAGTGGGCCACATCATCTCTCTGACACTGTGTTGGGGGCCAGGGAAAAAAGTATTAATTTACATTTCAAATTTCAATAAATGAATATATTAGAGATGGAACTTATATGAATCAATGAAGGTCTTGCAATAGCTCAAGGCCTATAAAAGGCCTTGCACAAAACAAGACCAGCCTTTCCTTCACTGCCACTGCTGCATCACAGACATGAAACAGTGGAGAGAGCCCTCATCCCACAGCTCATGCAAAAGGTTTAACAGTTGCCCTCACACTGAGAGCAGTTGCAACAGGCCAGCATGGGCTCCAGCAAGCCTCTGGAGGGCCAGAGTCTCATTGGAGACTGAGGGCTCCCTGCGGGCCGGATTGGGAGTCCCCAAGGGCCACAAGTGGCCCCCGGGCTGGGGTTTGGGCACCCTTGATCTTGAGGTTTGGGCAGTGAAATGTTAAAGAGGACAGCCAAGACGATGCAGAGGGCAACTTGAGAGTGGCTCCCTCCTGTCTAGCCACTGCCAGCGGAAAGGAGCGCGAGTGCTGGATGTGGCCCCACTCCCACTTGCCAGGGAAGATGCTCACACCAGCAGAGCCGGAGATGCCCAGTATCTGGAGCGGGCTTTCCAAAGCGCAAGGGAAGGAGACCGCGGGCCGATCCTGTCCGGTGCAGCCCGGGACAAGTGCTCCCCTCCCTTGAGGAGGCCTCTGCGACTGCAGGATGGAGCACACGCCCCGCGGGCTGGCAGGCACTGCAACACTGGACAGGACTTGGCCCTCCAGCCCGGGATCGACAGAAGAAGGCCGGGCGGGCGCCTGAACATCCGCAGTCAGTCCGAGGCGGGGCTGAGCCCAGCCTGTGCCCGGCGTGCCGGGAGGGGAACCCCTCTGCTCCTCCTTCCCTTCCTCCCCCAAGCGCCTGCAGGGCAGCCGAGTCCTCGCCGGGCCTCCCACCAGGCGGCTCAGTCTCGCCCTCCATCCCGCCAGAAGCGCGCGCTGCTCCCGCCGCGGCATGGACTCGCCCACGGACACCCACGAGATGAACGGGCTGGCTCCTGGCGGTGGCGGGAGCGGCAGGACGCCTCCCGACGAGGTAAGCCGCCCGCTCGCCAGCCAGCGCAGGGGCAGGCATGCGTCAAGGCGCACGCTCGCCGCCTCCTCCTCCCAGCGCGCGGGACGTTGGCTGCGATCTCAGCCGCGCTTTCCTGGGAGTAAGCCCCACTGACTAGGATGGGGCTTACTTCGGAGTAGACAGGCATAGGACTGATTGGCAGCTGGTCTGGTGCGGGGGGGGGGGTGGATGGGTGCAAGCGGGCTGGCACAGAAGCCTGAGGGGTCGCAGTCCCCGGGCGTGGGCACTGCTGTGGGCCGGGCGCTTCTGTCCTCCAGGGGGCCTCGCCAGCTTCCAGTCCGTGCAGCTCAGCGAGCGGAATGCTGTCGTGACGAGTCCATTTCCCAGCAGCTGCACAGGGGAGTAAAGTCGCGATCTTACAACCCGATGCTGGGAGTAAGCCCCACTGACTCTGATGAGACGTGCCTAGGATCGGCGTCGCCCCGGGGTTCGCCTAGGATCGGGGTTCTCCGGGGCGGGGAATTCCAGCCCCTCCCGGCTCTAGCAGCCGCTTTTTGGGAAATCCTTCCAGGGCGAGGCTGGATGTAAACACTCAGGGCGGCACCTGAGCTCCCCGATGGATGCAGTTGAGCTCCGAGCCTGCAGATCTCTACACGGCCACCGCAGCAAGTTTGCAATCCGAGCCACGCTTTCCTGGGAGTAAATCCCATTTACTATAATGGGATGTACTTCTGAGTAGAAATCCATAGGATTGCGCTCTAAGACGGGCGAGACGGAAGAGCCCTTTTAACAGCCCAATCCTAGGCATGTCTACTCAGAAGTAAGACTCATTGTGTTCAATGGGCCTTACTCCCAGGAAAGTGGATAGGAATGGGCCCCAAGTCATCTACAGCAGGGGTCTCCAAACCCTGGCCGGGCCTGCGGCCAACCTCCTGTTTCCTGAAAGCCTCTGGCCCACTCAACTGAACATGACCAGAACTGTGCTCTGATTGTGTCTGGAGGGTGTTCTGAGGGCCAGAGAGGTTGAATGAATGAGCCCATTCATTCTTTTATTCACTCGTCTAAGTTCCATCTCTAATTTATTTATTTATTTAAATTTTATATTTACATTTCTTTTCCGGCCCTCCAAACCACACCAGATATTTGATGCAGCCCTCTGGCCAAAACATTTGGAGACCCTTGATCTATGGAATCATGTCAACAAGCACAGAGATGATTTGCGTCTGGTAGATGGGGCAGGGCACAGACGGAGAAGAAATTCACAGCCTTGGGCTATGATGAGCCTCCACCCAGAAGTTTATCAAGGGACCTCTTTATGTGTGATGGTCCATAACTCAGTGGCAGAGTGCAGAGGGCCTGCTTTGCATGTGAAGGATACCAGCTTCAGTCCCTTCCTGGTATCTTCAAGTTGGCCCATGAAAATTTTCTGTTTGGAATCTTGGAGAGCCACTGCTAGTTTGTGTTGATTGCACTGACTGAGGGCCCAATCTTATCCAATTTCCCAGTCCCAGTGCAGCTGTGCCAATGGGGCATGCACTGCATCCTGCGGTGGTGAGGCAGTCACAGAGGCCTCCTCCAGGTTTGGGAACATTTGTTGCTTTACGTCGGGCTGCATTGCAGTTGCACCAGTGTTGGAAAGTTGGATAGGACTGGGCCCTTAGCTGGACCAAAGGTCTGGATCACTGTGAAAGAGCATCCTAAACTATTTTATGGGGGGGGGGGGTATTTCAGTTCCTTTGGGGAAACATGAGAGTTTGAGTCACACATTTTCTCATTTATAACAACAATCTTGACTCTAAACCAGTGGTTCTCAAACTTTTAGCACCGGGACCCACTTTTTAGAATGAGAATCTGTCAGGACTCACCAGAAGTGATGTCATGACCAGACATGACATCATCAAGCAGGGAAAATTTTTAACAATCCAAGGCTGCAATCCTACTCTCACTTACCCAAGAGTAAGCCCCATTGACTATCATAATTAAAACCATATAGCCTGTTAAAAGTACAGATCTGTAACATTTCCCCAAATGCAGTCACATACCTTCATAGCATCAAGTCTAATGCCTGAAGAATAAAATATTGAAATGAATGGACCCACCTGAAATTGGCTTGCAACCCACCTAGTGGGTCCTGACCCACAGTTTGAGCAACACTGCTCTAAACCAAGCATGGGGAGACAAATTGGATGAGAGCAAATGAGCTAAGACTGAAGTCGGACAAGGCTGAACTAAAAGATTATGGTTAGAGGTTCCTGGGAAGAGGCTGCTTTGAGTATCATTAGGGGAGTGCCTCATTGATCAGTTGTAAAACAGGTGTACCTTATTGCATATACCTTATTGCTGTTATCCTGAGACATAGGAAACTGTGGGATATTTTTGTTTCCAACCACATTTAATAAACAGACTTTGGAGGAGGTATTACTGGAGTAGAAAGACATAATAATTGACATTCTATTTTTGTAAGCTCTGCCTACTGTAATGCTCTTGAAGAGCCTTTGGAGGATTCCACTCAGTCAAAATGTTGCAGTTCATTTTTGCCCAGCCCACGTGTGTAATGCATTTGGTTCCTGTCTCATATATGCAATGTTGGGCAGAAATGGCTTAAAGGTTGGTTGCCAAAGGCTGCAATCCTAACCACACTTTCCTGAGAGTAAGCCCCATTGAACAAAATAGGATTTACTTCTGAGTAGACCTGGTTAGGATTGTGCCCCAAAACATATAACCCCTAATTTGCAGTGGTTTTCACATGCAACACAAGGTGCTGCTCTTGATTTGTAAAGCCCTTCTGAGACTTCCATACTTCCCCTAGATTAAGATCAGGTGAGGAGCTTCAAATACCACCACTGTATGGTTGGTAGTAAGAATTCATAACATTTACATAGCAATTTTAAAGTGTGCACAGCACCTAACTTTTATTGTCCTGATGTCCTTACAACAGCCCTTTAATATTATTGTCCCTGGGGAGCATTGAAGCTGAGAGGGAGTGTCTTACCTAAGGCTACCTTGTGAGTTCACTGCAGAGGTGAGATTCAAACCAGGATTGTCCTGATTTACAGCTCAGTCTCCTGGTTTCTGCACTACATCGGCTCAGCATATATACATTTTTAGTCAATTATTTATTGTTTAGCCAATTAGGTCAATACAAGAACGTTATATGAAGCTGAACATATAATTGAGTGATTGTGTTTGCTAAAGACTTTGAATATTTGTCTTTAATCTCAGTGTAAAAAGGCGGATGCATGTCTTTTGAGTCTCCTCAGTGTTGCAAAGTTTCTGGAGGGAAAGAAAAAGTGAAATCATCAGAAATACAGGAGTGTTCGTTTTTTAATGAAATCTGGGAAGTACCTTCACATTTCTTGTAGAAATGTCTCTGGGTTTTTCCAGTTCTTGAGGTTACATGAGGCATTGGGGAAATGTGTTTGCCAACACCATGTACTTGGAGAAGAGAATGGCAAACTCATTTTGAGTTTATCCCTGTGATACATGTGGTAGCATATAAACCATTGCTGTACACACAGGTTATGTGTTTATGTGGAAGTGCTGAAAATGTAAGGAGAGAAGCAGCTCTGGTGTGTGCAAAGAAGTGCGTTTCCTATATGTAGGCAGATGAGCGCATTGCCAAACTTGGGCACAACTATCCAGAAAATGCAAATCTTCCCTGGGAAACAGATGAATGCCTTCACCTTCCCACATTAACACCTGCAAAAACTGCATTTCAGTATAGGAACTCCCATCAACAAAAAGTCACACAAGCCCTGTGAAGAGAGAAGATGTAGAAACAATTTGAGCTTTCCTCTTAAGACTCATAGTGCCATCTCTGTCAGCTCTGTGAGACAGCGTGGCCCTCTCTGCGCCAATTCAGAGTGTCACAAATGTGCTGTAAAGCACATTTGCGACTATTTTTGAGCTGGCAGTGCATTGGTACAGGGATGTGGGGGGTACAGGGATGTGGGGGGGAGGGGCCATTCCTGGGCAGTGGGAAGGATCAGGCCCAGAATGGAGCAGGATAAGTGGAGGCCTCCTTCACAGTTTCCTAACCCCCTTCCTGGTCATCCTGCGGTTACATTGGGCTTCCCAGATTTGCCCCAGTTCAATATTGTAGCTGTAATGGATCCAAGAAGCCCCATAGGGCTAGGTAGGGCTCAACACTGGGTAAGGGGAAAAATAACTCAGAGCCCAATGCTATCCAGTTTTCCAGTGCTGGTGCAGCTGTGCCAATGGGTCATGCAATACATCTTGTGGTGGAGCAGCAGTCACAGAGGCCCCCTTAAAGTATGGGAACATTTGTTCCCTTAGCTTGGGGCTGCATTGCGGCTACACCGGTGCTGGAAAATTAGATCAGATTGGGCCCTCAGCTGACTCCTAACCTGTGCTGGATACAGTGCAGATCATGCAGCCTGGCTGTGCCAGTATATGTTAGGACTGGGCTGCTCATGTCTCTAATAAGAAACAAATGGCAGTTGTGTAATCTCCCTCTAGTCTCTGTAACAATTTTGAAAAACCAAGAATAAATCTTTATTGTGGTAGGACTAGATAAAAAACATTGTCATTACTAAGTGTAAAACATTTTTCAACTTTTCACTTAAGAGCACTATTTGAAATGATATACATTAGCCAAACAATTTTGTTGTGTCAACTTTAAATCATAAAGCATAGAGGATGAAATTTCCTGAAACAAATCTGTTCTGTAACCAAGGATTCTCAGTCAGTTCTCAGCCAGTAGCAGTCATTATGTATTCAGCAAGAGAAACAAAAATTTCCCTGTAACTGGGATCCTGTTCTGGGATCCCTGTAACTGGGATCCTGGGATTCCCTGGATCCTGTACCTGTGGATTCACTTACCTGCAGTTCTCTGTCCCCCCTCCCTTGTGTCCATTTCTTATTTGTCTGTCTCTTCCTTTAAAGCTAGAAGAGAAACGTGAGAATCAGTCAGCTGGAACATTGGAGAAGGGAGACAGCCAAAATGCTAACAGAAAGCAGGAAGCTTCCCGCTTCCTGTTAGCATTTTCTTAATCTCTCTGCTCCAGCATTACAGATGGCCGCTTCTCATGTTCCTCTTCTACTTCTAGTTAGATAGATCTGGTATCTAACTGGCTGCAATGGAAGAGAGAGGAGTGCTTGGTACCACAGTATGTATAGGGTCCCCTTTTATCTGCGGTTTTGGTATTTGCAGCAGTCCCAGGAGCATATCTCACCTGGCTATTGGGGGGGGGGAACACCTGTATAAATACAGTAGGTCCTCAGTATCCACGACGGGTGCTGTTCAAGTCATTTATATTTCTATGGCTATCCAATAACTGGGGAAAAATTCAGAAGCAGTGCTATTGCTATAAATTGACATTTTTTTTTTCATAATGATGTTACATAGCCAAATCTGATTGGCTGTGGAGCATCGTGATATATTCTTTGCCCTATGATTCCTGATTGTCTGGGATTACCTATGTGACCTTTACCAGTAGGGAAGAGAAACCCCATCATCATAAGAAATTGTGTCAGAGCTGCAGCAGGTTGTGGGGGAGGGGAAATGGTAATAAATAGATTTGAAAAAAGTTCACAGATGTTTTCCACTCTTTTATGTATTCATCAGAACTCAGACACAAATATCATTTGGAGGCAGAAGAAGACCGGTTTATCCAGACAAAGTGGTCAAAAGTCCACAGCTGGGTGGGAAAATCTCTGGTGGCACTTATTAATTTGTAATATTTTGGATTTTAAGTTTTAAATTTATATTATTTTAAAAAATATTTACCCTTTGTAGATCCCTGAAAGTTCAAGTAAGAGACTGATTAAACATCTCAATAAATTATCCTGTTTATGAAAGGCCTCATTTTGCACACCCATTCTGTTCTGGAGGCAAGTGGTAATATCTGTTAGGCAAGACAATCATACATGGATACCAAATTTATCATGCAGAATTAACCATTGAGGCCTACTAACTCAGCTTCACTTTTTGTTCTTTAAAGCCTCACTGGGGAACTACACACAGTTCAGTGATTCTCAGTAGTAGTTGGGAGCAGGGCACAAGTAGGAAAAAAAAATCTCCAATTGCTATTATGGGAAAGAGTTTGAATCTCATGTAATTACTATGTGCAAGGCTAAACGTATTGGAAACAGCATGTGTGCTATAGCATTAATCCTATGACTCAAATCCTTGTTTATCGTCCCATCACAGCCAAATATAGTTCCAGGTGTTTGCAGCAGTAGTTTGGAATTCAATTGCAAGGGATTAAGAGATCTGCAAGTTGCAGCAGGATTCTACAGAATATGGATACCTGACTTTTTGGAGTCCTTTCCAAGAGAACATTCTGACTAATGAAGGCCTAGGGCCAAACAATGTTGTGCTAAGCACATCATTATCACTCACCTTTTCTGTACTAAATAAGAACTATGTAGAGAGCTGATGTGGATTGGGACTTTGATTTGCAGAAAGGGGGGAGCTTTAATACTTTGCTGTTATCATAGTCCCATTGCAGATTGCCCCCCACAACAGCTGCTGTTTCTCAGAGTAGCTGCCACTGGGAGTAATCAGAACTTGCTTCCTAGGGCAAATTCCAGCCATTAGTGCAGACACAATGCAGGTTAAACCACCCAAGGCCTTTATTTAATACCGAAAATTTAAGCATGTTAGCTCAAATAATAATTGCTCATTGGTAACTACTCACCCTAGGAAGTGATCTATAGGTACAAAGGTTTTCATATTTGGACACGTGTGCACGCACACACGCAGAGGGATACAACAAGTACATGGGAAAAGTCTCCCTTTTCCTTTGCAACCTGTTTTCCTTTATTTGGTACACTAGCTTCAGGAGTGCTGCTTCTGCAGTACTCATCATTGTCAAAATCTAGACCAAAGTGTGTGTATATATATACACTGTATTTTTGTTGCTTGAAATAGCATCTCTGACAAGGAGGCTTTACACTTTAACTGAATAATGGAGTGATTAAAAATGCAGCAATCCCTAGCTGTCTTAAATAGCAAATTTCTAATTTGCAATAATAGGGACAAGCTCAGTCTCTTAAAGACCACTTAGTTTAGAAATTAAAGGCCTGATGAAGCCTTGCTATAAGTAAGTTTGTCACTCATGTTTTCTCTCATGAGATTGCACAGGCTGGACTTAGGACCAATCTTCATGTTAACTTCATCATCAAAAATAAGTTGCAAATTGCTTCTGAATAGTGGCTGCTTCATGTAGTTCTTTCACCCAACGTGGAGAGTTTCTGCACGAGCATCAGCCACCGTGAGTGATGGGAGGTAATGGTATAAAACTCTTTATCCCATTTTAATGAATTGCATGGTCATTGGTCCTTCATGAAGTGGCACTAATGTGAACACCATGTCAAGGCTATTGCCTCTTTGTGAAGAACTAAGGGTGGTGCCACAGCCATCTAGACTTCTAACTAGAACGGCAGAAGTCTCAGCACAGAAAGTGAGGGTACAACACTATTATATTTACATAAATATGTACATACATACATACGAATTTATATACTGCCTTTCTCTGTTTACACAGCATTCAAGGCTGTCCTTCCAGTCTCCGTACTTATCAAATAACAGGCCACCTGGTGGATATATCCCTTTTGGTTCCCAGAGCAGTAACTCACCCTGCCATCTAAAATGTCAGCTTTATTCCTCTGGTTGGGTAGTCCTCTCACCTCTCCATCTACTTCAAACAATTTCACGCTTCCCATCATTCTGGATCTTACTGGAAGGACCATTTACACTTCTGTACAACCCAAATCTTACAGAATGGTCAACTCAGCATTTCTCTTCTCTCACTTCCCCACTCATTTCTCTGAGAGGATGTAACAGAAGGAGGGGGACTACCTCCGTGACAAATATGATAGATTCAGCAAAAAAATAATGCACAGATACCCTACATCTGAGGAAGTACATGTTCAACATCATTAGCATTGCATAATCAGCTTCTTTATCAAGGGTCACTATTTCCATATGCTTCCCTCTTTCTCATGTCCATTGGCTGCCTGCCAATGTTTTTTACTCTTTAGTTCCCAATTTATAGTAAGCATAGCAAAAGTTCATCCTTTTCCCCTTCATGTCTGGAGTGTGGCACAGATCAAGATTCCCAGGCATATGTCATTATATTCTGGTAACAGAAGTAGTAGTAGAAGTAGTAGCAGTGTACCTGGTTAGCTATATATGTTGGCAACCTTCAGTCTCGAAAGACTATGGTATCGCACTCTGAATGGTGGTTCTGGAACAGCGTCTAGTGTGGCTGAAAAGGCCGCCTAAGGCTAAGCTAAGGCTAAGGCTTAGGCTTAGCTAAGCTAAGCTTAAGCTAAGGCTTAGGCTTAGCTAAGGCTAAGCTTAGCTAAGGCTAAGGCTAACCTGGTTAGCTAAGGAGCCAAGAAACAGGACAGAATATCAGCAGAGATAGGGGAGTTGTAGGACTTTGACCATGTAAGAGTTCCAGTCCCAATCACATGCCCCCTGCAAACTCTTTAACAGAAAAAAACACTTTAATAGAAAAAACAAGACCCCCAGCACATATGGTTGTCAACCACATGTGTGTGCCACCACCAGAACACCCAGCCAGTACTAGTCCTCGTAAGTTAGCGACAGTTGTAGGCCCTGGGCAAGGACTGGAGCAAGGAAGGAAGGATCAGGTTAGGAATCGGGAGCTGAGGTCATGTTGGGGGAAGGTCATGTTGGCTCAGGTGCAAAGTTCTGGTGCAAATTCATGTAGTCCCATTTGGGACCATGGCAGGGCAGAATAGATATGTAAGAAATTATTTTAATTACCTCTCTGTTGCATCATGGTCCCTGGACAACCCATAACATGCAGCTGAGCCCTTGTAGGTGCCTCTGCACACCACGGGCTGGCCAAGGATAGGATCAGGCCATTAATTACTTTCCTAACATTAATTCCTAATAGGAGTGTTAAGCATGGCTGATTGGTGTAAAAATATCTACATGGAATGTGGATTTTGGAAAATTTGTATAGTCTGGAAAGTGGCACATTGTACATTAACCACATAGTAGTGGTTAAATAATTGAGATTTCTTCATCAAATTACTATATATGTGTTCTGTATTTTCTTTTGGAAATTAAATGCTCATTTCTATCTTAGTCTCAATTCCTATTTCCAGACACACTTTTACTGAGAGGAAAAACAAACTCTTTGACTGATTCTGAAAAAAGGCAAAGGGAGTCATAACTAAAGTTCAGCTAGACAACACACAAACCTCTTGTTTGTGCTCTTGCTTTTGCTTAAGCCAAAGCCTTATGTGCAGATGACTTGTTTAGAAATGGGCTATATCAGATGCAAGGGAGGGCACCAGGATGCAGGTCTCTTGTTATCTGGTGTGCTCCTTGGGGCATTTGGTGGGCCGCTGTGAGATACAGGAAGCTGGACTAGATGGGCCTATGGCCCGATCCAGTGGGGCTGTTCTTATGTTCTTATGGTGTACACGAGTTCTCCATAGAGGAGATCCTTTGGGATCCGGCCATCATCCATTCTCACGACATGACCAAGCCAACGCAGGCGTCTCTGTTTCAGCAGTGAATACATGCTAGGGATTCCAGCACGTTCCAGGACTGTGTTGTTTGGAACTTTGTCCTGCCAGGTGATGCCGAGGATGCGTCGGAGGCAGCGCATGTGGAAAGCAAGGAAAAGGAGTGTGGAAAGCGCACTCGTGCAAGGAAAGCGCCCTACAGGTAGACCACAGCTGCGATACAAGGACATCTGCAAGAGGGATCTGAAGGCCTTAGGGATGGACCTCAACAAGTGGGAAACCCTGGCCTCTGAGCGGCCCGCTTGGAGGCAGGCTGTGCAGCATGGCCTTTCCCAGTTTGAAGAGACACTTTGCCAACAGTCTGAGGCTAAGAGGCAAAGAAGGAAGGCCCATAGCCAGGGAGACAGACCAGGGACAGACTGCACTTGCTCCCGGTGTGGAAGGGATTGTCACTCCCGGATTGGCCTTTTCAGCCACACTAGACGCTGTGCCAGAACCACCTTTCAGAGCGCGATACCATAGTCTTTCGAGACTGAAGGTTGCCAATACATGGTGTACAATGTACAATAGCTCCTCAGTCCTCCCGCAACACTCCTACATCCCTCCCACGTCACACCCCAGTTCCTTTTTTTTGGCTCTTCCACTGGCTGAGTTTTGCTGGCATTCAAGTGACATCTGAGCTATGACAGTGCGGCATTTTCCCAACACTGTGCTGGCGTCTGTGATGTGTCTATAGGCAGATTGACTTCTATGGCAGCAGGGCTATTGTTTCACCAGCATACTTGAAAATAATGTAGCACTAAGGACTTTGCCTTCCTGAAGGTATTGATGAAAACAAATTCCTGACCTCCCCATACCTCTCTTTCATTGGTTACATTTCAAAGGTTTTCCTTGTGGAGGTATTGGCCAAAAAGCTGGGTGGAATTTTGGGAACTCTAGAAAATAGTGTAACTTGAGGGAGGAGAAGACATTTTCCGCAAACAAAAATTCAACACCAGCCCACAAACCCAAGGGAAATTCCTTACACTATGTTTGTGAAAGCAGGAATGCTGCACAAGCCCAAAAAGACAATTAAGGTCTTAGGCTGAGAAACTACACACAGTTGCCTGGAAGTCCCATTGAATTCAATGGAATTGAATTGAATTCAACTTACTCCCGAGTAAACATGCATGGGTTTGGGCTCTTAATCAGAGAAAAAATTCTGTGAATAACGGCACATATTCCTGGGAATAACTTCACCGAATATAGTTCGTTAGCTTTTGATAGCTCAGAGACTAATTTTCTGAGATTTAACTGACTTTAATTCAATCCTCTTAGAAAACATATGTTTGAGGGAGCAGATAAGACACTAGCCAGAACAATGCCCAGCCGTGTGCCAAGATTAAAAGATTATGTTTAACATAATCACAGTTGTGAAAGTCCTAAGAGGAAAAAAAATTAAACAGCTGACAAGGGAAAGGCAGGCAACACTGACCACAATTTCAAAACTAGTTTAAAAAAAAAAAATCAGCGGAGTAATTAGTTTCTACGACGTTAGTGGGCAATCAGTGTAAGCAGCCAGAAATGCAGCTGGTATTAAATGGGATTTTACTCTTACTCTTATAATTGGTAATGCCAACACAAAACCCTAAATTATGATGTGGGAAAAATAATGTTCTTCCAGATGAAATTGGTTGGTTTGTTGGAATCAGTCAAAAGGCAGTTGATTTGTTTCTTACTTCCTCAGCAATTTCCTGTTTCAGGACAGCCTGGAGGCAAATATCCTGTTGTGCCCTGCTACAAATGGCATGCTAGCACCAGTTCTGCTTCTGATATTTCATTTGATCTCATCCCTCTTTATCCCCCTGCTAATTTTTTGTGTTGCTGATTCTGTCAGAATTCTGTCTCTTGTGAGCTTGGTGCAAATTTCCACATTTATGCTTGCTTACCCGGTAGCATATGTTTATTATGTATATGTCTTTTATATATATTTTATATATATCTTTTATATATATATATTTTATATATAAAATATCTTTTATATATAATGTCTTTTATGTATGTATATTTTATGTTTTTAATTTGTTCTTAATTGTGAGCCGCCTTGAGTGTTCTTAATTGAATAGAAAGGCGGGATATAAATCTCTTAAATAAATAAATAAATAAATATTTGATCAAAAGGAAAAGGGAAAAAAATTGGTTGTTGTAAGAAGGGAGAAAACTTTCAAAGGTACCCCAGTGTCAAAAACAAGTGCCAAGGCCCTCTCTAAAAAGTGGGGGGGGGGGGTTTTTTCCAAATCCCTCACTTTCCACAAGTGCATTTCTGTGCATGTGGAAAGAGATCCCCATGGAGGCCCCTGGCATCCTGTTAGCTCTGAGCCAAGTGCACCTTCTACTGTGTGTAACTCCCTATTTACATGAACATGAGGCCCTTCTAGAGATCTCTATCAGCCTTGTTTATTTCCAAGTTTCTGGCATGCAGGCTGCTTGATGACTCTTCTCTGTGATGTGCATCAGGGTTTCATACTCAGAAGTGGTGTTCAGAATGGGAGTATGCATTTGTTTCGGAAGGAATTACACTCCAAACCAAAGCAATCATTTTGGAGTCACTTTGGAGAGAGTCTAAACAAAGCAAAGTCTCTCCAAAGTCCTTCAAACCCAAGCAGAGCCATCTGAAACAGCATCAGATGGCTGGCTACTTTGGCTTCTCTCCCTCCTTCCCTTTTTCATTGTCTGGTTCTAACTGCCTGAAGCCTTTTCCCCCATATATAGGAGTTGGCTTCCAATGCTTAGGGGGAGGAAGGAAGGACCATACAAGGGACTGTGTGATTGACATTTCTGAACTATCAGTGAGGCACATCACAGCTGAATGAAAGCTGGAAATTGATGTTTCCTTTCTTCTTGCAATCAGTGTGATTTTAGGAAGGAACTGTGAAATAAGGGGGGTGGGAAAGGTTTCGGGCTAACTATCCTCATCTCTGTGTCTGAAGAGCAGGTCCACAGCTTGGGGGTTTGGCTGGACTCACAAGCTGCACCTGGATTCCCAGGTAGCAACTGTGGCCAGGGGCGCCTTTACTCAGCTTTGGCTGGTGCACCAGCTGTGACCATACTTGGATCGTGCAGACCTGGCCATTATGATCCATGCCACAGTGACATCACGGTTAGATTATATGCGCTCTATGTGGGGCTGCCCTTGACGACGGTCCGGAAACTGCAATTAGTGAAGAATGCAGCAGCCCATGTAGTCACTGGAAGTAAGTGGATTAACTCTATTAGGCCGCTTCTCCAGTGGCTGCACTGGCTAACCCTTCTTTTCCGGGCCCAATTCAAGGTGCTGATTTCAACTTTTAAGACTCTATATGACTCACGGCCAGGATATTTGAGGGGGCAACTACTTCTGTACAATCTTGTCAGGTAATTAGAGAAGGCCCTTTTACAAGTGCCGTCACCTAGGGAGGTGTGGAGGGCAGTGGCAAGAAATAGTCACAATAAGTCACCGGGCCCTGATGGCATCTACCCTAGAGTTATTAAGGAATTGAAGAATGGAGTTGCTGATCTCTTGACTAAATTATGCAACTTGTCCCTCAAAACGACCACAGTGCCAGAGGATTGGAGGATAGCAAATGTCACGCCGATCTTTAAAAAGGGAAAGGGAGGGGACCCAGGAAACTATAAGCCAGTCAGCCTAACATCTATACCGGGTAAGGTGGTTGAATGCATCATCAAAGATAGAATCTCAAAAAACATAGACGAACAAGCCTTGCTGAGGGAGAATCAGCATGGCTTCTGTAAGTCTTGCATCACAAACCTTTTAGAATTCTTTGAAAAGGTCAACAGGCATGTGGATGCGGGAGAACCCGTGGACGTTATATATCTGGATTTTCAGAAGGCGTTCAACATGGTCCCTCACCAAAGGCTACTGAAAAAACTCCACAGTCAGGGAATTAGAGGGCAGGTCCTCTCCTGGATTGAGACCTGGTTGAAGACCAGGAAACCGAGAGTGGGTATCAATGGGCAATTTTCACAATGGAGAGAAGTGAAAAGCGGTGTGCCCCAAGGATCTGTCCTGGGACCGGTGCTTTTCAACCTCTTCATAAATGACCTGGAAACAGGGTTGAGCAGTGAGGTGGCAAAGTTCACAGACAACACCAAACTTTTCAGAGTGGTAATTGTGAATCACCAGAAGTGATTGTGAGGAGCTCCAGAAGGATCTCTCCAGACTGGCAGAACAGGCAGCAAAATAGCAGATGCGCTTCAATGTCAGTAAGTGTAAGGTCATGCACATTGGGGCAAAAAATCAAAACTTTACCTATAGGCTGATGGGTTCTGAGCTATCTGTGACAGATCAGGAGAGAGATCTTGGGGTGATGGTGGTGGACAGGTCGATGAAAGTGTCGACTCAATGTGCAGCAGCAGTAAAGAAGGCCAATTCTATGCTTGGGATCATTAGAAAAGGTATTGAGAACAAAACGGCTAATGTTATAATGCCGTTGTACAAATCTATGGTAAGGCCACACCTGGAGTATTGTGTCCAGTTCTGGTCGTCGCATCTAAAAAAAGTCATAGTGGAAATGGAAAAGGTGCAAAAGAGAGCGACTAAGATGATTACTGGGGTGGGGCACCTACCTTATGAGGAAAGGCTACGGCGTTTGGTCCTCTTCAGCCTAGAAAAGAGGTGCCTGAGGGGGGACATGATTGAGACATACAAAATTATGCAGGGGATGGACAGAGTGGATAGGGAGATGCTCTTTACACTCTCACATAACACCAGAACCAGGGGACATCCACTAAAATTGAGTGCTGGGAGAGTTAGGACAGACAAAAGAAAATATTTCTTTACTCAGCGTGTGGTTGGTCTGTGGAACTCCTTGCCACAGGGTGTGGTGATGGCATCTGGCCTGGATGCCTTTAAAAGGGGATTGTACACATTTCTGGAGGAAAAATCCATTATGGGTTACAAGATATGATGTGTATGTGCAACCTCCTGATTTTAGAAATGGGCTATGTCAGATGCAAGGGAGGGCACCAGGATGAGGTCTCTTGTTATCTGGTGTGCTCCCTGGGGCATTTGTTGGGCTACTATGAGATACAGGAAGCTGGACTAGATGGGCCTATGGCCTGACTAGATGGGCCTATGGGCCTATGGCCTCCAGGGAGGCTGTTCTTATGTTCTAATAGGATCTACTCAATAGTGGCACCAACTCTCTGAATTCCCTCCCTCTTGAGTTACAAACCGCTCCCTCCTTGCAGACCTTCCAGTGAGGCCTGAAGACTTTTTTTTATTTTGGCAAGCCAGTTCTGAGTCTTGGCCTTTTAAATTAACATCTGGCTTTTATAGGTGTGTTCTTTTTTTACAACCTTTCTCGTTGTAAATTATGTTTTTATGGTTGTTTTTAAGTTTGTTTAAATATTTTAAAGTTTTATGAATTTTTTTAGGGCAGAGTACAATTGTTTTAACAGTGATCTTACTTTTTCTGTACCTGCCCTTTTGTAAGCCGCCTTGAGTCCCCTTGATATGAAATGAAAACTTTGTTTAGTTTACAATAAATAATATTAATTTTGAGTTGGCTGAATGCTTAAATCACAATTCACTGAAGCATTACAGTTCCTAGGCAGCACTTGCATCAACTTTTCTTAAATTTTTCAGGGAACTTTCCTAGAGTCAATTCTGCTATCCTGTCACTTTGGTGCAAAGCGGATACAAAACAAAAGAATTATAAGCTTGAATCTCTAATACGTTTTTATGGATAACTCAAGAACACCTGCCCCTATCTTTTGGAAATTTAGCAGAGATCTTAACCAACAGCATGTCTACATTAACTATGATTTTCATGCAAATTGGCCACACAAACATGTGGTAGGATGAGCCAAAACCTTTAAAAACGATCAATTTCCCCTGGAATGAAAATCTCAGGACCTACTTAGGTGAAGTTTTGCTGGCATTTGCTTGAAGCCCTTAAGGATGACTTCAAGCCCTTTAATTCTCATCCAAATTCCAAAAGTAATTTTAAAACTTACAGTGCATTGAATCTTGCCTGTTGAAATAAGTGGGAACAAAAAAACAAATTAACACTGAAATGAAGCATGTATGAAGCAAAGCAAATCAGTGACATAAGCCAATGATATCAGGTCACCAACTAAAGCAATATCCAAAGCAATTTTTTGCCTTTTTGCCCATCCTTAACACATGTTAGATATGTATCAAAGTGACAGCCCAATCCTAACCTTACCTTATGCCAGTGTAGCAGCCACTGCACCAGCCTAAGTTGTCACAAATGTGCTGTAAAGCACATTTGAGACACCCTGCGAGTAGTCTGTGCTGCCCTGCCAGCACTGCATTCAGAGGCTATGCCGGATGAAGCAAGTAAGCTACCACCAAGCAGCTTGGAGGGGGGGCAGGGGCTGGGAGGGGTTGTAATGGGGTGGAGGTGAATCAGGCTCAGGATGGATTAGCAACACTGGTTTATGCCAAATCCTAGTCCCTGTCCCAGGACTGAAAGCCCAATATGGGGCTTTTTGGACTTGTGCCAGCAATCTCTGAGGCTGGGCTCTACATATGTTTCCTTATCCTGAGGGGACCTCCAGCCTGCTCCTTCCCAGTGCTGAATACAGTGTGGGCTGTGTTGCCCTGCTGCACAAGCACTGGTTAGGATTAGGCAGTTAGTGACATTTTACTCACGGAATAATTAACAGTTTCTTCCTAGTACCATTTTTTTTACTACAAAACTGCACCAGAGGCTCTGTAAAATCTTCCTTTCTACTTGGCAAGATGATACTGATAACCAGCTTACCAGGTGGCTACATGCACATTGTGTTGAGGCAAATGGATTTCTGTATTCACAAGAACTTTCTCATGCAGAAGGAACCAAATAACCCTTGCTCATGTGCATCATCTGCCATGGCCCAGGGTAGAGAGGGAACTTGCCTCAAATTGGGTTGTCATTTAGAAATTTCCCTGCTACAGATGAGACAGACAAGTTCTGTTGAAGAGGCTGTAATCTCCAAAAAGCTAAAGAAGCATAAAGCTTTTATACAGTTGTTGCTTTTCTTTTTGCCCTCCAATTATGTTGAGGAAACCAAGAAGCTGGTCACAGCTGTCCTGTGTAAAGCTCCCTAGGAACAAAAGTAATGACTTGTGAACAGAAGCATCTGGCCATCTTTTTTTTTCATTTGGCACCAATTTTCAGTCAGGAAGTCTCATTTTATTTAACCTGATTTTAATTCCACCCTGTCTTAAGAATTCATTTACCACATTAATCATTAGTACACATGTGGGACTAGAGTTTCTTCAAACCAAATGTCAACAGAACAGAGAAAGGATGCCAAAATCAACAGCAGACCCAGGTTGTAAGGGGCAGCTGACATGGTCAGCTCCAGAAGGCAGGCAAGCTAGGTAGATGTTGAAAGCCACAGGCACCCGTTGAGGTCTGAAGAAGCTGGACAACCTTCAGACAAAAGCGGTGCATGTTCTCTGGTTTGCTTGCTTCTTGGCTTGGTGAAACTGTCATTATGCTTTGGTAATTAAGGGAACCTCCTGATGGTCTCATTCCTGGGGAGTTCTAACACCCTAACAGCTGACATAGCCTTTTCCAGGCAGCTGTTAGTCAGGACATGAGGTTTTCTGAATAGGGAAATTCCTGAGAATGCAAGTGAGTCAAACTGAAAGCCTTTCTGGCCCTGGAACTGAAAATGAAACAATGTTAAATCTTTCAAATTCAGTTTTTTTCCATCAAGAGAGGAGCCTGAAGAGGTAGCCCTACCCCCATGTGGTTAGGGGGTTTTTTTGGTGGTGGTGGTAAAGAGCTGCTGCTACCTCATACCATTTTCTTCAACTCAGTAAAATACTTAAATCATAGCTGAGCTGCAAAGCTCAGCTCAGCTCAGACCTAAATTTCTCAATTTAGGTCAGGTCTTGCAAGCCTGTAGTCCTGGGAGATACTAGGAAGTTGCTTATCATAGTATAAAATGTTTACTAGATTGAAATTTTCTTGAGTTTAAAAATGAACAGCAGAAGCACCTGACATTTAGTGGCTAAATTAGCATGCAGGTCTGGGTATTTTTTTAATCCATGCCATTAACAAGTATGATTACAATTTGCTCTACGCCTACAAAAAAAAAATTAACCCACTACCATGTTTAGAAAACAGTGTAAAGGAGTTTTCCCAAAGTGGTGAAACAAGCAAAAGGAAAAAAATTAAATGCCCCACCGAATGGGAATGTAAACATTTTTTCCTAAACTTTTGCAAATAGCGTTGTATTGATTTCCATGTGGAAAGCTTAATCTAAAAATTAAAAAGGTGTGTAAAGTTACCAACCAGAACAGAAAAGTGTTTTGCAGAAATAAATGTTGTAATGATTTTGTTAGTTGGTGTAAAGGAAAGATTCTAATTGGCACAGGGTTTTGCATGCATACCAAGTATATCTGTGACTTTTCTGATAAATTATATAAATTATAGAATAGGAAGGTTTCTGAAGGAATAACAGTCAACACCCTACTCAAGTATCTCATCTCAAAATCCTGCAAGTTGTCTCATATCATCTGTTCACAGTCCTGTTCATACCATCTTGCAAAGAGTGTACTCCCCTACTCCTGACTTCCATTCATTAATTTGAATGCGGGAATAGTGCCTACACATGTGCAGTTGTACGTGAATCAGGTGCTTTCTATATGCAGTTGGAAACCTTGAAAAACCAAGTGTTCCCAATCACGCTGGGATGGCCTATATATGTTCATTGTTACACATGCATGTGGTCACAAAGAGCCGGACATGACTTAACAACTGAACCAACAACAAAAGGCTCTGTTCTGATCTTCTAACGAACACACAAAAGACCTGGAATAGAGGCAGTGTATATGAACATATTCACCTCCCATGTTAAACAAACTTATTGCAAACCTGTTGTGGTAGTAAAGTTTCATATGACTTCTCAGAATAGAATTTATGACTGCAGTAGTAATGATGTGTCCTCAGCATTCAGTACAAAAAAAATGTCCTATAATAAAGAGTTCAAAAAATTTTTCCCAGTAATGCTCTTTTCCTTTTTTTTTTAAAAAAAGATATTTCTGAATCCCATACTTCCTATAGTTTTCACAGAGTCAGTGCTCTTCTGGTGATATTGTGTCGAGGCTGACAGCCCAATCCTGAGCTGCCCGGGGCTTGGGGCTGCGGTGGTACTGAAAATGGCTGCCACTGAAAATGGCTGCCGCTGCATCCTGCACACTTTGGCAGCCACAGGCAGCACCTCAGGAGAAGGGGACTTTCATCCCCTTCCCCCAGGTAAACGCAGTAGCCCGACAGTGGGGCTACTCGATTCACTGCTGACCAAAATGTCTATGTTGAATCAAATGCCTCCATGTCAGGTGGTGCGCCTAATGCAAAGGCAAAGGTCCCACCTCCTTCCCTCCCAGCTTGCCTCCTCCCTGCCCTCTCCCCGCCTCCCCGGAATGCCTCTTTCCCACCCTCTCCCCGCCCTACTCTCGCCTCCCTCCTCCCTGGAACATCTCCTCCCTGCCTCCCCCCACGCCTCCACTTACCTCTCCACTGTTCGGTGGTCTGCTCGGTCAAGCAGTGGAGCTTGGGTGCCGACCCAACACTAGCCCAGTGCCAGTCAGTGGTGGGCTACCGTGCTCGCCCGGTGGTAGAGCTTGCAAACGTGCCATATGGCACATTTACAATAGTGCGCACTGGCATGCTAGGTTTACTAGGTGTGCTTCTGATATTCCTTGGTATGTACAGGATTGGGCTCTCAGGCACTGAACTGCAAATCCCAATTTCTTTTGTTTCAATCTCACTTTTGCCATGAACTCACTACAACAACAATGTACAGTTGGGAGCCTCTATGATTACTTCCCATCTTCTCCCATGGACTGCAAAGTGCTTTACATATGATTTACAGGTGATTTACTATTCAGGTACTACCCAGGGCTGGGTTTTTTTTTCTGTGAGTAGTTAAAATACATAATGTGCTCTTGGTTCATTCTCTGGAATATTTTTGCTTCCTGTCCCATTAGTCACTGGCTAGTCCCTGATACATTTGAAATATTTTGCCTTTCAGCCTCGAAGACAATGGCTACAAGCACACAAGCAGATTAACATGAATCACTATGCCAATAAGAAGAGTGCGGCTGAGAGTATGCTGGACATTGCTTTGCTTATGGCCAATGCATCCCAACTCAAAGCAGTGATGGAACAAGGCCCTTCCTTCTCCTTCTACGTTCCGCTTATTGTCCTCATCAGCATCTCACTTGTCCTTCAGGTTGCAGTAGGTGTGCTTCTGATATTCCTTGGTATGTACAGTGACTTAAATTCTTGCAGAGGGATGATGATCTTTCCTCCTTTTTCTTTTTGCTATACAAGGAGTGTGTGTGTGTGTGTGTGTGTGTGTGTGCGCGTGCGTGCAGAGTCTACTCTTGACTCCCTTTTGTTAGAACTGTCTCTTCAATAGCACAAGTGGCCAAGAACCTTGGGGTTTTATATATATATAAAACTTGTGCTTTATACACACACACACACACACACACACACACACACAGGTCCAGCCTTGTTATACATGGATTTTTTATACACGGATTTGACTCAACACGAATGGCCCCCTGCAAATGAGAAGAAATGTGCTGATCCTTGGAGAAGGGGAAAAATGCACCCCTTTAAAATCACAGTTTAAAAAACTGCTTTTTAGTGTTGCAGAGAGACAGTCATACAAGTGATTACAGGTATAACCTAATTATCCACAGATTTTTCTGTCTCCAAGTAGATGAGAAGGGCCCTTTAAATTAAAGGAAAACAGTTGTTCAATAATGCCAGAGAGGGCAGCCAGCTGACAATCCATCAATCATTCTCTCTGCAGGCTTCTCTCCTTCCTTCCCCCTGAGCATGTGAAAGAAGGCCAAATGGCAGTGATTATCACCTCCTTCTCACTGGGGCTCCTGGTGAAGGGAGGGATTGCCACCTCCTAGAGAATCCTAAGCATCTGGAGAGAGACTGATGGCCTCTCTGTTTTTAAATCACCAGAGGGAAGGGAAAGTTTTTTAAATTGATTTGCTATAATGTGTTTTTTGCCATCCAAGTGAGTTCGTGTAACGGAACCCTCGGACTTGTGCTATTGAAGAGACAGCTCTATCCAAAGGGAGTCAAGAGTATGCAAGCAGAATGGGCCTCCCTAAAAACAGGCCTCTGTAGTGTTTGACACTCAGTGGAGTTTCAAAAGTCCTGATTAGATTTTATTCATTGCCTTTCTATTCTACCTTTTCCTGTCATTGAACTCCAAGTGGCCTGCACAGGGCTTCTAAGCAATTCTCCATTCAAATCCTAGCCAAATCCAGACCTGCTTTGCCTCCATGAGGGATGCTGCATTGTGTGCCTTCAGACCATGCCATATTCTATAACAGCAGGAGCTGCTCAAAAATAAACTTCTTCTTCTTCTTCTTTGGAAAATAATAATTTTCTGAAAGGGCTCCTGGAATAATGGACAGAATCTAGGACTTCTGTTAGCAGCGATGCTGTGTAAAAATCTCATAGAGCAGTGGTTCTCACACATTTAGCACCAGGACCCACTTTTTAGAATGAGAATCTGTCAGAACCCACCGAAAGTGATGTCATGACCAGAAGTGACATCATCAAGCTGGAAAATTTTTAACAGGCTGTAAAATGCTGTAATGCTATCCACACCCAGAAGTAAGTTCCATTGACTATCATTGTTAAAAGCATACATCATAGCCTGTTCAAAGTACAAAGATGTGTCACATTTCCCCAAATGCAGTCACATAACATGGGAGCATCAAGTCTAATATATTAAAAATAAAATATTGAAATGAATGGGGACCCACCTGAAATTGGTTCACGACCCACCTAGTCGGTCCCAACCCACAGTTTGAAAAACACTGTCATAGAGAAGTTTACTCTGCATGAAAACTTCTTCCCCTAGAACAGATTTATCTGCCTTATATTCAGTTAGACCAGGTGTCCAAAATTTTTGGCAGAAGGGCCACATCATCTCTCTGACTGTGTAAGGCGCTGGGGAAAAAAGAGTTAATTTACGTTCAAATTTGAATAAATTTACATAAATGAATGCATTAGAGATGGAACTTATATGAATGAATGAAGGTCTTGTAGTAGCTCAGGGCCTATAAAAGGTCTTGCACAAAGCAAGGCCAGCCTTTCCTTCGCTACTACTGCTGCATCACAGACGTGAAACAGCAAGTAGTGAAGGGAGCGCTGTCCCACAGTTCAGGTGAGAGGTTGAGCAGTTACATCGGTCCAGCACGGGTTCCAGCAAGTCTCTGAAGGGCCAGAGGCTCATTGGAGACTAGGGGCTCCCCACAGAGTGGATGGGGAACCCCCGAGGGCCGCAAATGGACCCTGGGCCAGGGTTTGGGCACCCCTGAGTTAGACCCATTGACTTGTCTACCGTAGCCCTTTACTCTGGCAGCAGTTATCCAGGGCCTAAGGCAGAGAAAGATCTTCAACAGCCCTATTAACTAAGGGCCCAATCCTATCCAAATATCCAGTGCCAGTGCAGCCATGCCAATAGAGCATATGCTGCATCCTGTGGTTGGGGGGGGGCTATCATTGAGGCCTCCTCCAGGTAAGGGAATATTTGTTCCCTTTCCTCAAGACTACATTGCGGCTGCACCAGCGCTGGAAAGTTGGATAGGATTGGGTCCTAAGCCTCCTGATTTGGCTATGCTGGGATTGAACCTGTGACCTTCTGTAGGCAAAACATGTGCTTTATTGCTGAGGTATATAGCTGCTTCATTTTAGTTCTGACTTTCCTCTTAATAACAGTAGTACCACTAATAACACAGACCAACACACATTTTGCTTCCTTAAACATTACACCAATTCCTGGGTATATTTGGAGTGCTAATTCCAAAAATGGCATCTGTTTTGCCCTATCACATGTAGTTTTGGAGACACGGCATAGCCTCTTTAGTGAATAGTTCAAGCAGCTTCCTCATGAGGAAGACTACACTATGGCTTCCTCATGAGGAAGCTGCTTGAACCATTCACTATTGAGGCTATACTATATCTCCAAAACTAGACGTGATAGGGCAAAACGGATGCCATTTTTGGAATCGGCACCCCAAATTCATATCAAACCACCATAAAGTTTGGGAAAAACTTTTCTGACCCTCAATTTTGTAGGCCTGTGTAATAGAAGACTATAAGGAAAGTCTACTAAATTTATATGGAGACTGTTTTAATGTTCATATGATTAAAGTATCATTTATATGGTCCTGACTCAGAAAGTTAAATAGGTCATCTGTGATCAGGATTGCTTCTAGGTGATGAGGCAATAAAACTTTGCAAAAAGTTTATTTTGGGCTGTAACTGAATAAAAGTGTGTGGGCATGCAAGCTGGTTTTTAAAAAGTGTGAACTAGAATAACTTTGGTTGGCTTATCTGCAACACAGCTCTGATGCAATGCATATGTAACAGAAAATATTTATTTTTGTAAGATACTAACGATAACCTTTCCTGGCAGCTGGTGTCTCCACCATTCATATAAATAATAAACTTTATTTATACCCCGCCCTTCTCCCCAAAGGGACCCAGGGCGTCATATGTTGTGGCAAAGTTCTGAGATTGTACATTTGACTTTTACTGAGGAGTAATTTTTAGCTCAGAAAGTATACAGAAACTGGCCTTTCAACCCCAGCATTTATATGCTGAATTATAGTTTTTGTCCTTTGGGAAGTATCATACCAAGTATTTTAACCACTCTGTCATTTTCCAGATATATAAATAGCATTCTTTTGAGTCATAGCATTTAAAATACTCCTATAATCTTATTAGGAAGTTGCACTAAACAAAGTCTGTCATTCAGTGTTTGAAAAAGGAATAGTACTGGAGACTGGGCTTTGTATGCCAATGGCTTGCAATTGTTGACTCCAAAGCAGCATATCCTTTACAACAAAGTAGGTTGGTAATAAAAATAGCCCTTAGGAACCCTCCTCATTTTGTGGCCTCAACACCTCTATAACCTTCTGTAATGGACTGTTACATGACACTTTTAAAAGTAACTAAATGACATTCTGCTTTTTCAACTGTCAATGTCCAACATAATCCGATAAATATGAAGATGTGATTAAAAAGTATGACCAAGAGGTTGCCATCCCTCTCCACTGACTCCATTTCCAGGAGCTCAAGATGGAACCTTTGTCCTCTTCAGAAGGTCTGTTCATCCATTCACAGGGAACATTGTGTGGCAAGTTCTGAACAGTTCCAGCTGGGTTTTGATGTGAATAGTATTAACTCTTTTCAGGAAAAACCTGGTGCACCTGTGACAAATGTTCCCTGTGCCATTTCTGATAAAGAACAAGAGGACTGAAGGTGGGAACTTGAAGGTATTGTTAATATTGGCAGCCTCGGTTTCACCTTTCAAGTAAAGTGACTGAAAAAAATTCACTTGATTCATAGTATCACAAGTCTAAATGATACATCACTCTTCCCCACAAAAATCCCCCTGATTTTGAAAGCATTTCTTAAGGATATGGTGGCAGCTCTTCTTAGTTTGCCAGAATTTTGTTAGTAGGTCTATAAATCTTAGGATAGAAATGGAAGGAAATAAGTGGTTGGCTTATTATTAGAGGCTTTTGGCTTTCTATGTAGCTCCTTATTACCATGTTACATTACCCATTTTTCTATAGTTCCAGCCCAATCCTAACAAACTTTCCAGCAACAAAACAGCCGTGCCAATGAGGCACGTACTACATTCTGTGATGGGGGAGGTCAGTCATGGAGGCCTCCTCAAGGTAAGGGAACATTTGTTCCCTTACCTCAGGGCTGCATTGCAGCTTCATCGGTTTTGGAAAGCTGATTTGGATTGGACTGTAAGTCTCTTTTTCTTATTCTCCCTTTTTCTTAAGATTGTGAGGGACAGCAGTGGTTTCAATCTTTCTGCCCTTATGCTATATTATAATGCTGTGATAGCATCTTGTTCAATTCAGAAGTGACTATTAGTTCACAAATCAGGATAAGACAATGGCTTCAGATCCTGGTTTGCAGTGTAACTGTGGCTAGAATAAACCACAGCTTTCTAAACATGGACATAACGGAAAACTCTGGTTTAATGAAATCAAAAGCAGAAGCTTGACATTCCCTTCTCCCACACACATATGAAAAGGTCGAGGAAGAAGGATGCATGCGAGCCTAAGGAGTGACTCTCCTCAACTCTGGCCGTGCACAGAATGCTAACCCATGTTTCAGCATCAACACCTGCATATTACTTACTTTCCATTCCTAGCCAAATTGGGAAATGAGCTAAGCTGACTTATTACGCTGTCTTAAAATGCCAACTTCCAGCCAAAATTACAAAATAAAAATAATTATTATTATAGCGGAATCATGCTCTGAATGAAAATGTTCCCATTTTGGTTGTGAGCATGTGGGAAACTATATGAAGTCTTCTTTTGGTGACTTGAGACATCCATCATATAGAGGACCCTGTATTAATCCTAAGGGCTTTTTCATTTCTTTTTTGAAGAGGGGGAAAAATTGAAATAGATTAGACTGCATGCATGACAGCAGGATTGGATTACTGTAATAAAATGCCTGACAATACCTGTACTTAAGAATGGTTTCAAGTTCAGCTCTATTGTGTAGCACCATAATAATGAAATAGGATTACTGTAATTCTATCTGAAAGCGCAGAACCTGGTTTTGTTAATAGACAAAGCTGTATTTTACCACCTTCCACTCCCCCACTGCTAGTGAATCATTGCATATGTCAGCGCTACAACTAGATGACTTTTGAATACATAAATCGGAGAGTTACATGCTGAGCCTGTTACTGGCTTCTTTCCTACCAGCAACTTGTCTCATGAAAAATAATCCAATCCTCGAATCTAGCAGCTGTGCCAGTTCCGGTAATTTGCATTATACTGCTAACTGGACGGTTTCCATTTCTTGTAATCGTTCAGCTGACTTTCCTTTTCAAGTTCACGTGCTTTCACAGGAAAGAGGAATGAAATGCTGTTTCCAGGATCCAAAGCAGCATGTGACACACGGGGAATTTTGGACAGGCATTTCCCACAGAGGGAGCCTTCCATGGCACACAGCAAACTGCTTTTGAAACTCAAGGGACAGTTTGCAAAGCAGTTTGTGGAACACTGAAATCTGTCATTCATAGAACAGGTAAAGCAATTCCACTCAGCCAACCCAAGACCTGCCTAGTATACCTCTTTGAATCTCAGATCATGTTTGCTACAAACCTGATATTTTATAAGTCCAAATATTAATTTAAACATATTTAAACATATTAAATCGCAAACCTTAGCTTGGTAGCCAGCTCCTAATGTGAGGGGGATGCCAAAGCAGTATTTATGAAATAGAATCTGCGTACATGAACTTTAAAACTTTTTAATATGGTTTTAAAAAAAAATCTTGTGCAAATCACTCTAAACAAATACAAATGGGAGGAGGCTTTGGTGATAAGCTTCTGCTAATGTCAATTTCTCCTAACCACATCCTCAGTCACAGGTCTGGGGACAGATTGGAACTGTGGCAGTAGTTTCTGGCTCCTGCATTTTCATGGAAGGGGGGAAAAAAGCACCAACTCAAAACTGTCCCAGTTAAACCCTACCTTGCCTTACAGGAACTCTGCACATGGAAGGTTGTTTGGGGACAGCCTTGGCACTCTTCTGATGTGGAGCAGCCCCCTTAGGCTTCATGCAACTGCACAGAAGAGCATGCATATTTAATATAACCCAGTTATACATTTTTCAAGACCTGGATGCAAAAATAGCCTGACATACTCCCTTTCCCCTTCAGTGATTCAGGCAAAGAGAAAATGGAAGCAAACAGAAAGTGATGGTGTTTACATAGCTGAAGCTCTGAATAAGCTGAGGCACCCCTGGCAAGTTGTGGATGTAGGCCATTTGGTCCAATGGGTTAACATAGTCTGTTTGTCAGATTAAAAGAGGGGGACTGGACATCAGTGAGCTGATCTGAAATTCTAAGCTAAGAACTCAAAATAGGAGAAAGACTGCAATAGGGACACTTGGTCATCAAAAACACATCTTAGAGTCGAATCAGAGTACCACAAACACCTAGATGGCCTTTGGTTTGTAGCATGCTGGAGAGGTCCCAAAAGGACATGAAACCATTGCTGGGCATAGGGGATTTTCTAGCTCTTTGCCTCTGCTCTGATTCCCACCCTGTTTGCAGCTCCCCCCCCCCCCAAAATATTTTAATCAAACAAAACCCTTCTTTTGACCTTCACTAGAAGATTTAAAAAAAAATAGTGGGGGGATTGTGATCAGAGTAGGAAGTGCAGCAGGAGCACAAAGGCCAAAGGCCCCCCTATGGCAGTTTCACTGTATTTTAGATCCCCTCCAGCACACTATTCAGAAAAAGGGGGCCCTGATACACATTAGTTTTAATGTTTATGTAATGAAACATTCACATTTGTGTTAACAATTTTGTCCATGATAGCACAGTTATATATAGCAATAACTGAATAAAGCAACAACAAATAGCAGTTACAAGTAGGACCACTTTCCTACACTACGTAGACTTTGACCATATAGTAATTGGAATGGTAACTTCACAAAACTATTCCTGTGTTCAGCATCTTCCTTTCTTTCTTTCCCTTCCCCTTCGCACCCACCTGCCACCCGTTTCAAATTTGGCCCATGGTTTGCAAAAGCTTTGTCAAGGGAGCCTGTGAGAAGCATCCAAGACTAATGTTTCTAGCTTTTTAAAAGGCAAATAGATGTTGCATGTTTCCCTCATTACATCTTTTGGCAAAGGACTTTGAAACGTTGCATTCTCATGGTGTCTTTTTCATTAAGCATAGTAAATATGTCCAAATGTTCTTTTGTGATAAAAATCATCCTTTTCATTGTTTTATTTCCCTTCTCCCTGTAGTTAAATATGACCTTAACAACCCTGCAAAACATGTCAAGCTGGATTACCTCAACAACATTGCAACTGGACTGGTGTTCGTTATCGTAGTTGTGAATATTTTTATCACTGCTTTTGGAGTGCAAAAGCCATCAAGAGAGTAGTGATGTCAAGGTGAGTTGTACCCCACAATATGATTGCCTAACTAGGAGCATTTTCCACCTGCTAGGTGGGCAGCACATACACTTCTGACCTTACCCGTTCCAAATCACAGGAAGGTTTCATGAGGGTACCTCCTCAGTATATATTATGAAAAATAAATGTTCAGTATTATCACAGAACCATAGAATAATCGAGTTGCAAGAGACCCACAACTTCATCTGGGCCAACCCCCTGCCTATAGCAAGAAAGCTTCCTAGAGCATTGCGAGCATGGGCCTGTCATGCCTCTGCTTGAAGATCACCAGTGCGGAAGAGAATCCACCACCTCCCTTGGCAATCTCTTCCACTGCTGAACCACCCTTGCCATCAAGAATTTCTTCCTGATATCCAAACTTGTAGTTTGTACCCATTTGATCTACTACTCTCAGAGGCAGTTGGGAACAAATTTGTTCCTTGTTTCCTAGATTTTTAGATTGTGAGCCCTTTTGGAACAGGAGCCATTAGTTATTTGATTTTTTTTCTGTAAACCGCTTTGTGAACTTTTTGTTGAAAAGCGGTATATAAATACTGTTGTTATTAATAATAATAATATAAAAGCCCTTCAGGTAATTAAAGTATGATAATGAGTGAGGGCCCAATCCTATCCAACTTTCCAGCACTGGTGCAGCTGTAATGCAGCCCCAAGGTAACGGAACAAATGTTCTCATACCTTGAGGAGGGCTCTGCGAGTTCCTCCGCACCACAGGATGCAGTTCACGCCCCATTGGCATGGCTGCACTGGCACTAGAAAGTTGGATCCAGTTAGGGCCTGAGATGCAAAATGTTCCCCCCACCCTAAATTGGTGTTGTGCTAGCCTCTGCTTTCCCCACATCCTGGATTGGAAAAGGAAAAAGGGAGCTGGGCAGTAAAGGAAGTGTGGAAGAAAGCATCTCACTACTCGCTCTCTTTTCCTCCATACTTTCTCTTCTGCTGTATCCCTTGCTTCTTTATCAAATCCAAGGCATGGGAGGAGAACAAACAGTAGTGGACATGAATGGTCAGATAGGTGGATGCTGCCTACCAACCTGCTTCCTGAGGTGGGTGCCACACAGCCCAATCCTGAGCTGCCCAGGGCGCCCAGCCTCGGCAGCACCGAGAACAGCTGCCGCCGGATCCTGCGCGCCTTGGGCTACCGCAAGCGGCGCCTCAGGAGAAGGGGACTTTTATCCCCTTCTCCCAGGTAAGGGAAGCAACCCTACAATGGGGCTACTCACTTTACTACTGACCAAAAGTTCGGCAGTAAGGTAAAGCCGTTCTTGCAGGGCACCAAGCCCTCCACAAACGGACAGGATCTGGTGGAGCAGAGCTCCACCGGATCCCCCTCCTGCCTCCCCATTCCCTCCCCCCGGCATGCCTCCCGCCCACCCTCTCCTCGCCTCCTGCCTCTCTGTCATGTCTCCCCCTGCCCTCTCTCCACCCTCTGCTGGCCTCCCCCCTTCCCGGAACGTTTCCTTCCCACCCCCTTCCCCGCCCCAGCTTACCTTGCCACGGCTTGGCGGTCTGTGAGACCGACAAGTGGTGAAGTCTGGGCGCCCGCCCTGCACTAGCCTGGTGCTAGCCCAGCGCAGGCAGGCACTGGCCTAGCACAGGCGGTAGCCCAGTGGTAAGTGTCACAGGCGCGTCTTACGGCACGTTTGCAACACTGCATGGCAGCACAAAGCCGCAGCGCTGAGCTCAGGATTGGCCTCATAGATGGGGCCATCCATGGATGGAATGATGAAAAAACTGAAAATACCGTAGAATGTCTATATTAAAAGCATTTTAAACCATTTTTCTTTTGTCCTTTTTCCAGAGAACTGAGTGTCTGACCTCTGTAGGTCATTTCTGCACTTGAGCTGGTTTCTTTTGGAAGCAAAGCAGGAAGAAGCCAAAGCACTTCAAACAAGCATTTTTCTGTCTCCTTGCATGGAACTATCTCCTATAAAAAGCATATTGTTTTAGGTCTGTTACATTTGATATTGAACTGCTCTTGGTGGGAAAACAGAGCTCAGATTTGTAGTGCTAGCGATCATAGCCAAGGAGTGCATCAACATTTCCCCATAAACATGTCAGCATTGCATCCATGAAGACTGCTGAAATCTCTTCTCCAGAACTTGTTATTCCACAGGCAGCTCAGAATTCCTGCTCTCTGTGCCTTTTTGAGAGAGGCTGAACACACACAGAAGTAATTTCTACATGTCATAGTAAAGACTTAAATAGTGACAGTATGGCAAGATCATCTTTACATAAGCAAAGAAAAGCCATTGTGAATTCTGCCTTAAAGGATGGCAAGATGTCTAGCAAAAATCTCAGTCGTCCCAGTGCTTTTTTGTATTGGCAACCTTCAGTCTCGAAAGACTATGGTATCGCGCTCTGAAAGGTGGTTCTGGCACAGCGTCTAGTGTGGCTGAAAAGGCCAATCCGGGAGTGACAATCCCTTCCACACCGGGAGCAAGCGCAGTCTGTCCCTGGTCTGTCTCCCTGGCTATGGGCCTTCCTTCTTTGCCTCTTAGCCTCAGACTGTTGGCAAAGTGTCTCTTCAAACTGGGAAAGGCCATGCTGCACAGCCTGCCTCCAAGCGGGCCGCTCAGAGGCCAGGGTTTCACACTTGTTGAGGTCCATCCCTAAGGGCTTCAGATCCCTCTTGCAGATGTCCTTGTATCGCAGCTGTGGTCTACCTGTAGGGCGCTTTCCTTGCACGAGTTCTCCATAGAGGAGATCCTTTGGGATCCGGCCATCATCCATTCTCACGACATGACCAAGCCAACGCAGGCGTCTCTGTTTCAGCAGTGAATACATGCTAGGGATTCCAGCACGTTCCAGGACTGTGTTGTTTGGAACTTTGTCCTGCCAGGTGATGCCGAGGATGCGTCGGAGGCAGCGCATGTGGAAAGCGCTCAGTTTCCTCTCCTGTTGTGGGCGAAGAGTCCATGACTCGCTGCAGTACAGAAGTGTACTCAGGACGCAAGCTCTGTAGACCTGGATCTTGGTATGTTCCGTCAGCTTCTTGTTGGACCAGACTCTCTTTGTGAGTCTGGAAAACGTGGTAGCTGCTTTACCGATGCGCCTGTTTAGCTCGGCATCGAGAGAATGAGTGTCGGAGATCGTTGAGCCAAGGTACACAAAGTCATGGACAACCTCCAGTTCATGCTCAGAGATTGTAATGCAGGGAGGTGAGTCCACATCCTGAACCATGACCTGTGTTTTCTTCAGGCTGATTGTCAGTCCAAAATCTTGGCAGGCCTTGCTAAAACGATCGATGAGCTGCTGGAGATCTTTGGCAGAGTGGGTAGTGACAGCTGCATCGTCGGCAAAGAGGAAGTCACGCAGACATTTCAGCTGGACTTTGGATTTTGCTCTCAGTCTGGAGAGGATGAAGAGCTTTCCGTCTGATCTGGTCCGGAGATAGATGCCTTCTTTGGAACTGCAACAGAAGGCATCTATCTCCCAGTGCTTTATGCCAATAAATAATGTGTGTAATTTTTGCTTTACTTGCATAATTCCAGTAGCCAAATTCGTCATGGAATTTTATTTGCAAAGACCAATGTGCACTCAAATAATGTGATGGAAGCATTTGAGACTATCAGGTTTCTGTTCTGAAAAAGTCACTGTATTTCAGCTTCTTGTTAATGCATAGTTCAGCCTTCAGAATTTTAAACGTTCTAAAGAGTCCAGGCTTCATCTTTTCTTTCAGTATTTGTTAGAACTAATTCTTCATCCTGTGTGTGGTGCTGGGGCCATAGTTCTCTTGGAAAAGTTACTGCAAGCTGTATCCCTTTGGGAGTAGTATCTTAATAGGTGGTCCATAATAGACTCAGCAGTGATGGTAGCTGTTTTTAATCAGTCGTTTAACAGCTTTGACTCTTCTTCCTGACTACGGTATCAAGTATCAACACACTTGCCTGATTCTAATTTTAAAAAGAAATCTCTCATCAACACTAGACTTTCTTCAGTGTGTGATCCTCTATATAGGGACCACTTCATGCATGATGTGTATATACTTATTTTTCAAAAAAGAGATATCATCCATAGTGCTGTATGTGAAGAATGAACACATCTACTTTGCTGCATACGTGAGCAAAATGGTCAATCATTCTTTTAAATCAGTTTAATCAGGGTTTAAATTTTAGCAGAGGCCAGTTACTCTCCCCCTGCTAAAAAGAGGAGCTTGCACTTGAAGAAAGTGCCTCTTACCCAATTAGCAGGGGTTCCTTCCAGAGTGTTGACGTGCCTGAGACATACTGGTGGTAAACTTGTAGGGGTGCAATAGCGTTTTGCTCTTGATGATCTTCCGATGTTTGTTCTGTTGCGTTTGGTGGTGTCTTGTTCTTATCGTTGATTGTCTTTTTATTGTTTTCCTCTTTGGCGCATTCCGAGAGCCCCTGCCGGAGCGCTCCACCTGCCAGTCCACCCTCTCCATTTCAAGTATTTTATTTCTAAAGTATTATGCTAGAACAGGGGACTCCAAATTTTTTGACCAGAGGGCTGCATCAAATATCTGGCATAGTTTGAGGACCAGAAAAAAAAGTTTAAAATATTAAACTTAAATAAATACATCAGGATTTCTCCAAGCACCAACACACACCACAGAAATAAAGCATGCACTCAAATGGACTTCCATTCCCCCACGTCCCCAGTCCTCAGAACACACTCTGGACATGACTGGAGTACAGCTCCAGTTGTGTTCGGTTGAGTGGGCCAGAGACTCTCAGTGGACCAGAGGCTGGCTGTGGGCCGAATAGAGGCTGGCCGTGGGCCACACCTGGCCCCCAGGCTGGAGTTTGGAGACCCCTGTGCTAGAATACTAGATGAATAGCACAATCCTATGCATGTTTGTTTAGAAGTATGTCTTACTGTACTCACTGTGGGGCTTACTCCCTGGAAAGTGTGTATAGGATTGCAGCCAAAGTTGCCTTCTGCTTTAATGTGTATATAGACACAACTTTAATATATTTCCTTTTTAATTTTTTTAATGGATATGTTTCAAAACTACATAGCACATTATGCAGAGAGTTAGAGAGGTGGCTATCACAGTTTTATTTATCATTTTAGTTGCTAAGTTGTATTCTGCTAACTATAAATATATTAGATTTTGAAGAACAAAATTTCTTTTTCCTATTTTGCTAGCAGGAACATAGCAAAGAAGAACCTGGAAGGGTCTTTGTTCTATTTTAGAAAAATAGCTGGATGCTCTTGTGTTAGTGATAATAACGTTTTCTAAGGGCCAAATCCTATCCAAATTTTCAGCACTGATGTAGCCGTGCTAATGGGGCACACACTGCATTCTGCAGTTGGGAGGCAGTCATAGAGGCTTCCTCATTGGAAGGCCTTCTCCCATTGCAGCTGCATCGATGTTGGGAAGTTGGATAGGATTGGCCCTAAGTCATCATGCAAAAGAAAATGTACTGATATCTTTGTTGTACAACTTTAAATATTGTTTAAAAAGCTGTAGGTCCTTTTTCAATTCAGAGCCACTGCATTTTTTTTTCTTTCACTAGTTAAAACTGATGTACGAATGCAGCAATAATATCCAGTTCTTCAGTAATCTCTGGTCAGGGCACTGCTGTGGGGTCACCATATGTCCCTTATTGGGGCCACCACATTATAGTACTCCTATAGTTAGCAGCAAAGGAACCCTTAGAAGAATAGTGCAGGTGGATGATGTTGCTGGTTGTTAGTCATGTCAGGGAACTATCCAAGTTATGTCTATGAGACTCACACAACCCAACTGCAGTCTTCAACATCACAAGTGACAAGCTCGGGGATGGGGCTATGTCACCTGGGCCCAGCCCCGGTGGTCGGGGTCTCCTCAGGAGTAGGGGTCTCTTGGGAGTAAATCACAAGTACTGCCTTTTCTGGGCTCCCAGGCAGAGCATCTCCTGGAGAGTAGGGCCCTCATCCACCTCATGGGATCTTCAGACAGTCACATGGCCAGAAAGTGTGGGACTGGGTGGGTCAGCTACTGGTTTAATAAGGGGCCTGGGAGGCATAGAGAGATATCATTCCTTGGCTCTGGCTGGGGGAAGGGTAAGCAATCCCTTAGCTCTACTTGTTCCTGTGGGGGCAACTGATCCCTCCCTTCCAGGGGAGGCACACCTGGGCCAGAACAGGGTATTGTAGGCCTTGGGGGTCTCAGGTGGCTCTGGAAGTGCAACCAAGCAGCCAGACAGCCAACCAGCAGGGGTGTCCTGAACAGTTCAACCTTGTATCCGTGCAGAGGTGAAACTCCTGTTAAGGACTATATACCAGGGCCTTTGTGGTGTAACAAGGCCCTGATGACTGTAAAGAATATCACCAGATTAAACTGTTCATGCAAGCTGATCTCCAGGTCTCAGTGCCTCCTTTAGCTCCGGGGTAAGTCCACTGCCGCCCCCATGCTGCCCCTAGGCATGGACCCCACAGGCTATCAGCATTTTTTCTATAATAAAATGTTAATGTGGTATGAAAATGCAGTATCCCCATAAGAAAAGAAAGATGACCAGCTTCTGTGCAGCAAATGAATGACAACTGTAGATCTCTAGCGCTGTCAATTGAAGATCTTAAGAGAGGTAAATACCTGAAAAGCAATTACCACCAAGTGCCTCCTCAAAGGAGCCACACACTATAAGTCCCCATGACTGAAATGGTTCTGATGCTTCTTCTCAAGTAGGGAGCCTTATTTTATTGCCTATGTATTATTTTTATTATGTAGATAAACTTCTTTCTGTTACTGATGAATAAAACTTTTTTTTTGTTAGCAATGTATCTTATTTTTTACTAACTTGTTATTCTGAAACTGTAAACTGTCTTTCAGCGGAAGCTAAAATGCAAATGTTCACATAAGGGTGTGTGTATATGGGACTGTGGTTGTGTCATAACAAAAGCAGGTACAATGGTTACATTGTGACATTTAAGCCTAATCCTAATCTGTACTGGAATAGGCAGACCAGCTGGCCTGCCCCATATCCAATGTGGGGTTTGCACTGGCTGCAACTCAGCACAGGGCAAGGGCAATTGATTCCCTTTACCCTGGGTAATGCAGCAGCCCCAATGAGTCTCCTTGGATCTGCACTACCTAAAGAAGTGGTTAAGATCCAAGCAGCCCAGCCCAGCACTGCACTGGGTTGCCCAGGAGTAGGGTAAATAGCAAAGTTCTGAGTTTGCTTCTTGCTGAACCCGATGCTTCTTTTTGGCTAAAGTCCTTTTAAAAAACATTTCAAATGCAGCACCTGAGCATTCCTACTGATAACATCTGCTGCTGTAGGTGTAGAAGCCTCACTCCCCCAGCTCCCCTTTGATTACACGCCTGCTAATTGCCACAGACCAAACTATTGCTAAAGGCACAGCAGCAAGAACTTGTTGAAATGTTAGCAGCCATCATTCCACCTTCTCCCATTGGTACTGTCAGATTCTATTGGCCTGAATGTCCATGGTTTTCCTGCTAAAACTAGCATGCCATTACAAACCCTACACTTTTATACTAGCCAGTGCTGGAGTAGGCTGCTGAGACCAACAGTGGCAAAGCATACTGCTACTCCCTTATGAGGAAAGACTACAGCATTGGGGGCTCTTCGGTCTAGAAAAAGGTGCCTAAGGGGGGACATGATTGAGACATACAAAACTGGAGAACTCTTGTAGGGAAAGCGCCCTACAGGTAGACCACAGCTGTGATACAAGGACATCTGCAAGAGGGATCTGAAGGCCTTAGGAGTGGACCTCAACAGGTGGGAAACCCTGGCCTCTGAGCAGCCCGCTTGGAGGCAGGCTGTGCAGCATGGCCTCTCCAGTTTGAAGAGGCACTTGCCCAACAGACTGAGGCAAAGAGGCAAAGAAGGAAGGCCCACAGCCAGGGAGACAGACCAGGGACAGACTGCACTTGCTCCCATTGTGGAAGGGATTGTCACTCCCGAATTGGCCTCTTCAGCCACACTAGATGCTGCTCCAGAACCACTTTTCAGAGTGCAATACCATAGTCTCCGGAGACTGAAGGCTGCCAGACAAAATTATGCAGGAGATGGCTAGAGAGATGTTCTTTCCCTCTTACGCAACACCAGAATCAGGGGACGTTCACTATAATTGAGTGTTGGGAGAATTAGGACAGACAAAAGAAAATATTTACTCAGCATGTAGTTAGTCTGTGGAACTCCTGTAGAGATGGCATCTCACCTAGATGCCTTTAGAAAGGGTTTGGACAAATTTCTGGAGGAAACGTCGATCATGGGTTACAAGCCATGATGTGTAATGTGCACCCTCCTGATTTTAGAAATGGGCTACCTCAGAATGAGAAATGCAAGGGAGGGCACCAGTTTGCAGGTCTTTTCATTTATTACCAACACAATTGTTTATGCTATTCTTCTCTTATCTGTATTGCCCCTTTTGCTCAATTTCCTCTGTCTCTCTCCTCCACCCATGCACACTCATAGTCTTACAGTCTCCATATCTGCTCAGCTTCCCATTCAGCTCCTTCCATTTCCTTTCCTTAGCATACGAACAGCTCAGTTCCAACAAATTCTAAATGTGAGGAAACTGTTACTTCTCTGGATATTAGGAACATGCTTTTGCTGACAGCAGGGACAACTCTTTTCATCTCCTTCCTTTGGACACCTAAAGTACCAAGTGGTGTCTGTGCTCCTCCACACTTGCACCTACCCGCATCTGTTCAGATGTACTGATTGCTCAGCAGAATTCATATATCTGGTAGTTATGAGATGTAAAAGGTAGCCACAATAAATGCCAGTACAATAAATTCCAAGTGTGGGCCTTTCAGCTATGCTAATGTCTCTTTACCCCACCAAATCTGAAATGTGCCCCTGCATTGTGTTGCAACCAATGTGTCAATTGCTTATATATATTTCAGGGTCTCAGGCGGGGTGGGGAACTTGTGAACCTAAGGTCACATGCGGCCGTCTAGACCATTAAGTGAGGCCTTTTAAGTGAAGCAAAATTTTGCAGAACAAATCCTTTTTTATTATTAATATGGTTTTGTTCATCTTTTGTTATTTTTATTAAAATGGCCATATTTTCTTAAAATGACCATATTTAAAATCTGAAAATGTAAAAGAAGTCCGGCTGACAGCCACAATTAAAACATTGGTAAGTCATAAAGGCTATCTGGATACCTGCTATGCTCCTGATTTCATTCTAATGCAACTCTAAGAACATAAGAACATAAGAAAAGCCCCACTGGATCAGGCCATAGGCCCATCTAGTCCAGCTTCCTGTATCTCACAGAGGCCCACCAAATGCCCCAGGGAGCACACCAGATAACAAGAGACCTCATCCTGGTGCCCTCCCCTACATCTGGCATTCTGACTTAACCCATTTCTAAAATCAGGAGGTTGCGCATACACATCATGGCTTGTACCCCATAATGGATTTTCCTCCAGAAACTCGTCCAATCCCCTTTTAAAGGCGTCTAGGCTAGACGCCAGCACCACATCCTGTGGCAAGGAGTTCCACAGACCAACCACACGCTGAGTAAAGAAATATTTTCTTTTGTCTGTCCTAACCCGCCCAACACTCAATTTTAGTGGATGTCCCCTGGTTCTGGTATTATGTGAGAGTGTAAAGAGCATCTCCCTATCCACTCTGTCCATTCCCTGCATAATTTTGTATGTCTCAATCATGTCCTCCCTCAAGCGTCTCTTCTAGGCTGAAGAGGCCCAAACGCCGTAGCCTTTCCTCATAAGGAAGGTGCCCCAGCCCCGTAATCATCTTAGTCGCTCTCTTTTGCACCTTTTCCATTTCCACTATGTCTTTTTTGAGATGCGGCGACCAGAACTGGACACAATACTCCAGGTGTGGCCTTACCATAGATTTGTACAACGGCATTATAATACTTGCCGTTTTGTTCTCAATACCCTTCCTAATGATCCCAAGCATAGAATTGGCCTTCTTCGCTGCCGCCGCACATTGGGTCGACACTTTCATCGACCTGTCCACCACCACCCCAAGATCTCTCTCCTGATCTGTCACAGACAGCTCAGAACCCATCAGCCTATATCTAAAGTTTTGATTTTTTGCCCCAATGTGCATGACTTTACACTTACTGACATTGAAGCGCATCTGCCATTTTGCTGCCCATTCTGCCAGTCTGGAGAGATCCTTCTGGAGCTCCTCACAATCACTTCTGGTCTTTACCACACGGAAAAGTTTGGTGTCGTCTGCAAACTTAGCCACTTCACTGCTCAACCCCGTCTCCAGGTCATTTATGAAGAGGTTGAAAAGCACTGGTCCCAGGACAGATCCTTGGGGCACACCGCTTTTCACCTCTCTCCATTGTGAAAATTGCCCATTGACACCCACTCTCTGCTTCCTGGCCTCCAACCAGTTCTCAATCCACGAGAGGACCTGTCCTCTAATTCCCTGACTGTGGAGTTTTTTCAGTAGCCTTTGGTGAGGGACCGTGTCAAACGCCTTCTGAAAGTCCAGATATATAATGTCCACGGGTTCTCCCGCATCCACATGCCTGTTGACCTTTTCAAAGAATTCTATAAGGTTCGTGAGGCAAGACTTACCCTTACAGAAGCCATGCTGACTCTCCCTCAGCAAGGCCTGTTCGTCTATGTGTTTTTGAACTCTAGAATGTACCGCAGACACTCGCCTGTATAAGGCAATCTCACAGATAAGACAAGGGCAGGTTTTCAGCCAAAAATTATGGAATGTTCCATGACCCTTGGATAAGTTGGGGGGGGATCATGCTTGTGTGACCTGCAGCTTGCCCTAGATCCTGATTGCCCTGGAGCCTGATTGAAAGGGGAGAAAGAATCAGAACCACACCACTATTTTTGAAGACATTAAATGTGTACCAAACCTCCTTCTGTGTAATGGAACAGCCTTTACACAGGGAGGAAATATAAATATTTTATATTTATAGGGAAATATTCTCTATAAGAGAGGGAATTTTTTTCAATCTGCAGTTATATTGTATTTGTGGGTGGGAGGCTTTCTCAGCGGAAGCCTGCCTGCCTGAGTGACATGCTGGCTAATTGTGAAGCCTAGGAGAGGCAGAGAAGAAAGGCATGGCCAGCCAGAGCAAAGGCGTTTTTTTAAATACAGAATTCAGTCCTACTCAACCCAAATCAAGATGCCCTTAAGGTCACAAATGTCAGATACCCATAGACTTGAAGAGGATCAGCTGAAACTGAAGATGTCCATGTTGCAACCAAATATTCAAATGCTTTCCAACAAAAAGCAGTCACAACAAAGTCATTAAAAAGTTAGTTCACTTTAGAATAAAAATTTTTCATTTTTTGAAGTTAGTACATAATCGTTAGATTTTTACAAAATAATGTACATTTTGAAGTATATCTAATTGAAGTTTCTTGAATGTGGACTTATTAGATTACAGGTAACTTAATGCGGCCTTCTGACATAAAAAGATTCCCCATGTCTGGTCTTGGCACATTTTGCATATGTGCAGAAAGAGCATAATCCTGGTTAAATGGTAACTCAATAACATGAGGCACTAAAATCTATATTTAACAGTTTGCTTCACAAGTCAAAAAAGAGACATTGCACTCTTGCTACATGATGACTCCTCTACTGAAATTGAAGGGATATTACTCATCACTCAGCCCAGACTCCAAAGGAATCTGCATGAACACAATCCTTGTACCTTTCAAAAGTCTGACTGCCTATGACAGTTCTGCTTTGGAAAATCTGCCTTCCTAAACACATGATCTCATTTTCACAGAAGCAGGGCGTTCACACCAAAAGCTTCCTAATAAAGCAAGCCTTCCCAAATCAAAGGCAATATTTTTCATGTGATAAAAACTGTGTAGATATGCAGTTGATTTTCTTTTCAAAGTTGTTGAGGCCTGAAAAGAGCTGGTAAACGCATCTCCAATTTTGCTGCAGTTATAAATAACTCAAAACATATCAGAACGTTTCTCATTGCATACAAAGCCATCACAGATTAGCACTTTATCAAATATCACAGAATATGAATGAACTGCTGAGAAAATAATGGAGCATATGTTAGAAGCATATGTTGCCATAAGTCTTACAGGCTTAGGGATGCACAAAGATGAAAGAACAAAACCAGGCAAAGCTACTAAGGGCACAATCCCAACCCACTTTCCAGCACCGACATAAGAGCAATGTGTCTCCTAGGTAAAGGAACAAACATTTCCTTACTTTGAGGAGGCCTCCATGAGTGCCCCCCAACTGCAGGATGCAGCATACATCCCATTGGCACAGCTATGCCAGTGCTGGACAGTGGGTTAGGATTTGGGCCTAAAAGAATTAAAACTAGAGAATGAGAAACAGGAAGTGGTAAGAGAAGCACAAAGGACACTGTGGGTCAAGGCAAATTACACAGGCCTACAAAATTGAGGGTTAGAAAAGTTTTTCCCAAACTTTACGGTGGTTTGATATGAATTTGGGGTGCCGATTCCAAAAATGGCATCTGTTTTGCCCTATCACGTCTAGGAGATATAGTATAGCCTCATTAGTGAATGGTTTGAGCAGCTTCCTCATGAGGAAGCCATGGTGTAGTCTTCCTCATGAGGAAGCTGCTTGAACCATTCCCAAAAGAGGCTATGCTGTGTCTCCAAAACTAGACGTGATAGGGCAAAACGGATGCCATTTTTGGAATTGGCACCCCAAATATACCCAGGAATTGGTGTAATGTTTAAGGAAGCAAAATGTGTGTTGGCCTGTGTTATTATAGGAAATAGCTACAAAAAAGCACAGTTGCCCAAAAAGGGTTTTCAGTGTGTAGAATGAGCATCTTCCAGTTTATAGAATTCCTTTTTTTAAAACTTATAATAAAATAGAGAGAGAAAAGAAAACACACAATAAAATGAAAAGAAAAACAAACAACATTAACAAATAGATTAAAAGTACAGATAAAGAAAATCTCTAATAGTGTAGTATGTTGTTGGCATCCTTCAGTCTCGGAAGACTATGGTGTCACGCTCTGAATGGTAGTTCTGGAACAGAGTGTCCTCTCCAGTGCACGAAGCCTGGGTAAAGTAGGTATGGAGGATAGGCTGTTACCCATGCAGCAAATCCCCCCTCTCCACGTCGCTGAAATGGTCCAATGGAAAGGCAGAGGCCAATACGGTTGGTTCCAGCAGCGTCGCAGGAGTTGCCAGAACATGACTGTGTTCAGCCATGAACTGCGTCAGGGACTCCGGCTCCAGATTTTGCCTTGAGGTTGACTCCTGAAGCCTTTTCCATAACTGGTTGTAGCCACAAGGCAGTGGAGGTTTGGGATCAGAGTTTTCCTTCTCTCAGATGAGCTGCCTTCCCAGGCTGACGAGTCCCATCTACCCGGTGGCTGTTCAGTCGCCTCTTACAACAAGTGCAGCCAAACTGAGGGCCTATTCTCATCCCCAGCTCCCAGGGGAAAGTGTAGTATGAGCAAAGTTGAATATTCTAATTATTTACAGTATCTTAATAAACTAAATTTCCTCCCTTATATATGTTATATCTCCAATAGCTCTTTTCAAATTGTTATTCTGGAATAATATTCTCTATCCCTTACAATCTAATCTTTAAATCCACAACTCATTAACTCAGGCTTTTCAAACTGGGGCGTTGCAACAGCCCACCCTAAAGGTCCTGGCCTCTGCCCTTTTAAGGGGTGGGGGCAGTGAGGAGGCAGGGAGGGGGCTGCCGGGGCTTGGCTGGGCTTATCAGAGCCTCCTGCAGCCTCCCAGGGATGCAGGGAGCCCTGAACGACCCTCTGAAGGGCTCCCCAGGCCTTCAAAAGTGAAAGCGGAGTGATCACACTCCACTTCTGGTTTCGCCGAGGTGGTGTGCGATCGCTCTGCTTTCACTTTTGAAGGCCTGGGGAGCCCTTCAGACACTCGCACAGGGCTCCCCACACCCCTGGGAGGCTGCAGGAGGCTCTGGTAAGTCCAGCCAAGCCCCTGAAGCCCCCTTAGCAACACGACCCTGGGGATCGTGTTGATGCCTCCCCTTGCCCCCACAAGGACTTACTGCAGGGCTCGAACTCCCTTGGAGGAATGAGCTCACACCTTGGCAAAGGTTAAAAGACATTCACTGATTGTATTCATTAGCTTTGTAACTTTTATACTTTTAGAGCAAAAGTACATAGTGAAACAAGGTAGCCTGTAACCTGCATATAAGGGGACATAATAATCATACAATAGTTATATAAAATTAAGCCATAGAGACCAAAGTTGCTTGATTTTAGAAAAGTCTTAAGAGACACTTAATAAAAGACAAAAGCTTTGGTATAGCAGAGAGGCTCACAGCTGCTGCCTAGTGTCTATATTAACACATAGGAAAGGTATGCAGATAAGATTACACAGTACCTTTTCTTTTAATGTTATTCTAAAATTTGTAAAAACAATCTGTATAATTGGGTTGATTTATGTGAATGTGATTCAACACTGGGTAAATGGTATTATAGTGCACCCTGCTGGGATTTAGAAACTTTTGTACTTTTCTAGGTTTTAAGGTGAAACCCCACTTGTATGTAAATCATAGCCAATCAATTGTTTTGCCCACTTGTTGCCCACCTATTGTACGTTATCTGTAACCTATTACGTGTTTGCCCCATCTCTGATGTAAAATTTCAGCCAATGAATTGTCTAGATTTGAAGACAAAGGACTGGAAAATTGTATAAATGTCTAAATTTCCATTAGGAAGGGGCCCATGCTTTGAGACAAGAGTCCCATGGGCCAATTGCATGCAATTCGAATAAAGAGCCTGCAAACCTTTACTCCTAATACTGAGTCTTGCTTTCTTTCAACCTTGCAATAGTATGACCTGGGATGTCCATGTTTGTGTTTTATGTTTGGAGGCATGTGATGTGGAAAGAGTGGCAGTGACTGCATTGCTGAATGAAAGAGGACACAGTGGTCATTCACTGATGCTTCCTTTTCTCTGTTCCATGCCACCACCCCAAGCCCATTTCCCCTATAGCTTCTTCCTTCTTCTCTCTCTCCCCCTCCCTCCCTCCCATCTCTTTATTCAACGATCTTATCCCAGCATTTTGCAATCCTAAGTCACGAGCCTGCTTCCCAAAGCAAGGATGTGTGGTCAGGGGAGGGAGAGCCTGTGATTGCGCTTGCACTCCACTCAGTTTCTGAGTGGTTGCGTGATCACAGGGGACGCTGAGCTGCCACTGTTACAAGCTCTTATCTCTCTGAGAGACTTTCTGAGACCGACCAATTCTCTCTGAGAGACGAGTGGCAGTTCAGCCCACTGTGATTGTGCAAGTGCTGGGGCTTCCAGGTAGCACCAGGAATGCCTTGCAGCATGATGTCATCCAGGAGCTCAGCTTGTTGTGCATCGCCAGTGTTGGACCTCACTACATTGTCACTCACTCGCAGCTTCTCAGCTGAGAACTTCTCAGCTTCTGTCTTCCCTGCTACCCCAGCCTTTACATACCGTTCACTCAGCTCTTTCTGACCTTAGTTCCCTTAAGTCTCAAAACTGGCATTTAAATTCTGTTCCATGAAGACCCAGGAGGAAAAAGATGCTCTATCAGGAGCAGCTACATGCAACATAGATGTTTTTCCCTGTGCTCCAAGGTATGTTTTGTGGTGTGAAAGGGCATCCTCCCCATCTGCAGGTGCTAGGGATTGAACCAAGTCCACATGGAACCAAGTTGCTGAGGTATCCACTGTGGTAGAAGGTTGACCCACACCCTCTTCCTATGGACAGAACATATCACTATAAAAGTGCACAAAAGTGTCATAAAATCTGAACCTAATGGCATCCATAATGTCACATATTTAATAATAATAATAATAATAATAATAATAATAATAATAATAATAATAATAATAATAATAATAATAATAATAATAATGCTATTTATATACCGGCTTTCTTGGTTGTCAGATTTCTCCTCAGACTTTATTCAAGGCGGTTTACAAAGGCAGGCTGTTCTAAATCCCTGTAGGGATTTTTTGAAGAAAGGTTCTATCTTTCAAGAACCACAACATTTCAGATAGATCTTTCTGATCTGGTATCACATTTTGGCCTCCAGTTTCCTCCCACGCAAGCTGACAAGCAGCTCCTTCATCTCTCACATGGAGGGCAGCCAAGACACTTCTTTGCTCACACCAAAGAGCAGGTGGAATAACTCAGCTTGGCTTGTCAGCTGCTTCAAGGTCTCACCATTCACGGTGCCAGTGGCCTCGAACTGGCGACCTGCAGATGTTATCTTCAGGCAAACGGAGGCTCTACCCTCTAGACCAGACCTCCTGCCCAAATAAAATGAGCATATTAAATTTATATGATACAAACTTTTGCAAGTTCACTTTAATGAGCATTTGCTTTAGATTCCCTCTCCCCCTTCAGATAATGTAGTTATCATAACAGTGCAATACTAAGCGTGTTGCCTCAGGGTTACATTCTGCTCCATACAGTGAGGCTTCCTCCCATGCAAGTGTGTTTAGGGTTGTAGCCTAAGCTCTCCCTCTCCATCTGGCAGCTAAATACTGGATCATATTCTTAAATTCTTAATCCAATTTGTCAAATGTTCCTGACGCACAAAAAGAATTAAGAACTGCCCAACATGAGGTAAAAGTCTCAACTGAAGAACAATCATGAACAACTTGCACTTTTATTGGCCAGTTTGGGACCTCCACAGCACTGCTCTGGAGAAGTGGGAGAATGAGAACAGCAGAGGACAATTACTGTAGCTCTTTATGAGCTCTAAACCCCAAGTGTCAGTTTTATGGTGGATCTCTCACTGTGAGTTGGCTTTAATTCCCTTCAGCGTATGACATGCTGCTTTTTACTGGAATGAAAAGCCTTTTTATGGGTAAAAATCTCTAAACTGTGCTATTAGCCTGGAGCGGAATGCACGATAAACATGACTGAGCTGAGAGACGTGTTCCTGGTTAAAATTTCTAATCTCAACCTTTGTTTGGAACCGTCAATAATTGAAAAAGAGGACCTTGCCCAATTAACTGTGCATCATACCTCGTGACTTGTTTCAGTTGGCCTGTATGGGCTAACCTTTATACTTTTACGTTTAACACAGTAATGCTTAGTCTGTGCATTTGGAGAGAACTGAAACAAGATACCATGCCTGAGGAGAGAGTGTTGGGGGGTGAGGGTGTGTGTGCAAAACTTCCAGGGGGCCTGGCTTCCTGGGAGTCTGGGCCATGACAAAACAAACCCTACTAGTATTTCTCAACATTTGTCTCTCCCTATACCGCTTCACCTGGTCCACCAATTAGAAGTACCATCAGAAGTAACAGGTAATGATGTTTCCTGTTTCATGAGGTAATCACCAGTTATTTCTGGGTTGGGAGGCAGATGCAATGCAACAAACACCAGTGAGAGGCTCAGGATGAATGGGAAGTCTTTTTTGAGCATGTGAAAAACACACTTTGTAGCTCTGCCCACCATTCCAAGCCGCCTACCACTGTTTGTTGAGTTGCATGACTAATTTCACTTCTGGGCAGCAGGTGCCTGTGGGTCCCATGTGTCCCCCACTGGTGGTACTCGTCCCACTGGTTGAGAAACACTGAACTATACAGTACAAAACAAACTGATTACAAAATTTCCAGGGCTGCATTTCCACTTCAGCTTTAACCCACTTTCAACGCATTTCTATTATCCCAATGCATTCTGAAGACTAGTTTATTAAGGATAGCTTTCAGGTTCCGTAACAAATTACAGTTTACCCTGAACACATTGGCAGAATACAAGTGCACTGTTGTGAAAATGCAGCCCATGCCTTCTCCAAAAGTAGCAGCAACATGTACACTATAATTCAAACATGGAAAAATGACACTTTGATACCAGAACTACTAGGCCCCAGCACTAGGTCACCCTGTTCACAGAGTTCCCAAGCTACAACAGTCAGCTCCACTCCTTCTTCTAGTTTAATGCGTGATTAGAACACATGGCCCTGGGATCAAGTCTTCAAGTGTGTTGGCATTGTTTGAAGATGAAATTAACACTATGGAGAACAAATATAAGTATGGAGGACAGAAAAAAGAGCAAGAGAAAAAAGAAAAATTAAAACAAAGCCCAGGCAGGTTTATTTCACCTGCGCTTTGTTTCAAAATCATCACTTAGTAATCAGGGAGATGGTGAAAGCTGGTCCTTGGATGCCTCTACATCAGGGGTGCTCACACTTTTTTTGGCTCGAGAGCTACTTTGAAACCCAGCAAGGCCCAGAGATCTACCAGAGTTTTTTTTACAATGTTCGCACCATCATAACATATAACATTTATGTGTACAATGTATGTTGGTGTACCTTGAGCCCCACTGAGTATAGCAGGACTTACTCCTGAGTAGACATGCCTAGGATTAGGCTGTGAGGCTGCAATCCTAGCCACACTTACCTGGGAGTAAGCCCCATAGAGTACAATGGGCCTTACTCCCGGCGTTTCCTCCCAGAGGCACCTGAAGGGGGGGGAGGTCGGCACTCCGCGATCTACTCATTTTGCCTCGCGATCTACCGGTAGATCGCAATCCACCTATTGAGCACCCCTGCTCTACATTGTTATTAGAAGAAAAAGCAGATGAGGAGGACTTCACTGAGGTAGCACTGTAAGCCAAATTTTGGGGCCAAGAGGCCCAAGCAAGGAGTTTGTATACTGGACCCATCTGACTGATGATCAGGCATGGCAGGAACAATCCAAAGACATGGTTCTTTCAAAGTAGAACGAAGATTTTATTAAGGGGTATCAAAGAAAGGTAACAAAACAAGAACCAAGGCTTGAGACCAAGGAAAGAGGGGGTAGCCTCCAGGCTGGAAGTCCAAGACTGACAGTCCCAGTGGCCTCAGGGAACCAAGAGTCAGGGAAGTGGGGAAGGGAGTTGGTCTGGCAGAACTAACCCACAACAGGCTAGCACCCTGATTGGCCTTGCAGAGAACCAGCCTAGTGGCAAACACACTAGGTTGGCAGCAGGAGATGAGAGCCCTGGTCACTGCTCTCTTCTGCCTTTTATGCTATGATCTCTTCAGCCTTCCAGATGAAGAGCCAATCAAGTTCCTTGCTGTCTTCTATATTTGTTTAACTGCTAATAACTGTAACTTGGATGGGCAGAAGGAGGAGGGTTTAATCCCATTAGAACCAAATGTCCCTTTCACATACAAATAACCCCCTTACATAAGTTCATCAGCTTGCATACAAGTATATACAAAGTTAGGATTTTGCCATAAGAGTCATAGTCCCAGATTTTTCCATCAGCACTACTCAAAGTAAGGATATCAGAGGGTGGTGGGAATGACAAGCCTCTCCCAGGCTTGTATGGGAGAGTGCAGTCTTTCAAACAGCTTAGATGAAGCAAGGCTTGTATTTCAGTTGTTGGATGACATATATTAGTATATATCAGTCTTGCTCATGCTAAGTTAAAACTATAAACTAAAAACTTGCTTAAAAATGTACTAGCATTTGGTTTGTAGGAAAATTTAGGAAGGGGGGGAAATCATGCATCTTGCCCCATGCCTAATGCCAGCTCTCCGCAGCCCTGCAAGAAACAAATGTTCCTGAGAATCCAAAATGCCCATGTGCTGAGGAAACAGACCGTTTCTCTGCATGAGGTATTGGTCTAGCCTCGCCTCCTTCCAACTGGCCGCTAGTATCGACAGGAAGTTCTGAAGTGACTTGGCCTCATATGGGATTGGAAGTAGCAAGGCTGCCTATTGGACCTCTTCAATGAGTCAGTGGTTTGCCTTTGTGACATTCTAATCAAAATGTGCTCCTAGAACAATTCTGAGCAAGATCAGAGGGTGGACACCTCTGAGGGAGGCAGCATAGGTTTTGTGGAATGGGAACCAAGTGAAGTAGAATCAGGTACTTGTAAGCTTCTCCTTGAGGAACAAATATTGGCTTTGGGGGGCATTAGGAAATTGGTATAGTGAAAGGGTTAATGCCCCTCCCACCAGTGTCATTCAGACATTTCCATTCCCTGTGCAGCTGCTACTAAATGGCTAAAAAACAGGAAGACATGCCAATACTAGCAACATTTACCAAGTTCAGGTGATCAAAGAAGCATTCTGAAGATTCTTCTCCACTCAGAGAAATTCACTGGATCTAGCTCCTAGATTCCAATGCCAAAACAGCTTCCCCAACAGCCTCCCATCTTTCAAACATGGATACAAACACACACCTTCCCATTTCTTTCCAGTCCCCAATGGTAGCCAGTGGGAGCAGCGGCTGCAGTTAGTGAAAGTGAGGAAGCAGTGCTTTGGTTTACCCCTGTGCAAACCAATGGATAAAGTGCCAACACACCAAGCATGCAAGGATTGATGTGTATTTTTTTATTCTCTCTTTTGTAGAGAAAGAAGACTAGGCCATGGTTGGACTCCATTTTGTGGAATGGCCTCCATTTTGAGAAAAAGAGCTGAAGTTGCTACGTGCCAGCAGGTGGGCGGAGGTCAGGGAAAGTGCAAGCACACTGTAGATTCCATCTAGCTGAAGGTGTAAACGGAGAAGGTTCCATCCAACCGAAGGTGCAAGGACTTTGCAGTCAGGAGGGTTCCATCCATCTGAAGCTGCAAGGCCACCACAATCAAGAAGACTCCATTCAGCTGATGACCCACCACTTTGACTAAGCAGGTTTGACCTGCTTAGGACGCTCAGTGACCTCATTACATCACTCAGTCAGGAGATTTCAGGCATGTTTTCTGACTGGATTATTGATGGAGCTAGGGGTATAAAGATTTGAGGATTTGAGGATGCAGATAACACAGCTTCATCTTCAGAAGACTGAAGCATCTTCTCAATGCTTTGAACAGGTACACTAGCAATGTTGTTAGAGCTAACTATCTTGTGATAGGCTTAGTTAGGATTATAGCTCTATTCTTTTAAGTGTGTATCTCTGTTAAATATTGGTTTGTTTTTTTATAGAGGGATGTAACTGTTTAATTCTTAATAAATAACAAAAAATTACAAGCTTATAGCTTAAGTGTAAGTTTCTGAAACTGTTACCATTCTAAAGTCAGTCTTGCTACTTGGGCACTCTGGGTTAAGCTTCACAGCTTTTACTGGGTTGCTGAAGTTAGGGCCAGTATTGCCTGTGGAGCTGTTCATAGCTGAGAGACTATTCAGTCCCCTTCTAGGAGGTTGTTTGTGTCTAGCTGTGTGCCCTAGGCTGGTAATAGATTGTATGAGCCTGTGAATTTACATCCTTCCCTTCATACTGCAGTGGCAGTAGAAGGAAATACACAGTGATTCTTAGAATTTTGTGTGCTAATGTTGCAGCCAAAAAAAAAAAAAAATTTCCTGTTTAATAGACAGGCACTCTGCACATGTAAGTCATGGGGCCCAAGTCAGGGGTTATTTTCCGGAATGACCTGTTGACTGAATGGATTTATTTATTTAATAGATTTTTTGAAATTGATGTCAGAGTACTAGGCATGTATTTATGGCAAGAATATTGTGCCTTTTAAGCTCTCTATTTCTGGGGTGGTTTAGTCAGACAGAGAACCTACCTATGGGGCTTCTGACACTGATCACTCTCTCCACACATCTAGGTTTCTACCCTCAGCCCACAGGCAATTGTCCCTACGCATGCACTATCCCCAAAACAAGAGTATATGAGGTATTTGATTTGACTCCATGAATTACCATGAGCACAGCACACATACCTCACAGGGTCATGCTTGCAACCCAGAGCCTTTTTCCTGCCTTCACAGTTTTTAGGCATTTTCCATGTATTTCATCAAACTGAGTCTGCTGTCTACTTGCTTGAACTCAATACCAGTGACATAACATGAGAGGGACACAAGTTCTTTTGCACCAAAGAGTATTTTCCAACCAAGAAATTTTTAGCTTGAATTGAAAGTCTTTATTTTGTTTTATAGAAGTTTTCTTACAATACACTGCATAAAAGGAGACATAAGTCTTTTTGAGAATATACCACATTTTAAGCAAGAATTGGCAGTTTTTTTCCTCATTCATACTGGCCATACAGTTAAGAATATAGCATTTCCAGAAATTGTAGATTCTCAGTTAAAACAGTTATAATGTTTTAAGATACAAGAACATATAAACTATACATACAGAGACAAAGCTGTATAAGTGATATTTACATCAAGTTTAAAATAGACAAAGGTCTGAAATTTATTGTAGCAGTAAGAACTCAAGTGGTTAGCAAAGCAACTTCCTGAGAGAATTGGATTCTGAAGATGAAAATATGCAACACTTTTTAAGTCTAAACCCTAACCAACTTTCCAGCTATGACACAGCTGTGCCAATAGGGCATGCGCTGCATCCTGCAGTTGGGGGGGCAGTCACGGAGGCTTCCTCAAGGTAAGAGAATGTTGTTCCCTTGCCTCAAAGCTGCACTGCCCTTACCTCAGTGCTGGAAAGTTGGTTAGGACTGCACCCTTAGATCTTTCCCTGCTCACCAGGTTCAGTTCAGCCTGTATTTGATCTTCTCCAAGGTAAAGTTCTGGGGGAGGGGGAGAATGGTTCTGCAAGTTTCAAGCAGAAACTTGGCTGTGCACAGTACTGGTTGGTTGGTTTCCCAACCAATGTCATCAAAACTCAGTTTTGCACTTAAATGCTGTCTTCACCCTTACCAAATGCCTCAATCATAAAGAAGAACACCAGCCGTTCCATCAATACAGGGCCTTTATTTAAATGGAGGATGCAACCTGTGATCTTGCCATTTAAGCATCATTCCCTTTGGACATCCAGTCAGTCAAATAATCTATTTACATGGCCATCTCAAGGTTATTATACTGAGCCACAATAATGTGCTGATAATATGACTTCAGTGAGTTTCAGGCATGGTCTGAAAATGCCCATGGTTTGAAAAGTCTCAAACATGATCACCTCAATGTGTATCGACCACTGTGATCCACAATTATCATACTCCCTTCAGTGCACTTTGAGCAGCTTTATGGCAGCATGATATATACATTGGGCTGAGCTAAAAGCAAGTCAGATATGAAAGGAATTGCACAATCACTTCATCAATTGTTTTCAGTTTAGTCAGCTCATGCTGTCTTGTGCACCAACTAAGTTGTGTGAAGGTCTGCTATAGCTCTTGACTGTCCTCTAAAGGATTTGGTTAGAAGTTGTCACTTTTCCCCCTTGAAAATGAGTCGGTCAGAAAAACAAAAATCTAGTTCTGCAGCAATTAGAGGCAGTTCAGTCATAATAATAAGATTTATCACTTAAATAGTGCATTGCTGGCATTCAAAATGCCAGTGAATTTATTTATGCCACCAGAGACAATATGATACACAAAACACATGAGTTAGGAGCATGTCTCCCTCCAGGAGACATATACAACTCAACGGAAGGGTCATTCCATCGGAAACACATGATGCACATAAGTTGTGCTGGAAGTACAGACCTTGGAAGCATTGCTGAGCAGTAATTTGAAACAAGAAGAAGTTGGGCTCCAGCACTACATTCTATGGTGCAGAACTAACTCTCCAGAGTATTGTTGTAACACCAACATTAAAAGGCAGACAAGGGAGACATTTCTCTTGACTTGTGCAACATCAGTATCAGTGGTTTTTGGGCAGGACTTTTGCTTTTTTGGTCACCCACACTTGTGAATATTGTACAGGGCAATCCTATATATGTTTACTCTGAAGTAAGTCCCACTGTGTTCAGTGGGGCTTGCTTCCTAATAAACTCCTTAAGACAGCCATCTGAGTCTTTTCCACAGAGTGGCAAACGAGCCTTGCTGCTTTCTCTGCCCACGTGTTGTCCCTGAGACCAAGTCCACTTAAGGACACAGAGGAGAAGGGAAGTGTCATTTCCCTTATTGAAACAGCATACACAAATAAAATACAAATCAGCAAATGCGTCCAATATCAACTCATTTTGTACTGGAGTGTTAATAAGATAATAAGGATCACTGAGCACATCCCAAAATTGAAGAAAGGCTGTCTTAAGACATTCCTTGAAAGGGATGGCCCAGGCAGCAGCAGTCTCAGGACTGCAAGTAAAATAACATACTGTTTACTCTTCTCCTTTAGGACAAGAACCAGAATGTTTTTTTCATTAGTTTGGCATATGGCAAAATGCCAATGCCAACGCTGCCCTCTGCCACCATCACAAAATATAGTAAAGTAAGTCAGAAAGCTGAGGCTGGGAATAGGCCTGAGACTTCCAATTAGTGCCAAGCTGGTGCTTCACTTCAGATCCAGCTTTGTTTAGCTTTTTTGATAAATCTGCTTGGGGGGGGGGTGTGGCCAGCCATGCAATCCTGTGTGTGTGTGTGTGTGTGTGTGTGTGTGTGTGTGTGTGTGTGTGTGTGTGTGTGTGTGTGTGAGAGAGAGAGAGAGAGAGAGAGAGAGAGAGAGAGAGAGAGAGAGAGAGAGAGAGAGAACAACTCAGAAGTCCCTGGTCTTTCTGTTCCCCCCCCCCTCAGATTTATCTGCCTGTTGTTCTGCTCTTGGGGAGTGGAGGGTTCAATCTCTATGGTATTTATTTACATTTTAATTTTTTTTCTGGCCCTCAACACCTTGACAGATTTTACGATGTGGCCCTCCTGCCAAAAGGTTTGGAGACCCCTGGCTCAAACTGATGGTCAACTGGGAATACAGCACAGCAGGGACCGTGTAATGCTTATTTTAAAAGGCGCATGAAACATTTTCAGAATGAATGTTAACTTGGCTACAAACTCTTCCACAGAGAAGAGCTAAATCTTAAGCAGCCATTCAGCTAATGTTTTGCTTTTAATAATATTCGCTATAGTTAAATTCAGGTGCATCTCTGCAGATATCTGAAACTTCCTTCTTTTCTCCTTAGTACACTGCAGAAAATACTAGAGCACAAATTAGATATAAGGAGCACATCTAATTAGGTTCCATTCTCCCAATAGATAAGCTAGGAGTAAGATAGAACTTAAACCTGAATATGCAATATTAGTTTCTTTGCAACATGTACAAATACTAACAAACCTGTGTGGAACTGAATGAAAAATGGGTTTATCTTTAAGTGTATTTTTGACAAATTGTAAGTTTTCTCTTTGGCTACAATCTTTGATTTTGTTTTTGAAAAAATAAAGTTTGTGTTTTAATAATACAGTTTGCACATGCCCGATCTCGTCTGATCTCGGAAGCTAAGCAGGGTCAGGCCTGGTTAGTACTTGGATGGGAGACCGCCTGGAAATACCGGGTGCTGTAGGCTTATACCATAGTCTTTCGAGACTGAAGGTTGCCAACCATTGCTGAAACAAAATGAATGACTTACATACAGGTAGTGGAACACTCTCTCCATCTAGTGGCAGTGCTAGGAAACGCATGAACTTGCTGCTGGGTGTGGTCTTTTAGATCAGCCCTTTTTGACAACTCCTTAAGTTTAATTACTCTATAAGCTCCTTCAAAAGAAGCTATTTTGCTATGACAAAAGTTAAATCCTGCCCAAGTTAGATATCTCAAATTAGACAATCACTAGTGCAGTCATATTAAAATAAAACCTCATTCAGCCCTTCCTACTACCAGCAAGACACAATCTCTTAAGTACATTGTACTTTATTTTTAAAATTATGCAAATGCAACAAGGTGACTTGTTAAATGCACAATCATTCTTCCATTTGTTTTCACTGAGGGGGAAAAAAGAGCAGCTGTTCAAAAGCATGGGGAGAGGGGTAATCATTGCCCCTCAGCACCAAGGTCCCAATTCAACATAGGTCCCTAGATCTAGATATGCCCTAAGATAGTAACTGTTATTTGTGTCCATAGTAACTTCTCTCCTGGGGCAAACAATAACTTCAAAGGGCTGATTCAGATCAGGCCTGAAATATAAGAGAAAGGGGTTAACTGCCTCCTCTTTTCCATGTTCCAGTCTGAATCAGGTCTTCTCTGACTGATTTTTTAAAGTTGCATTTAACCCCCATTTGACCCCCTAAGTTAGCAGAATGTCCACTTCTGCTTTCTATACCTTTCTATAGTGCAGGGGTGCGCAAAAGTTCAACTTTAGGGATCCTGGACCTTTAACAATTGTTTAGAAGAGGGAATTTCAGCAGGTGTACCTGCTGAAATTCTCTCTCCTACACAATTGTTAAAGGTCCAGGACCCCTAAAGTTGAACTTTTGCGCACCCCTGCCATAGTGCATTACTTCATAAAAACAGTATTTAAAAATATCTATGTCCAAAGAACTTCCCATTACTATTCCTGAGCTGAGTGGCAGGCGGGGGCGGGGAAGCCCCGGGTGCCATGCCTGTGGGCCTTGTGGGGGTGACACCACTGCACTGCTGCCACTTCCATGTGCCACACCTCCTCCCCCTGCCCTCCGGCGCCATCCCATGGAGAGGAAAACACCCATGTGGTGATCAGGACCACTCCAAAAGTCTTTTGAGGCTCCTGGAGTGCTCTTGAGCAGTATTTCCAGAAAACTGGAAGTACTGTTTAGGACTGCACTGGAAGCCTCAGAAGGCTTATAGAGTGACCCTGAACGCCACACAAGACTCCATGCAGCTAGGTAAGTATCCAGGTGGGAGGGATGGTGTGATGCAGGGGGGCAGCATTGCAGACCTACACCCCATGGCGCCACAGGGGTCAGGTCCATAACTGCCTGCGCTTCCGATATTCCATGCGTGATTAACCAAAGTCAAATAAAATATATTTACACACTCCCCCAGAGAGTGAGGGGCAGACCTTGCTGGGTATCACTTCAGGAGGGTGAGGGAATATCTAAGGTATACACACAGAGAGAGTTTCAGAGCACAAATGATTATATAACAGAAGCATCTCTGTGACTGGCCAATTCATCACTTCTACATGAACTATGACGAAGCATGCATAGTAAGCATGCATGCTCAAGGTACAAATTCATTTGCTTGAAAAAGGGAAAGAATTGCCTGTTTGTCATGTTAGTAACACTGCTAGGGATATTCTCAGTCAGAATAAGTGTATTTCAGCTCACACCTTTTTCCAATGTAATTTTGAAAATATGAGTAAGCCTCTCACATCTCTCAATTCTGCTAACTTCCTTCCCACTCAATGAAACCGTGCCCCCTGGAGCCTGGAAGAAGAGATGACAGGAAATCTTGCACAACTGGACGGTCAAACAAAATGAGGGAGTAGTTTGCCTGGGTGGCTGCATGTCACTCTGAGCTCTTGCACTGTATTAAGAACAGAGAGTTCTGACATTGAAAGACAAAAAACATACACTCCACATCTTAATAAGGCTTTGGATTAAATTTGCTTCAAGTGTTGCTTTTAAGTTAGTCCTTTTTCCCCCTTTTTGAAAGTCCTCTTGCCTCAAGTGTGTCAGCTCTTTGTGCAGAGGATCTGTCATGATGCTAATGGATGAGTTGATTTGATCATGAGAAGAGCCCCAAGCAGAAGGTCTTCTGCCACTCCCTTTGCTATCAGGACCACCAAGTTAGGAGTTGTACTAGTGGGCTCCTTCTGTCCTTTCTCTGCCAATCTAAGACACTCAGTATATAGGCATATATGGCTCTCCAGACAGTCTTGCTCAGCAGGGCCCAAACACACTTGAAATGTTTTTAGAGACTTTGCAATGACTAAAAAACTTGTGTTAAAACAAACATATTTCAAACAATGATGAATAGCTTAAAAAAAGCTCATCCGAAAATAAAACAATTCGCTCTCATAAATAAAAGGCATAATGTAGCTGGCCTTTCGAAAACACTTGAAAGTTATAAATATACACCGTTTAAAGCCACTTGGGTATATCTTTGGTATAGGAAAAGAGCATACGTTTTTACAAGCCATTCCACTGGCAAGGATATTAGATGCAGGGCTGCTGGACCTGTCGATTCTCATTGTCTCCTTGCCGAGTCTTCCATGTATAACATACAAATATTGCTAATGTGTCTTCTTATGATGATTGGGGAAAACCCCAGCACTTTCTTGGCTTTTCCTAAGCTTTTCAACTCTAGAATGAAACAAAAAAAGGGGTGAAGGGGATGGAAAAGGAAATGTTGATGTGAGCCAAGTGTGTGACAACCTTGGACATTGCTTCAAAAAAATATGAATGATGCTATTTGTCAAAAAATATTTTGCCTCAAGAGAATTGTTCTGTTCAACACAGTTGTATATTCAATAACAGAAGGCAACTAGAATTTGTGAAGAGCAGTTCTTAACCTAACTGCAAGGGTGATGGATTATTTTTGTTATAAAGGAGGTACTACATATATTTCATTAAATTACCTCTTATACTTAACTCTGCAGCTAACTACAATCTATAAATTAACTCAAAATCTCCGACAGCAAAATTTTGTATAGTGTGCACAGGACTAAATTCAAAACATTCTTTACATTATATAACAGTCCGGTGAATACTCACTTCATTGTATGTTTTCCTAACAGTCTTTTTCTTTCATTTGAACAGATAAATTGTTCATTTTCAGTATTGGCAAAACATAAGGAAAGAAGAGTGATTCCCAATACTATCACTAGACGGAATCACCTCAGTAATATGATAAAAATACTTACAGGGTTGTAGGATACAAAAAGCAATATGTTAAATACAGTGACACACAATGTACAACAATGCCAGTGTATATCAAACCATAATGTCTCAGTAACAGAAAAGAGAAAATTCAAACTTAGGATAATGTCCCAATAAGGGAAGCACTCAGTTCAACCGCACTTCCAATGTTGGAAGAGCCCAACTCCTCTTTAACCAGTACCACAAATGTAATTTATAACAGAAAACAACTATCGATATCCCATGATGAATCATCCAATTTATCAGTGACTACTGAAGACACTAGGGTGCAACAGGTAGCCATTATAGAACAAAATACCCTGAAAAGAAAATTGCCTCAGCTGAGATGGCAATCACCATTTTTCCCCCAGGGTCAACAGATATAATCCAAGGGAGCAATCCTAACCCCTTATGTCAGTACTTTCCAGCACCGGCATAGCAGTGCCAATGGGACGCGTGCTGCATCCTGCAGTTGGGTGTCACTCACAGAGGCCTCCTCAAAGTAAGGAAATGTTTGTTCCCTTACCTCGGAGCTGCATTGCCCTTAAGTCAGTGCTGGAAAGCACTGACATAAGAGGATAGGATTGTGCCCTAATAGTATTACCAATGCAAATAGCAGGGCCATTGCCCTGGCTCACTTCTCTACACAAAATCTCCATAGTTGCTTGTCATGTGACATAGAGAAACAACAGAGGGGAAAATGTCAAACCAGGTGTCTTGACATTTACATGGTTGGGAACATATGCATGCTTCTTTTTCCCAATTCTCAGTTCTGTTGCAGAGTTGTGATGTTTCAATCTTGTTAAACCATGTCTCCAAAGCTCACATAAATGTACATACATGTAATTCTGGCTTAGTCAAGAGGTGAAAACCAGAGTTTGAAGTTGGTTTCACAGCTTAGCTCTTGTAGGCCATGGCTATATCAGCTTCTGGCTTCAGTTGAGCCACAGAGCTATGATTTAACAAGCCAGAACGCTAGAAGATGTGCGAGGAAAGAACAGGGGAAAGAAGGGAGCATGCAGATTTGGTTTGCTTTACCCATCAGTAAAATTTACCTGAACTAGTTTATAGTATGCAATCAACCCGCAACTAGTTTCAGAAATCTTGTCCATCTGATGAAGTTGAAGTCACAGCAGGGTAAGCTATTAGCTGTATAGCTGTATTAGCTGTATATTAACCCCAAAGACATATGAGGCTCTATTTCCTTACACTTCTGTAACTATTAGTGGCATATATGACTGAGGGTCCAATCCTGAGCTGGGCCAGTGCCCGTGCTGTTGCAAGTGTGTTGTAAAGGCACGCCCATGACAACCTGCACCAAGTCAGCACCAGAGGTGGCCCAGCATAGGCTGGACAACATTCAGAGTTAGGTAAGATCTCTGGGTAGTGTGAGGGCTTCGGAAGTGGGGGAGGCATTCTGGAGCAGGAGGAGGGTGGGGCACGGGACAGACCGGGATGGGAAGGGAGGGAACGGGACCTGCAGACTTCTGCTCCGCCAGATTCTGAACTCTGTCGGGCTTTCCAGCCTGACACAGAATCTCTCAGCTCTGCACCAGCAAAATAGCTGGCACAGACTTGACAAGCCCCACTGCAGGGCTTGTTCCCTTCCCCCGAGGAGACCTCCAAGCAGCTTCCTCAGTGCTGCAGGATGCAGTGCTAGCCGCTTTGGCGCCACTGCACCTGGTGGCAGCGCCGCATTTAGGATTGGGCTGTGAGATAGGTTCTTTGTTTTAAATTGCCAACTTCCAGACAACTTAAGAACTCAATGTTTCTATCCAAATGCATAAACACTTTAAGGGCGCAATCGTAACCCCTTATGTCAGTGCTTTCTAGCACTGACATAAGGACAATGCAGCTCTGAGGTAAGGGAACAAACATTCTCTTATTTTGAGGAGGCCTCCGTGAGTGCCACCCAACTGAGCACACGTCCCATTGGCACTGCTCTGCCAGTGCTGGATTGCGCCCTTAGTCTCCTATTGAAGATGTGTTACTAGAACAGCTACCATAATTGAAAGGCAGAAGGATACTGTGGCAGCCAATAAATATCAATGCACCCAGGGAAGGATGAACTCCTTACTCCTACTCCAGGTCCTTCACCACCTGTAGAAGGCAGCATCTCTGAGTTGTGATCTAGCAATCCTATCTATAAGTTAGTCATTGTCTAGGACTTCAGAACTTGCACCAGGAGATTCATGGCCTGTGGCTGAAAACTCACTATAAGAGCTTTCTGAGACTGAGTGCTTAAGGGCTCACAGTCCTTTTCAGACACAGAAGCAAATATGGATGTGCCTCTGTAATTAGCAGACAATACAAACCTTCAGCCTTGGCCAGGCCTGGTTTAAATACTAGGAGCATGACCTTTTGTTCTTGCCTGGTCAATAGAGCATGACCACCTGTCATTTGTACTTCAGGCTCAGTCTTGCTCCTAAAACTGAATTCCTGGAACTGAACTCAAGGACCCCAAATTAGAGAATTCACTTTCAAGGTCTGGATCTGGGGACACTTGCTCACAGGTCCAGTCTGGTCCTGACGGACACCAGTTTGATGTGCACATTGTAACCTGACCTAAGTTAAATGGATTATGGCATTGGGGCTCCACTGCTCAGTCCTTTTTGAGAAGTTTCTCCCTGATCCAGATACTAGAAGCTTCAAAATATGTTTCGTGCTAAAATAAGCCACTTAGGACCCAATCCTAATGCCCCCTAGCACCACGAGGAACAGGTGGTGCCGAAATGTGTATCCTGTGGGGCCAGGAAAGGTGCCAGAGGTCACCTCGAGGTAAGGGAACATTGGTTCCCTTATCCCATGTTGAGTGTGGCTGGCCTCTATGGGTCTACGCAGATCTGCACCAGCCCTTCAGCAGGCACAGAGCCAAGGAGACCTGTGTCTGGCTCCACGGCTCAGGAGGGAGGATAGGATCCAACAGCAGCTTCTGCCATCATCCCCACTCCCTCCTGGGCCAGATCCACCCACCAGTCGGTCCACACCCAGTTCCCCCCCTTCCTGCTTCCCCCCCCGAAAGGTCTACCCAACAAGCATCAGGGAAACCTACCGCCTGGCACTCCAGTGACACATCTGCCAATGCTGAGGCCCAGTGCCCACAGCACTGCTCTCAGCTGGTGCAGCAGCCTCACCGCTGGTGCTGGACTGCCTTACAGCACTTTTACAACCCCCAGTGCCAGCGGTGAGGCTGGAGAACCAGCGCCGGGCAGCTCAGGATGAGCTGGTAGCCTGCCTACTAAGGATATCCATTCAGAAAAAAATTTCAACGTCCAGTACCTGGATTACAGCAATACATGAAGATTGCTAATCCTGCAGCAACGCTGAAGCAAGCAAGAAAGAATGTAGGACCTAGAGAAGAAAAGACAAGTCATCCACTTATTAAAACAGCAGTAAAGGACTCAAGTTATGTGTTGAAATTAATGGTTCTTCAGTTGGTTCTCTTGTTACTATCCCCCATTACATTGATTCAAGTGTAAGTCAAATAATCATGTTTATTTTGTGCTTAATGCAGGATAAAATATAATCACTATTTTCCATAGCAATTATTTTGTCTTACAATTATAACTGTTACAGTATTGAATGCATTCATCCCTTGTAACTTGTTCATCCCTTAATTCATTTTTATTAAAAAAAGGCAACAGAAAATGGAACATTTGTTCAGATTTTTAGATCTTTAAGTCTATAAAATAAATCTGGCTTGCAATTAGCCACTTGTTTGAACAGCTGTAGCGAATAATAGCTATCCCAGGCAACCAATCAAGCTATGCCTACAGCAACGCCATGTGATTATGTCAGTTCCTGTATGATAACTGCACACGCGGATCCCTAATTTTCCTACAAGTTTGATTTATACGAGCAGTTATACTAGCCTTGTGCGCAATCTCCATACAGCAACACTTATAAAAGAAGCTGCTCTATAGAGGTTGAACATACAGCTCCCTTTCTCTTCTACTCTATTAGCCCATACCCTTTTCATACATTCATTTGGGTACAAGTAAACATACAGAGGGATCTGACTAGGGTTGCACTTGCTGGCTGGGCTCTCAACCTACCGGAGTTCAATAGTATTTGCACTGAAACTACCTAAACACATATAAGTTCCATATGCACAATCCAGGACACCTGACAGTGTGCACAGCTGCCTTGATACAATCAGTTGTCCATGCTCAGGCCTCATCCAAAGGTGAGTGGGTGAGTTCAGGTGAGTGGAGCAGAAAGGGCACCTCATTCATTATTTGAAAGGCTGTTCTCAGATTATCTTATACAGTAGTTCTCAAACATCTCGGGAGTAAAACTTCTGAGGTAAGTCTTTGTGGGGGAAGGGCGAGGGTACCAAGATGAGGGCAATTTGCTCACATGTATGTGGCTTAATGAGCACCTAAACCTTAGCACTTAAAAGTTCACCTGGACTGCATTCGCTCTGGTCTGGAGACTAGGGGCACTGTGACATTATCCTGTACTACCTCCATTAAAATGAATGAGGTTATTATGCTCTTATACAGCACCTATTCATTTCAGTGATGGTTGCATAAGGGGATTACTCTAAAAGCAACTTCAAAACTGAAGATAAATTATTGTTGAAAAGATCTTCCTAATTACACAGATGTGTTTTTCTTCTTTTAAAATCTAGGGACATGTCCACCACAAATGCATTTAAAACTAATGCCATGAAAATAAATTAGAATATATTTTTTCTTATTAACCTTACTGTACAAAATTGAATTAGCCAACAATACTTCACACATGTTTATTTACCCCTGTCATTTAGAATACATTTCTCCTTCTCAGGGTTTATCCCTGTGGAATCTGAGGTTTCTAGAAATAAAAGCAACACACCAAGAGTTAGTGTTGTATCCAGTCTGAGGTACTTCTGAAGCAAATCAAGCAAAGTGGAAGGAAAGGATTAAATTCCCACTTTTCAGAGCAATAAAACATACATTATGCTATGCCAGTGCTCCCATTAGAGGGGAAAATGTACAGGAAGGTTGTAGTGAAACCCACAAGCCGTCACCAACGGACTCCTCCCAGTTTTAGAAGGAAAGATGGAAAGGCATTAAACACAGAGCACAGGAGTAGAGATCTCAAAAGGTGCAAGAGCAGAGGGTTATTACTGACCCAGTGCATTTGGACACCCTCGACTCTTCCTCGGAGCAACCAATGCAGCTCTTTCCAAACATACCTACCACACCACCTCAACGTCAAAGATGGCACAGAAGATTGGTCTTTTTTTAAAAATAGATAAATTAATTTTATCTGAGAAAAAGCTGACAGACTTTGGTTTAGCACTTCTCTGCAGAAGGCAGGCACTGAACATGAGCAGAGTTCTCCCTGTGTTCAGCATCTTCCCTCTACAAACAAGCAATGCATTGTAGAGACAGCTGGGCAGCATATCCGGGGACACACTAGCAGAGGTGGTGTAGCTAGCTAGCACACTCCCATTAGCTCTCCTCCTGTGTTGATCCTCTACAGATAATGCCTTTTAGGGTGCCTTATTTTTACACTGAGAAATCCCTGTTAAGCTTCTGAATAATTCCAGGGTTTTCCTGAACACTGTTCAAAAACCACAGGCACAATTAGTGCCACCGACACCCAAGATAAAACACTGGAAATACTGATGGGCTTAAAATGTCATGTTGGATTAATTGTTTTGCAGGAGTGGGGATAAAGGCAATGAGGTTCATTGTTTTTGTGGCAAGGTTGTAGTACACTAAATTAGGAAAACGTACTTTCACAAGTAGCTAGCCTTTAAACCACAAATCTGTTTTACTTTCCACTATAAAAAGTTTTAATTACAAAAGAAGACTTGATTTAAATAAACAATGGTTGCTTCCCAAAGCTGTTCACTATTCTTCTTTGATCTTTGCAGTCAGTTCACAGAGATCTGCTAATGGTCTTTTCCATGAACTTTTTAGACTCAGTTGTACCTGCCGATAAATGGGCATGCAGCTCTCTAAGAAGCCCAACTGAGTTCTGCACTCCATCCTGCAGATGAAATACAGCAAACCCATTTCTGTAGAAACAAGCAGCAAGGACTTGGAGTAAACCTGTGCATTATATACTCTCCAACTGGATTGATTTTCCTGGCATTGTCTCATAATATTCTGGTTTCAGTCCAGCTGGAATCGGCAATTCCCACATTTTTCACAGATTTGTTTCAAGGTCAGTTATTCTCTCCCCCCCCCCCCCCACACACACATACTTATATGCCTATGTTTGTGAATGAAATATGCAGAACATTAGCAGAGGTAAAAGCAGTTGTGAGGGGGAGTGTCAGGGGAGAAGTGGCTTGTAGGGGGAAAATTAAGCTCTCTTTTTCCATTTTCCCATTTTTCAACAGAGATCATCAGTTCATGACCAAAGGATGCTTCACTAAGGAGACACTTTTTTACATGAAGCTGCCATGCAACATGTAGCTCTCCAATATCCTCAAAGGAACAGTTAAACAGCAGAAGTTTTAAAAAACCACCACAAATGCTGGAATTCAGCCTAAAATGCTTTCAGCTATACAGCCAAAATAATCTGTAGTCTACTCATCCTTTTGCTTTGTTATTTAAACATGCTGAACCACTGCTATAGATGGAATTGATTAACTTTCTTGCTCTCACAGAGGCTAAAGAGCAGAAGCTTAGATTCCAGTTCTAGATAGTTCCAGTGGCAGAGCTAATGCCAAGGCTGGCACCTAGGGCAGACTGCCCACCCCACCCCTCGCTAGCTACACCACTGCTGGGAAAGCAAGGAATCAAAATGTGACTAGCTCATTTAAAATCCAAAAGAAAAGGAATTAAACAAAATGGTATATGGGGAGGTAGGAAAAGTAAAAGCAGGTGGATAGAAATGCCTGAACCCAGCTGGACAGACACAAAGAGAAAGCTTGACCCTATCAGATACAGTAACTAAAGAATCCCAGCAGATGGAACTGGGGTGCAACTCAAGGGCCAAGCACTCAAAACCAAAGCCATGCACACCAGATCCTGTACTGGCCCAGACCCACCACCCAGAGGCTCTTCACCAGCAGAAGAGGTCTGACCCTTTGGGGACCAGGTAGCTTATAGGGATATAAGTAAAAAAATTCTTTATTAGCCTTTCTTGAGATGTCTGGTCTCCAGCTGACCCAAAGCATGCAGCTCAGGAGACAATGGCAGTGCTGCCACTCTGGGCCAGTGGGGAATATAATTGGATTGTTAGTTGTAGACTATTGCCTTCCATTTGCTAACCTAGTTAATGATATATTGATTAATACTCAAATTAGCTGACACCATTCAGTCCAGGATATATTTCTAATATGGCCTACAGTACTAAACGTGTTGACAACAACTGTATTAATCTTGTTCATGACACAAAGAAATCTATTACATGAAATTAATGAGGTGGTTTTATCGCCACCACCATCAAAGTCAATGACTAATTTGTCCCAGTAATACTGCTGTCTTTATTCAGTCTTTTAGCAGACCACTGGTTTGATCTACTGATAACAGGCCTTTACTACTACTACTACTGCTGCACTGTCAATAACGTGTTACTTGACAGGTTTCATAAGCAGAAATGCTAAGAGTTAATGATGACAAGCAAGATATAATGGTACCACAGCAACCAGTACCAAGAGTGGCAAGAAAAGTGAAACCACTCTGTTTGCCCTCTGTGGAGCTCCCCTCAGCCACTACATGGAGATTCATCATTTTCTAAAGCTTCCTCCACTAACCAGCTTTTTCTCTTAGGGACAATCTTTTGGCTTAGTGTCCAGACACTGATACTGTTGATTACCATCAAATTTGTGCAGAATTGACAACTAGGTAGGGGGTGGGGTTATTGCAAAACCAAGATAATATAACAAAAATAAACTTTTACTGAATACTTTATACTAGGTTCCAGTTCTCAAAAAGATGAAACACAGTTTGACAAAAACCAAATCTAAATAGAACAAAAAAATCTTCCAAGAGAGGATAAGGGGACAGAAAAGAGCATGCCCATCTCACTGTCAGTCACAAGTCTCTCTCTCTCTCTCTCTCTCTCTCTCTCTCTCTCTCTCTCTCTCTCTCTCTCTCAGCCTTTGCCATCTCAAAGTTACAGCTTCCTTGAGTTTTTTGGAATAAGGATGACTAACACACTCATAGTGTTTCAGTGGAAACTGAGAGTGACCACAAAACACTATCATTCCATAGTCAGCTACACAAGGCTCATATGCTCTGTAACTCCCAAACTACAGAAAATACTTCCATGTAATGTTACAAACTGGCATATATTAACAAGGATTTTTTTCTACTGCCTTTCTGGCAGTTCAGAAAAGCAAGCTGGTGCTACTGTCCTTGATGTTGTTTCAGCTAAGATGATATGCCAGGAACTAAATCTACTTGATTCAAGTTTTATCATTGCCACTGCAGGAGAGGAGAATGCATACCAAATCAAAGGAACCTAGATAATGCATAGGCTGCCTAGACCATAAATCTACAAATTATAAGGGTGAGAATATTCTATCTATGACTCATCTCTTGCTGCCTGTGGTGTGTTTATTAGAACAATTCTACCTCAAAATCAGTACAGACCTTTCTTTCTAAATCTACAAATAATATACTGTGAACTGAGAAAGCAGACAAATACTGATGCCAGTGCTCTCTATCAAACAGAGGTCAAAAGTAAACACAAGCTGAAAGGTTATATCTGCATTGACCTTAAGCATGGTTAAGGGTATCCACAGATCCCATATGAACCAAGATTAGAAACCAGAGGCGGAAACTGATTTTCCAACCTGGTCATGAGGGAACCCGATTATCTGACACAGGGATCAATCCTATCCAGCTTTCCAGCACCAATGCAGCTGTGGCAATAGGGCGTGCACTTTATCCTGCAATGGGGGAGGTAGTAACAGAGGCCACCTCAATGAAAGGAACCTCCTGCAGTGGCTCTCCAGGGTTTCAGGCTGGAATTTCTCTCTGCCACACCTAGAAATGCCAGTGACTGAACCTGGGCCCTTCTGCATGGAAAGCAAATGCTATTCCACTGATTCTCCTATACAGAGAAGGCTAAGGGAAAACTCATGGGCCTAAAAACTGATCAGCAGCATCATGAAGTTCAAAATATTTTCCCGTCTTAATAAAAGACTAGCACATTAAAATGTGATGCTGACTCCAAAATAGTACCACCCCGTAAGGTTGCGAAGGCCGTGCACAAGGGCACCTCATCTAAGGGAATGCCATCCACAGAGAAAGGAGGAAGAATGGCAGCACAACATCACTTCTGAATGCACACAAATGTGCCTTCTTTTAATGCACACAAAGGCACTGTATGGGCTAAGGGTAAGCCCTGTTCCAAAATATATTATGTTGGCATATATGTACTTAATTTTTCCTCAGGCTTTTCTTTACAGCTCCTATTGCTAAGAATTATCCTTCAAATATGTTCTCCAGCAGCCTCCCTCACAGAGTACAGAGCAACACATCCAGCAATGTTGACAGGTGACAGTACACTACCCACAACCTGATATCTTAATCAAAAATATGATTTCTGGTCTGCACAAAAGCCAGCTACGTGAACTGCCTGAATTGTGTGCGTTTGTATCACAAGAAGAAGCAATTCCATCAATGTAAGCTACCCGTTACATAGGAAGTGCAATAGTAATAATATCAGATAAAACAGAAAGCATTCTGAATTGTAAAGGGAGGGGATACAAATCACCACTTACCACACAGTAGCCACTTAAAAATTTACCACACGATTGCTCTAACTTCAAGGACCACCTACACACGTCACCCATGTGATAAACACTGCATAAATAACATTAATCACACACATACTGTTTCCCAGGCCATCACATTGCCAGAGGCAGCAGAGAGCCATCTCCATGCAATAAGAGTCCAGAGACTGTAAGTGAAGTGAAGAGAAATTCTGTTTCAGAACATTAATTCTTCCAAGAGTTCTACTAGTAAGACTAACTTGAAAGATCTAAAATGCTTTTTGGGCAACACTTTCCAGGCCAAGAAAGACACTAGCTGAAATAAACAGAGAGTTATCTAACATATCTGAAGCTGGGATGTCTATTCTGTAACAATTTATTCTATTTTCCCAAAGAGCTTTCTTACTTAAGCTTTCTGTCAAACCACTTGGAAGCAAGCACAATGCTGGCTATGAATTTAAATAGGATTGGTTATTACCAAGGAGTAAATCGGGGAGGAAGAACTGATTTTAACTGGGTATTGAAATGTAATAATAGCAACCCTCAAATAAATGATTGGAGAATTATGTGACTAGGCATTGATTGGATGGATGGCTGCACAATTAACTGGATGAGTGTGCTTGCCTTTTGAAAGAAATATTAACAGATACACCATAGAACTCTGAACTTTGGAAGCTGTTTCCCATCCTTTCATGGAAGGCAAGCTAACTACTGTGTTTTCCAGTATAATCAACCCAGAACCAATCTGTCTTAAGTGCCTATTTTGTCTTTTTCATTCTTTGCAAAAAGAGGTGGTGGGGGGGGGGGGAGAACTGGATAAACTCACAGCCAGACAATGTGAGACTCTTCCTGAGCAATTTCACTAAGTTACGTCCCAATCCTAATCAAGGCCTGCACCGGTGGAACACAAACCAGCAGGATAGCCAGAGCCTTTCTGCACATGCCAGCAGAACAGAGGTTCACTGGAGGAGTTAAGCCCAGGGCAGGAACAGAACCTGGAGGGGGGAGGAGATGTGTCGGGGTGAGCAGATTGGGCCTGGGTGGGTGCTGGTGCGGTGGCAGCAGTGTATGTCTAATCTCAATCCCCTTCCCAGCCCCGATCCACCTGCCCGGATCAATGCAGACTTCGCCAGTGATATTACTAGAACAGGTCCAAGTTGACTCATTGTGGCTGTTGGTGCCTACGCGGGGGAAAGGTGACAAAGGTCCCCTTACCCTAAGGAGACCTCCAGTAGCCAAAAATCCCTTGCAGGATGCAGCATAACCCAGGTCTGTGCCACTGCAACATCACACAGTTATTTAGTTAGGGATGGGCTGTTAATCCTCCCATAACATAACCATGCAATTAGCAGCCATCCAAACCTGCCTTTGCAGTTCTACAAAATATTTCTAAAGGGAGAAAAAAAGAATAAGAAGAAATCAGTGCATAGATTCCACTTCTTAATTAATCTCCATGTTAATTAATGAGACAAGTCAGTGAGGCTGTTCCAGGGAAATGTACTCACTACTACCCTAGCTGAGATTAGCAGGAAGCTGTTAAATGGGCTTTCAAAGAGAAAGTATTCAGTTTAAATCACAGGAGTTCTGAAAATTTTTAACAGTGATTTGCCTGCCTACATTGGACAGGTAAGAGGTACAATTGCATTTTATTACCAAAAAATAGCCCAAATTGGGTATGAGAAAACATGGAAGGGGATCATAGAAACATTGCAAGCCAACGGTTTGCAAATGGCTTCATGTGAATCTGTAAAAAAGTGAATGACCAAAGGCTGGTAATTCCAGAGAAAAGGGGTAGTATAACAGATGGAAAACACCTAGCCCTGCAACTTACTTAGGATTTTCCGGCTTGGCAAACTGTTATACAGCTGCTCAGCATTGATCTGTAAAGCACGGTAAAACTCTTGACATGGTCTGTCCCCTTTCTTCTGCAAGTAGTCAATCAGGTTTGACAACCGACTATGAAGAGAAGCTTTTGGATTTCGAAACTGCAGGCGAGAAGCATTTATTAGAGAGAAGGTAAAAAACGAGATTTCCACACAACAAACACAAAGTTAAGGCAACCTCTATCTGGCTTCTGTGACACATGAAAGGGTACAAAGCAAGCTTTGTATTTTGTTTTAATGTACCTACAGCAGAGCATTCTGTTCTACACAAGCTGCTTATGATACTTTGGAGAAATGACAAGTTGTTGCAAGACAAGGAGAAATAACAGACTTTTTTCATTATCTGTCAAGGTATACACACTAGAGGAAAAACAAACAGCAGTGTTCAGCTTCTAAATGCTTGTGTTAAGAAAGAATTGATAGCCTGGAAATTCAACCCTTTAAAGAGGAATCTTTTTGATACTTTGGACTTTTTAGGGGCAAACCACCCCTAAATGCAGGTAGTGAAGTCCTGAGGGATGTTTTCTGTAATGGAAAGTAGCTCAGGAGGCAGCAATAATTTTTTCTGCTCCACATTGTCCCTGTAAGCTTCTTTTCCCTTCAGGATTCCAAACATATGTCAGCCTTTTTTTCTTAACAAAAAGCTGCTGCTAAAACTTCATTTCAAGCGTGTAACTAAAGACGTTTCACTACTACAAAAATATGCTATAGATGACAGAATACTTTCCTGCAGTTTTCCTCGTGATATAGAAAAACCATTCTGATCTTTAATATTGTCAAGTGCTTCCAGTTTTGTTGCCCAAAGTGAATTTCAAAAATAGGTTAATCAATAATAATCACATACTGTTTTTAATTGCTCACATATAATATCTCAGTAATACAACTCTGCAAGGTAGGCCAGAATAGCTATCTCCATATTACAGATGACATGGGTGAAGCAAGAGGTAAACCTGCTTCTTAAGCTAAATTTCCAGCATGGGATTGACTAAAGGGTGGCTTCTGCCCATGTTATGAGGGCATGTGAGAAGCCCCGTGACACGTGGGAATTGCTCATGCTGCAGTTCCCCCAATGAAAGAAAAATATTTTTATGACCTTCATCTCTGCTACACACATGGCACCTTCCTCTTGTCTTGACACAACTGAAAATTCCCAAAAGTTACCTGTGTAAATACCACCATAAACGAAAGATGACTTTAACTTGGTTTGCTCGCAAATAGGAATTTACAATGATAGCCACTTTAAGAGAATTCTAACTTTGAAGGGGAAAAGGGTTTATCGGCAATGAAACAATACATTAATATTTGAGAATGTAAGAAGTTATGTCATTACAGTGAAAAGGTGTTTATATATATATATGGGCAAATGTGAACAAGACATAATTAAATCAAGTGAGATAGGCAAGGTTTTGTTCCAAAATGGGCATTTGAATTGTAAACTGAGGGCACTGCCACTCAACAGTCCACATGAATAATTAACACATGGAAATGTTTACTGCAGTTTCAGAACAAGAGTCCAAATATTGTGGGTGTATGTTCACAGCATTTTGAAGTTTAGGATCTATTTATACAAACGTTGTGTATCATAACACTGATGGTTTGTGCTACAAAGTGAAATAACTATAGTTAACCCATTTCTGCCCAGCCCACAGGTGTACACAATTGATCCCTGTTGTGTATACGCAACACTAGGCAGAAATGCCATGGGGCCAGAGGGAGGGAGGGCGGTGAGCAGCCCCGGAGGCAGGCGGAGAGCAGGAGGCGGGGGTTGGGACCCAGCAATTATGCCGGATCCCAACCCCCGTTCCCAAAGAGTGCAGAATGGCTTCAAGCTGCTCTGCTCTCCTCAGACTTGTGCCACTTCAGGAGGTGGCACAAATCCAAGGAGACCCATTTGGGCCAGGGTGGCTTACCTGCAGGTAAGGGGAAAAGTGGCTGAGCCACTTTGAGCACCTATCCTGCCTTGGATACACTCTTGGCTTACCTGTTCCTGAGCAAGATAGGATTGTGCCCTTTCTTGCCTCCAACGCTGCTCTCTTACCCATTCATCTGCACGTCTCCTAAGTTGCGGTGTTTGAGACCTCCATCTCAGTAAGGGGATAAATGGTTTTTAGAAAATCTTTTCCAATGCTTGATTGTTGAACAAAAAGCTACATACATGGGGCTTGAAGAATAGTCTGGGGCTTAGTTCATATTTTGGAATTATTTACACTGTATAGATTTAATCAAGACCTGCAGATATCACAGTTTTTGCATGGTATTATGGGGAGATATATACACCCTGATATGATATCAGGCACTGCATAATTCCCTCTAACACAGTTGAGGGAAGAACTAAACAGAAACTAACAGAGTTTGTGCTGGGCTCCATTCTTGGAGCATCAGAAATTACTGGCCTCCACTGCTTAGAGTTTGCACTTAGACCAGCTGGGTTTCACCATTTCCGGCCTTCTTGAGAAACTGATTTTCTGAATTCACAAACTGGAAACCTGAAATCAGTGAACCACAGTGCATGCGCAACAGCTGGAAAATTACAGTTAATCTAGAAATACAGCTATGTCCATGGTATTCATTCAGTTACCTTTTCTGCTTCTTTATTGGTGAGAATTTGGGGGTAAACTCTGTTTAGCTGAAGGATAATTTTATCAACCAGCTGTTCACTCAGTCTGCCATTGCTGGTCAGAAAAGCCATGTCCTGCCGCAAACGATCACAATAAGACTGATCTACAAAACAAAACAAAAACAACACAAAGTGAAACATACCACCTACCACAAAGCACAACTTTGGAAAACTTTATAAAATTTAGTGCAGACAACAGTGCCTGAGGCTACAATCCTATACACACTTTCCTGGGAGTAAGACTTACTTTTGAGAAGACATGTATAGGATTGTGCTATTAGTGTCACACGATGAGACAACTTCATATGTGCTGTCAAACTTCAGTCAGATGCAGACACCATAAATGTGATTCATGAAGGAATCAATCATCATCATAGGCATTTATACAGCTCTATTTCACACGTCCAAAGTGCTTCACGTGTAGCACAGTTCTGTAAACGTCACTGTAAGGTAAGCTAGTATTATTGTTACATTATATTTTTATCCCATCCTTCCTCCAAGGAGCTCAGGATGGTGTACACCCTGCCCATTTTCATCCTTACAACAGCCCTGAGAGGTAATACAGGTTGAGAGATGGTGAATGACTCAAGGCAAGCTTCACATCTGAGAAAACATTTGAACCCAGATCTCCCTGGTGCTCTTCTGACATTCTTGTGCCACGCTGGATAGTATCCCAAACTGCAGAAGAGAGTACAAGGTAGTGACTTGCCTAAGGCCACCCAGTGATTTCTTGGCTGAAGGGAGATTTGAGCCAAGACTTGCACTCTCAGTCACTATGTGAAACCAGCTCTCATAGGCTGCAATCTAGCAAAGTCACCTCGATATGCACAAGAGTGTACGTGTGTGCAGCTGGACTTTTCCTATTGGTTCCAACAGTGTAGCCAGTTCACTCAGAACAACTCCCCATCATGGCCTCAAAAATGGTCTACAGAGGCGTTTCTCAAAATGTGAGTCGGGACCCATTAGGTGGGTCACGAGCCAATTTCAGGTGGGTCCCCATTCATTTCAATATTTTATTTTTAATATATTAGACTTAGATGCCGCCATGGTATGTGTCTGCATTTGGGGAAATATTACAGATCTGTACTTTTAACAGGCTACTATGTATATGCTTTTAATAATGATAGTCAGTGGGACTTACTCCTGGGTAAGTGTGGGTAGGATTGCAAAAAATTTCCCTGTTTGATAATGTCACTTCCAGTCATGACATCACTTTCGGTGGGTCCTGACAGATTCTCATTCTAAAAAAGTGGGTCCCGGTGCTAAAAGTGTGAGAACCACTGGTCTATGGTACAACAGAGGTAAAGCTTCCATGCCAAAACAGATCCAAAAAACCACCCTGACATGCACAGGGTTTTCATTTCTTATGTGAGAAGCTTCTAAACACTATGGTGTGATCCAGAGAAGCACGTGTACAAAAGTGGTGTTTATAAGACGCTTCCCACAAAAGAAATAAAACTGTAAGTATGGTTCACATAAAATAACTTCTAACTCATTCATTCCAGTGATCATTATGCAACATACTGATCTGACCACTGCCATTGCTTCATGTGTCCATGAGGAGGAGTGTGTTCTGCTTCAGAGTACATGGGCTGGCTGAAAACTGAAAGACAGCACACATTACTATTCACATAATTTTTACTGAAAGAAGATTTCTATAAAGAAAGACTGTAGTGATCTGGTACTCTAAGATAGCAGACACAAGACTACAGCTTTCCCTGCTCACATTCCTTTCTATAAACTTAAGATGGTGCAAAAGTGGTGGACATGATATAAATGTCACACTGGGTTTTTGTTTTTTTTAATGTTAATGACCATAATAGCATTTTTCATGAGATCTCCATTCACGTTTGCATCTTCACCATTTTTGTGGACATCAACATATTTGTAAAATGTTGATATTTTGTATTGACAAAATTGCTACACTTCATCCAATGCGCTGATACCACATTTGGAACTATCATCCAAATCCATTAAAGTTCCAACAGTAAGGGCCAACCTCATGGCTACAACACTGGAAGCACTTGTGATCTCATGTGCCCTTCCACCCACCCCACCTCTCACATGTTAATTCACCTTTTTTTAGAACTAACAATAGTAAACATTGTATCCCGCAGTTCACAACCATGGAAGTGCGCCTGCAAAAGACTGGCTTGATCTAACAGCGATTAAAACACTGATGTAGACATAATGTTAACCAAAGTTGGTTTTTGAAATGTGAAGGAGATACTTAAGAGAAGGAACAAATGAACTCAGAGGAAGAGGAGGGAGGGAGAGCATGCCTATTCTTCTAAACATGATAAGGCGTCAGCACTGGGCTTCTGTGGCCATGTAACATTTTTTCCCCAAAACCTGGTAATCTCACAATGTACTTTATAATTCTTTCCACAAAAGGGAAATTATGCTGTAATGCAGTGATTTGCAACCACTATGCTGCTGCATATCTGTGTGCCAGGAATGGTCTGCAGGTGTGTCACAGGAGTTTGGGGGGTGTCATTTATTAGTAGGGCCACTGGGGGATGTGAGCACCCCATCGGCAGTGCAATGTGCCTTGTCAATTGTCAAAGTCTTGACAATTTTAGTGCCTTGTCAGTATGCCATGAGATTTTTAAAAAGGCTGAAAATCGCTACAACCTCTCAGAATCAATTTCAACTGGTATTTTTATTGCTGCATAGCTAACTATGATTGCTGCTATGTCGCTGTGTCAAAACTCAGAGATACTGCAATAAAGCATAGTAGGAAAGCCTTAACAGAAGATGATTTGGGTGTTCAGCTTTTAACATTTCAGTGCCTTCGGAATTCTCTTGCAATAATTTGATCTTCAGCAGGACCAGAAAAGTATTCATTAAAACCTCCCACGATGATTGTAACAAAACCTCCTTAGAAGCTTGAATCATTCTCATTAAAATTAAAAAAAGATGGCTATCTGCTAACATTACATCAGTTTTCTGTTTCTATAAGTTCAACTGGATTTCCAACAAACTGTTACCACATACCCAGGAAGTTAATGTTTCCGCATAGTCTGAATGCAACACAATAAAATTCACACACTTCATTGTACATTTTGTTATAATTTTTCCTTGATTGAGACACCGAACAGCTCTTTTGTTTCAAGACAGAATAAGAGAGGAAGTTCAACCAAAAATTACCATTTGAAAGACATGTTGCAGTAGATGACCATAGGTAAGGAGAAACAAAAGCAGGTCATAAAGCATTGGCTACTTTGGTGCTGAGAGCATGTCTTTGAGCTCTGATTCACACAGGATAAAACTTACACAAAAGTCACTTTTTCCAAATTCTTCAGACGTCCTTACAGACCTAAAAGTCACATGCCTGAGCCTCAGGAGCCTGCAGGGAAGGGATGGGGCACGCAGTGTGGGATTTTTTCTTCTTCTTTTACTGTTCTGTTTGGATGGCAAACACCCATCGGTATCACAAACATCTTTTGCAATCCACCTCAGTTTCTGAGGAGGCTTCTATGCAGCATGGAGGCTGCTGTTTGAGAACCATGGGTTCAAGTTCAAAGTCTGAAACACCTTTAAATTTGAAACACTTGCACATTTCATTAAATCCATGCAATCATATGTAAACTTACTTGAGAGTAAGTTCCATTGAACACAGTGACTATACTTCTGAGTAAACATGCATAAGACTGTACCATAATTATAATGGAAAACCAAGTTCTGACTATCTTTGACTGACTATACAGGTTGAGTTTCATTATTCACGAGGGTTCCAGAACTCAAGTGGATGGCAAAAAATGCATTAAAGCAAACCCATTTTAAAAACAATGTCCCTTTGCTGGGCAATTTAAAAACAGCCTTGCTGACTTTTGTCAGCAAGTCAGTAAAACATAGTAATTAGGCAGACAATCCATCAATCAGTCTCTCTCCAGAGACTTAGAAAGGCTTCACTCCAACCCCTCCCTTCACCAATGCAAAGTGATGATCTTTCTTTCAGGTGCTCAGGGGAAATGGAAGGGTCCGTGGCTCAGAGGGAAGCCTGGATAAAGAATGGATTATCAGGATAAAGACTGCCCTCTTTCGCATAAATGAGGTTATTGTTAAACAACTGTTTTCCTTTAATTTAAAGGGTCCTTCACATCCTGTTGAGATATCAAAAAATCCATGGATAATTAAGTTATCACTTGCATGACTGTCTCTCTACAACAGTAAGAAAAGCAGTTTTTTTTAAACTGTGATTTTAAAGGGATGCATTTTTCTCCTTCTCCAGGGATCAGCACATTCCTTCTCATTTGCAGTGGCCATTCATGTTAAGTCAAATCCGTGTATAAAAAATCAGTGTATAACAAGGTTGGACCTGTATATACTAATACAAGCAAACAACATGCAAAAGCATATTAACAGTGAAAATATAGTATATCAATTTATCTATACAATTAGTTAAAATCACATATTGAGAAACTGAAAGCAGCTCTATAACTGTGTTTAAATTATGCCTCCAAGCAAACAATCATCATCATTATCTGAAGCTTTATGCTGACCCATACAAATTCCACATTTTATATCGCACAGATAACTATGCTGTGTAAGCTTCTCTGGGATTTAGGCAAAATTTCTTGTTTCCTTTCTTCTGTCAGCAGAAGATGCAAGATAGCATTAGATATTGTATGGGATGAATATCTTGCTTTCCACTACTCTGTTGAAAGTTCAGTCTGCTCAAAACCTGACAAATGCACTTCAACAGTATCTCTTTTTAAGGGTATATTTATGGAAGGGTGCTGGCTTCAATATTGGTAGAAAACACAAAGTTTTCTTTGAAATGTACTTACAGAAATATTCAGTTCAGATCCCAAAGCTGTTGTGCTCAACAGCATTGTAGCATGATTAACACATGTATTTTTCTCCAGGCATAATCATTAATTTGTGATGCTTCTGCAATCATCCTGATGGCAACAATTCCAAAATCTACCTTTTATCCCTCCCCACTCATCTTTTATCCTATCCTTAAGTTCTGTCTCAGAAATACATCTCCTAGCAGGCTCATCAACACTTCTATTTGAACATAATAAAGGTATAACAACTAATGCAGCATGCACAAGCTTTCTATCTTCAGGGAACCTTGACTATCTATCTTGCAAAAACTGCTATGTATTACAGAAGATTCTTGACCACATTCTACAACATATGATACAAACAGAGCAGTTGATAGATCTAGAACAGGGGTGCTCAATAGGTGGATCGCGATCTACTGGTAGATTGCGAGGCAAAATGAGTAGATCGCGGAGTGCTGACCCCCCCTTCAGGTGCCTCTGGGAGGAAACGCCAGGAGTAAGGCCCATTGTACTCAATGGGGCTTACTCCCAGGTAAGTGTGGCTAGGATTGCAGCCTCACAGCCTAATCCTAGGCATGTCTACTCAGGAGTAAGTCCTGTTATACTCAGTGGGGCTCAAGGTACACCAACATACATTGTACACATAAATGTTATATGTTATGATGGCGCGAACATTGTAAAAAAAACTCTGGTAGATCTCCGGGCCTTGCTGGGTTTCAAATTAGCTCTCGAGCCAAAAAAGTGTGAGCACCCCTGATCTAGAACATATGTCCCATTGCACCACTTTGCATTGCTCAATTATTGGAATTATCACAAGAAGTACCTGGCAATGATGTCATCACCAGTAACTTCCAGAATGGGAGTCCAGATGCAACGCAACAAACACTGGTAAGGGGCTTGAGACGACATGAGGGTTTTCACGAGCATGCAAAAAGCGCATGCTGGAGCTCTGCACACCAAGCTGAGCCTACTATGGCTGCTTGTTGCATTGTGTTGCTGGTCTCGCTGCCAGAGAGTAGGGTTCTGGGGGTCTCATGAGTATCACTGGATGCCACCTCAAGTACCACTGGTTGAGAAACACTGGCCTAGAACACTCCCAGTGGCCCGCATTTCAGGGAAAATTGTCATACTGGTGAGCAAGCTATATTTTAGGGACAGACTACAATTGAAGTTCTCATTAAATGACCTCAGAAGAACCTAAGATTATCCAGAACATAAACTGAGAGTCACCATCTTAATGCTTTCAGCTAAATTCATTCTGTTCCCATCCTGGTAGGCACTTGTTATTAGAAAGCATAATTAGAAATTACTCAAGATCAAATTCTGCCTCTAACTTCATCAGGATATGTATCATAACAAACAAGTAAACTGACAAATAATGTCAGCCTACACTTGGAAGATTTCTATCAACTTTCTTCTTATTTATGATAATGCAGAACCCAGAATCTTGAATCACAAATAGCACTCCATTGTACTGCAAATCCGATGAGGATCACAGTATATTGGATTTTTGTGACTAATGCTCAACTAGACAAAAACAAAATATTAATTGTTAAACATCACTGCATTTTAACAATTTTCTTGCTTCTTTGATAATAGTTCTGTCTCTAGCAACATAAACAAAATATTTGTGCTTTTTTAAGGTCCAGCTCATACTCATTCAGCCCTTGCTTTATTCCCTCATGAAGGAGCAACCATGGTAGATCATAAACTCTGAAATCACTAGACGTTGAATTCAGCCTTATCTCATTCTCTCATATTACAGAGTATATGGAAACAGATATGCAAGGTGGATCAGAGGTGTTTGCAATAAAAGTGTCTGAAAGGCACTTATTAAAAGAAAACATTTTATTTAAAAAATCTGAAAAGAACTCTGAGAAGATTCTGCTTGTTTAAGGGCAAATACAGCCTAATTAGTTTCATGAATAGTTTGTATAGTGTTGCCAACTGCAGACCAGGCTTCTCTGTCTGTCATGGTAAGAGCCCTAAGGAAACCAGAGCAGTGCCAGCTGCCCAGTGCCAGCTGCCCAATACTTCAGACACTTCTTCTATTTTCCCAACTGGTATAGCAAGCAAGACTCCAGTTGTTCCTGAATAGGGCATCTCTAGTAAAAAGCAGAAAAGTCGAATATTCCAGCACATGACAGGGACAAAAATGCTACTGCTATCTCAATGTTCCAAAGCTCTCAACTACACAGACTCACAGCATAATCCTATGCACAACTACACAGAAATAAGTTCCATTGTGTTAAGTGGAGCTTACTTCCAGGAAAGCGTGCACTGGACTGCAGCTTCAGTCTTCAAGTCTGGTATAGGTAGCCATTATATTATTGGCATCCTTCAGTCTCGGAAGACCATGGTGTCACGCCCTGAATGGTGGCTCTGGAACAGTGCCCTCTCCAGTGCGCGAAGCCTGGGTAAAGTAGGTATGGAGGATAGGCTGTTACCCATGCAGCAAATCCCCCCTATCCACGTCGCTGAAATGGTCCAATGGAAAGGCAGAGGCCAATACGGTTGGTTCCAGCGGCGTCGCAGGAGTTGCCAGAACGTGACTGTGTTCAAGCCATGAACTGCCTCAGGGACTCCGGCTCCGGATTTTGCCTCGAGGTTGACTCCTGAAGCCTTTTCCATAACTGGATGGTAGCCATAAGAAAATAAGAAGAGCCTGGCTGGATCAGGCCAAGGGCTCATCTAGTCCAGCTTCCTGTATTTCACAGTGGTCCACCAGATGCCTCAGTGAGCACGGGAGACAACAAGGTACCTGCATCCTGTTGCCACTCTCTTGCATCTGACACGCAGAAACAGGCTACCTCTAAAAACTGGAGGTTGCCTACAGTCAGCATGGCTTGTACCCTGTGATGGACGTTTCCTCCATAAATCAGTCCAATCCCCTTTTAAAGTCACCTAGGTGAGGTGCCATCACCACATCCTGCTGCAAGGAGTGCTTAGCACATTCCAAAGGGTACTCTACCAATTATCTCATACTGAAGGCAAGTATGTTTACCCACACATTTGTTAGTGTTAAAATGAAACTAAATAGCTACAGTGGGCCCTACATATCCACAGGGGCTTGGTTCCAGAACCCCATGCAGATACCAAGATCTAGGATGTTCAAGTCCACAAAAGTCATGCTGACAAAATCGCGTAACTTTGTACAAATTGGATAAATTTGCTACGCATATGTAAATTGCTTAAAACGTACGTAAATGGGAGGGCATGAGGCAAACAAGGCTGCAATCCACTGATGTGGAGCCCACAGATAAGGCAGGCCCACTGTATAAACAAAAGGCAGATCCAGCATTTAATGAAAAGTCTATCATAAAGCAAATCACAACTCCATAGATTCTGCTGCCAAGCAGCCCAGCAATATGGAAAACAATAATGCAGGTATTTAAGTGCGCTGAACAGCAAATAGTGCTAACAAAGCAAAATGCTCATCATTCTGGCCTTCAGGCAGCTCATAAAATGACAGAACATTATTCTTCCCACAAAGCAGGCAGTTATGGTACGAACAATGATTGTGGAATGACCTGGTCATTATGATAACTGCAGTTGGTTTCAGGCTTTTCTTTTTTCTTCATTTAGTTCTTGTAAAGAATGAAACAATCCATACTTAGTTGCAGACTCTGCAAACATACTGAGAACTTGATTGCCACTGGCAGTAAAAGCATAAGAGGGTATCATTATAGGAAAGTAAGATGCAACAAATCTATTAAAAATCTGGAAGTTTTCCAAATATTGATTTAGGCAGGCGGAGGGCTTTCTTGCCTTGTTTTCTGACTCTCAAAGACACACAATTGTCCCATGTGAAGTCTCTTCAATCAGCAGATATGGGGGACAAGCAACACATGTGATCTCAATCTTGATAATCCAGAAGTAGCACTACACCCAAGAGCTCATCCAAACTGCAAGTCTGACACAGTAGGGGAATGCAGCCTCCCCAACCGCAGAATAGGTTGTACACCTGTTTATTTATTCAAACAAACTAATTTTACTCTGCCTTTCTCCCCACAATGGGGCACCCAAGACATCTTACAACAAAAATAGTAAAATCACAATTTTTTTTAAACTTTAAAGCCCTAAACAGCTCAGGGAATTGAGCTGAGAGTAACTAAAAACAGTTATGAAACTGCCTGCCCCGCAAGAGCAACTGAGATTACTTTGTTGCATGTCCCAACCAGGGGCAGTAAACCCAAGAGCATCACCCCATGCCAACATTGTGGCTGCCCCCTCAGCAGCAGTGCTCTAAAAACAACAAAAGTTCCTTACTAGCTGAGCCAACAGTGGTCCCACTAGTGGAGAGTTGTGTTTGAAAATGGTATGTGAGAGGATCTGCTCTGCAGCTGCACCCAGATAATTGGACTCCTTGCTGGATGTCACATTGACTCCATCACTTCTACTGCTTTGACAGAGACAGAAAAATTTCTGTTCTGTGTAGTCTTTGGGGCCTATGCTTTTATTGACCTGTTCTGGCTCCACTTAGTTATGCTGTTCTGACTTATTTTTCTGGTCCTGTATACTGTTCAATGTGTTCTTTTTGTTGTTGTTAATTAAACATTTTATTTTTGTTGCGTTTTATTGGTTGTTTTTTTTAAATATGTTGTGAGCACCTTCCTCATGGGAGGGAAAAGGCAGGATATAAATATCTTTAGTAAATAAATAAATAACCCAGAATCAATTACGCTCCCCACCCATAGTAATTACATCTTGTCCCAATTGAAATCAGCTTCTTTGCTCTTGTCCAGTTCATTACAGTCTCATTATAGCTTCTGATACATCCCTAGGATCAGATGTAAAACGGAAATAAGAGTTGGACGTCAACAGCATATTGACAGAGCTTCAGTCAAACCCCAGACAATTTCACTCAAGTACCAACCAGCATTTATATTTACATAAAATGTATCCAAGTCAAAATTGGTATGTATGGTTTTGTACACTAACTGCAGGGTACATTAGTTAAAATGAGCTACTAGAGTTTCCTCCATCTTTCCAGATACACCAGGATGAAACAGACCCCTAATTACTCAGAATGCTGTCTCTAGTCTAGGTAAACTAGAATGCATGCGTGAAATTCTGGTTCACCTGCATGAAAAATCTCCATGTTACTATCAGCTGCCATCAGCCAAACTCTGGTGGCCTTAATGAGAGGGCTGCAACATCAGAACTGCTTCTTTTTTGAACAGAGCAGAAGGTAATGAGCATTAAACATTTGTCAAACTGAAGAAACAGTTTATATTAATCTGGCCTTTGTATTCTACATGGCACAACTCCAAAACCACCTTCTGACATACAATTAGCAGAGCTATTTATGAAAAATAGTTTCAAGATGGAGGTCTCAGAGGATGAACCCCATAATTTTTGACAGGCAGTAGTAACTTCCTTTCTACCTTATCGTATATACAATGCATAGATAAAGGTACCATAGTCTTTCGAGACTGAAGGTTGCCAATACACTAGATAAAGGTAATTGCTCAGGGTATTCACCCAAGGGAATACAGAAGGGGACAAAATCACTTTTCAGGATCCACTGATTCCTTGGCCTCCCTAATCTGACTTCCCTAAAGATCAGGCTTTGTCACAATAGATCTCTGTCTTCAGAATGCTGTGCAAGACTCCAGAATTGCTTTACATCAAGAAACAGCTGGTAGTTGCTGATAAGTTTTAGTCTCCAGTGATCTAAGCTGGTTTTGAAGTGATGACTTAGAAGTGAAAGGCATCCAGCCACGCAAATTATGCAAGCATTCCTGCAAGGAAACAATCGCTCTGAAGGTCAGCATTTGAAAATAAAGATTTCACATGGGTGGCACAACTCAGCAAACCATTTCTTTATATGCCAAAAGCAGTCAGTTGCCTCTGGATAGTTTTAAACAGCTTTCAGTTCTGATCTGTGTGGCAGGAAGGGTTGTGCAACATCTCTACTTAACATTTGTATCACCTTCATACAAGGTTCAAAATAACATTTTAATTTAAAGTATCTGCATGCTACATAGATTCTTCATGCACAAGTGTCTCAAAAACTACAGGTATTCTTAGGAAAGTGATTCAAATATAGTCTACTATATACACAACTCATGTTTCAATGTTATTCTATATACATACCGCAGGCTACCTGGTGATCTTGATACAGGATACTAGTTTATGAAATAAACCAAACTGAAGCAGCAGTATCCTACTGCTTCCCTTACAGTTAACAGCTACTTAAGCAGCACAGCAGAAAACACTGAATATGCATCATAATGTCATACAGAGAATCATCCTGCAAACACTTAATACTATGATAGGTCAGCCATGGAGCAATTGCCAACCTGGGACTGAGTAATTTATTGGGGGTCTTGAGATTGTTTCCTGTGACTGCTGGACTTTAATCACATGTGCTTACAATAATTGTGCAATCTGACCCAATGGAGTGTCAAGTTTAGCTCTAAATACCAAGTGGAGGAACAGCAAAACCAGGTGAAATTACAACAAGATGGTAGCCAAAGAAAGGTTTTGTTTTCCTTTAAAAACAGCTCAGGAAAGGTGCAATGAAGATCCAGACTACAGTGGGACCAAACTACTAGGCCCAACTCCCACTGAGGTTTTGCCTGGTTTTGCTGTTGTTGTCCCCCTCTGCACTTGGTATTTATAGCCAAACCTGACAACCTATTAAGCTATATTGTGCATTTTGAAAGGTGCAACTTTTTTCACCATGCTATACCATGAGAAGCTGCACCTGTCAAAATTCCTGCTTCTGCACAATCATTAAAGCACAGGGGTTTTGTATCAATAATCTTTTTAACCCACACCTGCATCACAGAAGGCTCAAAAGTCAACTATAAGCCCACTGGAGAATTCCAAATACCCACTGGCTGTGGCCTTTGCTCATCTTTTAATGGGAACATCTACAGCTCCTCTATTTACATGCACCAAGGTCAGATACTCCAGACCAGTAAGAAAGGGCTTCTAAGTATACCAGTATTGCCAATTTCCAGTTAAAAGAGATGCCGATACAGAGAGGAGCTGAAGTGTGAGCTCAGTGCATGTAGGCTGCAGGGTCTTCTCACATTACTTGGTGGTGGAGGAAGTATCCACATCGCAGGATTTTCCAGGCCACTAATGTAGCAAAAGAAGAATCGCATTGCAACCCCCACCCCCACCCCAAAGTCCACCAAGAGTAGGGGTGGGAATGGGAGAATGCCTGCATGACTATGGGCACAATCCTAACCAACTTTCCAGCATTGGCATAGCTGTGCCAGTGGGCATGTGCTGCATCCTGCAGCTGGGGGGGTAGTCACGGAGGCCTCCTCAAGTTATGGCAATGTTTGTTCCCTTACCCATAAGTTGCATTGCCCTTATGTCGGTGCTGGAAAGTGGGTTAGGATTGCACCTTACATCTACCTGGATTCAAAGGTGCACATTGGAGCTGGCATCATTTCTTTCTAGCCTTTTGACATGAGCTAGCCACTGGTTCAGCTGCACCTGAGATTTTCTCACAGTTTGAATTGCTGGGAGTCTGAAAGTCTTGGGTGTCGTTGCTGCCAAACTGAATGAGGAAGCACAGAGATGTGGAAGGGAACAGAAGCAGAGCAAAACAAGAAACCAAAGGAAGAAAGGGGGAGAACAGGGAAGCAGACAGACAGAAGGGGTAAGAGAAAGAGGAGGGCAACAGAAATACTACAGAGCAACTTCTGGTGACACAGAGAATACTGGAAAAGGGTTATTGGGGTTCTAACAAGCAGAGCAATCAGCAGGGACTTTTCCTATGGTAAATAGCACAGCCCAGCCAGTTTGCAGCTATCATTGAATATGCAGAAATAAAGGCAGTTAAGGTTTTGAAAGGAAATATGCATCTTCTGAAGAGTCAGATACTTCTATTACATAGGAAACAGAGAACCCTATAGCTGTTCTCTTTGTGTGGAAGTAAGGGGGTTGGTGCTCTTCAGTAAAGGCTGCCTGTCACTGGGAACTGAGTGCAGCAGCCTGGATGCTGTTCCTACAATAGTCAAGAAGCCACCCACCAGTGTGTGGGTGGAAGGAAACTGCACAAAAAGGGACACACCTCCTGCAGGCACCACAGAGGACAGGTAAGGAGTCTCAGGTGTCTGGACCAGTCGTTCCCAAACTGATGGGTCATGACCCATGGGCCAGGGAAGAACTTGTCCCTGCCCCTTTAAGGAGTGGGGAGTGGGGAAGGCAGCAACGCAAACCCCAGGGTCATGCTGCTGTCAGGAATGTAAGGGAGTTTTTTACTTACGGCAGCCAGTGCCAGAGTCCTGGAGTGATCCGGAGGGGCTCTACAGGACTCTCTGCGCTTCCAAACATGTATAAAAAGAAAAAAGGGCACTGCCAGTTTTCATTGCAACACCAGCCAGTTTTTTTAAAAACATGTTTTGAGGTGCAGGGACCCCTGTGGAGGACTCTCTGGACCCACAAGGCTGGCTGCCAGTAAGTGGAGCTCCAGTAAGTAACTGGAGCTGGCTGCCAGTAAGTGAAAAAGCCCTTCCCATTTCTAGCAGCAGTACAATCCTGGGAATCCTGTTGCTGCCATAACCCCTCCCCTCCACACATTTACAGTGCTCCCAAGTTTGGGAAGCACTGGTTTGTACAATATACTGCCCCCCAGAGTCCAGCAGGCAGCATTGCACTCATATTCCAACACAGGATAGTATGCACAGTGGGGTGGAATAAAGAGGAGGGTGCTGATCTGTGGTAGTCCAAACAAAAGAGAAATAATATGCTACAGCAGAGGGAGAGAAACAGGGTAAACAAAGAGAGAAGCAGGAGAGCACTCAGGGGCTGAAAGAGAAAGGGGAGGTTAGTAGAGAAAAGATTAAAAACAATCATATAAAAAATTAATGCATCCTCTTGAGTTAATAAACACAAGAGACACTTGGAAAAATTTGAATTATGAATTATTTTTTAACTTAATATACTACCGTACAAAGGCAAAAAAAATTAGCTACAGTATACCTTCCGTGAAAAGGTTAAGCGTGACTGAACAGTTTTGTTAAAAGTAATAACACTAATTAAAAGTCCAAGTGTGAACATCACATTTTCTTTGCAGAATCAGGGCCCAATCCTATCCAATGTCCTGGTGTGGGTGTGCCAATGGGGTGTGCATTGCAGCCTGTGGTGGGGAGGCAGTTGCAGAGGCCTCCTCAATGTATGGGAACATTTGTTCCCTTACCTTGGGGCTGCATTGCAGTTCCACTGGTACTGAAAAGTTGGATAGGATTGGGCCCTCAGACCCTTTTGCTGAGAGACTTAGAACAAATTAAAGTCTCAGCAAGTAATATTTACCAGTTGAGTTGTACAGATTGTTCTGTTACCATTGCAGACAAACTGACTCACTTGACATAATTAATTTCAGCTTTAGAGCTCAAAAGTGGCCTGCTTTACTATTACTCATATGATCCATTATGTTAAACTACTAGAAAGATATGTCAATATTTTAAGTGGATGAATAGCAGAAAGTCTTGGTATAGCTTATTTATTATATTGGAAAACTTGTGAACTGAGCAACAATCATGAATGAATATACATAATAACACACAGAAGCATAGATTAGGACAAGATAAAAAATTTAGAGGTTTTGCAATAATTATCTGAAAGAACCATCTTTCCAAATATGTGAGGGTTGCAGGGGAGGAGAAACATCTTAAGCTAAGCAGGACAAAAACCTTACATGCTTTCCTTTTGTGATCAGACAATAGCAAGCAAGTTTTAAGTTATGCAGACCTCTACTTCAGAGTGAAAGTGAAGCAAAAGATTGGGGGGGGGATCTGAAACAGACAAAGCACCAGAGTCTGCAGCTTGGAAAAGTCTTGACATCAAGAACATGCTGACAAATTAGCTTCTACTAAGTGCAGGACTGGCCCATCCATGAGGCCAAATGAAACCATTGCCCCAGGCAGTAGATTGATGGTGGAGGGGCACCAGCTCTATCTGACTACCTGCTTCCACCACTCTGCCTCCTCCTTCTACTCCCTGGATTGGAAAAGAGGGAGGCAGAACTGGAAGAGGAAATGTGGAAGAGACTGCTGAACTAGAATAACAGAGAGTGGGAGGAACAGAGGCCGCATAACATTGGGTGATAACATCTGACACATTGCCTCAGGTCTCAGGGGTTTGGGGCCAACCCTAAAGGCAAGACAGATTTCACTTTGCTCTCAGGGCCACTGAGACAAAAACCAAAACCATAACCCTCCCCTTTAAAAAATATAAATTCTAGTGATTATTCAGGTCCGTCTGGAACAGATGGGTCTCTTGCAAGGGAGAGAGCAGAAATAAAAAGAAATGTGGCTCTCTTTATACAAGCACAGATGGACACTAATTTTAGGTAAATTAAAGCACCACAGTCCATCCTCTAAAATTAATCTTCAGCATGGCCAAAAAACGGTATTACCCTACTTTGGATTTTTTTTTTCCTACTGGACCAAAAACCTGCACGCGTGTGTAGCTCTGTCTGTCTGTCTGTCTCTCTCTCTATATATATGACTGTGTGTGTGTCTCTGTGTGTTTGTGTGTGTGTCTTTTTGTGTCTGTCTGTGTGTTCCTCGCCCTGAGCTTAGCAGATCTTCCTTTGGAGTAGACACACATGGCACCGGGCTGCTCAAGAAAACCCCCGGCACACTTGGAAGTCAATTTCCCTGGTGGCAACCAGGGAAACGTAACTTCCTGCAGTCCTCCACACACACTTGCCTGGGAAGAAGTTCTCTGGCAGCCCAGTCCTAAGCGGGTCTACTCCAAAGCAAGTCCCATGGTGTTCAGAGGGGCTTGCTCCCAGGAAAGCGTCCCTAGGACTGTAGCCTGGGCTGGGCTGGGCTCCAGAGAGGATCGTGGTGCCCCTTCGGCAGGCTGATATGGGAGGAAACCAAACCAGACCAGACCGGGCTCCCCAGCAGGACCTGAGGGGCGAAAGCAGCCAAAGCCGTGCTCTGGGCGGGCGGGCGCTGATGCTCTCCGGTGCCCGCCCTGCTGGGCCAGCCCTCCCTGCCTCCGCTCTGGGACCGGCCAGTCCCGGCTCAGGCACTCCTCCGCGCGCGCGCCCGCCCGCCCCAGCCCTGCTCTGCCCGCGCGCCCCCTGCAGCCCAGGCTCGTCCCGCTGGGAGAGGACCGGACCCACCTGGCATGATGGCGGCCAAGCGGGGAGGACGCCCGGCCTGGCGGTGTTTGCAAACTGCCTTGTGGTGCGGCTGTCAGCCCCGCCCTGCCAGCGCTGACGGGCGCGTCCTGCTCCTTTGCTGGCAGGCAAAAGCGCGCCAGCCGCGAGGCTCCAGTTACAGCCAGCCCTTGGCCAGCAGCATCACCGCCCTCTTACTCTCTGCGCTGCTCAGTCCCTCCCTGGGCAGAAGCTCCATGCTGGCTGGCTGGCTGGCTGGCTGGCTTTCCTTCTTCTCGCTTCTCTGGGAAACACAAGATTTTCTCCAGCTCTCCTCGGCGAAGGTGGCACCCAGCACCACCAGGACCTCTGAAGCTGCCACCTGCTCATCTTGGCACGGGAGCCAAACAGACCTTCTGTCTGCCACTGGGCTCCCCCCCCCCCCCGCAACACCTTTGAACCAACGCCTAAGCCATTTCTGTCCAACGTTGCATATACGCAATGTATACACCTGTGGGCTGGCCAGAAATGGGTAAGCAGAACAGAAAGGGCACATGACATGAGGCATCCATAAGTACCATCTGCTCCCACAACCTATTGCCAAAAAAAAAAAAAAAGTTTTATCCTGATCAAAGCCACAGTTGTCTTTATGACTTGGAAATATTTCCTACAGAAACCCCACCTTATCTCCAAATACTGGAAGAAAAATAGAATCTCTGGATATATAGAACTTCAGACTCTCACACCTCCCAGTCTCCATCTGGAAGATAACGCTTTACGCATGTCTAATTCTATTTATTTACTTACTTAGGGCTCAGTCCTAACCAACTTTCCAGCACTGGCATAGCTGTGCCAGTGGGGCATGTGCTGCATCCTGCAGTTGGGGGGCAGTCATGGAGGCTTGTTTGTTCCGTTACCTCGGAGTTGCATTGCCCTTGTGTCAGTGTTGGAAAATTGGTTATGATTGTAGCCTTACTTACTTACTTACTTACAAAATTCATATCCCACTTTCCCTGCCAGGTACTCAAAGCAGCTTCCAAAAATGAGTTGTTGGCAACCTTCAGTCTCGAGAGACTATGGTATCGCGCTCTGAAAGGTGGTTTTGGAACATCGTCTAGTGTGGCTGAAAAGGCCAATTCGGGAGTGACAATCCCTTCCACAACGGGAGCAAGTGCAGTCTGTCACTGGTCTGTCTCCCTGGCTATGGGCCTTCCTTCTTTGCCTCTTAGCTTCAGACTGTTGGCCAAGTGTCTCTTCAAACTGGGAAAGGCGATGCTGCACAGCCTGCCTCCAAGCGGGACGCTCAGAGGCCAGGGTTTCCCACTTGTTGAGGTCCACTCCTAAGGACTTCCGATCCCTCTTGCAGATGTCCTTGTATCGCAGCTGTGGTCTACCTGTAGGGCGCTTTCCTTGCATGAGTTCTCCATAGAGGAGATCCTTTGGGATCCGGCCATCATCCATTCTCACGACATGTCCGAGCCAACGCAGGCGTCTCTGTTTCAGCAGTGCAGACATGCTAGGGATTCCAGCACGTTCCAGGACTGTGTTGTTTGGAACTTTGTCCTGCCAGGTGATGCCGAGAATGTGTCGGAGGCAGCGCATGTGGAAAGCGTTCAGTTTTCTCTCCTGTTGTGAGCGAAGAGTCCATGACTCGCTGCAGTACAGAAGTGTACTCAGGACTCAAGCTCTGCAGACCTGGATCTTGGTATGTTCCGTCAGCTTCTTGATGGACCAGACTCTCTTTGTGAGTCTGGAAAACATGGTAGCTGCTTTACCGATGCGTTTGTTTAGTTCGGTATCGAGAGAAAGAGTGTCAGAGATCGTTGAGCCAAGGTACACAAAGTCATGGACAACCTCCAGTTCATGCGCAGAGATTGTAATGCAGGGAGGTGAGTCCACATCTTGAACCATGACCTGTGTTTTCTTCAGGCTGATCGTCAGTCCAAAATCTTGGCAGGCCTTGCTAAAACGATCCATGAGCTGCTGGACATCTTTGGCAGAGTGGGTAGTGACAGCTGCATCATCAGCAAAGAGGAAGTCATGCAGACATTTCAGCTGGACTTTGGACTTTGCTCTCAGTCTGGAGAGGTTGAAGAGCTTTCCGTCTGATCTGGTCCGGAGATAGATGCCTTCTGATGCGGTTCCAAAGGCCTGCTTCAGCAGGACAGCGAAGAAAATACCAAACAAGGTTGGTGCAAGAACACAGCCCTGCTTCACGCCGCTTTGGATATCAAAGGGGTCTGATGTGGAGCCATCAAAGACAACAGTGCCCTTCATGTCCTTGTGGAAAGATCTGATGATGCTGAGGAGCCTGGGTGGACATCCAATCTTGGGGAGAATCTTGAAGAGGCCATCCCTGCTGACCAGGTCGAAGGCCTTCGTGAGATCTATGTAGGCTATAAAGAGTGGCTGTCACTGTTCCCTGCATTTCTCCTGCAGTTGTCTAAGGGAGAATACCATATCAGTGGTGGACCTGTTGGCTCGGAATCCGCACTGTGATTCTGGATAAACGCTCTCTGCAAGTACCTGGAGCCTCTTTAGTGCAACTCGGGCAAACAACTTTCCTACAACGCTAAGGAGAGAGATGCCACGGTAGTTATTGCAGTCACCCCTGTCGCCTTTGTTCTTGTACAGCGTGATGATGTTTGCATCCCTCATGTCTTGAGGTACTCCACCTTCTCTCCAGCAGAGACAGAGGAGTTCATGCAGCTCAGTGACGATGATCTCTTTGCAGCACTTTAGGACTTCAGCAGGGATGCTGTCTTTTCCAGGTGCCTTGCCAAAGCCAAGGGAGTCCAGGGCCACGTGAAGTTCTTCTAGGGTTGGTTCACTGTCAAGCTCCTCCAGCACAGGCAGGCACTCAATGTTGTTCAGTGCTTCTTCAGTGACTACATTTTCTCTGGAATATAGCTCAGAGTAGTGCTGCACCCAGCGTTCCATCTGCTGCGTCCGATCCTGGATGACCTCGCCTGTGGCAGACTTCAGAGGGGCAATTTTCTTCTGTGTTGGACCTAGGGCCTGCTTGATACCATCATACATCCCCTTGATGTTGCCCGTGTCAGCTGCTATCTGTATCTCGGAACAGAGCTGGAGCCAGTAGTCATTAGCACATCTCCTGGCAGTCTGCTGGACTTTGCTTCGAGCAGCTCGGAGGACCTGCAGGTTGCGCTCACTGGGACAGGCCTTGTATGCTGCTTGAGCTCTCCTCTTTTCCTCAATGACTGGTGTCAGCTCCTTAGAGTGGGCTTCAAATCAGTCTGCCGTCTTGTTGGTCTTCTTGCCAAATATGGACAAGGTGTTGTTGTAAACGGCATTCTTGAAATGTTCCCATCTGTTGGATGCATTTGCATCGACTGGGCCTGGAAGAGATTCCTCAAGCGCTCTTGCAAATTCCTCCACTTTTCTCTGATCCCGGGTCTTGCTGGTATCAATGCGAGGTCTTCCTTCCTTTTTCGAGTGGTACAGTTGCTTTGTTTGCAGTTTCACTCTGTTGCACACCAGGGAATGGTCGGTGTCGCAAGCAGCACCCTGATAGCTGCGCGTGATCTTGATGCTGGGAAGGCTGGAGCGTCTGGTGAGAATCAGGTCGAGCTGGTGCCAGTGCTTTGATCTTGGGTGTCTCCAAGAGACTCTATGTTGGGGCTTTGTGTTGAAGAATGTGTTGCTGACACAGAGACCGTGAAGATAGCAAAACTCTAGCAGGCGTTGGCCATTTTCGTTCATCTTCCCAGTGCCGAACTGACCTAAGCAAGTGGGCCATGACCTGTTATCAGCACCAACTCTAGCATTGAAATCGCCAAGGATGAACAATGGCTCTTTTACGGGGATCTTCTTGATAGTGGTAGCCAGGTCATCATAGAATTTGTCTTTGGCTTCTGCTGGAGACGACAGAGTCGGTGCATAAGCACTGATGAGAGTGACAGGTCCTGCTGATGACTGGAGCTGCAGGGACAAAATTCTTTCACTTTCCACAGTAGGAGGGATGATGGATTCCAGCAGGGTATCTCTTACCGCAAAGCCAACGCCATGTTCCCTGGTTTCGTTTGGTGGTTTTCCCTGCCAGAAAAATGAGAAATTTCTCTCCTTGACAGATCCAGAATCTGGCAGCCTAGTCTCTTGAAGGGCGACGATGTCCATCTGCAGTCTGCTCAGCTCCATGTCAATGACAGCTGTTTTGCGTGCGTGTTTTGGGTGGAATATTTTATATTCCAAAAATATAAAAGAAATAAATGTATACAAATGTTAAAATACAATAAATAAAACCCCCCAAAACTCATAAAAGTCAGAGTCAGATTAAAACTAGCAGCAAACTATAAAACGATAAAAAAGCATAAACCCGTCATATTAAAAGCCCTAAACCCAAAAGGCAAATGTAAAAAGAAACTCTTTAGGCCCCACCACAAAACCTCTAAGGAAGAAGCAGTTTGTAAGCTAAGGGGGAGGGAATTCCATAAGACCAGTGCCACTACGGAGAAGGCCCTACTCCTTGCTGCCACCCCTCTCACCTTCAACGGTGGCAGCACCCGTAAAAGGGCCTTCTCCAATGACCAGAGAGGATGGAGCGGATGATGATGATGATATCATTAAGAATATTTATATACCATGGTCTTTTCACCTGGATATGTTAAAATATGGGATTATTGCTGGCCATGAAAACCTACAAACATACATATTTATATACCATTTTCCAACAAAAAGTGGTTCACAAAGCAGTTTCCATAGGTATACAAAACAAATGAAATGGTTCCCTGTCCCCCAAGGGCAACCACTTTGCTGAGAACTCCACCACCCTCTGCATTCTTCAAACAACACTCACCTTGATTTGCAGTGCTAATTTAAATCACAACCATGCACTACTGAAGGAGAAAACAAAAGCCATCTGACATGGCAAGTTTTTCAAGTGATCTGTTCATGCATGCACACATGTACACACACAATCAGGCCTGGCCCAGCCCAAAAGCAGTGCCATGTTACTTTTTCGGGAATGGAAATTCTATGCAATGTCAAGATCTTCCTACTCTGCTTGTTAGAAGCTGCAGTATTAGAAAATGGCATGCTTTCCACACATTAGTGTGCCTTTTTTATATATATCATGGGAAAATGATGGGGAAACATGTACATGCGGTGGCTTCCCAATTTGCGAATCCATAATGAAGAAAAAACACTTGCGCTATAACTCCGACCTAACAAAGCTTTACATTTTTTCCCCCACAAAGAGATTAATGATCATGTCAGGAAAAGTAATGTGTAAACAATGCATGTGTTGTTCCCAAAATATCAGACATTCTAACAGCCTGAGCCTACGTGTGCTTCGGTAGGCCTTATTCTTGGGTAACTGCACTTGGCCATATAGTAGGGCAGCCATTTTCAACCGCTGTGCCATGGCACACTGTTGTGCCGTGAATGGTCTGCAGGTGTACCACAGGAGTTTGGAGGAGGGTCATTTATTAGTAGGGCCATTGGAGAATGTGAGCACTCTGCTGGCAGTACAGTGTGCCTTGTCAATTGTCAAAAGACTGATGGTGTACCTTAATAGTTTTAGTACCTTGTCAGTGTGCCATGAGATGAAAAAGACTGAAAATCATTGTAGTAGGAGTATACAGTAGGTGTGGCTGAACATTAGCGTTACATCAATCTACTGCTGCTTATTATTGGCTTGGGGTCAGAGTCCCTGTAGGAGCATCTGTTTCCACTCAACCTGCTTTTGTATGAAGGTCTTTTTCTGAGTCCCTCCTCTGGGTGCTCCAAGTGTCTAAAATAAAAATAAGTGATGCCAGAGAGAGCCCTTTTTCGGTTGTAATTCCCCGACTGGACTTTTGCCATCGCTTTTCCAGCACCAGGAGAATATGTTTTATTCCCCCAAATCTTTAAAATGGTCTTGAATTGTCCTTTGCTGTTGTTTTAATGTTGTGTTGTTTGTTACTATTTTGTTGCATTTTATGATATTGTTTTGTTCTGTCTCTTTACTGGAAACTGCCCTTGCATAATTTTTGTAAATGCATGAATAAACTGGGACCACCCTTTCAAAGTACCAAAAATGTAATGCTTCATTGTGCACTCGGGCACACACAGACACATTCCTCATTGCAAGGGGAAGTGCTAGACCAGCATTTCTCAAACTGTGGGTAAGGACCCGGTGGGTCACAAGCCAATTTCAGGTGGATCATGAAGCACCTAACTCAACAGACACTGAAAATACCAAGCTGAAAATACAGGGTACAGAGCTGCTGGGCAGAGTAGGCTCCTGGTGGGAGAGAGGCATGGTGCTTTTCCCTGAATCAGTGGAAAGATGGGTTGCTGGAAAGTGTGTGGGGGGGGGGGGCTGTGTGGTTCAAGAAGAATACAAGTCTGCGTTCTGCTTTGACTTCCAAGCTGGAATGTTTGAATTGCAAGCTATGCAAAATAACAAAACAAGCATGCTTTGGCTGATGTGGCTTAGGTCAAAGCTTAAATTGATGGTGTCATTTCCGGTCGTGACATCACTTCCAGGCTACTGACATGACTTCCAGTAGGTACCAACAGAATGTCATTCTAAAAAATGGGCCCTAGTGCTAAAAAGTTTGAGAATCACTGACAAGATTCCACTAAATGCAAAGGCCTGGTGATGCCTCTCCTTCCAGAGGCAACTACTCTGTCTCTATCCCTGGGATATGTTGGAACTACACTCAAAACTGGCAAAGAGAACCTCCAACTCTACTTGTAAGAAGTTGCAACTGCTACTTTTTTGTGGGTAAATATTAGCTGCCTTTCCAATCAAAATTGCTGAAGGCAACATATTAAGAGAATGATACAAATACATAATAAAACATCAAGAATGCACAATTTATAACTTGCATGTAAAGCTATAAAACAGCAGCAGCACAAACAGTTTTTTGAATCTTGAGTACATAAAAAAATTGTTACTAATCAATAAAGAGAGAAGCAGATTACTCAGCCTCCTATGGGGAGCATTCCAGAATATGGGCATTATCACCCATTTGCCCCACGCACCAGCAGATCAGATTTCTTGAATAGAAGAAACTCAGCAGAACAGAGTCACACGATCTGAGGAAACAAGTTTTGTGTGGGAGTGCAGGTTCCCAAAAGTATGTTGGGTCACCTGAAACTCTGATATGGGCTGTGAAGAGATCCCTTTCTAGAAGAGAATTTGGACCTGCCCAAGTCGAAAATATTAGACGCCTTGGGCACACACAAACAGCTTAATCATACTAGGTCTTCCCATACCTGAAGAGTAATGTGGCATTGATCCCAACCCTAGGGCAGAGTGGAGTCAAATCATTCTGCTGTTCTTCACTAACTATGGAGCAGAACTGCTTCCATTCATCTCTAAGTAATGACTTCTTTCTTATCTAGATTTAGGTCCAGTCTGTATGCCCTCATTCAGCTCATAAGAGTGCCAAGGTTTGTTCACAGTCCCCATCATCACTGCTTCAAAGTCTGGTAAAAAAGGAAAAAAATAGAACTGGATATCAGCACACTGGTGGCAACATACTAACAGCCCAATCCTATCTCCACTTACCTGGGAGTAAGCCCCATTAACTCTAATGGAACTTACTTTTAAGTAGACAGGCATAGGATTGGGCTCTTACTCAGTCATTCTCAAACTTTTAGCACTGGGACCCACTTTTTAGAATGAGAATGTGTCAGGACCCACCAGAAGTGATGTCATGACTGGAAGTGACACTATTGAGCAGGGAAATTTTTAACAATTCTAGGTTGCAATCCTACCCACACTTACCCAGGAGTAAGTCCCATTTATTATCATTGTTAAAAGCATGTACTGAGTAACCTGTTAAAAGTACAGATCTGTAATATTTCGGCAATGCAGTCACATGCCATAGTAGCATCAAGTCTAATAAAAGCAAAATATTGAAATGAATGGGGACCCACATGAAATCAGCTGATGACCAGTGGCGTGGCTAAGGAGGTACAGGGGGTAGCGGTTGCACCGAGGCAACAAGCTGAGCTTGACACTAGCTTGACACTAGTGACCAAAACTGTGAAAATCTTTGTATGTATGTATGAATAATACCATCATGTTATATATTATTGGAAAGGTAATTTAATGCAGAATGCAATGAAATAAACTGAACTGGAATGTCTTTATTCTATCAAAAGTTATGGCCAATTAACTAGAAAATAGAAAAAGAAAACACTGCCTTATGGAGCAAAAAGTGAATTTCTTTAACTCAAAACTGACTATGAGTCTGATTGTTCTGAGAACCAATGACATGTTATTATGTTACTGACATGTTGCAATGAGGTGTTATTATGATACAGCATGGAACCAATAAGGTATTAATATGAGTCAGTTCTCATTTCCATTTATCATAATACAGTTAACCCTGCTTTCTCTCAATAAAGATATTCCAATTTTGACTTTTTAAAAAGCCTTGGTGTGACATCACTTCCAGTTGTGACATCACTTCTGGGGCATCATTTTGAGCTTGGCACTGGGCTACACGATCATTAGCTACGCCACTGCTCATGACCCACCTAGTGGGTCCTGACCAACAGTTTGAGAAACACTGTACTAAATCATTAGATGGTCACCTTCACTGCCTGCGCATAAGTGCTAAAAAGTGTTGGGAATAAGATGGAACCTTGCAGGATCATACCGGCAACTCCCACAGAGCAGAACAAAGAACACTTGACATGACCATCTGGTACCACCCTCCTGAAGCCACTTGTAATGTCACTAGTTACCAGTTTGTGATGTAACACTGTGATATGTTGAAGCTAAGTTTACCATGTGGAAATGTGGGGCAGTCCAGGGCATGGTGAAGTGGGTTTTACTAAGTGGTTAGTCTTTACAAACAACTGAGCATCCCATGTAAGTGCAGCTGTCATACCGGGAGATTATAAATGGCCACCATATGTGGCCATCACACACCATTGTGTGATCTGAATCTACCCCAACTGAGTGGCATTCTGTAGGCAATTCCCTTTGCCGTAATCAAAGGGGAGTGTAAACATGCAGCTGATGTCACTTTTTACTTCCATGGTCACTTTAACTGCACTTTCTTTCTGTTAGAATGTTCTGTAGAAACCAAGCATAGGTGTACTTGGTTTCTACAGTACATTAGCATAGATGTTTAGTATAGGTGTATACGAGTTTGTTCAAATACTATGTACTATGCTTCTGGTAGGAATAATTATCTCCACAGAGACAGTTAAGCAAATGTAAGCTTGCACAAATTGAGCATCATGGGATAAATAGACAGAGTATTAGACACTGATTGACAAAATGTGTACTGCATTTTAATCCTCACTTAGTCATGTCTTTCACCACAGCTGTTGTTTAGGATAAGGCACCACCTCAAGTGACAGGAGATCTTGGTCTCACAAAATTTAACTTCTTCAAATATATCAAAAGCAGGAAACCTGTCAGGGAAGTGGCTGATTCATTAGATAGGAAGAATAAAAAAAGAAGCTTATGGCAAGAATATGAATATGAGAATATGGCGACTGCAGGAAAATTGAATGAATTACTTGCATTTGTCTTCACTACAAAAGACATTGCACAGATACTTGTGCCTGACCTGACCAACCTCAGGCAGGGAGTTGAAGAACTGAGAGCCCAATCCTTCCTCTCCCCTTGCTGGTACAGCTACACCAAAAAGGAGTGTGCTGTATCCAATGGGGGCAGAATCAGGAGACTTCAGAGGGATTTCCCCTTACCCCTCTGCAAGCCTCCTGCTCTGCAATGGGTCTCTTCTCAGTGCCAGATCTGTAGCTAGTGCAAGTCTGAGGGGAAGAAAGGGTGGGGAGGCTGCAAAAAGAGGGGAGAGGATCCTGAGCATGCCATCGCTGCCACATCAACCCCTTCCCATCGCCGTTCCTCCCCATCCAGTTTTGTTCCCTCCCTGCCCGCTAGCCCCATCATTGCCTTACCTGCTCTGGCAGATGTTGCAAGGACTGACAACACATGAGAAGCACTGCCACCTCTTGGGGCCATACTTCCAAAATGGCCACTGATGGAGTGCTGTGCGCTCCGTCAGCAGTCATTTTATGACAACAGAAGGCTCTTCCACTGTTGTAAAGCCCTGCCCCTGACAGCCCAATGCAGGATAGGATTCAGCTGTGAGTCAAATAGATGAGGCTCTAGAGTACATTGACAAATTAAAAGTTAACAAATTGCCAGGTCCAGATGGCTTCCACCCAGGGGTTCTTAAGGGACTCAAGTGTGAAATTGCTAATCTAGCAAAAATATATAACATGTTCTTTAAATCATCCTGTGTTAGAATTAGCCGATGTAACAACTATATTTTAAAAGGGATGGGGGGAATTTGGAATTTACAGGCCTCTCAGCTTAACATCTGTTCCAGCTAAACTGGTAGCAAACCTAATTAAAAATATACTTATTAAGCATCTAGCAATAAGCCTTGCTGGAAGAGAATCAGCCTGCAAAATGTAAATCTTGCCTCACTAACCTAGAGGTCTCTGACACCATCCACAGGCATTTGGATAGATGTGATCCAAGTTGACACTGTATACTTGGACTCACCAAAGGCTCCTGAGTAAACTTAGCAGTCATTGACTGAAAGATAGGACCTTCTATGGATTGAAAACTGGTTCCAGAACAGGGAGAGTGTAGGAATAAATGAACAATATTTACAAAGAAAGAAAGAAAGAAAGAAAGAAAGAAAGAAAGAAAGAAAGAAAGAAAGAAAGAAAGAAAGAAAGAAAGAAAGAAAGAAAGAAAGAAAGAAAGAAGTCCGCCAAGGACCTGTACTTGGTCTGGTGATTTTAATTTGTTCATAAACGATCTAGAGCAGGGGTCTCCAAACCCCTGCCCAGAGGCGGCCCTCAGTGAGGCTCTAGCCAGCCCGCAGCCAGCCTCTGATCCCCTAAGAGCCTCTGGCCCAGTTGACCAAAAACAACCAGAATTGTGCTTGTGGGGTGGAGGAATGGGGGTCCATTTAAGCGTGTGCTTTATTTCTTGGGCTGTGTTGGTGCTTGGAGAAGTCCTGGACATTTGAGCCCATTCATCTAAGTTACATCTCTAATGTATTTATTTAAATTTAATATTTAATTTTTTTTTTCCAGCTCTTGACACTGTGCCAGATATTTGATGTGGCCCTTCTGCCAAAAAGTTTAGAGACCCCTGATCTAGAGTTAAAGGTAAACAGCAAAGTACACAAGTTTGCAGATGACACCAAAATATTAAGGCAGATTTTGAAGAGCTCCAAAAGGACTTGTCTGAAATGGGTGAGTGGTGCAGGCCAGTGTCAGGAAGTGATGTACACTATGGCAAAGAATTTCAGCTTCACATATACAGTACACAACTAGTGTACACAACTGCAACTAGTCAGGAAAGTGCCTTGCAGTCATGAAGGATAGTTCAATGAAAATATCAACTTACAACCCAATCTTACTAGCTTGTTGTGCCACTGAAATGAATATAATGCTTCTAATATTATAATGTTCCTATAAAAATCTATGATGCAGCCATATTGGACTACTGTATACAGGTCAGTCCTCCTTATCCTGTGGTTTGGAACCTACGGATTTGATCCAATACAGGAGGGCCTTCTCGTACCTCCCAGTTTTGATGGGAAGAGTCTTCTAGTTGCATTGGGAAGGAGGCCTTCTGAGGCGCAGGGAGGCCGTGCGTGACCTCCCAGCACCTCAGAAGGCCTGCTGGAACATTCTGAAAAGGTACGTCAGATTTTTTGCTAAACTGGAAGTGCCTTTCCGAAGTTTCTGGCAGGGAGAGACAGAACAGTCAGAAGGAAATATTTCTTTATCAGCCCATAATTAATCTGTGGAACTCCTTGCTACAGGATGTTGTGATTGCAGCTGGCCTAGATTCCTTTCGAAGGATATTGGTCAGATTAATGGAGGCAACAGTCAATCACAGGTTACAAGCCATGATGACTATATGCAACCTCTAGGTTTTAGAAGTAGCCTATTGCTGAATGCCAGATGGAAAGGAGTTGCAACAGGATATGGTTATCATGTTGTGTGCTCCTGGAGGCATCTGGAGGACCACTGTGAGATATAGGAAGCCTTTGGCCTGATCCAGCAGGGCTCTTTTTTACGGTGTGCAACTGTTATGCAAGTATAGGAAACAGGATACTGGACTATATGGACCTTTGGATCCAGCAGGGCTTTTCCTATGTTCTTAATGGGAATAGTACTTAAATCTGCGACTCCCTGAAGCTTATTCACACAGTACTGTGCCAGGGTTTTAGTATTACATTTCAGCACAGCCTGTCTCTAGCCACTATGACTCCTGCATTCAAAAGCATAATTCTGCAGTAGTCATCTTGTGAAAGATGCTCTTCCTAGAATCACTTCTCCTGTGTGTGTGTTTTGGTTTTCCTCATCAATGAAGCTCTGTCTTATCTTAACTAGCACTTTATAATGGTCTGTCTTCTCCCATCACATTTTCTTCTGTCCATAGAATTTATATGGTAAACTGTCGGGGTGGGTAATTTGTCCCTGCTTATTCTGTCACACCACTGTCACTAAAAACAAAATTTCAATTGTTGTAGGATTCATACTACAGTCGCTAAAGGGTTAAATTGGAAAAGGAATGAATTATTTGATAAGTTTTGATTTAATTTTGTCCCTTCGTTTGATATTGTTCTGACAAGCATTTCCAGTTTTCTTTATGGCCCAGAGAATTGAAATATACTAATTCATAACTATAAATAAAAGTCGCTGGCAAACTTAAATTACCTTGTAGTTTGAAATGTGAATATAAATTTAGACTTGTAAAATTAATTGCCACTTTTGGAAGCAATTAATTGTACAATTTCTAATTATATAATTTATTTTTTCACATAATTTAAGTGTTCCAAATGAAACGTCTGCATTTCTTTCTAATTTACATGTGTAATTTATTATTTGCATGCACTATTTAGTTTAACAATGCAATTAGGAACACGCACTCATTCATTTGTGCACAACTAGGAGATGAAATACAGTACATTTTTGACAGCGAGATTCCCATCTAAAAGAGAGATTGACTGACCTAAGGCAGCAATCCTGCACACTTTCCTGGGAGTTCCCTTAGAACTCAATATGTCTTACTTCTGAGTAGACATGCCTAGAATTCCACTTTACAATTAAGAATTGTAAAGTGTTTGAGGCTGTGATCCTAAGCATAGGTTCCTAAGCAACATTCCTAAGCAACAAAGTTTAACTGGAATCAATGTCACTTTTAATAATTAAATATTTTTTGATCAAAGTATAATGCCTCTGCACCACAGTATATTCTTACCTGCTCAGAAACGTTATTTTTTAGTTTACATTCTTAAAAATATAAGTTTGTAGTAGAAAAAACACTTTTCATCTTGTAACTTATATATACACATACTTTATATAAATACATTTTTTTTTATTATTACTGAATGGTATAGTCACATTTTAGTTTAAATTATATTATACCTAATTTTTATTAAAACTGTGATCACAGTGCACATGTGGTGGGTTCTTCACATGTTTCGTATGTGCAAACCCACACTTGATCCCACTGCCTGTAGGAACTGGTGCACTTACCTGTATTGGTACAGGATGTCACTGCCACATGTAGCTGTATGCAGAGAGCCATTAGAAAAATAGCAATCCATCTCCCCAATCTGAAAAACTGATCAGTAGTACAGCACAAGAATCTACCTTTAAGATTTCCTTGTCATTAACATTTTATTGAGTTGGTTTTTTAAAAAAAACAAAACAAAACAGGCAACCCCTATATAAGGTTGACCTGTTCCTGACAACACCTTACAGTGCAATCCTATACATGTTTACTCTGAAGTGAATCCTACTATGTACAAAGGGACTTATTCTCAGGTAAGTGTGCATAGTTGACCAGGTCAGTAAAAAACCAACGTTTAGTAGAAATCCAAGGATCCCACTTCTAGACATTTCAGCTTCTAGAATTCCTAGTCTTTTAGGAATTCAGTGCCATTGGGTTTGCTAAGGACCACTGCAAGTTTCGCTCAAGTGATGAACTGTTGCACATTTTATTGACTATGGATCAAAATACAGTATTGTATAACTTGGGAAGGCGATCTGTGGGAATTTCGAATACTGTGAGTTTTCTACCTCAGTATGCAATGACTAACATTACTCATTGTCATTCTTTGAGAAGAGTCTTTGGAATAAACCAGTGTTTCTCAAACTGTGGGTCGGGACCCACTAGGTGGGTCGCGAGCCAATTTCAAGTGGGTCCCCATTCCAAAATTTTATTTTTAATATATTAGACTTGATGCTACCATGGTATATGACTGCATTTGGGGAAATGTCACAGGTCTGTACTTTTAACAGGCTACTATATATATGCTTTTAACAATGATAGTAAATGGGACTTACTCCTGGGTAAGTGTGGGTAGGATTGCAGCCTAAGATTGTTAAAAATTTTCCTGCTTGATGATATCACTTCTGGTCATGACATCACTTCTGGTGGGTCCTGACAGATTCTCATTCTAAAAAGTGGATCACATGTTGGATTAAGAAACCTGGAGCATGAAGATGTGCTGTCTTTCTAACAGATGATGTTGTTAGGCTCTGCATGTACTGGCCTGGTGCCTTGATGGGAGCACAGCTATGTATGCACAGCATCCATTTGTATACAGTATGCACAGTTCCTCATGTAGCTAGGGCTATGCATGCTTCTGCTTTGTTGTGTGTGTATGTGTATGTGTGTGTGTGTGTGTGTGACAGTGAGCAATTAATACATTTTTAGTATTTTTATTAGTAGTATTTTAGTATAAAATTAATATAACAATAATATAATATACCATAATATATTATTAATAATAATTGTATATGTTATTAGTTTTTATGTACAGTATATTTTAAAAACTTGGTAGTTATCAGGCACAGTAAACAGGCCTTCTCCATCATTCTGCCAACCAAATACAATTTCCAACTCATCTCAATTCCCTACTCAGTGTACACCCCCTAATGCAGTGGTTTTCAAACTCATGGAGAGTTTGAGTCACTGTAAGTGCTTGCAGGGGTGGAGGGGAGGCAACGGGGCGGGTAGAAGGCAGGGGGGCTGCAGGGGCTTGGGTGCACTTATCCAAGCTTCCTGCAGCCTCCCCAGAGTGCAGGGAGCCCGGTGTGACCTTTGGCAGGGCTCCCCGCAGCAGTGAAAGCAAAAGCGGAGCGATCGCGCCCTGCCACCGCTAAAGTGGAAGTGGAGCGTGATCGCTCTCCTTTCACTTTCACTGCTGCGGGGAGCCCTGCCAAAGGTTGCACCGGGCTCCCTGCACTCCGGAGAGGCTGCAGGAGGCTTGGGTAAGTGCACCCAAGCCCCTGCAGCCCCCTGAGTGGCAAGATCCTGGAGATCGCGCCGCTGCCTCCTCCCTGCCTCCAGGCTGCCCCCGCCCCTTAAGGGGGCAGATGCCAGGGCCCACAGGCTGGGGCGTTGCAACGCCCCAGTTTGAAAAGCCCTACCCTAATGTTAGAGATGGGCATCTGTTCTTTACACATTTCCTGTTTTTCTCAAGGAACACTGTTGTACAATTCGGAGAATGCACCTGTTGCCATGAGGTTTGGCTTAGAATAGGGATTTGAACCTCAGATTCTCCTGACCAAAGCCAACAACTGGACAGTTAGGCCACACTGGCTATTATACCCTTTCCCCATACTTACTTATTCTGAGAAAATAACCCTAAGTAATCCCAATCTTGAATGTTTTATATGCAGAAAATGAAACTAGGAATTAAATGAAAGGACCAGAACAGCCCTGACAAATCATGACTCATTTCTTACTTTGGGCTAAATTAATTGACCAGGTGAATAATGCTATGAAATTTCATAGAATGCATTTGGTGGAGCACACAATTCACAATGTCAGTTTAAAATGATATATGGTACTGCCCAGTTCACAGCTCTGAGAACAAGCAATCTTCTGTTGTACAAAAAGGGCACAGCCATTCTCAGAGCAGTCAGTGGTGAGACAGCCTTGTACAGCCCCTGAACTGAGTTAACTGTGTGTGATGATGATTCATTGATTTATGTGACTCATTGAAGGTTAGTAACGTTTGATGCTACTGTCTGTTGCCATAGAGCATATTTGGAGTAGGGATTTGAGCCTCTGCTTCCTTGGCAAGGAATCTACAGCTCCAGCTCAGTACTCTGGCAAACAGCACCATATGTTGGCAAAACAGCTCTAGTCAAGAAGTAACAAATAACATAACACTCAGGGTGGGGACTCCATTCATGAACAGATGTTGCAAATCATAGCAACATACTGGAAGACATGGCAAACTAATTGTCCACGCTCATGAGAAATCTAAAATGAGGTGGTTAAACTGGACTAGCATTCATGAATTAGCAGCCTGTGAAGCAGCCTCAGGTTGCAATCCTATACACTTTCCTGGGAGTAAGCCCAGCTGAGCACAGTGGAGTAGATATGCTTAGGCTTGTGCTGTCTGTATCCCTTAATCCAGGGGTGCCCAAACCCCGGCCCTGGGGCCACCTGCGGCCCTCAAGGCCTCTCAATGCGGCCCTCAGGGTGCCCCCAGTCTCCAATGAGCTTCTGGCCCTCCAGAGATTTGTTGGAGCCTGCACTGGCCTGACGCAACTGCTCTCAGCGTGACAGCGACTCTTTGACCTCTCGCGTGAGCTGTGGGATGAGGGCTTCCTCCACTGCTTGCTGTTTCACATCTGTGATGCAGTACCAGCAGCAAAGGAAAGGCCAGCCTTGCTTTGTGCAAGGCCTTTTATAGGCCTTGAGCTATTGCAAGAACTTTATTTATTCATATAGGTTCATCTTTAATATATTCATTTATGTAAACTTATGTAAATTTACTCAAATTTTAAATGTAAATTAATTATTTTTTCCCCGGCCCCCGACACAGTGTCAGAGAGACGATGTGGCCCTCCTTCCAAAAACTTTGGACACCCCTGCCTTAATCTTTAAGGGCCTATCCCTGTGCAGATAGGCCCTTAAAATTCCCATATTTAAGAAATTGTGTTTTCCAAAATCCCTTCACTTCCTTTTAAAGACAGACAGTCTAATTTGGGTGGAAACTACTATTTTTCTCTGGAGCTATCTTCCTTTCTCACTTCCACACTAGAACAAAAAACCCCAATATGAATAATTCTCCAAGCAAAAACTTCTTATTGCCTGCAGTAACATTTCTGGGAATATCTGGGAGAATTAAGCATAGGAAGGGGAGTCTTTAATGAAACCCACAAACCCCAACCACCTTGTTTTGCCAAATGAAGTCATTTTATGGTCCACTGTAGCCTCAAGAACAGTAACTGAGGGGACCAGAACAAAAGGTAAGGGAGCAAAGCCCCCCTCATCCTCTGTAATTTGAGCACTGATTATGCCTATTTGTGATGAGCAAATCTAAATCTATCAGGAACTTTTTGCATTAATCATTACATTTTATTTCATGTAATAGTTTGTGTACTAAATTATGATAGTGCTAGATCCAGAAACACAAAGGGGAAAAGCTCTTATCCTGAGGAACAGATCCCTAAACAACCTTAGTTCCTATTTAAAAGGCTCAAGAAAATACAGCTCCCATCATCTGTGCAAAACAGGCAGCTTCTTTGTTAGATTATAAACAGGAAGAGTAAAATGCCCTAATAGGAAAATGCAAAGCAGACATTCTCAAAGAGGACGTTTCTGGATGACTAAAACTTGAAGGCACTCCCTTCTTTCCAAAAGCCACTTGCAGCCTCTCTTGTTCTAAAAGCAAAACTTTTTTTGTTACTTTTTTTGTTTTGTTAAGCAAAACAACTTAGTAGTTACTTTTAGTTGAAAAAGTCCTTCTCTTCTGAAGCTCAGTGTTTGAACACAGCCTTTAGGAAAACAAGAAACTACTTACATGTTCTGAAGAGCATTGTCCATGGATTTGACAGCTTTTCCTGCTGGGGCTGGAAGAACACACGCAACTGGGCAAATGGAAACAGTGTCCCCTGAAGTCGCTGTCAAGAACGGAAGTTCAGTGACGAGTTGGTGGAAAAGTGAAAGTAAAACCTGACAGCCACCGTAAAGCTTTGGCCAGCAGAGGTCTTCATTGTGCCCTTGGAAAAGACGTGAACGTCCACTCACTAAATTCACAGGGAGTTGATGTCACTTGATCCTATTTGCCCTGTAATTTCAAGCAGTGAGATTTCTGCTGCTGCTGCTGTTTTTCAAAAACTATCAGCTATGTACATGAATATAATCATTTCTATAGAATTTGTAGTCTAACAATTATTCCACTAGCAAATAAATGGTTAAAATGAGGCCATATCAACAGGAATGCCAGAACAATAGAATAAAACATTGTGCTATATGTCCAGGAATGAAGGCAGAATTTTTTTTTTTATGAGGACGTGTGAGTTCCTCCCCCCCCCCCATCTTTCTTTGACAAAAGAACATCAGCAACAATCATTGGTCTCAATGGCTATTTAAAGCCTTCAGATTCAGAAGTAGTACACTGTCTACAACTACACTATGTGCTTTTGTGTCTCCCTATATACCTGTGGCTGGAGAGGGCAGAACTGTTACCTTCATAACCTAAGCATGAGCTTCCCAGATGCTATGACAAAAAGAAAACGGGCTAGAATGGATTTTTGCTTGATTTCTTCTATATTCTAACCATTTTCTCTGGTTAATCCCTTGACATTGGCTACCACTAACCAACTACTGTACTAGTTGATTACTTACCACAAATAAAGTACTGTGGTTTAGATGGTACCTCCTTGCTCATGACCACACTACAATTCCATGTTTATGCTGCAATTTAAAATAAAGTTGGCATCCATTACTCTGCTCATTAGCCCCCCCTCCCAGTAACTCTCCAACAAATTGAGTTGTTTGAGCTAAGTAGCTTAGGTTGATCTATCACTTGGGCTGGCTTTATTGCTTGGGCTGGTTTTATGTAGTTTTTCCCCACAAATGATGTACACAAACCATTTCTCTGACTTCACCTCCAACATGAATGCAGGGCTACCATGAAAACTGCTACAACAGTGATCACCCGTGCCTCTGCCACAATATCACTGTCCCATGCAGAAGAGTAGCTAAGGGTGTGCCTGCTGGAAGAGGCATGGAGCATTGATAGCTCCACTAGGGTCAATAGAAAGCAAGCATGACTGTGTGTTGGTCTCATAGTGGGGGTTCCAACATAGGGAGTTCCCCAGAAGTGTTGTGGGCCAAGAATCACATACCCTTCAGTTATGGTTGTACAAAGCAGAGTTGTGCTGCTTGGCGTACAAAATCTCCCAGGATCAGCCTGCTCCATTCATTCACTGGGAAATATTGGATGAGGTTAATTTCAGAAACATGTTCTTTTATGCGTTTGCTTAATAGACCCAACAGCTTTCATCTTCTTCTTGCACTGTTTTCTGATAGTAAATAATTTTTACAAGAGTAATAAAGAAAGCCCCAGGGGGTATAGTAATCATAAACAAAGCACATGCACAGGGGGAACAAAAGCATAAGCATCACCAAATGATCTGTGTGCAGTTTCATTTTATAGTTATAACTCTGCAGTATATGGTGCCTTTGAAGAACAACACTTGAATAAATCATAGTGTTCTAATAACATTCCTTCTGTAAATCCACCTGCCTTCCCAAGCCTATGAGTGTTCTTCTTATTGGTGTACCTCTTCCATCTTCTGCATTTTTGCAACCCCTGTGAGTTACTTCCTTTTGGATTTTTCATCTACAATCTGCCAGAGTACCGTGTTACATCAGTTACTTTCTTACATTACTGTCTCAGTCCTTTCTGTCATCTTACATCTGGAAGAGCTAGTCCATCACTATTCCTTCAGATTTCTGCTGAGGAGCTACAAGAGCTGCCTTACACAGAGCTAGATCATTGGACCATCTCACTCAGCAGAGTTGATTCCGAATGGCAGTGACTCTTCAAGGTTTTAAACAGAAATTTTCCTTTGCCCTTTCTGGAGATGCTGGTGATTTAGAGCCCAGTCTTGAGCTCTGCACGCTGGTTTAGCACTGGCACACACTATCGCTTCGCACCGGTCTAGCACCAGAACTAGCTCAGCATGACCTTGCACTGGGCTAGTGCTGGTGGAAGCCAGTGCTCCACTGCTTGGTAGCCGACCAAAAAATGGGGTGGTGGAAATGGGTGGGGGCATGGGGGGGAGGCAAGGAAGAGGCATACCGGGGCAGGAGGAAGTTGGGAGAGGGTGGGGAAGAGGCATGCCGGGGGAGGGAGCAGGGCAGGAGGAGTGTGGGACTGGTGGAGCTAGCTCCACCAGACCTTGAGCTCCATGTCAGGCTATGCAGTCCAACAGAACTCTTTGATTCTGTGGCAGCTCCAGAGCTGCCGCAGAATTGAGTAGCCTCCATTTCGAGGCTACTTTCCTTACCTGGGGGAAGGGGACAAATGTCGCCTTGCCCCAAGGAGCTGCTGGTGGCTGCCTGGTTGTGCTCTGGATGCTGCAGCAGCCACTTTTGCTGCCACAGCAGCCCTACACTCCAAGCAGCTCAAGATTGGGCTGTTATTCTGGAACCTTCTGCTTACAAAGCAGATGATTGTTCACTGAACTATGGACTCTCTCTATCCCATTAACTCTCTGTACCTGCATCTGTCCATGGTTTTCACCTCTACCTTATTGCCACTTCACTGGTTGTCTCTTCCTGCTACAAGGAGGAACACTAACATACAGCAGTAGCTACAAGAGTGAGTTGTGAGCCAGAAAGTTCCTTGTTCCAATAAGGTCTCAGTCATGAACTGATTAGCTGATCTTGGACAAACCATATATCTCAGCCACTTGTCTTTGCCACCGTATCTTATCTGCAGTATGGAGTTAATAATGCTGCTCTACCTTACAATGATGCTGCAGGTATTATGAAAGGTATGTGGAAAGCTTTGAAAATACGTATAAATACCATGAGTGGATTCTAAGAAGTGCATGCAGAAGTTCTCACATGGAACCACTTCCTGGTCTCTTTCCTCTGCTCCCCAAAGGTCTGGGAACCCTTTGGTATGGAGTGGTATGGGAGATGGCAGGCAGGGAAGAGAAAATTCCTATATATTTTGCAAATACATGCTGCAGTAGCAGAAAGAAGAGACTTTGGGGGAGTACAGAGGTTAGTTGTGGGGATAAAGTCCACAAACGTTCCCTTGTGGAAACTTCTTTCCATGCACACTTCCTGGGATCTTATGTATTAATAAGACTACAAGCTTGAAGGCTAATCTAACAACTAGCTTCTGTGGCATTATATATTCTCAGTGAGGTTGCCACATCCCAGGTTCAAGACTACATCATGGCAGGAGCATTTTTTATTTGTGTGGCACTGTTTTTAAATCAGCAGATACAGTCTCTGAATCAGGACCTCACAACTCTCATCCTCAAAGGTATGTGTGTAAATATGAAACTGCCCAATGGTTAAAATAAACAGCTTAGTGTCTTCCAAAATAAGGCAGAATACTAGGGAAAGATTCTTTCCTCTAGTAGCCTCCATATTATGGATTATTCCCCTCCCCCACCATACGTGTACCTGGTCCCTTATTTAACATATTTTAGCATAAAGCGAAAACTAAATTATTTATATAAGCCTTCGGTATAGATTGCAGTGATGCTGCTGCATTGTTATAATATTATCAACATTTTACAGCCTATCCTATGCACATCTATTCATTAATTTCAGTTGGCTTACTCCTAGGTTAGTGTATAGAATTTCAGTCCTCATTTGATTCTTGTATTGGAACTGGTTTTTTAATTCAGTGGGTTAAATCCCAAGTACTTCTCCCATGAATGGAAGAAGCCATGTAAGCAGGGGGATATTTGTTAACCTTTCTTTATTTTCCTACCCCATGCCCCCTAAAATTTGCTCCAGACGGTCTCCCCAAACTTCAAGATATAGTTTGGGGGCATGGCGGACTGCAGAGGGAAAGGGGGATTCGCTCTTTCCACCTCCCCTTGAATGAATGAAACCTCTTCTGTTCACAGAAGTACCAGTTGGGATCCAACCCTATATAAGCTGCTTTAGACATCAATTGTAAAGCAGGATATAAATCTTTTAAATTAAAGCACCCTAAAAACAGTCCTTGAAGGCCCAATAGTTACAAATTTACAGGTTGCCTTACAGTCTGAGCAATGAAGTCCTAAATACATGTGATAGTTTTCTCAATTAAAAAAATCTTTATTGTAATTCCCTCATACTATTTTGCAAAAATACATTTTATTTCTTTCTGACAGGTTTATAAAAACAGGATAAAATCAATCTTGCAGTCATCTGCATTGGTACTTATTGTCAGTGACTTTTTATGGAACAAACGTACAAATGGTTAAGAACTGAGATCTATACCAATGCATACCAGAGAAGGGTATAATTGTTTTCTTGTTGCAACCATTTTTTAAATAAACGGCAGTCATGACTGCTTACTGTGAATTATAAAGATGCACGGTTTTATTTAACTGAAACTGTAATGCACATTCAAATCGCATATTTTTTAGATCTGGTAAATCTGTAGATATATTCTGACATTTTCTGTCACATACATATGTAGGGACAATCCAGTCATTTCGTTTTATTAGTCCTTTAAGGCACATTCAGCAGGTGTTTGTATTCACATTTGGCTTTGGTCCAGCAAATCCTCTAACTGCACATCTGTGGCTGCTTATTCGGGTAAATGAGTATCCAGTGTCCCAACCATATCCTTTTCATGTCCATAGGCTTCTGCAACATGTATTGTACTGATGGTGTGTATGGTGATGTTATGTCCTGGCACTAACTGTTTACCAAGTACATGGCTGGTTTGGGTTAATTTGCTTGGTAAATCGTAACAGCCAGTCTCTGTGATGTCCCCAGTCCATTCTTCATGGAAACTGTAAAACAAAACAAAACAAAAAACACAAAGAAAGTATTTTTATTTAGCGGAACTATAGCCTGGATTTCTCTTAGCAATTGATCTATTTTTCCTGTGGTAATAAAGCAGATCACAGTCAATAGAACAGCTGGTGCATGCTGTTTTTACTAGTATTTAACTTGACTTTAGAACCGAACAGTGTGCCAGGTGCTGTACAAAAAAACAGAACCTAGACCAGAAAACAAAACCCACATTTATTAAAGTTGTCAAGGGTCTGGCAAGAAACTGACAGAACATACCAAGATCCAGGTCTACAGAGCTTGTGTCTTGAGTACATTTCTGTACTGCAGCGAGTCATGGACTCTTCATTCACAACAGGAGAGGAAAATGAACGCTTTCCACATGCGCTGCCTCCAACGCATCCTCGGCATCACCTGGCAGGACAAAGTTCCAAACAACACAGTCCTGGAACGTGCTGGAATCCCTAGCATGTATTCACTGCTGAAACAGAGACGCCTGCGTTGGCTTGGTCATGTCGTGAGAATGGATGATGGCCGGATCCCAAAGGATCTCCTCTATGGAGAACTCGTGCAAGGAAAGCGCCCTACAGGTAGACCACAGCTGCGATACAAGGACATCTGCAAGAGGGATCTGAAGGCCTTAGGGATGGACCTCAACAAGTGGGAAACCCTGGCCTCTGAGCGGCCCGCTTGGAGGCAGGCTGTGCAGCATGGCCTTTCCCAGTTTGAAGAGACACTTTGCCAACAGTCTGAGGCTAAGAGGCAAAGAAGGAAGGCCCATAGCCAGGGAGACAGACCAGGGACAGACTGCACTTGCTCCCGGTGTGGAAGGGATTGTCACTCCCGGATTGGCCTTTTCAGCCACACTAGACGCTGTGCCAGAACCACCTTTCAGAGTGCGATACCATAGTCTTTCGAGACTGAAGGTTGCCAATACAAGGGTCATCATGTGTAACACTGGGACAGTTGTATAAAGTGATGCAAGGGTCATCATGTGTAACTCTGGGGCAGTTCCTGCCGGGGGGGGGGGTCCTCTGCCAAAGAGCAACTCCCCTGGCTCTTCCAGAGACACAGATTCTTCAGGTGACCCAACTCATTGCAGCAGAACCATCTCCTTCCTAATAGTTATCCTTGGTCCATTAAGATATTGGAGAGATGATGGGATTTGCATTCAAGATGCTGCTGTGGCTTCCTGTTGTAGTTGTTGCTCTTCCCATAGCAATGGTGCTATCACAGACATAGATTACTGCTTCTCCAGTTCTGACTCTCAATGATCAGGGCAACATGGCCCACATCTCCTATGTTGTTTTAGATTATCTGCTCAAAGAGAGTTACTTTTACATATCCTTTACCATGTTAGCAGAGTGAGAAAGCTACCATTTTTGTATCCCTTGATGGTCACAGGTGTGATGGTGAATTTGAAGTGCAGGAGTTCATCATGACTCTCCAGCACCTCATAGCCATGCCCCACTAAGACTATGAAACAAAAAAAATCAACTTTAAATGACTTCACTAGAGTATTTTCTTCTGCAGCACACTCCTACATTGAAACTTACTATACTTCATTTTGAGATCCAATTCATTTCAACCCAGACTCTTTAGAATGGGTTGCAACAGTTAGAAACAAATGTACAAAAGCAGAAAAATGGAATTTAAAAATATATCAAAAAATATAAATAAGGAATATTAGAGTGGTGGCCTCTGCGAGTTTACTTAGAATAAAGCAAGTTCATCAGGCCTTACTCCCAGGTAAATATGCACAGGATTGAAGCCTTAAGCCATTTCTGCCCAATGTTGCATATATGCAGCAGGACAAAATGTGTCCACCTGTGGGCCAGGCAAAAATGGATTTAATGTAAGATTAAATACCTACAGTATCTCAAGCAGTCCTTGGGAAAAGCAATAGCCTAGATATCAACTTATGCTCCTAGGCAAATTTCTCCGTTTGCCTCCTGCTGAGCTGATGGTTCTTCTTTGGTAAGGTCCTTTAAAAAGGATGAACTTGAGCATCTCTGATGACATCACCATTCCTGCTGTAGGACAAGTCCTGGAGATCTACTCCCCCTTAACTGCACACCTGTTGATGCCAGAGATACTGCTGCCCTCATAAAAATTTGACATAAGGGAGTCATTTTTAGGCCCATCTCTGAGCAAAATTCCAGAAACATACAAGATCACATTTCCTGCAACAGCATGCAACAAAGTTCATTTCATGCAACAATCAATTAGTTTTCAATCAAGGTGTCATGCAAACCATTAAAATCATGCTAAAAGGGGCCTGACCCATACCTCCATAGAAGATAAGTTTCACATTTCACCTTTCTCTTACATTAGCTTAGTATAGTGAAAGAGGAAATCAATATATTTCAACAGAAAGAAGAGTGGAGATTTGCAGACTGTCTTACTGATTGTCTTACTAGTCAACAACAATGCATTATAAAATGTTCAGTTCCAAAACAGGTACACCGAGAAAGAGCAAGAAAATCAAAGAATAACGATTTTCTAATCTAGAGTAATGAAATTTGCATCCAATATAAAAATGTTACAGACTTACAAAGGCTGTGGGGAAGGGGGGACCTGATGTAAGTTATATGTGACATTTTGCTGAACACCAGATGTTACCAAAGGCATATGATTTGGGAAGGGTACTACATACAAAATTCAATTTCATTTTAGGTAATCACAAGTGTTTAGGAGTCAAACTGAAAGAACAGAGGAGGAAAAGAGGCAGGAAGACAAAAAATTACTTGAGAGAAAAGGTGTGGTTGTTGGCTACACTGATATCCGATTGCTGGATGATACATAGTTTTCAATTTCAAGGTCTCTGTCAGGAGAGGACGTTAACAGTGTCTTAATAATGCCAAAAGAAAAGCCTGCTCAGATAGACAGTAGTTTTGTTCGGCTTTTTAACTCAGTGTACTGAAGGCTGAGCTCGCTTTCCAACTCCTATAACTGATCCCGCAGTGATATTGTTCTTTGAAGCTTTACATTACAGCAAGGGCACCAACACTCTTTTGGAGGGATTAAAATAAAACCAAGTGTATCCAGGTACTTAGAATGTAGCTAGGCATCGACTGCATGCCCCCAAGGACAAGATACCAATGCCCCGGTTCTCCAAGATATACTCTAATTGGCTCAGATAAGAATGACTTTGACTCAATATAATTTGTAATAGTCACTTATCCATTATGTCAGAGGTAGGCATAGATGCTGTAAGCTGTGGAGAGCAGGAAAGGACCATGTCCCCAAACATTTTCACTCCATCATAAAAAACAAAAAAGTTTGTTGTCCCCCAGTCACTCCCCAGTCACAATGGCCCCCTATAGTATCTTATCTCTCTAGGAATGTACAATTAAACACAGCAGTCACATCACATTGTGCAATTATATCCCAGTGAAATCAGTGAAGCTTTGGTACGTAGAACTTTGTGCTGAGTTATGGTCAATGTGTGTGTTATAGAAAGTTGCCCAACCAACAGGGCAATTCATGTCCATCAAAACTTACATCCTTAATACAGTTTGATCTGTTAGAGATTAGCAAACCTCACTGTATGCTGTAGTCACACTTAACTAGTATGCTGCAACCAGTCACATCCCAATTCACATTAAAAGATGCATCTAACCCAGTGGTTCCCAAACTGGTGGGTCACGACCCACCAGTGGAACCAGAAGCAGGGCATTTCCCCTTAAGAAGAGTGGCCCTGCCCCAATGGCAGCGACAGTGCTGCAGAGATCACAGTGCTGTTGCTGCCAAGGGGCTTTTTTAACTTACCTGGGGGACAGCACTAGACTCCTGCAGGGTCCTAGAGGCTCACAGCCCCCTCCGATCTCCCTCACAGCTGGTTTACAAAGCCCTTATCTCCGATCGAAAGGTACTTCCAGTTTTTGAAGAAAATAGGAAGTAGCTTTAGATCGGAGATAAGGGCTATGCTGTTTACAGCAGCCACAGAGGAGATAAGAGGGGACTATGAGCTTTCAGGACTCTGCAGGAGGCCAGCGCTGTCTCCCAGGTAAGTTAAAAAAAAAAAAAAAGTTCTTTGGCAGGCAATGCTGTGATCTCTGCTGCACTGCCACTGCACTCTCCCGGTCCCCATCCCCCTCCTCCCTGCCCATGCAAACATTTACCTGGTTCCCAACTCCCCTATGGGAACCTCTGATTATCCAGTTCCATGGGATTTGGATAGCACCACAGCATGAATGGTAAAGTGCAGCTGAACGTGAACCAACAGCAGCAATGCCTAAGAAGACTGCAGACCCATGTGGATGTCACATGTAAAATTAGCAGAATGGTCTCCTATGATTTTGTTGGCATCCACAGCTCTGGTCTCAGTTTGCACTCCTCTATTCATTATCTTTTTCAGAAAAGGAAAGACAAATGAGCAGCAATGGATTTCAGATATATCAACTATATTCTCCTTTGTGTTGTTCTTGGCCTGAAGGGATAATACTGTTAATAAGGCTTGCAAGAAGGACTCTTCATCACAGTAGGACATTGCAAGTATGCTCTTCTTTTTCCTGTCTGATGTTGAAAATTGCTTTACCACCCTGAAAGGGTTCAGTGGAAATCTTCTCTTGTTTTAAAATACACACTCAGTAGCAATAATGCAGCTATTATGAAAACAATAATGGCTTCTTTATGAAAAAGAAGACTGACTGAGTACGTTTGCCATATTCAGATAAGGAAAATATAACAACCTGATGATAAATATGGATAGAATTTTTTTCTTAATCAAAGGGTCTGAGAAGCATTACGTAGGAAACAGAGGATACAATTATACCCTTTTCACAGAGACAAGGCTGGAAGAGAAAGGAATGGAGTTTCTTCAGCTGACAAAGCAACCCACTGTCACACTTCAGACATATGACTGGTGGTATTTTCACAAACCACAAACCTAGCCTTGAATTAGCCTTTCACAGCACTGCCAGCAAGCTGCAATTACAATGAAATGGCAAAGAATCGCTGATTTGCTCGATCCTTTAGGAGGCTCCCCCCCCCCCCCCCGCTTTGTAGACATGGCAATCATTTCGAACTCAGACAACTGGTATACAATAGGCTTCTGGAGAAATTATTGCTTCACATGGAGGTTTTGCAGCCTACATAATTGCTCTAAAATGTCACTATAAATTTCTAGGATTAGATCAGGTTAATATAATAGCCACAGAAACATTCCTCATTTCCCAATCTCCATTCTAGGAAATAGTTTAAAAATCCAAGAGAAGCAAAGCTCTCCATCTTATTAGTAGCCAAGAATGGCGATAACAAAATAAAAACACATTAACACTGCTTTCTGCACTTAGTTATTAATAATTTTTGTGGAGAACACATGATTTAAGGCCGTGAAATAAGTTCTACAATATTACAAGGAAGCATCCTCCACTGCAGAACACTGAAAGTGAGCTTTTGAAAGGTAAGAAAGGTTTGAAAGATAGATCATATATTAAACTTTGCAGAGGCTTGCTAGTGATGTCAACCAACATACCTTCCACTTTGCCCTTTCCCTCAAATGAGGCCATTGTGGCAGTTAACATTTTCACTGAGAAACTAATTTTTGAGACCTAGGTTTTTCCATGCCACTTATTATGTTGTTGAAATAGGCAAAACTATGAGTTCTTAAATCCCATCAGGCACTTTATAACAACCCTAAATCAATTCAACTTCCACAGGGGTAGCCAAGTTAGAGCCCAATCCTATCCAATTTTCCAGGGTTGGTGCATCTATAGCAATGGGGCATGCGCTGCATCCTGCAGTGGGGGGACAGTCACATAGGCCTCTTCAAGGTATGGGAGCATTTGTTCCCTTACCTTGGGGCTGCATTGCGGCTGCACTGGAGCTGGAAAGTTGGATAGGACTGGGCCCCTAGTCTGTGATAACAAAAGCGACAGCCCAATCCTAACTTGTGTCAGCTCAGCCAAGCTGCACAGCAGCAGAAAGCAGCTGGAGGTCTCCTTGGAGAAGATGGATATTTTCCCCCCTACCCCATATCAAAGCCCAGCTTGTCCTATGGGGCTTCTAGGAACCACACCAACTATATAGCTGGTGCAAAACTGGGAAGCCTTTTAGGCACAGAAAATGACTCAGAAGATATAATGCCAGAAGGGCCGGGCAGCGGGTTAGGGTACAATGGCAGAAGTAGGCTGATCCCACCTCCTCCTGAATCTGATCCGCCTCCCCACACGCAGAAATGCCCCTCCCCCATCCACCACCCAGCGCAACCTTACCTGCGCCATCCGGCAGAAAGCCTGAATGAGCCATCAGTGGGATGACACAGGCCTCCCCGCCAGCACAGACTCCTCTCTGGGTGCCATAAACATGCTTTATGACATGTTCATGACACCTTTGGCCGCTGCACTGACCAAGGGCGCAGTTAGGATTGCGCTGCGAGTGCCATATAACAAACTGCTTTACAGACTTTCCTCAAATAAGAAGTTACAGACTGCACTGCACATCAGTGAGTTCAAACCAAGGGCTGGATCCAATCCTATATGTCTTGATACTGAGAAACAAAGTCATTAATTTTGACTAGCTTCCCTTTCTAGAGGTTTAACCCTTTCTGTAACTGAAACAGCAAACATTTCTATGGCACTTTAAAAAAAAAAGGTTAAACAACTTTTTCGTATTTTACAATTCTTATGGCTTTCGATCCAATTACTGCCAAGAAATTGTTATTTTCCTCAATATTCACTTTGTTTGTTTTCATCAAATGGGCCACTTGCCAGTTAGATGAATTTTCTAAACACACACATTGGTAAAGCACCCTGAATTAGCATTTCAGAAGCAATGGTACTATATTTCAGTACTTCAGAAACAGCAGCTAAAATATCCTGCAAAAACTTCTGTGGGAGGGCACCAATTAACAAACCTGTAAAGAGATTTTTCATGGTAATAAGTACCAGCTGTGCTAACGTACAAGAGACAGCTTCTCGCACCTAGTCAAATATATAGACTTTTTTTTACAGCTCACCCAGCAATTAGTTCACCTAGCCAGTAACATCTTCCCATTAGCATCTGAGTATAAAACAGTCACTGACAAACTGAAAATGTTCCTTTTTGCCTTCTAAGGGTAAGGTAGTATGCATTTTTGTGAAACTAACACATTTCCCCCAAGAACACCCATGCCAGGAAATATTTAGTTGTCATAACACTGAGGGCCAAACTAGGCTTGATAAAGGAGGTCTGAGGTAAGATCTCTCTCTCTCTCTCTCTCTCTCTCTCTCTCTCTCTCTCTCTCTCTCTCTCTGTAAAAGCAGATCTGTGTGCATGTACAGTATTTTCTTCCATCTGTGGCTAATAGCATCTTTGGAGCATTTCCACTGGAGAAACTATTAGAGGAAAGAGTGGAGAGGGGGAAAAAAAAAAAAAAGAACAGCTCTGTGGCCCAAATCATAATTATTACTCCTCCACTACCTTTAGGCACAGAAGATGACTCAGAAGATATAATCACAGATCTCCTACAACGTGTCTAATTTGGTGTTGAGATTTGTCTGCTTGTTGAGCAGATGGGACTGCAAACAGAAAAAGGTTTCTTGGGTTCCCCATGTTTTTTTTTGTGTGCTTTCTTCACACCATTTGCATTTATTGCTTCGGGATGTAAAAATTTGTTTAAATGGCTTTTTACCCTACCCTACCTATTTTGAGTGCTAGGGCACTCAAAATAAACCCTACTTCCAGATGATGGGCAGGCAACACATTGGATTAGTATTTATCAAGGACAACAAGGATGCTTGATGTTGGGAAGTGTCTGGCTTCCAAAGACACCTGTCTTTTCAGGAAGGGGCCTACTGTAAACCCAGGAAGGGATTTACTTTGGCAAATGTGAGCGTAGCAGAGACTCCCATAAAATTAAGCTATTTTGCTCCAAATTTTAAGCCATGTGGGCAAAAGTAAAGTGATGATTCTGGGAGGATTGCAACCTTGGAAGTAATGTGCAAAGATGATGCTTCATTTGTTGTTGTCCAATTTCATTTGCCATATAATGGCTTCAGGTTTCACTTACTGTAGTAGTTCCTCTTTACTGCCTTGCTGTTAACAATAATTTGTATGCTCAGGATGATGGAAAAGGTTTGACTCTCTAATTCACTACACAACAAATATCCCTTAAGTGACATACAATGCTGGCATCTCATTTGTTAAGTTCAAGTTCATTTATCACATCCTGTGCTGCATGAGATGCCATAAGACACCCAGTGCATAAAGACCCACATACAAGAATTCATCAACAGAGATTTACTACATGACCAAAATATATGATATACATCCTTGTATTAAGATACGTTTGTTATTTTTGGTTAATGGGCCATTGCTATACTTGAATACCTCTTCCAGACTAACAGTCCAAAACTATGAACCTTGGCCACTGGCAGACAGTCAAAGCTCCGCCACAGAAGGTAGGCCAGTGGGGGAGGCGGGATAGGGCACAGGGCAGTAACAGGGCAGGGAGGAGGGTGAATTGGGCCCAGGAAGGGGGTGGATTTGGCAGTGGCCCCACCCACTGAATCCTAACCTTCCTGTGCCTGATCCATCTGCATGGCTTAAAGCAGATGTGTGCCAACTACCAGGCTGGCACAGGTCCAAGTTGACCCACAGTAGCAGGTGAGACTTACTCTGGGGCAAGGGAACAAATGTCCCCTTACCTCCAGAGGCCAAAACCCCCCTATGGGTTACAGTGGTAGCCGCACTGGCAATGATGTACTGCTGCACAGGGAGTTAGGAATGGGCAGCCCAACACAACTGAAAACAGCTCAACTCAAATAGCTTCTTGCTTCTGATTCAAATAGCCTTTTTGAACTGACTCAACCAAACACAATTTGCTTACTGATGACTGAGACCAATCTTTAAGTCCACTCAAAAAATACAGCAGAAACTACAATCAGCAAAAGATGCAAGAGATCCCCTCTCATGTAGTTGTGGTCAAGTGTACACAGGCACCATGAGAAGGAGCATGTCTACCAGGGTATAAGAACATGAGAAGCAGTGCCGGTGCTACACGTTGACAAATCAGCTGTGGCTGAACATGTGGCAAAGACTGATCATAAGATGCATTTCCAACATACACAAGTAAGATCTATGTCTACCCAACACCACACTCGTGTTTACAGGGAAGTGATATAGATACAGGAACACTGTAATAATGTGAACAGAAAGGAGGAGACTTAGAGCATCAGCAGTGCTTGGCTACCAGCCCTTAAGAAATGCTAGGTTCCAGGAATTTGAAACAGGAAAAAAAATGGGTATTGGGAAAAAAGTGCATAGACCAGTGATTTTCAACCTTTTTCGTCTCATGGCACACTGACAAGGTACTAAAATTGTCAAGGCACACCATCAGTTTTTGGACAATTGACAAGGCACACCATGCTGTTGGTGGGGGGCTCATATCCCCCAGTGGTCCTATTAATGTACGAGTGACCCTCCAACAAATTCCTGCTGCACACTTGGGGACCAGTCACGGCACACCAGTGTGCCATGGCACAGTGGTTGAAAATGGCTGGCATAGATGTTTAAGTAACGCACGGTGAACAAGATCAGTGCACAGTTATTGTCTGTTGTTCTGGGGTCAGACAAACAGTCTGGGCTGAGACAAACAGTTTTCACCTCTAGTTCTTTGAAAATGCCCACCATAGTTGTGGGCGAAACATTAGGAAATGAAAATCTTCATAGACAATGGCCAACAAGCCTGAACAGTTCTTACTGCAATACTGACTCAACTTTCGTCTAAGACTTCGTTTTCCTCCCATATTATCTAGCTAGAGAAGGTGCAGATGTAGCAAATACACCAGGCTGCCTGGGAGCAACTCACCTGTGCAATTCTCCCCCCCCGCCCGTGATCGCCACTTGCGCCTCTTGAAAACGTGCCAGGGAAAACGGTGCTCTTTGCAAGGGGGCAGCAGGGATCGCAGTCTCTGGCCACTTGCTCCCTTTGCTCTAGGGCAGGGGACTCCAAACCCCAGCCCGGGGGCCAGATGCAGCCCACGGTGTGCCTCTATCTGGCCCATGGCCAGCCTCTGATCCCTGGTGCGCCTCTGGCCCAGCTGACCAAACACAACCAGAGTTGTGCTTGTGGGGTGAGGGGAAGGGGGTCCATTTAAGTGTGTGCTTTATTTCTTGGGCTGTGCTCATGCTTGGAGAAGTCCTGGACATTTGAGTCCATTCATTTATTCATTCACCTAAGTTCCATCTCAAATATATTTATTTAAACTTTAATATTTAATTTATTTTTCCAGCCCTCGACACTGTGCCAGGTACGTATTTGATGCGGCCCTTCAGCCAAAATGTTTAGAGACCCCTGCTCTAGGGCCTTGGAGGTGATAGGGAGAGGGTTGGGGGCAAGCAAGAGGAAGCTGAGGGGAAAGTGGCGAGCGAGCGGCCGGAGATTCAAATTGCTGCTCACGCCTCTTGGGAGGTGAGCGGGAGGGGGGCTGGGGGAGGATTTTTTTAATTTTTCAGTTTAAAAAAAAAACCCACATGTGTGATGTCACACCTGGATATGACACCACTTCTGGGTGTGCCGTGTGGAAGCATCATTTTTAACTTTGCCCCAAGCTTCAGGATGGATAGCTACGCCACTATCTAGCAATACTGAGTTTGTAATAAAGAGTAGGCAGACCTTGGCAAAAATGCTATTATGTAATGTGATCCTAGCTATAGGATTCAGCCTGCAAGAGGCTCCAATCCAGCTCTCTGACTTGCTGCAATGGGGCCTCTAATCCTGCTATCCAATTTGGTGCATCATCGCCCCACCCCCCAAGAGTGCCTGCCTGCAAACATGTATTGCTGTCAGCAGTCGTACACATGTACTTTAAATCAGCTGAGTGGTGGGAGAAGGAGGGCCCCATCCTATACATCATTCCAGTGCTGATGCACTCATGCCAATGGAATATGCACTACATCCTGCGATCGGGGGAGCAGCCACGGAAACCTCCTCAAGATAAAGGAATATTTGTTCCCTTACCTCAGGGCAGCATTGGCTCTGGGAAGCTGCATAGAACTGGGTCCAGCTTTTCTATAGCTGGCTGCCTCCTTATAGTCCAGGTGCTGGCACTGGCCACCTCCATGCTTGCCTCTCTCCTTTTTCTTGTAGAAGGGGCAGCTTCACCCCACCGGTCCTTGCCTACCTCATTGACCTCTCCCTCATACGGGGCAATGCTTGGCTGCTCTGCCAGTCCTGACCCTCTCTTCATCCTCTTCCAGGAATGTCTGGACAGTGATGAGTGTGATCGCATCTCCTGAGAAAAGTCTGCACTGACTGGTGGACACTGAATCATAGATTGCCAAGGGGAGCCCTGGTGGGATGCGCATGCTTTTTTGCTTACTCTTATGTGCGATTTTTGGTCTGGGGCAGGAAAGTGGATCATATTGGTTGCTTTTTTTAAGTTAATGCTTGCCTTCTTAGTTTTATGTGGAGTGGTGTGTCCTTTTTCAGGAGGGAAAGGTGGGGTATAAGTATTTTAGTAAATAAATGAATGTGTATGGTCCTCCATACACTGTCCATCATTCCATATGACCCTTGGGCCAAAAAGTCTGCCCACTCCGACCTAGCAGGAACTGAACCAAACACAATTTGCTTACTGAGATTATCTCCTCCAGCCTCTCCGCTTGCGATTTATGACAATGTGCACCTGCCTTTTACTCTTTGTCCTTTCTCCCAGCACTAGCAGCAAAAAGCAGAAGCGATACATCTGAAAGCACAGCATGGAACACGCTCCAGCTACACGGCTGCTATAATAATAAGAACAACTGCTACTGTTCTCGGTACAGCTATTCAACTCTGCTCCCTACCATTCTGAATAAATCTTCCCAGAGAAATTGTCATCTGCACACATTGCTATTTAGGGCAAGACTGTGGCACTTTTTATTCACACCAAATGAAACATATGACTAGTAAAACGGTTTCATATTTGTTTAACCTTAAATGAAAGTGAAGGATTAGCCCTACAGCTGATATTGCACTACCTCCTCCCCCCCACCAGCTGTCTGGGGCACTAACACTTGGCCTGGTCTGGCCTCTTAGCCAGATAGGAAGAGGGGTAATTGGAGTTAAGACAAAATGTAGTTCCTTCATGTTCCACAAAGGCAGCCAGAAGGTTGCACAAGGAAAATATGACCCAGGTATTTAACAGGTGAACTTCTGAAGCAGCGGTGTAAATTATATAGGCAGAAGTTTGCAGATGCTATCAAAACGTTTTCTCTATTTGCGTCACCAGACCAGGACACTGTAATTACATCAAATTACATCACTTTATCATCCCCATCAGATTTTGGACTTCTTAGTTGTGAAAGGGTGCATATCCTATCAAAACACCTGCCTCTACAAGACTATGCACCCCCCACAGTACATGCATCTTGTGGTCTAGGGGAAGTAAAAACCAATGTGTATGTAGGAATGAACGTGGGTGCAGCAAAATCCAACAAGAGTGCACATTCTGGTACTACACTAAATTTGGAGTCTCAATCTAGTTTTGATGAGTTAGTTCCAATGTATCCATAAGTGGAGCTTTTGTTTAATTTTGTGTTTTATATGCATAATCTAGAGGATTACTTACATATGCTAAAGTGGTACATATTAAATTAAAGCAGTGACAAGGTGTGTGGACGAGGTCTGAAAGGGCGAACACTGAGAATGATCAAAATATGTCATTATGCAACAAGGTTTTCCTACCAAAAACAATACACTTAGCAACAGATCAAATGAAAAGAGGCATTTTGTGACTCCTCAGGGATGGAGCGCATAAGCCAAAACTATGTATATTATGAAGAATGAATAGCGCTTGCAATCCTGGCCTCTGAATTGCCCGGTACCAGGACCATAGCTCCACCTCCCCCATCTGGTGGCCTTTGGAGGGCTGGGGAGGCCGCATGCAGCCTTTGGAGGCCTCCAGAAGGCTTCAAAACCCCACTTCCCATTTTCAACCAAAAAGCAGAAGTGAATCTTTAAAAGATTTCTGAAGCCTCCAGAGGGCCTTTAAATCTCACTTCCGGTTTTCAACCTCCTGGAGGCCTCAGAAGTCCACGTGCAGCCCCCCCCCCAGCAGCCCTTGGATGGGGGGGCAGCATGAGGGGCAAAGAAAGTGGCGCCGCCCCCAAAGGCATGGCACCCTGGGGTATTAGCCTCCTTGCCCTCCTGGAACACTACTAATGAATAGGTTTGGGTGACAATTAGAACTTTCAGTCATTTGCTAATGTTGAATGTTTTAAAATCAGCTTTGCACGTGCTGCGTTCATGGCAAGCAATCTTGTAAAAGCCATTGTGAAATGCAACACAGCACCATATCATAGCTATCCTACCTGCAGAAGCCTCGGTTGTCATATGCCATATTCTGCCCTTCACAAAATATTGACTTTTCCTTGATTTTCGTATTGTTGTTGTTATTCCTGCCTTTAGAACCAAAGTAAGCAGCTTGCATGTTTCCCAGTTCTTCAGTTCTTAGCTGGTACCACAGCTGCATATCTCTGTAAAAACAGGAGTGTTTTAAGTTGCGGCAGACATCTAATAGGTACCTCCAAATACATCTAGTATCAAATGTGACTGGTAGCCCAATCCTGCCTCTTTCCACTGCTTTGCATGGAAAATAAAGAAGGGGGACAGAGAGGAAGGGGAGGAGACTGCTGAGCTAGGGCACTGGAGAGTGGTAGGAGCAGAGATTGGCATATTATTGGGTAAGGGGGCAGTATTTGGCATCAGGAAGTCATGGGCTGGTCATGTGCACATGCATGCAGATACAGCCTGAAGTAGCCCTGGCCTTACAAGTCAGCCAAGTCAGGCACTGGCCAAAGGCCCACCTGGTCAGAATGACCCCAAACCTTCAGTGGTGGTGGCAGTACTGTGGCCAGGTGGGGGCACAATGGGAAGCTTAATACAGGGTTTTGCTTCAGAGCCCCCAGCAAGCCTGTGCCAGTATTGCATACACCTGTCTCTATAATAAGCTGTCTGTGGGGCACAGAGCATTTTCTAGTCCTGGCAATGCTCCGGGTGAATTGGGAAAACACACCAGAATATGTCCCAGAATCCTCAAGCTAATTTTAGAAGAAATTCCCTCAGGGAAAGAACTGTGAAAACTGAAATATATGAAACTGTAAAAATGTATTAGCTTGCCGTTCACATTTTCTTTTCTCATGACCTCTCATGACTGTTCAGCTTGGCTAAGGCAAGGATAATAATATATTTTTTTTTACTTTTGGCCCTCTTCTGCAAAATCCCATATTCTCAGAAGGCATAATAGTTTTTTTGTTTTTTTTTAAACTCAGTTGGTTTTTTAAACTGTTTTTTAGGTTTGATTATTTGATTGCTGCAAGCTGTCTTGCAGGCCCAAAGGTGGGGTGTAAATGGAATGAAGAAAATGCTGACATAAAGTCATCTCTTTGAATGCTAGGGATAGTCAGCATATCGTAGAATTCTACAGGACCAGCCTAAAAAAAATAAAATCTGGGAATCTCGAGAGAGAGAGAATGGCTCAAGTACAGCAATGCATGAGAAGACAGTCCAATAAATACGGGAGCAGTTAGCTGACACCATCAGCAGTACAGGGAAAGAACAAAGGAAGCGGAGAAGAGTTTCAAAGGAAGGGCACCCAGTCATGAAGAGAAGATGTGTGACATGAAAAGACAGAATTTGGAGTTCCATCAAAGAAATCAGTCTGCGTGGAGAGGGTGTGAAATCAGGACAGAACTCCTCGCTTTCCGACTCCCACTGCTGTTCATCTTTTCATCCGTTTCCAGCTACTGCTTCTGAACTTATCTGTCAGGAGGAGGTTTCACTGACATCAGAACCATTTCTGGAGGTCTAACTGAGAGCCACTGCAGACATCATATTCCTATACAGAAAGCACTTGCGGCTAAAAGGAGCGCGCAACTCACGTGTAGACTTCCTGGGTTGTTTCACATGCCTGCTTTGCCACATCAATGAATATTAGGAACCGCAAGAGCTGTCAAGTGTGAAGTGGGCCTGAATCAGGAGGGCAAGTGGCAGGCGGTGTGAGCTTGTAAACTTTACACTGGCGAGGGGCAGAGGGGACTGACATGTGTATCAAGAGGTAGTCGTACTTGGAAGAGGGAGAACTGTCCACAGAGCTTGACTGACCAACTTTTAAATTCATTTAAAGTTAAAATAAAGGGGTGTTTCTTGTGATGTTCTTTATTTCAACAATCACAGTACAATGACCATTATGGTGCATTCTTGCTAGTGCAGAATGTAAGAATCAGTGGCGTCAGTGGAGTTTGCATCACCCAGTGCAGGAGGCCAGTGTATCACCCCTAGGATGGACCTCCTCCCATGCAGTGGACAGGGCAACGCTCCAGACAGTGGGTGTGATAATGTGCCATTGCCCCACTCCCACTGATTTTATGGCTAGAACTTTTGATAGAATAGAGATATGTCAACACGGTTTGTTTCATTGCATTCTGCATTAAATTACACTGATTGATATACAACGTGATGGTATTATTCAAAAATACCAAGACTTTAAAAATTTAGGCCAGTAGTTGTGTCACCCCTCTGTGCGTATCACCTACTGTGACCCCCCCCCCCCAAGCGATGCCGCTGGTAAGAGTTCACCTCTTGGATGGAGCTGGTCTTTTGTAACATGCATTGCCAATACTTCTCCAGCTGCACTGACAGTCGATATGTTTCTAAGCCCAAATCAAGGTTCTGGTTAGTCTAAATTACTTGGGCCAAAAGTACCATTCACTCCATATAAATGCCTATTCTTCAGGGATGTGCCAGAGTCAAGTCATGAGCCTCCATTCTCCTTCACTCGAGTCACAAACAAGTCACAACGGGCAGCCATTGCAACTCATCCAGAGGCATTTTTAGTCATTTTGACTCAAGTCCAAGTCTTATCGAGAAGCAATCAAGCTGCGAGTCAGGCAGAAAAAACTGAGGTGCTAGTGGGTGTGTGTGTATGTCAGAATTCTCATTTAACACTGTCCTGGTGTTCCCTCCCATCTGCCACCAGTGATGTGTTGAAGTCCTTCACTTCAAATGAGTCATGTGTTTGGAAGACAAGGCAAAAAGAGAGCGACAAAGGGTGCAATCCTAACCCACGCTGGAGCAGGCAAGCCAGGAGGCTTGCACTGCATCCAATGCGGGATTGCAGCGAGCAGCAGCTCAGCCATGGGCGAGGGGAAGCACTTCCCCTTACCTGTGGGTAAGGGCTGCACGCCCCATGGGTCTCCTCGAACCTGCACCACCTCTGGAGGTGGCGCAAGTCCAAAGAGAGCGGAGCAGCTTGAAGCCGCTCCACTCGCCCCGGGGATAGGGGTTGGGATCTGGCATAACCACCAGGTCCCAGCCCCGCCCCCGGCTCCCCGAGCACCTGCCCCCGGGCCCGCCCTCCCCCGCCCAGTAACGCCCTCTCCCACCTCCTCCCCAAGCCCACCTTTGCCACTTATGTCGGCGCGCTCGCACGTTTGCGACCCTCAAGGGCCACCTATACCGGCTTAACCGCTGGTTAGAATTGTGCCCTAAGATGATTACTGGGCTGGGGCACCTTCCTTATGAGGAAAGGCCATGGCGTTTGGGCCTCTTCAGCCTAGAAAAGAGATGCCTGAGGGGGGACATGATTGAGACATACAAAATTATGCAGGGGATGGACAAAGTGGATAGAGAGATGCTCTTTACACTCTCACATAACACCAGAACCAGGGGACATCCACTTAAATTGAGTGTTGGGAGGGTTAGGACAGACAAAAGAAAATATTTCTTTACTCAGCATGTGGCTGGTCTGTGGAACTCCTTGCCACAGGTTGCGGTGACAGCATCTGGCCTGGATGCCTTTAAAAGGAGATTGGACAAGTTTCTGGAGGAAAAATCCATTATGGGTTACAAGCCATGATGTGCATATACAACCTCCTGATTTTAGAAATGGGCTATGTCAGAATGCCAACGCAAGGGAGGGCACCAGGATGCAGGTCTCTTGTTATCTGGTGTGCTCTCTGGGGCATTTGGTTGGCCGCTGTGAGATACAGGAAGCTGGACTAGATGGGCCTATGGCCTGATCGAGGGGGGCTGTTTTTATGTTCTTGACGTTCCTCTTCTATCACAAGGAAAGGCCTTCTCCCCTCTGCTTTCCCCTCCTCCTTAGCCCCCTCCTTGGGTTATCATTTTCCTATTGCTAGAATCTCCTCTCTCCTCTATAAGGCTTCTCCTTCTCCCCTCCCTTGCCCAGAAAAAATCAGGCCATCCATTCAGCCAATAAATTGTCCAATCCTTCCAAGCTGAAAAAAAGAGTCCACTCTCCCCATGTCCTAGAACCCTCTTCTGGTTCCTCCCCCCAGCCTCATACAGCCTTCACCCCCCCCAGCCCTGCTTCCCAGAGCAAACCTACTCTCCTTAAACTAGCTGACTGGTTTGGATGTCAGCTTCCAGAGTGCCCACAAGGTCTTTTGGGGCAATGCAGAAGTGGCAAAAAAAAAAAAAAAATAGTAAGCCCATAATGACGAGTCTCTGTGACTTGTGCATCTACAAGTCATGACTCTTTTCAGGTAAAAACCCTAAGTCACAAGTCAGAGACCAAGTCATTGGTAGGGAGCCTGGAGTTCCCACAAGTCACAAAAGATATATGTTTTCGTGACTCGAGAGTCTGTGAATCATGAGTTCCCATTTCTGCTATTCTCTTAAGCCATCAAGAAAGATGCATATCACTGCCCTAGGAGAAGTAGTGAATGTGCACATGGAAGAGGGCCTTTCCAGCACCCACATTAAGAAATCCCTGCCCCAGGAGATGTGCTTAGCTGCAACTGCCTTTGCATTCCAACAGTGTCTGAAAATCATCCTGTGTAGTCAGCGGTCAATGTGTTGCAAGTGTGTGACTTACATGCTTTTATCTTGCTCTCTCTGTTTTTGTTTATGTTGTATATATTATTGTGAACTGCTTTGAACAATAAGAAAAAAGCAGAATAGAAATATTTTAAAATACATATTTGTTTGGTCTTTCATTTAACTGAGAAATGTAATTCAATTCCCATTACCTGCTTGCCTGAACAAGATATTCAGCAACCTGTGCTGCTGTCACTGACTGCTTCCAGCTGAAAAATAATCTCAGTTAGTTTTATGGCTGCCGTCACTTGTGTTCTGATATTAAATCTCTTCAGTCAGGATCTGCCCTTAAAAATGCTGCTGCCTGAAGTGGAAAACAAAACAGCACGCCCTCCCACCAGAGGCTCCTAGCCTGTATTTGAGGAACTTAGCACTGATTAACTACCCTTTACACACAATACTTAATGTGTAATGAATGGACAGATTTTCTCCTCAGATAACTAGGGTGGGTAACAAAGGAAGAACTCCTTGCTGTTTTTGCTATAAAAGGCTAACAGGGCTACTCAACAGCTATTTCTCCCAGAGGTGGTCAGTGCCTATTTTAAGTATGATGTCTGGCTTTAAGAGCAGAACCAAAGATGGGAACGCTGTAGGTTTTCTAAATATTCCAGAAAACTACTCCAGAGCAAGAGATCTTGTGTTCACTGCTGGAGGGTGGAAAACTTCTGTTCCACAGGCCTTTCATCCTCATTTTCGGGGTCAGAAGCTCCCTACTTTAAACACTCTGTTTTTTAATAATTTACAATGCAATCCTATCTTGCTCTGGAACAGACAAGCCAGGAGGCTTGCACTATATCCAGCGCAAGATAGGGCTGCAAAGTGGCTCAGGCAAAAGTAAAGGGAAACTCTTCCCCTTACCCCTGGGTAAGCCACTGCAGCCCCTATGGGTCTCCTCGGACTTTGAGGAAAGCGGAGCAGCTTGAAGCCACTCCACGCTGTTTGAGTATGGGGGATAGGATCCAGTTTAATAGCCGGATCCCAGCCCCACGTTCCACCCACCGCCGGGACAACCCTCCGCCTGCCTTCCCTGGAATGCCGCCCTCCTGCTTCCTTCCCGCCTCCTCCCCACCCACCCCAGAGCCTTGTGTCAGTCGAGCTCAGCCAAAGCAAGGCTTGTTCCCTCCGCCGGCGGAGGTCGAATTCAGCCTCTGCAGGCCAGCGTGCCTCCACAAGCTGGCCAACTCTTGAGGAAGTGCAAACATGCCTTATGACACATTTGTGACCCTCCTGGGCCAGAGCAAGGGACTTGCGCCTGCCCAAGGGCAAGTCAGGATTGTGCCCTTACTCGATCATCTCTGTCAATACCTCCCTCCTCCTCTATCCACACTTATTCCAGGTTGTTGAGAAATAAAAATCAAACAATATGCTGAAGTTTGTCTTCACAGTTTGTTTACAACTGTCACAAGTAGTTTGCTTGGTGCCAGTAGTTTCAGCCGAAAACAAGTTCCTCAGGATTTTCAAAGCAGAGCTCATAAGCTTGGGGACATCACTAAAAAGAGCTTCCTCGTCTTTTCACTGTCTACTATCATGTCCAGGATCTTAACACAGGACTTTGTGTGACCGTGCAGTGAATATTTCTTGTGGCTGCTATTGACATGTAACAGAGAATGAAACACACACTAGGGCTACGGTTGACAACCAAAGTGAGGGGGCTGAATACCTGCCTGGTTTTCTTGCTTTGGAGCTGGTGGGAAAACATATCCTTTCTAATGGCAGAACAGCTGCCCTGAAGTGACAGGATATATATACGAACAGAGAAAAAGGAGGAGGACTTGGGCAGAGAGGGACATTTCTGTTTCAGTGACCTTGACCATGACTGGACAGAATGGTTCAAATATAGTCTTCAGGATAGCAATAGTAGGGAAATGACAGTTGGTACGGGAGAGGCGGGGGGAACAGGAGCGGTGGCCTAGCTCTGGTTACTGTATCTGATATGGTCACCAACTGTGGATCTTACACATCACTGCCTCAGATCAGCAGTTAACAGGATTATCCTCTAAGTATGCTCCGAGTTCCTGGTTTGATTCATACAACCCATTTTGGAGGTTAAAGATTCTCCAAATCAGGATTTTTCACTTCCATAACCATGTGGTAAAATGGCCTTATGAAACTGCCACCGTGTGGAAAGATAAATTGCCACATCTTTTTAAAACGTTTCCTGTCCAGTCTTGTTCAGAACATAGCAGCACACAATCCTGCAAGACATGAGGGCACTTCCACAAGACTACCTTTCCACTTGAATTATGGAGGGGAAATTTTGTTATCGGTTGACACATCACTTCAAAAACACATTTCTGTGAACGTGCCTGAATTCATCCATGACTAAAAAACAAATTAGCAGACACAGGGGTATGATATGCTTGGTTTCTCATTTAGCTGAACCCTTCAATGTTCCCCCTAAAATTTTTGTAGCTTGACAAACGTGACATACCTTTGAGCTCTTCTTCTCTCACTTTTCTTAACACATTTAATAAGACAGCAGGTTAAAAAAGCCATAGACATCAGCAGAATAATGGCACAGCTGACAATGGAAGCAATCACTGCAACTTTGAATCCAAAGGTTTCGTATTTGGATATGGCTGTAAAAAAAGCAAACACAGACACAGACTGACATCTGCAATGGTATCTACCTACTTCATACGCCTGCTAATAATCCGCTCACTTTCGTACGCACTGGCAGTTGGAGTGTTTCTGGCTTCACTTCAATCCAGGAACATTGCAGAGTAGACTATTTTAAACTGTCCTATTTATAAGTTAGCAACAAAATCCTTATGAGTAACTTGGCACATCAGCAATTAATCCTGCATGATGCAGGCACAAACAAAAAAAGGAGGGGGTAACAATCTCAGGATGTTAGGAGTGCATGAGCTATGACCTGCCAAGCCAAGCAAACCCTCCTAGCCATATACTGTGGTCTGCTCAGGACTTGACCATTTCCCTTTTCTAGCAGTCCCAGACAGGCAAAAAACCCCTAACAGGTGACTTGTTAACCCATCATATATGGATGGCTGTGTTCGCCATGGTGGGTCACAAGTCATGCAAACCTGAACCAATAAACTCATGTACTACAACACTTTAAGCAAAGCAAAAATTTCAATATCCTTGAAAGGAACATATATCTTGGCAGATGAGTTAATGGTTACAGTGCCTCTGTAAACTAATTCCTTACTTGGTAGACAATATTTAATGGTTGTTTCTGTATGTAGCACACATACAACACCAGGGCTGGTCTTCCTGCTATTTGATGCTTCGCTGCTGCCGCCCAGGGCAAACTTTTTCTGCAGCAGGAGGTGCAAGGGACTGTCCTTGATGAGTGCCATCTGTGTTGACATGCTGAAGCTACTTAGAAACAGCAGGGAGGATAGGAAGGATCAAGAGCCAAACAACAGGCAAAAGTTTCCACTGATAGGAAGGAATTACTACTTTTAGAAGTAGGCTACCTCAGAATGCTGGAGGTATCAGAATGCAAAAGAGTGGCAACAGGATGCAAGTATCTTGCTGTCTTGCATGCTCCCTGAGGCATCTGGTGGGTTACTGTGAGATGCAGGAAACTGGACTAGATGAGCCCTTGGCCTGATCCAGCAGGGCTCTTCTTATGTAACTGCCCTGGTCTCAGGAGGAGGTGTGAGGCTTAGATGGGTGAACAGCCAGCTGATGCCCATTGTTGCTGTCTAAGAGGTGCAGAAAAGACAAGAAGGGAACTCAGCCATGGGACTGGGAATGGGAGAACCTCTCGGGGCTTGACAAAGCACCAGGATGACAGGATGAAGGAAGAGGGAGCTATTTGATCCAAGAGTTCCTGAGTGGGTGGGAACAGGGACTGGTACTTGAACAGAATGGGGCAGGGATGGGGGTATGACACTTCAAATAGCCTTATTTGAATAGGCATAAAAGAAAAAAAAAACCTGGTTTGTTGCTTGCCAATGAAAATTTAGTGGTATACAGTGTAGTATCATACTGTGAACAGTAGCACATGATAGCATTCTCTGTACAGAAGTACACACAATTCTTTTCCAGCTTTTAAGATTGTGGCAACATCTGTTACTCTCCAGCTAATGGAGACTAAAATTGCAAGTAATGTTTTGTTAAGATACATTTACGTTGAATTCCAAAGATTGTATTTTTAGGACAGTTGTTGCTGCCAGCTGTTTCCCAAGATTTGGAAATGGAACTAACTCAGATATACAACTAGGGTTCAGTGGGATAAACAATTTCAGATGAGTGAGCAAGCTGTCATTTCAAATTTATATGGGGATCCTCTTTGGATCTATAAGGATTTCTAGCATTCTAGGTGCGTTATGTGTTGAAATCCTAGAGTATGGCTTCAGGCTTTTCCCCTTGGTTCAATTATTATCACTGGTGTCATAAATAAGAAAAAAGACAGCGTGTAAAGGAGCTAATATTGTTGCCATTCCAGCCCTATTTGTCAATATGATAGCTGCTTCTTTCTGCTATCTGCAGGCAATAGCCTAATTGCACTTTGCAAAGTTCTCCATAATCCTAGCACGCCAATCATTTTTCAAAAGCCTGGTATTAAATAAAAAGGACTGTTCACAGGTATACTCTATAAAAGCAGCCGACTTCTTGGTCTGCCCAGCAATTTTCAGAGAAAGCACAGTGAGCATGTCTCACAGTTACAAAAATAAAATCATTCCTGGAGTAACTTTATTAAAAAACCAGTGGCATTTATATCCAGCACAAAGCTGCCCCAAAGCCTTTCCTTTATGGAAGCCAATCATGTCAGAATGTGACTAGACTCTTCTAGAATTCAGCAGCAACAGCAATGCTTGATTTTGGCATTGCCCTGGCCTTTGCATCTGTCAGCACCAGTTCTGCTCCGCCGGCAAATGGATTGCCCAGGTGACACAAGAGATTCCTTGAAGAATGGTCCAAACCATTTGGGGAAACTACTTACGCTTACATGAAGGAATGTCTGCTGTCCACTGTGTGCCATTTCCTTTCCAAATGCATGTGACAACCCCTTGTCCAATCAGCTGGTGTTCTGCAGAACACTGGAATGCTATTACGGTGCCAATGGTGGTCCCATTGCCATGGATGAGCTGTGATGAGCCGTGGTGAGGTGGAAATATTTGGCTGCACTGTCCTATTGAACAGAATACAAAACACAGCTGCTACATTGCTATCAACGTACCCCTTTGCCAGACCTACACAGTGAAATAACTTTGGTGCTAACTTATCCTGATATTACCCTAAGAGGAAAACAACGACTGTAAGAATAGGATCTGATGTAGCTCTGGGGTTAAGTGTCAAATTAAATATGACTGTAAATATGTGACTGGGGCTTTCATTTAGTAAACAGCAGCAGGATCAGGCCTCTCATGAAGCAAGACCATAGCTTGATGGGCCGGGAAAGTCAACATTCTGTCCTGGCCACAGTCCTGAGCTGGATCGTACCCATGCGCGCACACACATTTCTATGGCTGTTGCTTGCTCTGGAAAAAAATTCTCATTGGCGCCAATTGGCAAGGGGTTCAACCCCATCAGCCTCACACATGCCCTCTGGTGCTGATCCATGGAAAGAGCTTGATACAGAAGCGATTTATTGAATTGAAAATAAGCAAGCTAGCTTAAAAACAATAAGCAATAAGCAAATAAGTAAGTTGTACAAGCAATCGAAAATAAGCAAGCTAGCTCACATGCTTAAAGTTAACATCTACCTTGCCCCAAGAGTTTTATTTTTTTATTTTTTTATTTTTTTTAAATTTATATACCGCCTTTCTTGGTCTTTATTCAAGACTTTATTCAAGGCAGTTTGCATAGGCAGGCTAATTTAAATCCCTGTAGGGATTTTTACAATTGAAAGAAGGCTCTGTCTTTCAAGAGCCACAAAAATTCAGATGTTTCATTCTGATCTGGCCTCCATCCTTGCCTCCATCATCCCACACTCAGAGCAGATGGAAATAGCTCGGCTCAGCTTGTCAGCTGCTTCAAGGTCGCACGGTGCCGGTGGCCTCGAACTGGCGACCTTGTGGATGTTATCTTTAGGCAAATGGAGGCTCTACCCTCTAGACCAGGGGTGCTCAAACTTTCAACTTTAGGGATCCTGGACCTTTAAAATTGTGTAGGAGAGATAATTTCAGCAGGTGCAGCTTGTCATCTGTGGGAATGACAAGTTGCACCTGCTGAAATTCTCTCTTCTATACACTTGTTAAAGGTCCAGCATCCCTAAAGTTGAAAGTTTGAGCACCCCTGCTCTAGACCAGACCTCCTGAGTATAACCAGTAACTCAAAAGGCTGGTTCGCAAGTCAGCTTGCTAGGTAGACTTTGGGCAGGCACTATTCTCTCAGCCTCAGCCCCCCATTCTAAGAGCAGCAACCTGCATGACAGAGCTGTCATAAGGACCAGTCAGTTAGTATTCAGGAAGCTCTTTGCATGCTTCCAATGTGCTAGATGAATGTTGGGCTGCTGTATCAACGGAGTGACACAGAGAATATTTATAAGTTCTCAGTTTTTGCTAGGAAGATGGATGTGTCATGGTCACTGGCACAACACTGGAGAACCACTGCACAGGTATAGCTCAGACATTGACACACCTATGCCAATGGAGAAGCCAAAACAGGTAGGAGATCAAGATGGGAAATGGGTGGGACAAGAAGGAGCCAGCATGTGCCAACTCCCATTCAAATGATAACATACCCCCAATGCTGGACAGATGCTATAACAATGACAGACCTGGTGCAGGTAAGAGTAAACCCATAGGGAACAATGGGGAAAATACCAGGAAATCCCACCTCCTGCACTCCCCATCCCACCCACCTACTCACCCCTCATGATGGAGGAGAGACTACATTTGGCAACCAATCACAATGTTCCAGCCCAGTAGATAAGCCTGCTTATATTGTGATGAGCATCACAGTGGCATCCAAACAGGATTGAGCCATGAATTAAGACCATTCCTAAAAAGAACACAAAATAACTAAAAACTTCCCAAAGTCATATGATTAAAAATATATCAATGTGCTTTTTTTAATGGACCAGTGAAATATACAATGAAATGATACAAATGTTAAAAACCAGCATCCTGGTCTTAACCTTGTGATACTTCATTTAGTTTATCTGTGGCCTTTGCTAGATCAAGAGACTGTAACATTGTCAAATCCTTAATTATGAAAGACTTAGCAATATTATGGTACTTTTGTCAGCTGTGAGTTTCCTGACTAGCAATCTCTCTCCTCAAAATTATTTAAACATTTCCATTAAGACTTTTCAGATGCAACCTCATGCTTGGGCACAATGGAGACTGAACAGAGTTGCCTGATAATCACTGAAATCAGGTCCTTTTAAAAAAAAATGTTTAACATATAACAAGAAAAAGAAATATTCAGAAATACATATCTTTCTTTAAAGAGAGAGCTAGGAAAATTACAATCAAGTGGACTGACAGATACTACAATCAGGACTTAATGTTAAAAAAAAAAAAAAGAGGCCCTGATTTCAATGACTGGCAGACAACCCTGCTCAGACGCCATTGTGCCCAAGCAGGCAACTGCATCAGAAACGTCTTACCCATCTGCAAAACAAAAATGGAAGAATGGTGCAGGAAAGCCATTTGAGTCCTTTGTGTTAGAAATGATGAGTGTTCAATTATTTCTGGCTTACTTTCTGGCTAAACAAATCATTATCTTCTCATCCCTGTCTAATTAGGACAGAAGGCTCTTCAGTAAAACTGCTCTTAGCAGCACAGCACATCTGAAATGGATCCAGCAAGAAACATTATCCTGTGAGCTGCTTTGCATGAGCAGCTATTCCCAACCCCAGCCCAGCAATAGCCACTGCACCACTCCTTGGCCTCTGGTCCTGAGATCCCTCCCTGGTAAGAGCTGCAGCAATCCTTTCAGTTGGAGAAACCAGGATGTCGTTTGACAGCATGACAATTGGTATTGGCAACCTTCAGTCTCGAAAGACTATGGTATCGCGCTCTGAAAGGTGGTTCTGGCACAGCGTCTAGTGAGGCTGAAAAGGTCAATCCGGGAGTGACAATCCCTTCCACAACGGGAGCAAGTGCAGTCTGTCCCTGGTCTGTCTCCCTGGCTATGGGCCTTCCTTCTTTGCCTCTTTGCCTCAGACTGCTGGCAAAGTGTCTCTTCAAACTGGGAAAGGCTATGCTGCACAGCTTGCTTCCAAACGGGACGCTCAGAGGCCAGGGTTTCCCACTTGTTGAGGTCCATCCCTAAGGCCTTCAGATCCCTCTTGCAGATGTCCTTGTATCGCAGCTGTGGTCTACCTGTAGGGCGCTTTCCTTGCACGAGTTCTCCATAGAGGAGATCCTTTGGGATCCGGCCATCATCCATTCTCACGACATGACCGAGCCAACGCAGGCGTCTCTGTTTCAGCAGTGCAGACATGCTAGGGATTCCAGCATGTTCCAGGACTGTGTTGTTAGGAACTTTGTCCTGCCAGGTGATGCCGAGAATGCGCCAGAGGCAGCGCATGTGGAAAGCGTTCAGTTTCCTCTCCTGTTGTGAGTGAAGAGTCCATGACTCGCTGCAGTACAGAAGTGTACTCAGGACGCAAGCTCTGCAGACCTGGATCTTGGTATGTTCTGTCAGCTTCTTGTTGGACCAGACTCTCTTTGTGAGTATGGAAAACAGCATGACAAATGACTATTTATACTGCTGCAGGAAAAACTTGCCACCTCTCAGCCTGGGTTGAGATATTATCTGCCTATTTCTGAAAGGTGATCATGTTTGTGTAGATGAAATCTGATCCCATGTTCCATTAAGGTATGCAACAGTTAAAAAAAAAAATTCTACACATTATGTCCATCTCCACCAGGGACATGCGATGTAGGGTTGGTAGAACTGCCCCATCATAGCCTGTGGAAAAGCATCGCAGTCACCCCACACCTGAGAAAACCCCATCCTCACCCGCTTACACCAGGAAAGCAGGTGTAAGGAGAGCTTCCTCAGGAGTAAGCAGACAAGGTAGCATCAATGCTTTTCCACAGACAACGACAGGGCAGTTCTGCCTCACCTGCTGCCCCCACACCGCACGTCCCTGGTCCCCACAAGAGGTTGCAAGGTTGCAGCAGTATAGGTTTCTTCAGATCAAGTCCATTAGCCAGGAAAGAGCCAGAACATAATAACAAATGAGCTTGTACCAGTGAATACCAGTGACAAGCAGTCTGGTCTTTAGGGGGAGAAGCAGGAGCAGCAGTCATGTAAGGACTGACAACACTCAGAGCTGTGGATGATCCAAAGGCAGCAGTGGAGCAAGGAACAGGTTCAACTTCTACTAGAACCACTGTTTATGAACTGGCTGTGAGGCCATCACTTTCAGCCACATCACCTACTTTCGGCAAAAAAACTTCAGTGCTTCTCTAAAAAGTCTGCCTGTTAAATTTGCTCATTTTTCAGTGTCAGCATCAGACTATATTTAGACTTGAACTGGGTCTGCACTGCCACTGCCTATGGCTAGAATCAAGCACACTGGATCATGCTTATTTCTTTGATGTAACCACCAGGGGACTTGGGCCATGCCTCATTCCTGTCTTTAGAGTCTCATCACATCTTGCTTTTCTTATTCTATTATTCACTTACGACCTCTTTGCCCATGGCTAGAATATTGAGCAGAGTTCTTGTTCCTTGATCTATCTAATATGGATTATCCTGGACTAGACAAGATCTATTTACCTCTCTTCCCTGATTTGACCCATGCTACACGCAGTCTCACTGAAGACCTTGGTAAAGTTCTCCCTGTGGTAACAAGGCTTCTCCTTGACCTCTAGCTTTCAATGTGGAGGGAATTTCATTTTGGGGATGCATGCAGTCATGTGGGCCACATCTGTGGCCTGATGTGCAATAAAGTTCAGCCACAGTTTTGCAGCCTGTGAGAACTAGACTTTTGTTTACTAAGACTCTGACATTCTTTCCGTTTAGCATTTACTTGCTCTGATAGATAATTCCGAGTGTTGGTTACTTAAAAACAATTTTGCATCAGTAAATAGCCTCATAAATATAGAAGTTCACCCCAAAAGATCTGTGTTAAATATATATATATATATATATATATATATATCGCCACAAGTGGCAAGGGCCAGCTCTGTGTTCCAGTGGCCTGTTAACAAACCTAGACACTGGTGGGGGGGAAGGCAGGGAGTGGGCAAACTTGGAAGGGAGAAGTGGGGAGTAAACTGGGGCAGGGAGGGGGGATGATTGGGAATCATCAAACTGGCATCATTTTCATCATCATTTCATCATCATCATGTATGGGCCATTCCTGGTCCTCCTGATCAAAACCATTCTCCCCAGCTTGCCAATTGCCCTAAGGAGGGAAAAATATCACATAGGACAAAGCAGCAGTCAGAGCAGAACTTTTATTAGGAAGAGACCTTGGGAAAAGGGTGAAGTTCCTCCCACAGTTGCTATGAATGCATGTGCAGCCTCCTCCGCAATAGTGCATTTCATTTTTTTTCAAAAAAGGAAATAAATCATAGAACTTCTAATAATAACAACAGTAGTTTGTCCCTTTGATTCAGAGTCAAATCACATGCGATGCTAAATGTGTCATTTATCCTTCCTAAAAATGCTTTTTAAAAAATTAAAATAGTAGCTTGGAGAGAATCCGATCAGGACTGGGGCCACAGTACAAAGGATGGGGGTATTTATTGCTTTCCCTTCATGCCCTTCCCTCAAAGTCATTGGTAGCCTCAGAAGGGAAGTTTGCATTGGCACTAAGGAGAGCTTCATGGACTAACAGCAGTTGAGGGGAAGGCGGGAGAATATGGTTTTCATCAGGACCATGCTGTATCCCTCTCTGTGTGTGCCTGGTCCTGATGCTAACTGAACTTGCATACAAAAAAAAAGACACAGAAAAAGGAATTATGCATTTAGCATCACTTGTATTTTGATCCTCAACTGGACAATAAGAAATGACTCAGGAGTAGGATAGGCCACTTGCAGAGCTGACCCCACGCTCAAAGGCAGTAGGCTTGTGCTAACCCGGGCACAGAGGGTGGGAGAGAGTGGCAGGAGGAAGGCTCAGAGGCGAGAAGGGGGTGTTTCTGGGTGGGGGCAGATCAGGCCTGGGGTGGGTGGGAACGGCTGCAGTGATGCAGGCTGGATCCCAACATCTGACCCCGGCTTGAGTGGCATTACTTGGGCTGCTCAAATTTGCACACGCAAAATCGAGGGCACAGATCCAAGTAACCCCATAGGGTTGCCTGGGGCATTTCTGGGCTAAGGGGAAGGAAATCCCCTTACTCCAAGTTGTGCCCCAGCCTGCACCAAACCCGTAATGGATACAGTGCAGACCTCTCGGTTGCCTGTTTTAGCACAGGTTAGGGTTGCGCCTGAAGAATTTTACCAGTGATTAACACAGGCATACCCATACTCCTATTTAGATGTTGCACTGAGATGTGGGTGAGTTTGCTAATGCTTATTGAATATTTTCAGAATTCCCTTTCAGGCAGCAAACAAGAATAAGCATCCTTAGAATGTGACTGTGTATAACTTAAATTTGTACAAACCAGAAGAAAGAAACAGAAGGAATGAACATCATTTCTGGATTGAAAACTGGATTACATTTCAGATACTGGCAAAATGAACTTGGCAAAAAAGCACTTAAATAGGATCAAACCAAAATCACCTGCTCTGCACTGTGATTATTATCTGCAGCTGATCAGTTGGTCAAAAGACATTTATCATATGTTTTCACTGTTGTCGAGCCGTGGACTAATATTTTGTGGATGAGAAAACAAGAACAGTTGAAAGAGTAATCTGACCATCATACATAGCCATGTTGGTTAATTAGACAAAAATCCAAAAAGTCAAAATAGACTTTACTAGACCAACTAAAATAACGCAAAGTAGGAGGCTTCTGAGCTCTCCAAACTCTTCTTCAGCTTGGATGTTAAGTAGAAAAAAAAAGAGGAAACAAGTTCTGGACATGACAGGAGAGCCCCCAGAGCGACATTTGGAACCAGGTTAAGTTGGAATGCAGAATACAGACTTACAGCCCAATCCCATGCACCACAGCGCTTCATCAGCGGCCATTTTGCAAAGGATGCCGCAACAGGCAACACTGCCACAGCTCCATCAATAGATTCCACTGTACCTGCCAGACCAAGTAAGGTAGCAGTGGGGATGGGGTAGGCAGGGATAGGGGGGCGGGCTTGAAACTGAACAGGGAGAGAGACGAACTGGGGCATAGAGGTGGTGGATCCAGTGGCAATGCTGTGCGATAGATCCTATCTCCTCTCACCCCCTTCTTCTCCTTGAGTTTGTGCCAGCTAAAGAGCTGGTTCAGGTCCAAGGAGACCCACTGGCAAGCAGGAGGCTTATGGACAGGTAAGGGGAAATAATTTCCCTTTCCCCTTCCAATCCTGAACCCGCACACACCTTTCTGGTGCAGCTGCATTGGCAGGAGGAAAAGGATAGGATTAGCCTGTTAATTTGAATAGGCTCCAGCTGGAACCTTAAGCATGAGGTAGGGTAGGCTGTAAACAGAAATAGTCAGAGTTACCCTCTAGTCCAGTGTTTCTCAAACTGTGGGTCAGGACCCACTAGGTGGCTCACAAGCCGATTTCAGGTGGGTCCCCATTCATTTCAATATTTTATTTTTAATGTATTAGACTCGCTGCTACCAAGGTATGGTAGCATTTGGGGAAATATTACAGATCTGTACATTTAACAGGCTACTATGTTTTTGCTTTTAATAATGTTAGTAAATGGAACTTACTCCTGGGTTAGTTTGAGTAGGATTGCAGCCTAGGATTGTTAAAACTCTTCCTGTTGATGATGTCACTTCCGGTCATAACACCACTTCTGGTGGGCCCTGACAGATTCTTATTCTATAAAGTGGGTCCTGGTGCTAAATGATTGAGAACCACTGCTCCAGTCCATTTACTTCCTCAGAGCAATCTTATTTTTGATCTGAGCCAAATAAAAATCTACTTACAAAGATTCTATATATTCTGACTCATAGATGAGACTTCCTTTCAGTCAGAATACATGGTAGATTGCTGCTGTGCCTTTTATACTACTTTCAGGGGGAGATGATTTGTTTCAGTTGCTACATTTTCTTGTTTACAGCAAAGCCAGATCTGATTAAATAAACTGTGGTTCTCCCTCACTGATTCAGGAAAGATTTGGGAAAGATGTTGAGACTTTTCTTTTGGTCTTTTCTGTCTGCAAACAACAAATTGAGAAGTAAGAGTGCAAACAGACAGACATCTACTGTTAGGAACATGGAAAAGAAGTAAAGCTGTTTTGTTGTAAAAGTTGTAAAACATACTTTCTGTTCTATCCTCTTCAGACTCATTGGTTTTAAACACAAATCAAGCAATGCCAGGAAATATTTTCTCTCCTCTCTGTTTGCTTTACTATGGAATCATAGAAAGTAGATAACATGGTTTAAAGTGTCCCTACTGACAATGGAGGAGTTGGCAACACTATAAAACGTATACGTTAATTGCAAAAGAAAAGTATGAGAGAACGTGTTAAAACTCTCTTATAAGTCACATTGGTAAATTGTACGCTCAAAAGAATAATTATGGTAATGTCTTTTGGTGTTATTTTTAACTAGAAACTAACAGGATATAATTACATGACACCTTGGGTTTGTGGATTTCCTTTAATCAGATCACCCATATATTTATCCGAGGTGTTAGAAGTTGTTTTTTCTGGGCTGTCGGTGAACGTGTTGCTAAAGTCAAAAGGTTTCCAACATCACGTTCTTTTAATATAGTTTTCATAATGTATCAGTACTGAAAAGCAGAAGAGTAAGAATTATAAAGAAATAATAATGAAGAAGAGGTGATGATGGTGGTGTGGTAGCAGTAGGCCTCATCTCCAACCTTGATATGTTTCTTATACCTTGAGCACAATGTCCTTCACACATACAAGCTGTACATATGTAGGGCCTATCCATAAATAGGCGCAATTAATTGATGCATGCAGGGCAGGGCAGGGCTTGGCCAATAGGCATAACTATGCTTTCCTCCAAGACACATAATACGGTAGTTTGTGCTAGAGTCCTTACATCTTAATCCTAGCAAGAGCATTGCTGGATCAGGCCAAGGAAGAGTGAGTCCAGCATTCTTTCACCAAAGAACTAGATTCTTTTGGAAAGTTCACTAGCAGCTAGTGATGGAGACTGCTACTATCTGTCATTTATCTCTAACATTAGCTAATCAACAGGATATTGCTCTGCTTCACCTGCTAGCTTTTAAACCCCATCCCATTGGGGTTATGATACATTTAAATCTAGGCTAAGACTACTATTGAAAAAGTGCAATATGTCTACTGGATTTTTGCTTAGCATTTAACCCCAAAGTGAATGACATATGCTTTATCACTTAATCACTTTCTAAAACTGCATTCAGTGCTGAAGATTTTGCCTTGGAGAAGAGTAGGCAATAAGGGGGGGATTCCTGTAGTATGGCGCTATATAAATTTCTTTCCGTTTTTTCTTTATGACTATCCCTGCATAAAATGAGTAGCAGAAATGGAAATACAGATTTTTAAAAAGGACTCTAAAATATCAGCAAAAATTTTTCTCTTTTCTTGCATGTAATTTCTCCCCCTTTTTCCATTGAGTTGATCATGATCTCAGCGCCCCTTTCTTTGATAATAAGGGTGTATAACTTTTTCTTTAATATGTAGGATTACTATCTTTACCAGGTTTTTTCAATCCAGTTCTGAAAATCTTTATCTGTAGTTTTATACTTAGATTATTTTATCACATTTAAGCTTAACCAAAAGGGGATTTGTCTGATCATGAAAATCTTCATCAATATCAAAACAGTGTCCATCCTTTTGATAATTTGGGGGGAAATCACGGTAAAAGGTTGCAGATGCTTAAATGATCCCTGATTAACTAGAACTTACTATGTAAGGAAGTGTTTCCTCAATCTTAAATGGGGTTCATTAGCCCTAGAACAGGGCTTCCCAAGGTGTGGGTCACAACCCACCAGTGAGTCATGAGCCCGTGTCATGATCTGGGCCCTCCTACATGCCCCTAGGACTGACTGGCTCCAAATTGGAGCCATTCCAGAAGGGATGTGTGTGAATGATTTACTGGGGAGCTTCCAGAGTCCTCTTCAAGGTCACACCGAGCCAGTAACTCATTCTATTGGTCTCTGTGGGCCTCAGAATGGCCCACAGAAGCCCCAGAAAGCTACTTCTGGTTTTTGAAGGAAACTTCTGGTTTTACCGGAAGTAGCTTCTGAATGATTCTTTTTAACATCTCTTAGCATTCTTTAACATCTGCTCACAGGCCTGATCCTTTTCTAATTTGCTGCCCTATGCTCTTACCTGATTAGTTTTTATCTGACTACTATTTTTATGATATGTTATGTTTTTATCTGCTTTTAAATTAAGTTTTTAACTTGTTTTAACCTTGTTTGTAAGCCGCCTTGAGTCCCTTCAGGGAGAAAGGAGGGGTAAAAATAAAGTATAATAATAATAAAAATATAATAACGATTCTGTGGTCCATTCTGAGGCTTATAGAAGACAACAGAGTGGGACGCCACACCAGTGAGACCCAAAAGAGGCCTCCAGAGGTTCCCAGTATGCCATTCCAGCCAGCAGCACTGGAACCACTGCAGAGGAGGAGGTGGGTCACAGTGCTGGAAAGTTTGGGAACCACTGCCCTAGTGACATCACATAACCAAACCAGACTGGATAAGTAGTATTATGACATCATCACATCCAGTATATGATCCTTGACTGGCTGGAATCATTCATAGAGGACTGAAGCAGAGGGAAAATATAGCACTGAATCAGCAGAGAAGGGGAACAGTTGCTGCAGACAATCCTGAAGAGGAGGTTAAGGAGTACCCCAAGTCACTACTTTTGAGGCAAGAAGCAAGCCAAGAGAATGTTCATGTCAGCCCTAATCATTATTCTCTTCCAGAACTCATGAATAACTTTTGATTTGTTAAATGTGTGCAGCCAACCGTGGTACTGCCGCAGACAGTGCCAAATGTTATGTGGGACCCATTACCTCGAAGCCATATTTTCTAAGAGAAGCAGCAACGAAGAGCAGAGTTAACTTTCCAATGCCCATAGTAAATCTAACATATTATCTCAGGATAATGTTCAAACATTTCCGACCACCATAAAAGAGCTCCATGAAAAGTGTCACAGCACTTACAACGCAGGGGAAAAAAAAAGACTTTGCACTTGCAGGGCATCTATTACTCTCTCATCAAAATTCTAGCATTATCCTCCATCTAAACATCTTGCAGATATATGAATCAAACTTCAAAAGCGAAACAAAGCTTTTTGCAATGAGTCTATCATTAGGGTCAGATCCGTGTGCCCAGAATGTAAGTGTGGCAGAAATCTTTCATGGGGCTCATATCATTAACCAAGTTTTCCTCTTATGTAAAAATGACAGTGCTACATGGCATAAAATTAAATAGCATTTTTATTATCTATTAAATGTGTGGTTTATTTCTGCAGAAAGTCACTAACAACGCTAGGCCACAATTATGCTCTTTACAGTCTCATTGCTTTCAGTGGGAAAATTGGGAACACGTTCAAATCTCTCCAACTGCAATCCACAGAACTGAGAAGCATTTAAGGCTGCAATACACGCTCCCAGATAAGTCCCATTGAACTCAATAGGTTTTACTTATGAATACACATACTACATAGGCTTGTGCTGCAATTGTGGCTGCTATTTTTGACCCTCTTTTCAAAATGATGAAGCTATATTCACAGCCTGACCCCTATTTAAGGTTACTCAGAAATAAGTCCATGGTGTTAAACAGGATTGACTCTAAAGCAAATGTGCATAGGATTTCAGTCTTAAAAGACTCCAAAGAGGGGTGACATCAGGGGTGGCACATCAATGAGGCTAGGGGATGTGGGTTATATCAGCAGTAGAATGCGGGGAAGCAAGAGGGTGGTGGATTCAGGGTACCCTTCAACCTAAGTCTGCACCACAAACACTACCATTCAACCTGCCACAGATGCAACTCACATTGATCTCCATTCAGCCTGCTGAAAGTGACTGGAAAGTGGATTATCTGCCTCCTTACCTTGCTCCTGGAACCGTTTCTTCAAACACAGAAGAGCTCCTTAATTCGTGTGGTCCCCAAACAAACCAGAAGACCCACATATGAAGAAACCGTGCCAGGAACAAGGTTTAAAAAAAAAAAAAAAACTAAGCAGAGGAGGCAGTGGGGGACATCTCCTGCCAATACATTTCTGGCAGTTCAAACTATGTGTACTGGGGACAGATGTTACAGTGGGCTGCACCTCATCAGTAATAAGCACTACAAAAGACTGCCGGGAAGAAATGCACATTGCTTATTGCACAAGAAAACAGGTTTCCTGTTTGCTCTTACAAAACACCAAAAGGGTAAACCGCAAATTGTCTGTCCTTTAAAACAGCAAGTCAACTAGAAATGCAATCTTTTCTCTCTTCGTTATCTCTGGAGGCAAAAATTACTGATGTCTCTTTTTGGTACTTACCTAGGCATTCCCTCTAGTAGTCATTGGTGTATATTTTTAGGGGAGCTATTGTAGAGAGCACTGAAGAATGAAGCCAATAGTATAGGAGTTTTACTGTGCTTGAATTACAAGGGGTCCAGCCTCCTTACCTTTCATCCTGGCTTCCTTAGCTACTGTTTATGGTAGACCATGATATGGCTCAAATTGAGGAGATTTGAATGGGGCTTATGGATTTCATTACAGGGCCTCTTCCTTTTCCCCACAGTTTAGACACAGATCTACCTGGCTCCCTGATGGCCTAGTCTTAAGGGCCAAAATGCATAGGAGGTTATGAACATCATCAGAACCATTACGATTCATTTTGCTTTAATAAAGTGGAATCATGGGGGAACAGTGACATGTTAGGAACATGACATTGGAGGATCCATGGTCCTGATCTGGATTTGCCCCAGAAGAAAAGGTGTCAATAGGAGCTTCTCCTGGACAAATAGCAGCTGCAGGTGGGTCCCCAACAGGACCAGGACCACTATGGAACAATGAATGAAAGCATATCTTCCCCTTGCTCTGGTCCCAATTGAGCTGGGGCTTCTATGTAATAAACAAAACTTAAGCAAGCCAGCTCTAATAATGTCACATGTGATTTGGCCCTAAGAGACAGTTCATGTATTACAAAGGAGTAGAAAAGCAAGGATTTGTACTTATCTTCTCTTGCTTCCCTAGAATGTGAAATAGCACCTGCAGCTTTCACCTGGGATGACACTAATAATCACCAGATGATTCAACTATGTGGAGATGTTCTGGCTCCAAGACAATCTTGCAAATTAATTCTTAGAATGGTGCACACTAATGGATATAATGAAGTGCTACCATCTCAGGCAGTTTAAAACTCAATGTAAAATGAGTGGCATCATTTCAGGAAATTCAAAGGAATTTTAGGGTGAGGAAAAAGTCACTGCAAGTTTCAAAGGCCTGTTTTTACATACATAAACTGCAAATCTAGATTATTTTATTTTTTAAACCTCATAACAACTTCATCAACATTAGTTAGTCACCTTTTATGGCCTGTATACCCAGAATCATTTCATTGCGTTATAACAGTTTTTCAGTATGCCACACCAGCAGTCTGGCAACAGATGTAGCCAATTGCAGAAGAATAATCAGATGCGGTCTGAAATGAGGAGGATTTGCTCTAATCTCTTAATGGCGCCCCTGTTAGAACCCCATCAGTATCCCCTGACAAAATCTCAGCAACTATGTGCCATGCACCCTGGAGCTATCAGGAGGACTTCTACAGCAACCTATTTGTAACGTCACGTGTTTCTTTTAAAAGTTCATTTAGATGATATTTGATCCACACTGAACTGGCCTTGTGTGATTATGCATGTGGTTAGTTTCTGTAATGGGGAGTTATCATATGAACTCCCATTCCCATAAATGATCACTTACTTTTAGTCTAGTAAGTGACTACTTTTAGACTAGTTTTAGTCCAAAGCAAAGGAAGGGACCATGACTGATATTATGAGCCTTGAGCATGCACACGTGAATTTTATGGGGCAAACTTAGGGGACAGAACATCATCTAAATGAGCCTGATTGCATGCTCCTGTTTTTACTGCAATACCAGTTGCCTTTCCTCCTGTGTTTTATGGTTTGAACTAGGCCACAATTTCTCAAGAAAATAGTAGTTTTGCCTTCATTTCCTATTAAATGAAATCAAGTCCTGGTCAACTGTTAGTATAAACAATCAGACGCACATAATTGTAGGCAATGCAGTGTGTGTGAGAGTCCAAGTGCAGCTTGTCAAGTTGCCTTCCACCCCATTGCTGAACAGCCATGAAGGAATGACACCTTACACATTACAGCAATTCCCTGACTTACAAAAGCCCGGACTTGGAACTTAGATCAAGCCTGGACTGTGCAAGAGGAGTGTTCCACGCCCTCCACGCACCTGTAAAACTTGCCACTTGCTTTGCTCTTCTCCCCTTTATGCTTAGGATGAGAACTTTAATGTGAAAAGTATACTGTTTTTTCTCTTTAAGAAACGTAATATGTTGGACAAAGTTTATTCCCCTGGAAATAAACTTCTGCGCTCTCACACAATATATCTTGCTGGGCCACTACTACAATGGGCCCCAAAAGGTGAGAGGACTGAGGAAAGCTCAGAGGAGTACAAAACAACTCACTCAAGGAGAAGAAATACATAATATTCAAGGATAAGTGAGACATTGAGTGCCAAAGTGGCTAGAACTGGTGCCTTGAGTGCCAAGGCACTAGTGCCACTGTGGTGTCTGTAGACTAGTTCCCCTGCATTCCAACACACACACACACACACACACACACACACACACACACACACACACACACACACACACACACCACCTAACAACTCTTCATCTCTTCATTCAGAACTATCAATTTGTATGGAAGAGGCTGCCCATTTTCCATCTCTTCAAGTGAAGTCTGCCTTATAAATTACCCAGCATTTCAAACCAGTGTTGCTTAATCAGATAATTTACTGAATATGCACAGTCATTGGTCTATTTATTAAAGAATATTCCCAGCTTTAGACCAATATCAACATAACTGTCATACTCATCAATATGTGCTGCCTTCCATCCTCTCCTGCCTCTCCCAGCTCAAAAGTTCTTTGAACTGTTGCCTTCGGGTAGACGATACAGAACTATTAGAACACGCACCACACGATTCCTGAACAGTTTTTATCCCACAACCATAATTATGTTGAATAAGGCAATATAGTTGTTACCATGCTCCTGGGCATTATGGTCTGTTATACCGTTTTTATGTTATGATGCATGTTGTATAGAATGCGTGGGAGAGTGTGTAGAGTGTGATTGTTGGAATTGTAGTATATATTTATGCTTGTATCTCAAAGGTGCATAAATTTCATTGTGCTGTAGCACAATGACAATAAAGTTACTACTACTACTACTACTACTACTACTACTACTACTTACAGAAGAGACCATTTTTGTTGTCAGCAAACACCACAGCACTGTGCCGTAAACCTAATCTCAGCCATGGCATGAAAGCATGCAGGAGAGGAAAAGAGTATATGACGTAAGCAATATCTTATTTATAGCAAATGTATATTCTGTCTCTACAACAGAGCTATGCTCAGTGGATGTACCTATTAATGCCTTGAACCACTGGGAGCCATCCAATGGTAAGAAAATATGGATCTAAAAAGTACATGCTCATCTGGGCTGGATATGCATAAGAAGAACAGAAACAATGTTGGAGTGTTTGTGAAGTGAAAGTGATAGCTCAGTGGCAGAGTAGATGCACTGAAGTCAGAAGTCCCAGCCAGGATCGGTCCAACACCTCTCGGTGCTTGAGGTGGTGAACCAAATGGCAGCCCCCATCCTTATCTAGCAGCACATTAGAAGCTGTTTCCACTGCCCCTCATCCAGCTCCTCCTCAAAAAGAAAGATACAAATACTGGAGAAGATGAAATGTGGAGAGGAGGAAAGTGGTGGGCTGACATACTCTAGCCTACCACTCTTTTATCCTTTGAACTTCCTCTTCCATTCTTTTCCCCTCTTCCATTGCAAGGAGGAGCAGGAGGATTAAGTAGCAGAGGAGGATCCTCCTGCCAACTTTCTGCTTGAGCCAATGGACAGGGCCCAATCCTAAATCTCCTCAGCACCAGTGCTGGGTGCCACAAGTGTGCTGTAAGGTATGTCCACAGCAACCGGAGAGAAGGGACTACCAGCACTGGGCCAGCACTAAGCCTCAATGTCACATGGAGGGTTGGCTGGTGTTTCAGCAACATCAGCTGGCAGTGAGTAGTTTGTGGTTGGGGGAGGCAGGGTGTGGATGGAACTGGGTAGGAGGAGTAGAGCAGGGCAGAGGGAGGAACCAGGTGGAAGGGGTGCTCCAGAACCTATGCTCCATGTCAGGTTGAAAAGCTAATCACAGAGCTCCTTCTGTCTGAGCCAGCAAAACAGCTGGTGCAGACTGGAGGAGATCCACTGTGGCCCCAACACCTTTACTTGGGGGAAGGGGACAAAAGTGCCTCCAGTGGCCTTGATGGTAGCTGTTTTGGTGCCGCTGCATCCAGTGGAGCCACCAACTTCAGAACTCTGCTGTCAGTCAGCCTCACAGATTGGCCAGCATCTACAGGCAAAAGGATTAGGTAGCAGGTGATGGAAAAGATTTCCAGTTGAGGTCAGGAAGAGGCATCACCAACCAGAGAATATGAGGCTGGCCTAGATGCAGCAGTGGTCAGACAGCTTCACATTAAAGGGAAATGCTACTGTCACAAAGTAGTAGTAGTAGTAGTAGTAGTAGTAGTAGTAGTAGTAGTAGTAGTAGTAGTAGTAGTAGTAGTAAACCTTTAATGGCATAAACTGTCACAAAGTGCAAACACTTCTAATTTTTTTAATTGGTTACCATGTCCTTTAAATCTACAGTGTTTAAGATGCAAGGCATGTGCGATCAACACACAAAAGACAATCCTAGCCTCATCAGCTCAGGTTACTGTCTTCTTGAAGAGACATAGCAAATTGCCCAAACTAACTTTGAAAGTAAATATATCCATAGGGCATTTGCGCTTCCCATTTTTGACAAGTTGCTCCATCTGAATGCTCTTAGATGTATGCTTCCCACTCCACAATTGATTCCCAGGCTGTGTTCACAGACTCTCACAACAAAATGACTCTGCTCACATTAGAATGGCATCAATAGGATACGAGTCTTTCAAAGCAATAGAAATATAAAGAATATGCTTGCTGATGTCAACATACCCATATAGTGAACCAAAAGACCGGTTAAAAACTCATATGACACACAATTGATGACGTGACACATTACTTGTGCCACCACATTCCCTGAGAATGAAATCACAAACATCCTTTCAGAGACAATTTGTGAAAAGAAGTTGGAGATAGAAGCCATTTCTGGCTTCCTAATTTGTCCCTGTTCAAGCAAAAAAGCAAGACCAATTCTTCTTTTGACCTCTGCTACAGAAATGCCAGAATGAAGACAACTGCTGCTGTTGATTTCTACCCTGCACTGCTGCAGGGGTACTGAAGGCAAGGTTTCAGTACAGAACCCAGAGATGAACATAGGCCTACAAAATTGAGGGTCAGAAAAGTTTTTCCCAAACTTTATGGTGGTTTGATAAGAATTTGCGGTGCTGATTCCAAAAATGGCATCCGTTCTGCCCTGTCACATCTAGTTTTGGAGATATAGTATAGCCTCATTAGTGAATGGTTCAAGCAGCTTCCTCATGAGGAAGCCATGGTATAGGCTTCCTCATGAGAAAGCTGCTTGAACCATTCACTAAAGAGGCTATGCCATGTCTCCAAAACTAGACGTGGTAGGTCAAAACGGATGCCATTTTTGGAAATGGCGTTTAAGGAAGCAAAACGTTTAAGGAAGCAAAATGTGTGTTGGCCTGTGTGACCATTTGAAACCTACAATAAAAATCATGGAAGCATAGAATGCGATCAGTCACCGTTTAACTGCTCCTCCATATACAAAAGTTAAGCAATAGCTGATTTGTTAATTTGAACAGAGAAGAAGCAGCAACAGGATGTGCTGCTCATTTGAATGGGGGAACCATGTTCAATGTCAAGGAACTGAACAGTCAAATTAATGCATTTATGATGAAGGCTTGAAACTACACTCTCACTGTACATGTGATCATGATGTGGATGCTGCTGCTCAGTTCCTACTTGGAATATTGTATTCTTAAGCTTGGGCTTTCACTAGGAGACCTTGAACAATGAAACCATTTCCATCTGGAGCAGGCAGACGAATGGTCTGACTTAATATAAGGTAGCTTCTTAAACCAGAATACTTTCAATTGAAAATTGTGCAGTTATAGTAGAATCCAAAAAAATAGATAAAATAGGAACTCAGAAAATTCAGCCCTAGTGAAAATCTCATGGATTGCTGCAGACGTCCTTAACGTGTACAGTTATTGTCACAGACAGAATACAGGGTGACCCAAAAGTAGGTGGACAGTAGGTGGAATAAATGTTATCATTTACTGTCCACCTACTTTTGGGTCACCCTGTATATTCACAGGAAAGCCTGGGAAGGCTTTATACATTCCTGCAAGGGGTTAAAAATGCCTGGACCAAGTTTTTGCTCCCCATCTACAGGGAATTAGGGGAAGATGACAGGAGCCAAAAGTACATTAAGCTTGTTTATCACTGCAATGAAATGAAAAGCAAAGTGAAATGCTTCAGATTAGTTCTAACAGACTTACGCCTGTCTTGATTTACTGTAGCAACGTAGGAAAGGTCCCCTGACCTTTTCAATCAATAGCTGTACATCTCCCTAAGAAGCAGACGAAACAGACTAGAATCATATTCAATTACCTACACAGTTCAAATTAAAAATTCAGGTTTAACTTTAACAATGGCCAATTACATCTGTGAAATCCAAAGGATGGTGAGTTAAGACCTAAGGTCATGCCTAGGTCTTTCTTCACACAGTCAAAATTCAGTTATTTTAGACTTATTCACCTGAGGCAGCACACATATGGTATCTATGTGAACAAGGAGTTCTACAACGCCCTTCTGAAAAGTAGGTTGCTTATGAAAGGTTCTAGTCAAACCAAGGGTGCAGAGGATGTATGGTGCGTCCACCCTCACATCTTAACTCGACGAGATGTCAGGTTTGCACAGCAGACTTTAATTCCTCCTAAAGCACTGTGGGTCACCATCCAGAGATGGATGCAAAATAGAGGCTGGGGGGGAATAGAACCAGATGACGAATCACAATGCAGAGAAGTGGAGTAGAAACCACTGCCGCTGGATTAAAAATCACTCCTTCTGCTCCCTCCAACTATCTTCCAACAAATCATTTTGGAAACGCAGACCATGGTAACCATTAATATGCTAGTTAAGCTGGTTGTACCCCTTCCTGAGAAAAATTAATTGCTTTTTAACCTGATCAGTTACCCCACTTCTACCTCAGATCTCTGATCTGCCTAGTTAAAAAAAAGCTCCCAGTGATGACTGCTGAACCTAGAATTAGAGACTGATGGAGACTTGCAGTCCAATCTTATCTGGGACTTATAGTAGCAGATCTTGCTATCCACACTGTATGTCCCTGACTGACAGCGCAAAATCAGCCCCACTGCCATGAGCACTGCAGCTGCCAGCACAAATGGCTGTAGACCCCATGTGCACAACAATGGCTCACAGACATCCTGACAGAGCAGCAGTGGGGGGTTCTTCAGGGAAGGGTGAGGGGTGGCTTGGGGCAGAGAGCAGGCTGGGCAGGGGGCAAGATTCTGGTGACAACCACACACACAAAGAATCTATTCCCCTTTCCTAACCCTGAATCTCCTTGGACTTATAACAGTTAACTAACTGGCATAGAGCCAAGGAAACCCACTAGAGGTCAGGCAACCTATTGGAAGGTGATTTACAAAGAGGTTTACTTACCTCTCCTGGACCGTCTGGTCAGCCCTCCCCAGAGCCTGCCACACATACTCTAGTGGTGCTGTGTGCCATGGGCTGGCAGGGCAGGGTCTATGACAGGGGTGTGCAGGGTGTAATTTGTAACTAGGCCCAGGGTCAAAAAGAGGGCCCTGGAGCCAAACAAAGGGCCCCAGAAATTTCCTGGAATCTTACATTTACTTATCTCACCCAGACTCATTGCCCACACAGGATACTGTGGGCATTACCATTTGTGCCAGGTCAAGGAATGCATACATGACACTCCTTAACACAGTGTCAAATCTGGGACAGTATCTCTGGCTGGCTATATTATCTGTTTGGCTTGAGGATCGTATAGGCATTCAGAGAAGCCAGAACTACAGCTGCTGCAGAAGCAAGTTTTAGTACACACAGGACGCTTTCAATTTGAGCATGAGCCTAAATACAATGATGTAAATTTTCTGCAATTATTTTCTATATTTATAAGACTTCAGAGAAGATTGTGTTTGGTTTTCCGTACTACTGTACCCAACTGCCAATGCTGCATGGTCCTGGGATCCACAGCCAGAAGCCTCCAAGTACTTCTCCAGCTGTTGCCACCTTCCCCTATCCTGTTTCAGCTCTCCCTACTGCCTTTGGAAAGGGCCCCCCCCCCAAAAAAAATTGTACCCCTGATAAAATACCTCTGAGAGGCTCTGTGGCGGGGATAGGATTGGACCTGTAGTTGCTTTAATTCCTGTCTTGTGTGTGGCAACTGTCACTCCATGGCCTGAGTTCCAAGGAAAAAGCTATGGGGAGGAGAAGGAAACAAGCAAACATGGGTGCCAATTCTTACAGTTCTGGGCCTGTTATTATAATGACCAGAAGCTAAGCAAGGTCAGGCCTGGGTAAAACTTGGATGGGAGACTGCCCGGGAATACCAGGTGCTGTGGGCTTATACCATAGTCTTTCGAGACTGAAGGTTGCCAAACAAAAAATGACCAGATGGACTGACCGTTGAGGAGACAGTTTGAGGAAGGGAGGAACCAAGTGGCAATCGATCTGTCATTCAAGCCAATGGAGCATACTTGGCTGTTATGCTTCTAAGTAATACTTGAATACACGTTCAAGACACCTTCACAAAGGTCTTTCTATTAAAATGGGAAATCTGGAAAAGCCAAGCATCTGGTATGCCACTGTATTGTTACCAACTTTTTAAAAACCACTATTTTTTTTTCCTATATAGAAAACAACACAACTGAAAGAACAAACAAAAGTGAAAGAAACAAAACTGAAGAAAATTTTTTAAAAACAACAAATTTTACAAAGTCTACAGGAAATACCATCAGTTTTAAGAGTGACAGAGAACTCTCAGGACACTGTCTTTGCTACTTTGTGAAAAAATAATAGATGCAGATGGCAACATATTTAGCTGGTTTATTACTCTTCCATATCATTAATAATAGGTGTGAGCACATGCTGAAAACTGAGCAAATGACAAGAGGAAGAACCACAAGCTGCTCTCAAGCAGCCACTTCACAGATATGCATGTGCATTCTCTCTCTCCCACAAACAGACACACACACTTTTCTGGTTCCTTCAGGTCTTTACAAATAACATCAACTACAAGATAAACTACCCATTCACCAGGCCCAGGGGGGGAAAAAAGAGTTGAAACTCTAAGAGTGATCTTTCACTGACCATCTCTCTCCTGACACCATCTCCTACAGTATCTCATGACAAAAGGATTAGATCATCTATTCTGCTATACAGTTTAGTGAGACTGGGGCCACTGGAGTACCATAACTGACTAGAAAATTAGGGTGGGGAGACCAGCCTGCTCCCCCTCCAGAGTTCCCCAGCATTCCCCAAAGGCTATTGCATGATGATGGTTTGACCACAGCTTGCAACAGGCTACTTGCCCAGGGCAAATGACAATTCCTTCTAGGCACATACATATGATGATGCACTTGTCAAGTTACACTATGATACACCTGCTCCCTAAACAAGAACAGATTTAAGTGTAGTATTCAGAGGTGTGGTTGAGGGGAAATGGCAGGCAGTGGGGCACCAGGGCTTCTGCTACAACAAGAGTGACAATGTCATCCATCAACAGGCATGCTCAGATGCCGTCTTTGAAACTTTGTCAAAAGACCTTCAACAAAAAGAAGCACCAGGCTCAGCAGGAAGCAAACCAAGACCTTTGCCTGGGGGCATGTGTTAATGTCTCATCAATCATCTTTCCCAAAGACTGCCTGAGAGACTTCCCAGGAACCCCCACTGCAGCCAATGGTGAAGGTCTCTGGCAGAGCAACATTCAACAATTGTTACCATACCTGCTGCGACTTCAGAAGCTGACTGTGCCTCTTCCCCCTCCCAGAGATCTGCCTCTGTGGGGTGAGTGGGGGAGGAGAGAGAGAAAGAGTTGTAAACCAAATGTAAACTGCCTTTTCAGATTAGAAAGTTAAGGAGACCTTGGGGAAATCAGGCATCCACCAGATGCTCAGGATATCTTCAAGGATCTGGTTTTGCTTCAAGGATCTGGGGATTTGAATTCTGATTGGAGCAACCAGAACCTGAGTTTTACTCTCTTGTTAGCCTGACCACTGCATCTATGACAATTGCACAGATAGTGGTTCATATTTTCATAGCATGTCCCAGACCATCTCTCTTCCCTGGCTAGAGGAACTGCAAGGAAGAGGGAGAGGCACAACACAAGAGAAACTAATCTAAAAGAAGCTCTCACTGGCACACAACTCTCAGTGTTTGCATGTTCCAGCATAAAGCACAATTCTCAGAAAGCAGGTGCCACTCGTCTCTGCCAGGACCATTTACAGAACACACTCAACGTTTGTTCTCATATTTGGTGACAGTTCTGCTGGTCAAAAACTTCCAGGTTGATGACTTAATATCCCAATACCTTAACAAGACAATAAACTTAAATCAAACAAGGCAAACACTAGAATTCTAAAACAGATCAGCTAGAACAGTCTGAAAACCAGAATGTTAGGGGATACTGTTAGGGGAAGGTGTCATGAAAAGTTCTTACAAGTCAGAATTTACCGCACAGGACTGGTGGTATTGATACAAGTAAATGGATGCCCATTAATACAGGTATTTAGTTCAAATGGTCCATCAATGCAGAATGAAGGGAATGTGTGGCTTATGGATCAGAGAGATAATATTATGCAGTTAACTCAACAGGTTCAATTGTTACCTGTGTCTCAATATCTTTTACGGATAAGCTGGACGGGTTCAGGAATACAGTCAACCTTGAACAGACAGTTCTTAGTGAACAACTCCCTTGGTGGTCTATTATTGTACCATAAATAGTCAAGTAAAGCCCCCAGAATCAGGCTTTGCGTAAATAAAGTGGATTACATTTGTAATAGGTTTGTAATGAAATGTACTAATGACATGAAGGTAGAGGAAGACTGGGCAGTTTAGTGAAGCTGTTCTGACACCAACCTATTTATGGTGACTTCTGTTGGTCCATCACCTTGGATTGTAGGTGTAGTGCTTAGAAGCTACGTTTTCGGCCACTCTTTTGCAAGGTTGCAAAAATAATTCTAAAATTCCTAGAGTGTATCAACACATTCTTAAGCTATGAGGTATATCTGCATTTTTCCTGAAATACATTATTAATGTTAGAGAAAGTGCAATTATGTTTTTTATTTTCAAAAATGCAAAGTTAGAACAGGTACTTGCTAAGTTCTAAGCAAGCAGCGGACATTTTCCTAACTAAATTATGTCGACACAGCCCCTTTCTTTCTCCACAGCCTTTCATCTGAAGAGAGTCTTGACAGCTTTTCAATACAATTATACCAACACAAATGAACCTTTTCAGCCATCAGTTACAAAAGCCAGCTGCTAAAAAACCTATTATGAAATGATTACCACAAAATTGAAGTTGCATTAAGGATGAAGTCATTTCCAAGAGATCAGCCTCATCTCAAACTCTGCTTTAGAAAAAAAATGTGGAGAGGGTTGTTACTACAAAAAAGATGGCCAAGGTTTTTTTTTTTTTTCTACGTGTCCATTGGTTGCAATGCTCAGAGCAAGTTTGGCATTTCTGAATTCCTGCTAGCAAGCATTTTTTAAAAGAGTTTTGGGTGGTTTTATTTTAAATCATCCTCAGCATGAAGTGGCCAGCAGTGCTTTCAGATTCAGACTTTTCAAAGTGCAATGAATCCTCCATTTTAGCTAAAGGCTATAGGAAATAAAGTTGACTGCCACAAATGGGTAACTTCTCTGTAGAGGTGCGCCACAGTGTCACTTTCATTTTCTCCTCAGTATAAAGGAACTGGTTACTGACTTTCAGAATATATGGTTGTCCTCTTCTCCGTAGCACAGTGTTTCTGCAAGCACATCTCATTAATGAACACCATAAGTGCATTTGCCAACACATCTTCACGCTGCAGGAGAGCAGCTATTGCATGACCCCAACCGACATCACTTCCCTCCTTACCGAAAGAATTCTAAGAGAAGGAAAATGTGAGGTACAGTAGCATGAGGAAAGTTAATCCTCTGTTTAAGAGGATGCACTTCAGCTCTGCTCATCCTGAGGTGAAATCAGCAAGTCACAATAGTTTTCTTTTTATGTGCTCTTCCTTTAAAATACAGCAAACAGCATATTGGTTGCAACTGGACACAACCAGCTGAGTAAGAGAGTAAGTACTCTCTGGTTTCTTAAGCTTTCTTCACTGGAATTTTCTTTCAAAGAAGGGGCATGATCAAAGCCCTTAAGAACCACAGAGGCACCTTTCAAAGTGGTGTCCTCTTTTATTTAGCAGGGGGAGAGCAACTGCCCTCTTCACCCCAGCATGGTGCCTTTTCCAGTGGATTTTGCTGGTGTCTAGATCTGTTTTTTGTTTTTTTTTTAAGATTGTGAGCCCTTTGGGGACAGGGAACCACTTATTGATCTATTTTGCTATGTAAGCCCCTTTATAAACTGTGCTTGATTGAAAAATAGATATGATGTGCATATTCTTAATGATTATTGTTTTATTTCCATGGGAAAGCTAATCATATGTTTAACCAAGGCAGCAACCCTACGCATACTATCCTCAGAGGAAGTTCCACTGAACACAATGGGACTTGCTTCTGAGGAGACTGTGTGCTAGTTAAGTACATTTAAACCCTGCTTTCCCTCCCCATAGTGTGGGCACCCAAGGTGCTACATGCTATGACTCTTCTGACAAAACTAAAGTTGAGATTTGAAAGCACTTAAAGGATCTCCTCTGGTGCGTTCTGTATCAGGGAAAACATGCCTTCTTGAGTTGCAAATATTTTTATCCTGAATATATATAAATATTGCCAAGAATTCACATTTGTAAGGCTGCAGTCCTATAGTGCACACACTTTCCTGAGAGTAAGCCCTACTGAAAACAATGGGACTTACTTCTGAGTAGACAAGCACTGGCTTGTGCTCCAAGTTACACTGCTTTCCGTGAAGGGGAAAACAAAAAAATCTAAAGAGACTAAAGGTCAAACTACATATGGAGTAAATGATCCATGATCGGGTCTCTTAGTGAAAAACCTGAGATTTTTTTTAGTTCACAGTAATTGTAGGAGACTCCAAATCTGATAAGAGCAGTGGCACTGGGGAAGTTAGGATTAATCCCTTTCCCCACACCATGGCATTTGCGCAGTCTCAGTTTGCCCCTTCCACAGGGGGAAAGTACATAGAACATATTTTTCTTCCTATACAGCAGCTTTAGGTGGATGCAAATCAAGAAAATGGCAGACTCTCTAAGAGCAGCTGCTCTGAGATTTGGTGACCCTCCTTCCCCAGCTGATTTTTTAAAAAGAATCAAAGATCTAACCATGGATAGAGCCTGTGTGTGTGTGTGTGTGTAAAAAACCAATCCTATAACAATTCTGCATCTCTTATTTGGATGAAATAGGATAGTAAAGAGCACAGTCTGTGTGGGTCAGTGGATTGAATGTGACACGTAAGGGACCACTTCAGATGTTACTTTTTTCCTGCACAGAAAGCCTATCTGTGTTGACAATAACATGCACTGCACACATGCCAATCACACACATGTATCACAAACATATTTCATTTTCTGTGCAGGGGAAACACAACCTGACACATTGGCTGCTTTGGAAGCTTGGATTCAAATATCCACAGGAACATAGCAGGGAAGGTCTTTTGCAGCTCACTGTCTCTCAACTTCTTCCCACTCTTGAAAGTGGGAAAAGTCTCACAAAGTCTGAGTGGATTCGATCACAGGGGAAGAAAATTTTCTCCATCAAATATGTTGCAGATGTGAAAAAAAATGCTGCTAATCTGATCAGGGCTCAAGGAACTGGCAGGGCTGGACCAGTTAAGCTTGGAAGGCTGTTAGAGACCTCTGACTGTATCCCTGCACATGTCAGGGCTGAAGCTGAGCATATCAAGCTGCCTTATATGGTATCAGGCCATTGGTCTCCCCAGTCCAGTTCTTCTGACAGCTGCTCTTGAAGGCCTCAGCAAGCAAAGGTCTTGCTGAGATTTTGTCACCAGTGATACCAGAGCCTGTCCTGGAAGCACAAGGTAGGGTCAACTGACCTCAGATCTCTTTCATTCGAAGCATGGGGCAAATGAACTCAGAGCAACGCTCCAAAATAAGAGTGCCCTGGAGCATGGACAGAGTGCCAATCCTTCAGCCATAAGGAGGCAGGAGAAGGGCAGACAGACCCTTCCAGAGAGCCTCGGTACCTCTCTGCTCTGGGATGAGAGCCCAATCCTTACTTGTACTCAGAAGTAAGTCCCATTATAGACAAGGGGGTTTACTCCCAGGAAAGTGTGGCTAGGGTTGCAGCCTTAGAGCCCAATCCTATGCATGTCTACTCAGAAGTAAGTCCCATTATAATCAACGGGGCTTACTCCCAGGAAAGAGTGGCTAGGCTTGTAGCCGGAGCCGTGAGGACAGAGTGAGTGGGCTTCCCCTGTCTTGGCACCTGCCAGCATCAGCCCACCCCAAGCGCTGCCCGGCGGCGGGTCCCAAACGAGACCCCAGTGCCGAGGCACCGCTGCTGCCCCCCTGCTGATCTCACCTGTGTAGTTATTCGGGGCAGGGCTGCCGTCCTCGCGGATCACCCCCGTCCTTGAGACGTCGAGGATGGACGCGGTGGCCGCCTGCATGGCTCCCTCCTCCTCCGGCGCCTTCCCACGACCCTCGGAGCCCCGCAGGGTCCCCTTCCCCGCTGGCCTCCCTCCGGCTCCAGAGGCTGAGCGATCCCTCGAGAGCCTCTTCCCGCAGGCAGGAAGCCCCGCGGCTGGCTGGCTGCAGCCTCCGGGCTGGGGCGGACCCCGTCCGAGCCCCTCCGCCGCCGCTCTGCCGGCTTCTCGCTCGCAGCAGGCGAAGGACGGTGCGCGGCACCTGGAGACCCCGCCCTCCGCCGCCTCCCCTCTGCTGGCGCCCCGCTCGCCCCCGGTTCAGCCACATGCTCGGAGACTGGAGGCTCCCGCTCGCACCGGGCCTGCCTGCCTGGCCCTCCCGGGGGAGGCTTGCACCAGCGCGGGAGGAGGGAAGCGGGCTCCGCACACGTGTGAACAGTCTCTCCCGGGCTGCGCGGACACTTTTGCAAGACAGCCAGCGCGCCCCCGGACACGATTACGCGCCCCAGTTGTTTTTTCCTCTCCTACACGTGTATACACTCGTGTCAGGAAAAATGATAAGCACATTGCACAGAGGCAAACCCGGGTCTGGCATCACGCGTGTCTTCAACAGAGAGAACTGAGAGCACGCGTCTTTCTTAGTGTATGCGTATGATTTGTGTGTTAGCAAATACACACATTTTTACATACACACGTCAAAGGTCTTAGGTGAGCACCTAACTGTCCTGAGCTTCAGGGATTTGCACATACCCAGGGGGGCCACTTCACACGTTAGAGCAGGAAACGTTTTGGGCAGGAAGAATGTGTGCAACGTCATTACACGTGATCAAAAGCCCAGGTCTATGCCTGTCTACTCAGAAGTAAGTCCCATTAGAGTCAATGGGGTTTATTCCCAGGAAAGTGTGGGTAGGATTGCAGCCCAAGAAAACAACACAAGGCAAGACCCAACAAAGCTGGAGGGGAACAGAGGCCAGCCAGAAGAGCTTCTAAATGTGCTAAAATGTGTGCTAAATGTGTGAGAACCACTGCCATAGGTAGTAGCATAGCTGGGGGGGAACAGTACATACTACATGTGCCAGAACAGCTGTGTAAGCAGCCCCTTCCACTTGTCATCAGAGCTATTCCAGGCGACAATGGCAATGTGCAGGTGTTTACGGAACCAAACAGCATCTTCTGTTGCTGCCCAGAATGGCTCCAGTGGTGGGGGGGGGGGCTGCTTACATGGCACGTTGTGGCACCTGCAGTAATTACCATTTTGCCCCCCTCTAGCTACGCTACTGTCCATAGGTTCCGGATCCTGGTTCGTTTCCTCTCCCATCTATACATGCACTGTATACCCTTAGCACTCAGTTCTTCCAAATGAGTCCTAACACCCCTCTTTTCAGAAATTAGCCACTGGAAGGCATCTATAACCAAATTAGTTGTCTAATCAAAATAATTCATGTATTGTTTCCAGGTTTAGGTGAAACCACTCCAAGAGATCAGCAAAGCCCAACAACCCATCCCGGCCACTGACATTTCTTTGGGTGCTCCTCCTGTCCATTCCTGTGGCTAATTACCAGTCTGACACAGCAACTCACCAGCAACACCAGGCCACATCACAGAGACACAGGCCAGACATAGTGACCAGACCTTGCAGCAAACCCAGCAGTTAATTCTATCCCCTACCCAATGGCATCACAAGGCGGAGCAAGGGGAGCAGATTGCCTGGGGGCAAAGGCTCAGCAGGGGTGACATGACACCATCTGAGCCTTCCTTCAGTGATTTTTGGGATGCTTTGGACTCAGCTGCCATGCTCTCTTGCCTTTGATTATGTTTTCTGTTGCTTACTGGTGAGAGCACACATGGTGGCTGGGCCCAAACCAGCCTAAAAATTGCTAAAGGGAGGTGGCCTTTTCACATTTAAACCAATGCAAGAGCCCAGAAGATCAGTTGTGACCTAATTATGTCACCCCTGAACTTCCAGAATGCCACTGAAGGAAAGCATCACTGCTGTAGCTGCCCCAGGTGTGCTCCAAGACAGGAACGTCTCTAAAGTTGAGTGTTGGAAGAGTTAGGACAGATTAAAAAAATATTTCTTTACCCAGCATGTAATTAGTCTGTGAAATTCCTTGCCACAGGAAGTAGTGATGGCATCTTCCCTAGATGCCTTTAAGAGGGGATTGGATAAATTTCTGGAGGAAAAATTCATCATGGGTTAAAAGTCATGGTAGGTACTGCAAGGCAAGAGGTAGGCTGCCTCTGATTGCCAGATGCAGGGGAGGGCACTAGGATGCAGGTTGTGTCTGTTGTCTAGTATGTTCCCTGAAGCATTTGGTGGGCTGCTGAGATACAGGAAGCTGGACTAGATGGGCCTTTGACCTGATCCAGAAGGGCTCTTTGTAGCAACATCGCGGAAGATATCACTGAGGAGATAGGGTGTGGTGTCCACAGTGCCCCTTGCTCTAAGTAAATGCAGGGTTAAAGCCCAGGTGGTAGCTGGAGGTGTGCTGCACAGCTGCAGCCACTAGAGGCTAAGGTGAACCTAGAAGTATATAAACAGCACCTGGAGGAACTAGGGGAGCATGGGTTGTAGAAGGAGTGTAGGTTGGACCAGACCATGGACTGTCCATTGGCTTATTGGCTCTGGACTCTGGTTTGGCAACTTTAACTGATTGGACTGACTTACTTGGAATCTGGACTGGGACTTGACTCTGACTTTTGCTTGCTGCACTTGTAGGTTTAACCAGGGAAACTATTCAGCCTTAAGTGGGCATGAGGCCCAGTGGGGAGGAGCTGTGGCAAAACACTCTTCTTATGTTTTTGTGTCTCTGCCTATATCCACTCAAATAATACAGCTGGGCTTCGATCCTAAGCACACCTACCTGGGAGTAAACCCCATTGAATCTTACTTCTAAGTTACACTAACAGAAACTAATAATTTCAGCTATATCACCCAGGGCGCATTTACCTGCTCATCCTCCAAAATGATTTATAGGATACACAGGTCAGTCTCTAAGCAAATCACAAATAGATACAAATCTGTCATCAAAATGGCAATATTTAGAACATTTCAGCTACCAGGACATTGCTGCGGACTTGTACTTCACCATTCTTCACAGACAGACTCCAGCATGAAACTGCTGCATTGGATTTTATCAAAAGTGTTGATTCTGTTTGCCTGAATCACGACAGTGTTTTCCTGTCACATTGCAGGTGTTAACTTAGCAAGGTCAACGAAAATTACCAAGGTTACAAAAAAAATTATCACTATTATGGCTATTACTGTCATCAGGTCTTCCTCTATTTGTGAAGAAGACCTGTTCATGCAAGGTGGGGAAAGATTTTCATCACCCCCCTTCTTTCTGCAGCTGTCTGATTTCTCCCAAATATCTGCTTATGGGGGTCTCTTAAACTTCAAGAATGACTTTCCAAGGGATGTAGGAGCTGGCAGAGAGGGAGATGGGTGAAAAATCAACCCAATTCAATCACACATGAGCAGGACTTTTGTAAATGGAAGATAGCCTTAGGAGACAATCTACTGTGCCAGTGGTACTCAAACTTTTCGGGCCAGTGGCTCCCTTTGATGCCCGTGGCTGTTAGCCATGACTCCCCATCATGTTCCTGATTGCTGGAAGTGACATCATTAAACAGGAAGTGGCCAGAAATATTAACTATATTAAATATATTAAATATAATATTAAATATATATTAACTATATTAATATTAATTATATTAATCATATCATTAATTAAATGCAGATCTTAAAAATATATTAATACACAGCAATATACATGCTTTATAAATGATCAGCTGCTGATCACTGTTGGAGACAGGATGCTGGAGAAGGTAGATTTTGTCTGGTCCAGAAGGACTCATTTTTTAAACTTTGTAAGCATACCAATAGAATTGTTTTATCAAATGAACTTTGTGAACAACCAGTCTGACCAACATTACACACTCACACAAGAGGGTGGGGTGGCGGCGGCGGCGGCAGCGGGCAGCAGCCGCCGCTGCCACTCTCGCAGCTGAGCAACTCCTGTTTCTTCTGCTTTAAAAAAGCACAGACAAGGGGCAGAAAAGCCCTAAAGAGCCCTGCCTCACAGTTTGAATAACACTGCACTGTGCTTATCAATTCACATTGCAATCTTATGGATGTTTACTCAGAAGTAAATCCTGTTGTATTCAAATAGATCTTACCCCTAGGAGAGTGTGCATAGGATTGCAGCCTAAGGGCGCAAGTCCTAACCCACTTTCCAGCACTGACCTAAAGGCAATGCAACTCTGAGGTAAAGGAACAAACATTACCCTACCTTGAGGAGGCCTCCACGACTGCTCCCCAATTGCAGGATGCAGCACATGCCCCACCGGTACAGCTATGCCAGTGCAGGAAATTTGGTTGGGATTGTGCTCTAAGTTTCACAGACTGTACCTCTTGCATTTCATAGCTGTTTGGGCTTCCACTGGCTACATTTATTTACTCTGTATGTGTGTACACACACACACACCTGAATACAACCTGCTAAACTGCTCAAGCCTCTCTGCAAGCATTGTTCCTGTATGTCAGGATTTGTGAGGGGGAAAAAATCACACTGTTCAGCACCATTGTCAAGCTGGTTTCAGGATCAGCCAACTCTGCAATTCTATTCATATTTAGTTAAGAATAAGCACAGTTGTACTCAGTGGGGCTTACCTCTGAGTAACCATTCTCAGAATCAGACTAAGACCTTCATTTATGTGTAGAAAAAACATTTGGTAAGTGGAGAGAGCACAAGAGTGGCTTTGATTGCAATCAGTAATGGAGGGTTAAAAGGGGTGAGCAAACTCTTAATGAATTTGTCATTATTAATCCTTGGTCTTGGAAATGATAACATAATCCCTTTTGAGCAGCCTTCGCCACCACCTGACCCAGTGACTGACAAGCTGCAGAAAACTACAGTAAGCTGATTTGGGCTGGGTTAAGTCTGGGCAGAGCCATCTGTTTGCAGTACATTACAGTAACCTGATCTGCAGAGACCACAGGCTGATTTTTAAACTGAAATCACCTCTTCCCAGAAGGATCCTTGTCAAATCAGCAAAAGTGCAGGAAAGGAAACATTTAGAGGACATTTGCACATTTTAAAGGAAACCTGCATGTATGGCCAACAATATACAGCACAAACAAGAGAGAACATATGACCACAAATTATAGTATATTACATGGCATTTCTTTAGTACATTTATATCACTCCCTTCAACACAATGCGCTCTTAGTTCATAAACAAAACACAATAAAACAGAACCCGCAAATGACAATAGTGGTACTATGGCATCCCGGTCTTATGATCTTCTACTTGACAAAATGACAGCGGAGCAGAGCAAGGCAGCCTTCGTGGAAAGAGTATTCCATCAGCAGGCTGCCCCTGTGGAAAATCCCTTACTAAGATTGCCACCATCTCCCTTCACAAGGCAGGACCAAGGATGGAGAGTTGATGACAATAACCACAGTGACATGGCTGGGCAGGCCAATGTTGGGAGGAGATATAATCCATCAGGCACCTTAGGTGCCAAACCATATGCAGTTTATAAAAACTCAGATCCACTATAGCTGTGAGTTGGACACAACTGGAGCACTTAAATGTAGAAAGGCATGAAAGCTGAAATGATTGTGACTCTGGCTAGATGCCCACAGACTTGGCTTCTGAAATGAAAGGCCAAGTGGCAAGCGAAAATCGCAACCTTTTTGCATTGGGATTGTCAGTATTTGGCACATGAAGCATGAACTATAGTAGTGGTTCTCAAACCTTTAGCACTGGGATCCACTTTTTAAAATAACACTATTGGGACCCACCTAGATTTACAAAGCTTGAAAAAAAGGTTGATCTAGAAAGAAATTTCACACACACACACACACACACACACACACACACACGTGCGCGCGCGCGCGCGCGCGCGTACGTACGTAATATTTATTTAATTATTAAATAAATAATTCCATAATTCTCAAACCAGCCAACTATCACATTTAAATGAGATACAAGAACACAAACAATGTTTTTATTTGTTTGCTTGCTTTCAAAAAACTCAATCCATTTCTTGTAATGAGACAGCCCTAATGAATAACCTCAAGGCTTGAAGGGCTTAGTTATGTGACCCAACCTTCACCTGCCCCCACAACCTATCATTGACAGACTTGGGGGCAAAAAAAACACACCAGGAAAAAGGATGCTCAAACATTTATCTCCCTATATTTACACAGGCTTGCAAACTGCAGGAGTTCAGCTCTTTGCAGGGTGATTTAGCAACTATCTGATCTTTGAATAGCCGTAGGGGTTGAGGCAATTAGTTGTCTGATCTTTTCATCACCCATGTTTTCATTGGAGGCTCTGTGGGGCCCACCAGAAATCAGGTCACAAACCACCAAGTCCATTCACATGGACACAATAATGCTGCAGTCGTAAGGGAAGAAGTACAGAGAGACACTGATTGCATCTTCACACTATGAAAGTATGAGTGCCTACTGCTATATTTCAACCTAAAAGGGTTACTGTCCTCTCATCAGACAGAGTTGGCAAAATAATGCTCCTAGCCATTGGCAACTTTGCACATAACATAACACATAACAGCCTAGATGTGTGCTAGTGAACAGAAAAGCATAAACATCCAGTACCTGCTGAAACTGAGGAATCACCACCCATTAATGGGCAGGATTGATGTTTCCGCATTTCCATCTTAATAATAATGAGGGTTAAAAAATGTCTTAGGGACCAGTCCTATCCAACTTTCCAGTACTGATACAAGAGCAGTGCAGCCTCAAGGTCAGGGAACAAATCTTCCTATACCTTGAGGAGACCTCTGTGACTGCCTCTCCATCACAGGATGCAGTACACGCCCCATTGGCACAGCTGCACCGGCACTGGAAAATTGGATAGGATTGGGACCTTAATTAATAAGCAATCCAATACTGCATTTGTCAAAATTTTAACAAATCTCTTTCAGTCAAGCAATTGCACATTGTGAACCATGGTTAGTTTATTCTGCATCTCATGAACCATTCAGAGGCACTTCAGGCAACAGATTGCAAGAAGTATAGTGGTGGCTATGATCAGGGGTGATTAGGAGTCATAAGAACATAAGAACAGCCCCCCCCCCCGGATCAGGCCATAGGCCCATCTAGTCCAGCTTCCTGTATCTCACAGCAGCCCACCAAATGCCCCAAGGAGCACCCCAGATAACAAGAGACCTGCATCCTGGTGCCCTCCCTTGCATTGGTGTTCTGACAAAGCCCATTTCTAAAATCAGGAGGTTGCACATACACATCATGGCTTGTACCCCGTAATGGAATTTTCCTCCAGAAACTTGTCCAATCCCCTTTTAAAGGCGTCCAGGCCAGATGCCGTCACCACATCCTGTGGCAAGGAGTTCCACAAACCAACCACACGCTGAGTAAAGAAATATTTTCTCTTGTCTGTCCTAACCCTCCCAACACTCAATTTTAGTGGATGACCCCTGGTGTTATGTGAGAGTGTAAAGAGCATCTCTCTATCCACTTTATCCTTCCCATGCATAATTTTGTATGTCTCAATCATGTCCCCCCTCAGGCGTCTCTTTTCTAGGCTCAAAGGCCCAAATGCCGTAGCCTTTCCTCATAAGGAAGGTGCCCCAGCCCAGTAATCATCTTAGTCGCTCTCTTTTGCACCTTTTCCATTTCCACTATGTCTTTTTTGAGATGCAGCAACCAGAACTGGATACAATACTCCAGGTGTGGCCTTACCATCGATTTGTACAGAATGTTGGCAACCTTCAGTCTCGAAAGACTATGGTAACACGCTCTGAAAGATGGTTCTGGAACAGCGTCTAGTGTGGCTGAAAAGGCCAATTTGGGAGTGACAATCCCTTCCACACTGGGAGCAAGTGCAGTCTGTCCCTGGTCTGTCTCCCTGGCTATGGGCCTTCCTTCTTTGCCTCTTTGCCTCAGACTGTTGGCCAAGTGTCTCTTCAAACTGGGAAAGGCCATGCTGCACAGCCTGCCTCAGAGGCCAGGGTTTCCCACTTGTTGAGGTCCACTCCTAAGGCCTTCAGATCCCTCTTGCAGATGTCCTTGTATCGCAGGTAGATGTGGTCTACCTGTGGGGCACTTTCCTTGCATGAGTTCTCCATAGAGGAGATCCTTTGGGATCCGGCCATCATCCATTCTCACGACATGACTGAGCCAACGCAGGCGTCTCTGTTTCAGCAGTGCAGACATGCTAGGGATTCCAGCACGTTCCAGGACTGTGTTGTTTGTACAACAATTTGTACAACGGCATTATATTAGCCATTTTGTTCTCAATACCTTTTCTAATGATCCCAAGCATAGAATTGACCTTCTTTACTGCCGCCGCACATTGGCTGAGGGCACATGTACATCAGAAGACCAGCCAGAGATGAGCCCTTAATATCAGTGGCAGTGGTAGTGTCCAATGTGCCAACAGGAGGTAGAAGGGGAAACCATATGGAGAGGGCTGTAGCCAAGGTAGAACTAGCAGGTACTCTGTCCCACTCAGAATACTGCTTGCCCCACCTAAGATTTTTTTGTGGAAAATTAACATTTTAATTTGTAGTTAAATTAACTTGGCAGCTTCCATTTAAAGAAGAGAGTTTTCTTAGGCCAAGAACAGGAATTACAGCATTTAAAAGAACAACCACAGCAGACGGGCTTCCCCACTAAGAGTAGTAGAGCTCCAGACTCAACACACCTGACCTGCACAGTTCAGCTCATTCAAGATTTAGCTCAAGGTGTATTTTTCATGATCACAATCACCCTTATGCAATCCTAAAATGCACACCTCTGTTCAGCCATTATGACAATGAGTAGAAGAGGGATTTTGAAAGTTTCCCATTGTTAATTGCCATTAGTAGCCACCACTATACCTGCATGATGTTGCAGAAGTGCATCCAAGTGGTTCCTGAGATACAGAATAAACTAGGTGTGGTCCACAAAGTGCCATTGCTTCATTCAGAGAGGTTTGTTGACAATGGCAGTGTTGGATAAGAAATTACTCATTGCTTTCCTAAAGCATCCTGCCATACTCATGATCATTGTGGCCAAAGGGGGGGGGGTGGAGTGAAAAAAATATGCATGCATGGGGCAACTGCTTCCAAACACATATGTTATTCTGCCCCAGAAAAATGTACGTGCCTCTGTTCACACAAAGATACTGTTACAGGCATTTCCCATTTCCTGGGAAAGTGTTGACTGGATGCTGCCTTCTGGTATCCTTGTAATATCTGTTTTATGCACAAATATGTGGGTTGAGGACTGGATGGAGGCCAGGGGTGGTATCTAAGACCAGGTTAAGGGCCCATGCCCATACAAGGGTCCATCTCTGACCACCGCCTGAATCTTCAGTACCAGTGGCAGTGATAGCACCTAGTGCACAAACAGGGGGCGGGCAGGGGATGTCATCCCCCCCAGTGCAGGTCACTGCCCCAGAGACATAGCAGCCTGCATTCCATACAAGCAACAACAGGTTACATTAGTTCAATATAGAGGCATACCTGCTCTGTAAAGGTACTCCAGGTCTTCAACTCCAGTGGTATTAGCTTCTGTGTCTTTACCCCATCTGCCTCCATCTCAGATCACTTCTAGGCTGGTTCGACAATACTTTCTTACGCAAATCTACTCCATATGTTAGTGCTGTATTCACTCATGGAACATGCTTGGTCCTTCCTATCTAAGGATATTCAGGGCTTAGGTTTATCTGTGCATTTAAAGGAGCTGTTCGGAGAAACCACCTCCCAGATGCAGTTACAGAGAATGTCCTGAATTCCCCCAGATGTGATTGGAGAGGGGCCAGGACCATACATGCTCCATGAGCACACACATCTCTTATCATGCAGCACCTGTTCAGATGATGAAGTATCATCCAAAGCGTTCCACAAACCAACATATAATTTCAGTGGCAGATCCGTTTAGTAGAAAACTGCAATTGTACCCTTTATATTTAACAGATTATAGTTATGATCTAGACTCCTCACGTATCCTTGCAGAGTGTACACAGTATGCAACAGTCTAACACCAAATTTATGGTCAGTCATGTTTAATAAAGTCAGAAAGAATTATAAAAACTGTAGCCACCTGACAGCGATAGCCTTATCAGTCAGATTTTCTGTGATTTGAACAAGAAGAAACCAGTGCTTACCCAAAAATGCTCTCCTGATGGAACCCTGATGATATACAGTTATTACCCTTCAATGGATTTGGTAAGTAGGGAATTAAAATCAATAAAATGGTGCTTGTGAAACGATGAGATAACCCCCCTGTCTTTGGTGGAAATGAAATGACACTGTGCTCGTGAATAACACTTCACTGTTCAGAGCAAGTGATTTAGCTCTTCTTGCTCAAGGTTCTGAATTTCTGCTACATGAAACTTTAACGTAAGATGACATTATTCTGCACAATTTCAAAAGACTGTGTTGTCATTTTCCATAGCAAAGAATAGTGACATTTTTAATATCGGGCATTCTCGAAGGATCAGTGACATTTTATAAGCCGCTGTCAGCAGTATAAAAAAGGGCTGTTCCTTTCTTCCTTTTTCCACAGAACAATGTGAGACTAGTCAACTGATCAAAGGTTTGTGCTTTCACATGTAAATTGGAAGATACAGGAGATCAGCAGTATCACTTCTCAGGCAGGATTCCCAAGCCAGAAATACAAGTCTTTATGCAGATGCTCAAAAGCAAGATTGGTTTAAACTGGAGAAGTACAAAGTGACTGATGTGCAATAAAGACTGAATAAAGATTGAAGTCTGTTCTGGTAGTATGCAGTGGACTATATCTTACATTTGTAAAACTTCTGTGGGGGCTGGCAGGCCGAGAGGGTTTGAATATTATTATGATTGTCGTTTGTTTTTGTTTTTTTTGGTTTGCAAGTGTGTGTGTGTGTGTGTTTTTAATTACTAAAGTTTTGAATTTAAAAAACCAAGAAGTGTTTTATAGTTTTTAACTTACTCATTTGGGATCCTTGTCAAAGATAAATGGGGAAATTCCTGCAACACCCATTTTTGTTCCCACTCGAGTTCTGACTCCCTTCACATATCTAGGCTGCAATCCTACAAATGCTTTCCTGAAAGAAATCCTCACTAGAACAATAGGACTTATGTCTGAGTAAATATGTATAGGATTGTGCTGCTAGTTTTCTCCCCTTATACATCCCATGTTTGCCTCTCTCAGAATCTCTTCAGTTGTAAAATATCCACCCTAAGTCTGATCATCACTCACTCCGGACTTCCATAGTATGGGGCTTCAAAGGCCCCCAAACAGCAAGCAGAAACCAATGGCACCTCCCTCACCCTCAAAGACTGTGTAGCACACTTTTCTCCCATTGAACAAGAAAGAGAAAGCAGAGGACACGCAGAGGCCGAGAGGATGGAAAGTTCTACCTGAGACCTTGATAAGCCATTTTTGTCAGAGAAGACAACAAAAGGCCTATAATGAACCACTCAGTATAAACAGGCCCAGCATAAGCTTTTTCACATGCAGTGGTGAAAACTGAATGGCAGATATCTTGGGATGCACAAAAAGATGTATGGTACTTCACATAGCAAATAACTAATCTGCCAACTAAGCAAATAACTATAGGCCCAATCCTAAGCTTTGCACACCAGCTCACTGCCGGCATGCACTGTTGCAAATGTGCCATAAGGCATGTTTGTGGACCCTACACCAGTGCTAGCCCAGCGCTGGGTTAGTGCCGGGAGAGGGCCAGAGCTCTGCTGCTCAGCGGTCGTACAGACAACCAAGTAGCAGAGAGGTAGGTGGAGATGTGGGGGAGGCAGGGATGAGGCATTCTGGGGAGGGGGGAGGTGGAGGGAGGGCGGGGAGGAGGCATGCGGGGGTAGGAAACGGGGCAGGAGGGAGGAGACAGAGGCTCTTGATTCTATGCCGACCTTTGGGTCACCGTAGAATCGAGTAGCCCCATTGCAGGGCTACTCTAAGCAGGGGAAGGGGATGAAAGTTCCCTTCTCCCGAAGAGCCACCAGCATGTGGAGTGTGTAGGAGTGTGCTTGGCAGGTGTAGGATGCGGTGGCAGTCATTTTCGGTGCTGCTGCAGTCCCATGCACCATGCAGCCCAGGACTGAGCTGTAAGGCTGCAATTCTATCCTCACTTACCTGGAAATAAGCCCCATTGGCTATAATGGGGCTTACTTCCGAGTAGATATGGATAGGATTGGGCTCTAAGCAAATTAAGTGGACTTAATTGCCCCACTATGAGGTAATGGCTGCTAGCCTGGATAGTTTAAAGGGGACTGGACAAAGTCATGGAGGACAGATGTATCACTGACTAGTCATGATATGTATATGCTACCTCCAGGTTCAGTAGCAGTATGCCTCTGGATACCAGTCATAGGGGAGCAATGGCAGAAGCATGCCTTTCTCTCCTGCTTGTGGACTTCCCAGAGACAGCTGGTTTACCCTCATTGGAAACAGAATGCAAGGCTAGATGGGACTTTGGCCTGATCTAACAAGATTTATCTTACATTCTTATGTGCCTATTATCTCTCCCCAACACTGCTGCTACCTCTTCCTCCAACACTACTCCCTGCTTCTCCTTCAAAACTGGCCAGATGGGAAGGACTCTGGAAATTCTGGGTCTTCCCTGCCCAGTCAGTTTTGAGGAAGTTGCAGTGGAGGAGGAGGAGGAAGAGGAATAAAGTCATCATCCTCTTCTCACTCCTCAGAGAAAGAGAGAGAGATGGCAGGCTGGAGCACCTAGGTTCATAGCATCCCCACCAGTTCTCCTTCTTCTCAACCAACCTGCCTCTCAAATTAGCCTCTGCACCCCACCTCATGGGTGGTCCAGGTGCAGTATTAGAGTTTTATTCAGAAGGTGCCAACACTCAGCAATAGAGCATATGCAATAGTTTCTAGATTTCCCAGCATCTCCAGGCAAATGGATCCCAAGCTGAGCAAGACTCGTAGAGTCTGGAGAATTGCTGTTCTTCAGACTACTATATGATATTATTCGATGCACCAATGGTCTGACAGTATAACAGCACAATCCTATGTGTGTCTATTCAAAAGTAAACCCCGTTGAGTTCAATGACACTTACTCCCAGATAAACGTGTGGATTGCAGCCTAAGTCATCTGTTCAACCACTACTGAAAAAGTAAACCCAAAGCTGTTCACTTGAACAATGCAAAGAGAACAGAAGTTTCTCAACATCTATCATTAACAGTATTTATATATCACTTTTCAACGAAAAAGTTCACAAAGCGCTTTACAAAGAAGATCAAATAACTTATGGCTCTCTGTCGCAAAAGTGCTCACAGTCTAAAATGATGCCTGGATCATTTTTTTTGCATTACATATTCTAGAATGTAATTTTATAGAATTCAACAACTGATCATGGAATGCACTGCCCCATACAATTTTGATTTATTTACACAGCTAGGGAATGAAGGGTCTCTGCTCTTTTACTAGCTTTAAAAGCGACACATCCATGTCAATTAATGTTGCCCTTTGCCTTTTCCAATTTGAATTTAGCCTGCTTTTTTTGTTCTAGGACAGAGAGCATATTTCTAGAACAAGTATGTGATTCTGTCACCACATTTGATTTCTTATTGCTAGTATGCAAATTATTCTCTTCTGGTAATGTTGAAATGGAATTAATTGGTGTTCTGTGAATAAAGAAGACAAATGCTCACAACTCTGACCCCGTGCCCATGAATAAGCCAGGGCTCTCAGGAGTCCCCTATTTATGTGGATCCATCACTCAAAAGGTTGTATCAAGGATACTCAGGGGTCATAACCATTGCATAGTTATTATAGTGCAAAGACAGCCAGAGCAGCTGCTAGGAGACAATGAGGAAGTGTATGATGAAGGCACCTCACAGTTCATGGGAGAAGCAAGCTCATCACAGCCAGTGCTCTGTGCTTTTATATTTTTCTTATTATTACAATTAATTTTATCATTATTTCCCAAGGAAATAATGGGGCATTTGGGGCACCAAATCTGGGGCATTTGGTGGGCCGCTGTGAGATACAGGAAACTGGACTAGATGGGCCTATGGCATGATCCAGTGGGGCTGTTCTTACGTTCTTAAAGAATCTTTCAAGAAAATGCTCTTTGAATCAGTAATAAAATCAACATCTTCATCATCATAAAAAAAATTACATCATGAAATCTTTTCATCAGAGCCAAGTAAATTTCACTAAGTGTGATCTGTTTAAAAAGAAGCATTGAAAAAAGACATGCCAACACTACAATTCCACAGAAATATTCCCACGCTTAACCTTCACTTGAAACAAATATTTCGTCCTATGAGATAAATATGTACCTTTTGCCGAAGCTGAAAAAACCACAATTAAAAATACAATATTTACAATATTTCCTCTGCAATAACTGAAATGGTTACTTATGATTGATTCCTACACTGGATAGATAAATGGTTATCTATGATTTATTTCTACACCTTCTACACCTTTTGAGGGATTCCTAAACCTGATGTGTGTGAAATTATCATGTATGAAATACTGTATACATCTCATTTCTTAATATGCATGACTACTATGACATTTCAAAATATGGTTTGTGCAGTGAGACCCAGATCTCAACTCAGGCCCAAAGCAAGTGTACAGAAATGGGCATGTGGCAATGGACATCTTCCCTCTTAGGACATTATGAAGAAATATCTATGTGGGTTTCTTTATCCTGTTGGTTTCATGCCATGGAATATCCAAGTATTTCTTACCCATTCATCCCCTTCTTAGGGTCCAATCCTATCCAATTTTCCAGTGCTGGTGCAGCCGTGCCAATGGAACATGCACTGCATTCTGTGGTAAGGAGGCAGTCACAGAGGCCTCCTCAAGGTATGGGAACATTGGTTCCTTTATGTCAGGGCTGCATTGTGGCTGCACCGGTGCAGTAAAGTTGGATAGGATTGCACCTGCATCCATAAGTTTGAAGCCTTCTACATGGATTTTTGAACGTAGGGTTGGAAAGTCCCTGTGGTTCACAATATCTGTGAGTTTGACAGATGAGACAGTGTCCTATGCAGGCTTCCAGCAGTGCCCTCCTTCTCCACAGTTCCTCTCTCTCTTATTTTCAGCTTTAAAGGGCAACTCCCCCCTTGATTGTGGCATGCAGAAGAGGTGGCAGCAAAAAGCTTTTGCTTGATCTTTTGCTCTATCCACTTGGGAATGGGGTGGGAGAGAAGAATGGTGAACCATACTTCAATGGGGGAGAGGTGCCAACTGTTTATATTTCTCTATGCATTCCCACACAGATATAAACCCCATTGCATTCAATGGGGGTGATGGCAGCCCAAGTCATGTGGAAGGAGGCTCACAATTTGTCTTCCAAATGATCACTCTTCCACTGATATCTGTCTTCTTGCTGAAAGTGCCTGCATTTAACACAGGAGGGGTCGGGTGTGTGTGTTGCTCCCACTCTTGAGAGCAGCAGTCTGTGGGAGGTTGGAGATTATCAGAGGCAATGGGTACTTTTGCTGCCAAAACAGTTAGAGTTTCATTGGACAAAAGGGCCCCTCTCCCGTCAGCTAAGAGGCAACTTCCACTTTCTGCCTCAACATAAAAAGAAGGGAGCAGAAAGACAGAAGCAGGAGGGTATCTCTGACACAATCCTTATCCCATTGTGTTCAGAATTTTACTCCCAGGAAAATGTATGTAGGAAGACAACCCAGGGAGAAAGACCAAGGAGGAGGTAATTGCACTTTTCATGTACTCCTTTCTCCATTCATTCTTCATTATCTCTCACCTTTCACCCCATCCATTCCAATCAGGGGAGAATGGCTCTCATTAGTGAGACCATCCTTTCCTGATCAGCCAATGTGTGCCTACTCTGAAGTAAATCCTATTGTGTTCAGTTGGGCTTGCTCCCCAGAAAGTGTGTACTCCTAGGAAACTCCTGCATTTTAACCTTAACCCAAACATAAGTGTGACATTAACTTGCAAGATATCATCTTGGTCTGGAAGGAGTTTCAAAATTGAGAAGGGACTTAAGCCAAGCTTTCTCACCCGTTATACTCACCCATTATACTGTTCTATCAGCGTTAAACAGGTAATACTGTGGCATATTTTTCTTGATCTATACAGCCCAATCCTATCCAACTTTCCAATGCCAGTGCAGCCACAATGCAGCCCCAAGGAAAGAGAACAAACATTCCCTTACCTTGGGGATGCCTCCACGACTGCCCCCCTACTGCAGGATGCAGCGCATGTCCTGTTGGCATGGCTGCATCAGTGCTAGAAAATTGGATAGGATTTGGCCCTGAGCAGCTTGACAAACTGTACTGAATCAAGTCACTCCCTGTATGCTTGCAGGGTATTAACTAGAAAGAGCTAATTCAAAATTTGAGGGAATTGTTATTTGAAGACCACAGGCCCAATATCTATCAGTTGGGGGCAAGCGTTTTGTAAAAGTTACTACAGGAATGAAAGTATCCCAGTTTTTGCTTGGTCTTCCTCTGGCTGTATAATTGCTATGACATTATGCTTCCAGTTTTAATGGAGATGAGGTTACAACTGAATTCTAGCAAGGAATGAATATAGCAGACATAACATAGGAAACACTGAAGCTCAAACCTACCCTTTAATGAATGACATTTTAAAAACTCAGTTAATCTCTAAAGACAGTCAAGCACTTATGGAACAGTCACCAAAATGTACCCCCGGTAAAAGCTGTTGAGATCATTTGTGTCTACATAAACTGAACAAAAGAAGCACCAGAAGAAATACTGTAAAAGTTTATCTGAGACCTTAATCAAAGCTTTTTGGAAACCAACTCCACAACTCTTAACAAATCTCACTGAACTAAGGGACCAATCCTATCCAATTTTCCAGTGCTGGTGCAATTGTGCCAGTGGGGTATGCGCTGCATCTTGTGGTGGAGGGGCAGTCATTGAGACCTTCTCAAGGTATGGAAACGTGTTCCCTTACTACGAGACTGCATTGTGGCTACACGAGAGGTGGAAAGTTGGATAAGATTGGGCCCTGAGTCAGACCAACTCTAGGTAGGCAGGGCCCAGCAGTGGTGTTCCCAGAGGGGGGGGCATAGCACTAAGTTTTGCAGAGTGCCTCACTACACCCTGCAAGCTGCCCCACCCCCTCACCATCAGAGCCATTCCAGGTGGTGAGAGCAACATGGAGGAGACACCTCTGCATTGCTTTTGATGTCCAGGAGGATTCTGACAGCAAGGGAGAGGGACAACTTGCAGAGTGCAAAGAGGCACCTTGAACAATTTAGTGCTGTGCTCCTCTCTGGGAATGCCACTGTGGCTTAGAGTTTGATTCTGAAGAAGACCATATTGGGCAGGAGGTCTGGTCTAGAGGGTAGAGGCTCCATTTGCCTAAAGATAACACCCGCAGGTCACCAGTTCGAGGCCATCGCCACCGTGAATGGTGAGACCTTGAAGCAGCTGACAAGCTGAGCCAAGTTATTCCACCTGCTCTTTGGTGTGAGTGAAGAAGCGTCTTGGCTGCCCTCCATGTGAGAGATGAAGGAGCTGCTTGTCAGCTTGCGTGGGAGGAAACTGGAGGCCAGAATGTGATACCAGATCAGAAAGATCCATCTGAAATGTTGTGGTTCTTGAAAGATAGAACCTTTCTTCGATTGTAAAAATCCCTATGGGGATTTAGAACAGCCTGTCCATGTAAACCGCCTTGAATAAAGTCTGAGGAGAAATCTGACGGCCAAGAAAGGCGGTATATAAATACATGTATTATTATTATTATTATTCAGTACATAATAGTGCAAACAGGATTAATATCTGTCACAGATGTCGTAAAAACCATGTTCTTTAAATAAGTCACCACCACTTGATATAGCAAAAACATTACTGCAATAATTTGTGCTCATTTTCTACTGAACAGTAGAAAGTGCCACTGGATTGCTTTTCTGACACTGCGCATAACTTATAGCACAATCCTATGCATGTCTACACAGAACTGTCCCATTGTGGCGCTTGCTCCCAGGAAAGTATGTACAAGATTGCAGCCTAAATTATTCTATCGTTGATGACACATCATAGAATGTAAGAAGTTATATGAACTGATGTCACTGTAAAGAATTGTGTTTGAGTTATCAAGCCTGCTTGTCCTCTCATCTACAGAAAGCTGCTCTGTTCTTCAGCGGTTCAGGATCAAACTCTCAAATCCAGTGAGATTTCTGAAGTATTGCAGGAATTGCCACAGTAACATTTGCCCTGTGGCTGCTTCACTGCTACACAATATATGAGCTACTTTAGCTGAAGTGTGAACATCCAGCCGCAGGAAATGGTCCATCACAGAGTCTTTTAGAAGAGTGAGAATCTTACTGTTGTCAAAAGCTATATGATAACACCAGTATAGCTCTGGGCCCTTTTAATCTTCAGTTGAGAAGAAACTTCCGCACTGATTCAACATCTCGATCCATCTAGGCAAAAGCCTGGTGAGCCATTTCTTTACAACATCATTTATTTATATATTGATTTATTTATGTGTGTAAAGAAAGCAGCCCTTTTATGAGGATTGTCAATATCTTGTTGCAACTATTAGGTGAATATTAGCCTTCCCATCATGCCTTCAGCTCATCTGTTAAACATATATAGGACACAGCGTGATGCATACTGAATACATCACTTGGTGCTCAGAGGAGTGTGAAAGATGTTGTCTCATTGATGAGACCCTGCCAGTCCCTGCCCCTGTTCAAAGTATACAGAGCTCCATAACCCCACCTTCTCTCTCCTCTTCCAGTGATGTCAGAAAGAAGGAAAGAGAATATTTTAAGCAAGTGGTTGGGCTCTTCAAGAAGACCTTTCCTCATCCAGTCCTCCATCTCAAGTTACTTGCCTATTGTTTGCTGATCCAAACACAATGCTAATTCCCAAGTGGAATGCAGTACAGCCTTTAGGTACCTCTGCTGCAGAGAGGACTTGGGGTGGGGAGGGGGTTGACATTATTACACCTAAGTAGTGCCCTCTCATGATCCAAACAGAGTCTGTTTGGCTCTTTGATTTACTTGAGAGCCAAGGACTATGACACACATAGGTTAGTGGTGAGAGCGCAAGTAGTGGAAGATTCACTGTGAGTCTAAGGGCAAAATCATAACCCACTTTCCAGCACCCTTACCTCAAGGAAGCCTCGGTGAGTGCATCCTAAGCCATCTTGATGAAAACCAATTAAAGACAGGCAGAGCATAAATACACTTACTTTTGCCATGAACTCACTAGTACAGTGGTTCTCAAACCTTTAGCACCGGGACCCACTTTTTAGAATGAGAATCTGTTGGGACCCAACAGAAGCAATGTCATGACCAGAAATGACATCATCAAGCAGGAAAATTTTTAACAATCCTAGGCTGCAATCCCACCCACACTTCCCCAGGAGTAAGTCCCATTTACTATCATTGTTAAAAGTGTATACTGAGAAGCCTGTTAAAAGTGCAGATCTGTAACATTTCCCCAGATGCAGTCATCTGGTAGCATCAAGTCTGATATATTAAAAATAAAATATTGGAATGAAGGGGGCCCACATGAAATTGACTTGTGACCCACCTAGTGGGTCCCGACCCACAGTTTGAGAAACACTGCACTAGTGGCCTTCAGAAGCCACTCTGTCTCAGTTCAGTTCTACATCTGCACTATGGCTGCAGGGGTGATATAAAGGTTATAACAGGATAATTCTTAAGAAGCAGTTTGAACACTTGAAAACGCTATACAAGTGCAAAATTATTATTATTAAAGTTTTTTAAATGGTATTGAAATTAAATATGTCTAATGGTTTACTTTATGAAGGATTTCAACCTTGCCTGAATATTCTGAGATGCCTTTTATGAAAACATAAATGGGTTTTTTCCTTGTAATAGTTCTATCATATTCCTACCCAATTTTCCTTGGTACCTCCTGCCAATATGCAGCTGATGGTGTTTCCAGGTCATCTGTATGGAGTCCACTGCAATCTTGCTGGAGTCTTCCTGTGGTCTCTTTCATGAAGTCGTCTCCACAGAAAATGTGCACCACACAGCGACAGCACATTTATACAGAGATGAACCTGCAGAGTCATATTTGCCTTCAGAGTCAGTTCCTGAAGAGCATCACACTAACATTTCCTCAGCTCCTTGATGAAAATACAGAATACCAACCACCATTTGTGTCTTTCAATACAAAACAGTAAAAACCTGAGGGGAACTTAATCAGCAGGGAAGCATGGAACTGGGAGTTTTAAATCAGCTTCTCTTTTGCTTTTATGATATTTGAAAGCTTCTCAAATCCTAAAACTAGAGGCTTTATTGCTTTGTTTTAAAATGGACATATCCGGCCTTTAAGGTTATAAATGAATGATTAAAACGTATCTCCGTTGCACTCTAAAGTCAGAAGACAATCAGTCAAATAAAGAAATACAAGTAAACACTATTATTCTTCCCCTTTTTAATTAATGGTTTATAAGTCAGCCGTTGGACGTTGCAATTAAGCAATCTGCTACATTAAAAATAAGCATAAGATTAAACATCCTCCAACACAACATTGCTGGCTTGTGTGCGCGCGTGCTGCTCAGCTCTTGTTTATTTTAGTGCGCATACTGATTTTTGTTTACATCATGTTGTACACTGCTCTTTTCATAACAATAGGCATTTGTATCTCAGTGCAGTGGTAGTTCTGATATTGGTGGCAAGAGGGAAGACCCTCGCCTCGCCCCATGCCGAGAATGCTGCTACAGCAGTGCCACAGGCATGAGAGACACTAATGGCACAATCCTAGTATGACGTTAGGCCGGCGCAAGCCCCTTGTGTCCCATTCAAATATTCCAACTCCCTTCTAATGCCTGCTTTTTGGCTTATTAACACCTCCTTTTCCAAGAACAGCAGCTGCAGTGTGCAAGCAGTACTCCTGATCAATTTGAGCAATTAACAAAATTTATTGCTCTAAACACACTCCCTGCAATTCCTCTTGTCCAGAGGCTTTCCCCTCCCCAAAGCTCCACTTAACTTAGTGGGCAAAGGTCTGAAGCCTCCAGTCCAAGTCCAATATTCCCTGCATTCCCTGCATTGGAGAAATCTAATATTCCCTGCATTCTTGTACTAATAGCAAGTTAGCAAATTTTACCACTAAGAGGTCCAGAGTATTTGTTTCTCACAGAGAATACCCTACCGGGAGCAAGGAAAAAAACACAGAGAGAGAAAATTGTGATGACCTTGAAGAAAGAAGCCTTTCTTAATCAATTGTCAGCAATATGCTGAGTTTCTGTACTTTTCAGCATGAGAGAGGTCCTATACTGAGCATAAACAAATATCTCAGGATGGAAGCACCACGAAAGTGAGTCATCAATAGTTAAAGCATCACTTTCCTATTGTACACAGTACACAACCTACAAGACATTTTTGGGTGGTCACTCCTGAATTTTTTAAATCCCCAGGTGATACTATGTAGCTTCAGAAGTCTAGATGATTATCTTCTTGGTCCATTCTGATTTTAAGAGGTATAAAAAATATATAGCACATAGAGTATAAGGAGCTACTCACATGATTGTTTGATCTAGCCCAGTACCATGTATGCTGATGTGCTGCAACTCTCAAAGGTTTCAGATACAGGCCTTTGCCAGCCTGACTACCTGAAATAACTGGATATGTCAGGGGTTGCATTTGTAACCATATATATGCCCAGAACCACTGTACAGCTCCTCCCAAGTTGTATGTCTAGCATGGATTTGCCAATTTTTCAGAAAAGTCCTGCTTCATACATTTGCTCCTCCTTGGGCAGATGGGCAGCAAAGGTTAATCTCAGGCCATTTGGGGTCTGCAGCTGGCTCTGCCCCTTTACCACTGGGCTTCACTCCTTTCAAGCCATGCATGAAACAGCGGCAGGATAGGGCTTCTGCCTGCTTCACCCAGTGATGACATCATTACCAGGTAATGAAGTCTCACAAGACACAGCAGCAGCAGCTGTGGTCTCACAGATTGGGAACAAGATTGGAGGGATGGGAGATTCAAAATGGAAAGGGAAGGGAGCAGGTAGGAGGCAAGGGAATGGATAAGGGGGAAGTGGGACTGGGAGGAACTGCGCAAGGAAAAGATAGAAGGTAATGACCAGGAAGAAGTGCTGGAGACCCAAGAATGGAGAAGTACAGTGGGGAAGGAGGCAGGAGAAAGGGACTGGAAACGGGATAGAGGATGGATGTGAAAGGAGAAGCACAAAGAAGCCACAGTTAAAGTAAGAGAGATAGTTGGTAAAGGTTGGAGGAGGAAGCCGCAGAAGAGGGAAAGAGACACAGGGCTAGCAGACAAAGAGACAAAGCAGAAAGAGACAAAGAGACTAGCAGCCCAAAGGCAGATACTAGCATCGCCTGGACCAGCCTCCACTTCTGGCCCAATCCTATCCTCCACAAGCCCATAAAATACAGCCACTCTACAAAGTGACACTGTATGCTATGGTGGGGGGGGGGGAATGGGACATCAGACAGCCAGACATCAGGCAGCCAGCTCTTTTACTTACTTCTCAGTAGGCCACCTGATCAGGGTTGGCAATCCTGTGGCTTTACCAAGTTCCATTTCAGCTATCTCTGGGTTTTGGATTCATCCAACCTGCCAACTGTAATTTAGCAGCAGGAACCATTTAAGACATTTTTTAAACGACAGAATGAATTTGGCTTTTAAATAAGGTTGAAATCCATGCACAATTACCTGGGAGCAAGTCCTATTAAACTCAATGGGACTCCATCTACTCAGAAGTGAGGTGCCTAGGATTGCACTGTAAGTCACTGGAGTCCCTTTGATGATGCTGAGTAAAATAATCAAAGATGCCTGCTTCAGTATCACTGAAATAAACTGGAGTTGCTGGAAAGGATTATGTTGCTCTTGTATAAATCTTATCCCTGTAAATGGGGTGGAATGGGGTAAATGGAACTTCTAGCAGTGCATTAATTTAGTTCTGAGAGCTTTTTGCAGAATTGTTTCAAACCAGAGGGCAATATATTTCTCCATTTCCCAGAAGCTTCCCCCCTTTAAAGACCCAGGAGTTGTGCTGGCTTTTCTGGCTGCACGTAAAAAATCGCTGAAGAAGATGCACCATACCCTTGAAAGTTCAAATTTGTGTCAGCAAAACCAAGCTACTGATAATCACCTTCCAATAGGCTCTTTCAAACAAGTTATTTTGTCCCCTGAGACCTGTCAGGGCAATTTAATACATAAGGAAAGTAATTAGTGGGATGTTTATGCTCACTCCTGTTCCTGCCGCAAACCCAAACCTTAACTTCGAAGCTACCCAAAACCACACTGTGTACTTTGGCAGCATGTTGAAGAGGACTCCCATCCATGCCATAATAGTTAGTGCTTTTTTGTTTCTTAGGATGCACTCGATTTATGATTCCTTGATGCCCTGCAAAATCATAAACATCTTGCTAATGAGAGCTGCCTGAGAAGAAAACACATCCTTGGCTCTGTTGGCAAATAAGACACATCAGCAACTGTAGAAAGTACAAGCTGTACCTTTGCTAGTGGCTGGGAGAGGTCAAGCGGATCGCATTTCTTTCTAGTTTTTCACTCTGAATAAAATACAGTGGCACTTCATTAGGCTACTTCACATAGGCAGTTTCCAATAACAGCTGTTTATTAGATCCTACCACTTAGCAATACTGGTGGGGGAGAGGAGTTGGGGTGGATGTCTCTTGAAATGTTTGGTTGGAATTGCAGATCTGTTAGCATGAATATATATTTTTGAAGTTAGACTCTTGGGCTGCCAAAGCACATTAACAAGGGCCACTAAGCAACATGTCCATTTGATTTCACTGGGAAATATCCCATCTTACTCAGAAGGAAAAGCTGTCATTCTAACCCAAGTCATCCAGGGGAATAGTGTACAAATAAGAAATACTTAGGGGCTGTGTTGTCACAATGGCTGTGCTTGGCTACTTTCAGGAACAGATTGTCTCACAAAGGGCTCCCCCTCCAAGCATACAAGGATGTCTAATGTCCTAAGTCACAGAGCCACATGAGTCATCAAACAGTACAATTCATTTTTTGTCCACCATAAATAAAACAGGCCTCCTCTCATACAGCAGACACAGCATTCCCTGAGCATGCTCCCTGAACATGTTCCATCTCCCATTCCTCAGCATGTCAAAAGCTCTGATCTACATTGCAGCATTGAAAAGAAACTGTTCCACAAAGCCCAAAGGTGTTCTGAAGACATAGCTCAGTTCACCTCTGAAAGTTTTAATGGCTTATTCTGTGGCTAATACTATGCTTTGCATGTGTGCCACAGTTGGATCTATGAATTCAGGTAGGTGGTAGCTTCCACTCCAGGGACATCATCCTCTGATATCAATTTCTGATTAAGGCTTTGAAGTCTGGAAAATTTCTGCTTGGTAGTACTGTACTGAGTGAAAGTTTGTCCCTCCAGTCACACACGAAACAAACAGTACCTTAAGGGTGGAGTAGCCTTCAGGGAAAGTTCTCGTACCATCCGTGCTACTATAGAAGATACTCAGAGTCTGTGGCTTGAATCATGAGCCATAATACACAGAATCTCACTGGTGACCACCCTGTGCCTAACCTTCTCCCTAACACGCTAACGATCTACAGTGACATCACGAGGGTTTGCATCACCTGGTATGGGATGCCAGTGTGTCAACCTCATGATGGACCTCCTCCCGTGCAGTGGGCAGGGCAACGTGCCCTGGGTGGTGGGCGTGGTGATGTATCATTGCCCCACTGATTTTTTGGCTATACCTTTTGATAGAACACAGATATTTCAACATCATATTTTTCATTGCATTCTGCTGTGAATTACCCATCGAATTGTATATAACATGATGGTATTATTTCTACAAACGTGATTTTAGCGACTTTGGTCACTAGTGCACATCATGCCCCTGTGTGCTTCACCCAGTACGGCCCGCACCCACCCACCTAGCTATGTCACTGATGATCTGTGAGCAAGGTAAATGAGCTCTCCACCCCACCTCACCTCATAGTCTAAAGCAGTGCAGTCAGTCACAGATTTATCACCTCAATGAGAACTAGCCACTTGTCCAGAATCAACTGCAGGATGTGTGTAAACCTGTGTACAATTAGAATTTTCCAAGTTTTAATCTTGATTATGTCACTATAGAAGGGAATAGTCAGAATTCCAATTAAAATAACATGACTCAACTCTGTCCCCTTAAATAACCCTATCCCTGAAGGTTTAATACCGACTCAGAAGGTATTACGGGAGACTTGTAAACATTCGCTGGCAACTACTTCCACACACAAAAATCCTGTCAATGTCTTCCCTGCACATGCGAAAGGGGATTGACGGTATTTCCTTCTGCTAAAGTAGCATTCTGAATCTGCACAAAGTAACCTGAAACACAAGCTGCAGGCAGCAAAGGGACACTTGCTCTGGCTTGTACACTTGTAACTCACAAACAAGCCAAAAAGCCAACAGATCGGATAGAAACATTTCTTTCTCTTGCATCTTAGAAGTCACCAAGATACTTTTATTCTATTAACTTACCTCTTGGGGGGAAATGTCCTTTTCTGTTGTTTTCCCAAAAGTGAGCTCTCTGAAATAAATCTTTACATCCCTGTACCAATGTAGCCATCTCAATTTACCTGCGAAGCTGTGTTACAGAACTCTGTTGCTGCAGAGAACTTTTCCCATTCCTTTGAACATCATGGAACCCGCTAGTGCCTACCTACTATGGTCACAGGCAGCTGAAATTCATATTGTTCTGGACCTGTACTTGATATGGGTTTCTTACAGCACAATCCTATGTGTGTCTACTCAGGAGTCCCATTGTGTCCAATGCATCTTACTCCCAGGAAAATGTGCATAGGATTGCATCCTTACCTGTCTACCTTCCTTCACTATACCATTGCTGCTATTGGCAATTGAGAGACTACAGTGCCAAAGTTAGTGAAATGCCTGCTAAATTGAAGGTGAATAAGGGTACTATCCAAACTGCGCCTTGGGCCGACACAAGTCCCTTGCGCCAGCCTGGGAGAGTCGCACACATGCCGTAAGGCACGTATGTGCCTCCTTAGGACGAAGCCGTGTGGGCACATCCAGATTAATTCAGCCTCTGCGGCGGCTTCCATGTGGAAGCTTGCATTGGCCCGGCTGGCCTGATGCAAGCAGCAAAAGTAGACAGGGGGAGAAAGGGGAAGGGAGGCATTCCTGGGTGGGGGGAGGGTGGGCAGTGGGTGACCCCAGGGGCGGGCAGCCAGGGAGGAGGAGGCGGGGCTGGGATCCAGCAGTGGCTTCAAGCCACTCTGCTCTCCTCGGACTTGGGCTAGGATCAGAACTTGTGCCACTCCACTCTCCTCGGACTTGTACCACCTCACATTTGCACCTCCTTAGGAGGAGATCATGTCAGCACATCCAGATGAGCCAACACACAGAGGCTGAATCCAGCTGGGCCGATGCAAGCAGCAAAAGGTAGGCAGGGGGAGGAGGCGGGAGGGAGGCATTCCTGGGCGGGGGGGAGTGCGGGCAGTGGGCGACCCAGGGGCGGGCGGGCGGGGGGGGAGAGGAAGCTGGGGCTAGGATCCAGCAGTTATGCTGGATCCCAACCCCTGTTCCCGGGGAGAACGGGGCAGGTTCAAGCCACTCCGCTCTCCTCAGACTTGTGCCACCTCAGGAGGTGACGCAAGTCCAAGGAGACCCATAGGGGCCAGCAGCCCTTACCCAGAGCCCTTACCCTTGCCTCTGGCTAAGCTGCTTCTGGCCACAATCCTGCACTGGATACAATGCAAGCCTCTTGGCTTGCCTGTTCCAGCCCAGGATAGGATTGCGCCCTAAGGCTCCAGCCTCTTTCTGCCCAGAGACCTCCTGCAACCCAGCTCCCTGCCTCCTTCCATATCTTGCTCTCTCTTCACCTAACACCTCCTTAGGCAGAATACCTGGACACACAGGCAATACTGGGCTCTGACAGCTATTCTGAGCCAAAGGCAGGAGTGACACACAGAGGCACACAGCCATGGATCAAGGGAAGGAGGGAAGCTCACTAAGGATTTACTCTCTCCCTGCTTCTGCTCCATTCAGAAGTGCTACAGAAACTTACAACACCTACAGCATCTCTCAGAAAAAGCTTACTGATTACCAGATCTTTAGTACTGAAGACAAGCTATTTTCTAGCAAACTGTCAAAACAAGTCCTTTTCCTATAATTTATTATTGATAGATTAGCACCATTATTTCCTCCAAAATCCAAGGAAACACAGTAATTATCTTTTATCTGCTTTATGAAACATCAAGTGTCTATATTAAAGATGCATGTGCTTGATGGTGGCTTTCTTAATGCTCTTTTTATCAACAATTCAAGGAGTGAAAAATCAACACAGCAATAAAATTTAGAGTATGAACAGATGGATGATTTTCACTTTAAAATCCAGTGGAATGCATCTGGTACCCTGTTCACCCAGATGTATTTCCTTTAGCGCTGGTTAAGACCATAGAATAAAATAAGTAAAAAGAGTGGGCAAAATACAGTAATTAGCTTCTCCATGAGCAGGCCCTAAGGTATTCACAAATGAGTGCATAAGATGTCCCAGATACTCGAATTTGCAAAAAAGGAAGCCAGAAAGGGACAAGAAAAGTTCCTGGAAAGCATAAGGGCAATTATTTCTTAAAGATAATAGTTTTCATTAATAGGGGTACGACATGAAGCAAACTTGATCTCACCGGGTGTTATTTAATAAACTGAAAGTTCTGACTATAGAATCTCTATAGAGGTGAAATGGATTAACAAAGCTGATATCTCATATGGTCCAATCCTATTCGGGTTTTCACCATGGGAATAAGCTGTTGCAAAACCCAACATGCCAGTCAGTGTGTCCTGACTGTCACCACTGCTAGCAGCAAGTGTCTGGGTCCACACTCCAGGAACCGGAGGATGTCCACTGGCACCAGTAACTCAACAGGAGGTGGGGAGGGGGCAGAATGGGGCAAAAATGGGGGCAGGGAGAAGGGTGGATTGCAGCTGGAAAGGGGGTTGTATCAGCAGCAGTAGCTTGTATAGAAATCCTATCCCCCTTCTCGGCCTTGATAACCTGACCCAGCAATACAGCTGGTACAGATCCAAATAGACCTAGTGGGCTAGTGCAGGCTGACCCTGGGGTAAGGGAGCAAATGTCCCTTTACTCTAAGGAGGTCTCCAGGGCCTGAAACTCCCCTGTGAGATACAGTACACACCATGTTGACACAGCTGCCACACAGGGAATTGTGTTGGACAGGACTGATAGATTCATAGAATCTGACACTATAATGAGTGGTTCTCTTACAAAAGAATATCATTGTCCTTGACCCATCCAGTTCCCCCACTCTCATGTTACCAAAATTATTTTGGATTCATGTTTTGGTGCTTCTGCAAATCTGAGCTCTCAGTGGATCTTCTGATCCTTTACTCCACTTCACAAGACTGCAGGAAACCTAAGATGGTTTTCAAAAGTGGCATGTGATCTTGTTAGGAAAGAAGTTGCTATTGGGGAAAATGAAAATCTCCCACAGTCAGTATGCAACAAACCTTTCCATCCCGAAAGGCAGTGGTGGTTCTGGCCACTGTGGCACCCAGGAGCATGCCTGGAGGTGCCACCACCCTTCTAAAACCTCCAGAGGGCCTTAAAATGTCACTTCTGGTTTTCAGACAAAGGCCTTCTGAGGGCCGGAAAGGCAGTGCTCAGCCTCTCCTGCCCTCAGAACACCTCCAGGGGAGGCAGTGGGCACAAGCAGCTCTTGGGGCAGCAGGGTTGGGGTGGTGGCAATGCCCCCCCAGTCATGCTGCCCAGGGTTGCTTGCACAAGTGGAACCCCCTACGTACCTACCTACCTACACTACCTAAAAAATCTTTCTGGGTCACAGCCTATGTTAAGGTTAGTATATTCCAAACCCGAGTTTCACACTGCTTTTGATCTCACTTTGTTAACTTGCTTTTATTCTTCATTGGCTCTCGACCCGCATTCATACATACACACCACCATCTCAGTCCATGCCAAGAATCTGGTGAAGTAAGCTGTTGCCTATGAGGAAAGGGGCAAAACTACAGCAAAGGCTAATGAAAGTTTATTTAAAGCAGTTCTTTAAAATATTTATATGCCACATTCCAGGACCATCAAATGGACCACCAAGGGGGTTAATAATAAAGTAAAACACACACAAAACAATATCAGTGTATAAAAGTTCATAGTAATCAAGCAAACCACAACTACCAGCTTAAAAGCAGTAACTCAACAACAAAAAAGTTGCCAGACAAGAGGCCACATGGACCAAAAACAGTTTTACTGCTGGTTTGAAAATGGACAACACTAGGGCCACTTGGGATTCTTGGAGGAAGGGAGTCCAAAACCAGGGGACTACCACTTAAAGAGTCCTATTCCATATCCCCACCAATCATACTCAGTCGGAACATGAAGGAGAGCCTCTGACACTGAGCATACATGAAGACAGATTGATGTGGAAGGGCAGTACTGAAGTCCCAAGCAGTGGTGTTGTGGCACCAGTGGCATCCCTAAGGGGTGCGGGCCACACTGGGTGACATGCACGGGGAGGGGACTGACACCATTATTATAAAAAAAAATTTAAATTTTGGTATTTTTGAAGAATACCGTCACGTTAAATATCATTCGATGTGTAATTAAATGCAGAATGCAAGGAAATAAACTGCATTAAATATCTCTATTCTATCAAAAATTATAGTCAAAGAACCAGCAGGGGCGGGGTGATGGTGCATCACCATGCCCACTGCCCAGGGACTTCCCCTGCCCACTGTATGGGAGGAGTTCATCATGGGGTGGTGCGCTGCCTCCCGCACCAGGTGACACAAACCCTAGTAATGCCACTGAGCGGCACATTTTGAAGTGCAGGAGCTCATTATGACACTCCCACAAAACCGTATCTCCATAGCCACACCCCGCTAAGATTATACCAGAACAAAATCAACTTCAAATTTTTTTCATTAAAGTGTCTTCTCCTGACATGTATTCCTACTTTGAGCTAGATCAGGGGTGGGCAAACTTTCAGCTTTAGGGATCCTGGAATTTTAACAATTGTGTAGGAGAGAGAATTTCAGTAGGTGCGGTGCAGCTTGTCATTTGTGAGATGACAAGCTGCACCTGCTGAAATTCCCTTTTATATAGGTCCAGGATCCCTAAAGTTGAAAGTTTGCCCACCCCTGAGCTAGATCTTGAAATGAAGTGTAATAAGATCTAGCTCAAACATCTCAAATCCTCAAAATTCAAACATGGAGTTAAAAAATAGCTCAGGTTGATATAAAAGGTATATTAGAGTGCCAATCATTGCATGTTTATTAATAGTTTACACAGAAGAAACTCCCAATTCATTTAATAGGATTTCGATAAATTTGTATAGGATTGTAGCTTAACTGTAACATGAACTTTATACAGTACTGTCTCTCTTTTGGAAAACATAATGGCCTATAGACATCAACGTATGCCCCTGAGAAAATTTCTCAGTTTGCTTCCTGCAGAGCCTGATGCTTCTTTTTGGCAGAAAAAACTTTCATGTGCATTTCCTGAGCACCCCTGCTGATGACATCATTGCCCCCCTCCCGGTCCCAAATCATGTAAAGCTTTAAACATCACAACCAATAACTTGAATTGTTTACAGAAACAGATTGGAAGCCAATGCTTCCAGATCACAGTTACCGAAAAGCATGCTGGATGTGACATTCTGTGGCAGCTATGATCTGAAGATGAAGTAGAAATGGGAAACAGGGAAAGGTATGTGGCCACACAAGAGGCAGGACTGAAGGGCTTTTTCACATTTAAAACAAGCCTTGAGAGTGAGTCACACTTCCTGTTTTATGCACCTGCTGTGCAACAAGAGGAATCACACATCTCCTTCATGCTACAGCAGTCGGTATGCTCTTGTCACCTCCCCCACGTTACAGCAGCCGCACAATTCTCTCACACATCCTCTTTTATCAATCCTCGCAATGTCTAGGGTCTATTTTAGAACCAAAACAGCAATAACGATCAAAGACAACGTGTGGCTCCAAGAACGCAGTGCTCATTGATGGACCAAACAAGATTATGCTATCAGTTTTGTTAGCTAGTCCTTTATGATTGGTTTGTTTTCAGTGTAACTGTGGGGGGACCATTCTAGATGGGGACAGTGCTGTGGGGGAGAGCACTTTAAGTCTCGCTCCAGGTTGGAGGGAGTTGTGGCTGCAAATTCTGCACCTATTCCCTACACCTTAGGATACATTTACTGAATTATCTCCCTTTTTATGTGCTTCAAGTCTTCTCTTCCAAAAAACCCATTGGGGGCTCTCAAATTGTCACATCAAGGTTTCTGTTGTAGACACATTTACTTCACAATAAGGTCCATTGATTCAAGGAAACTCACTTCTGAGTAAGCACACATGAGTAGGCTGTATATCTCCTCAGCGCAAAACTGAGGCAAAACAGAGCCAGGGTGGTGTAGTGATTTGGGAAGTGGACTTAGTCCTGGATGATCTAGGTTCAAATCCCCCCCCCCCCCACAAAGCTTCCTGGGTGACCTTGGGCCAGTCAATTTCTCTCAGCCTGATCTATCTCACAGGGTTGTTGTAAAGACAAGAAGGAAGGGAGGAGCAGCTGTGTAAACCACCTCACAGCAGTATAAAAATGTGAAAAATAAATAAATAAAACTGAAAATCATTGATGTTTACCAAGTGTAGGCCAGATCTCACATGACTCTAAATGCATTTGCTGGAGTAGGTGTTTCTCCCCCTCCCCTTTTTTAAAGAAGGGGGGATGTACAGAATGAAATAAAACCAGTGGCGTTAGGGGATTTTAACACTTTGCTTCCACCACAGTTCCAATCCCAATCCTCCATACACCCCAGTCCATAAACCACACTGAAAGCTTCCATTGGCTTTCAATTCAGTTTTCAATTCATGTCATAATTAAACCAAGTTTTGTGTGCCTCCTCTGTAATTTTTTTTAAAAAAGAAAATCAGATCAATACACTCATTTAAAGTTACATGTGTTTTCCTCTAAGACCACAATTTCCAGTTGCTGACACAGGGCCCAAACCTATCCAATTTTCCAGTGCCGGTGCAGCTGTGCCAATGGGGTGTACACTGCATCCTGTGGTGGGGAGGCAGTCACAGAGGCAACCTCAAGGTATGGGAACATCTGTTCCCTTACTTTGGGGATTCATTGCAGCTGCACCGGTGCTGGAAAGTTGGATAGGATTGGGCCTTCACACAACTACAGCTGTATTCATTATCCATCCTCACCCCACATACAGCCAATGTGAATGGGAAAATGGGAACACTCTGAGCAGTAGTGGAGCCACAGGGGCAGAGCTGTAAGTCCCACACAGCTCTGAAGCATGCCATGTAAGCTGCCCTTCCCCTATGCTCTCAGGGCCATTCCAAGGAGCGAAAGCAATGTCTCCACATCGTTTTCACCAGCAGACAGACTCCAAGAGCAAGAGGGAGGGGCAGCTTACACAGCAAGTTTTGGAGCCCTGTGAGACTTACAGGTCTCCTCTGGCTCCGCTACTGGCTGTGGGTAGCTGTGCATAAACTGGTTCTGCATACATTCAGCATTTTCCTGCAGAAAGCCTCCTGACACCCTTCAGGGCTCCATGTCATGTCCAAACCTTCCCTATGGTTAGTGCTGCCCTGCACACAGTGAACATGGGAATATCCAGAACACACGGCCAGCAAGCATGTTGGCATGGCTAGCTGGGGCAGCCCCATTCCCCTTCCCCACCTTTAATGAATACAGAAAGAGGAACTTCAGAAGAAGGCCCACTCTTGCACATTTTCTAGGTGTACACCACCCTGACAGAGTTTTCCCTTTCAATTTTTCGCATGATAAGGAGATCTCATGAAAACATTCCTAATGTGGCCGTTTTCGAGCAATGAAACACGTACAAATGAAATGAATTATATGCTTGGCAGGGGTGAGTAAAATGCAAACAGCTCCTCAGTCAGATTTTTAATTTATTTGTTTGAGATGTTGACAAACACCTACATATTGACATCTGTGCTTTTCAGCTCCAGTCAGCTTACCAACATGGCTCCCATTGCAGTTCCCAAGTGAAGGCAGAGCAGCCACGTATAGTTGCAACTGTGTGCAGTTCCACTGAGGTGTTCATTTACACTGACCGGCAAGGTGTATGCTTCCATATCTTGCTGGACTGAGTTCAGAACATTAGGGCTCACTTCAACAAGGTACCAAAGGTCTCCTAAAGTAAGAGGTCAGCTGGATTTTACACAAATACTGCAGCACTTCCAGATAGTGTTGAATCATTGTCTTACCCTAGACCTGAGATATTCAATCTGTGCATTGGGCCTCCCTAGTGAGGCACAGCCAGCCTCCAAGGGCATCACCAGGCATCCAGGGAGATAGGTCTGCTCTGCTCAGCTGCAGGTGCTGCCTCCTGACTTGCTGCTTTTCTGTGGCTGAGAACAGGTGGGTGGGGCAGTGTGAAACATGGTGGGGGGGCATCTGGGGAGAGAGGTGGCTGCAGTTTTGCTGCTCAGGTTCACCTGCCTCCTCCATACTTGCTACTTTTCTTCGGCTGTGAAGGAGGTGGGTGGGGCAGCAAGAAGTGGGGAGGGCATCAGAAACATGGTGGGGGAGGCGGGAGAGAAGCCTGACTGGGCTGCAGCAGAGCTGCTGCATCTCATCAGCACGGGGTGAGCTCCTGGCAGGCTTCAAACTGGGAGGGAAGCCTGACCTAGAGAGAGCAGCGAAGTGCTTGGAAAAGAGGGAGCCCAGCCTGCTCTTGGGGGGGGGGTCCAAATGCCCAGCCTGCATCCCTCTGTTTTGCCTGGGGGGAATAGGGGTGGCATCTGCATGTTGGGATGTATGTGTGTGAGCAGCCCCCATCTACTTTGGGGGTGAGTTGTAATCTTGCTGGGTGTGGCTGCAATCCTTTCCACACTTTCCTGGGAGTAAGCCCCATTGACTCAAATGGGACTTACTTCTGAGTAGACCTACAAAGGCTTGGGGTCTGTGTCAGGTTAACCAAGGAACTTGACCTTTCTCTTTTTCCTCCCCCTTCAAAAATGAAAAAAGCCACTCTTGATGACTTTGTCTCCAAAAATTGATTAAAAAATAAAGACACCCATTCCTTTTCAGTCACCCCCCTTTTTCCTCCTGCCTCCTTTTGAGGGGGGGTTACTTCCCATGTTAGCTGCTATTATAAGACAAAAGGCACAATCCTAGCTAGGTCTACTCAGAGGTAAGTCCTATTGTGTTCAATGGGACTTACTCCCAGGAAAGTGGGGTTAGGATTCTAGGCAAACAGTCTCTGGGTCTCAGTTTGCATCAGTTTGTAATTAGCAGATACACACAAAACAAAGTCTTCCCCTCCCCCAGCAAATTAATCACTTTCCCCCTCCCTTTCCAAAACCCTCCAGGTGTGCTGCTAACAAACTCAGGGCACAATCCTAACCAGGTCTACTCAGAAGTAAGTCCTAGTTTGTTCAATGGGGCTTATTCTCAGGTAAGTGTGGTTAGGATTGCAGCCCCAGAGTGCTGGCAGCTGTTTTTTTGTTTCTAGTGTATAATAACACCTTCATCCCCATTTTGGGGCTAACTGAAGTGAGGTGATGTAATGGGGAGCTGTGGGCAATGGCTACAAGGATCAGGGGAGCTGCAGGCTGGGAAAGTTTGAGAACCACTGCCCTAGTCTGAGGATTTATATTGATTTGAAGCTACATTCAAGAAGCCATGTCAGAATGGACTACAGAAGGCTCCTTTTCCAGGCCCTAAACCAACCGCTCTTAAAGGCTGTCACAAACATCAGTAGTATCGGGATTCGGTCCAAGAGTGGCAGAGTTATTATGATGTGCTAGCCATCTGTTTTTCCCTCTTCTCCATAAATGATAACATCACTATGGAAAGAAATATGAACAAACTTGCTTCCAAATTACAGCAATAAAATGTAATCAGCAGATAAGACAGGCATGCGGATAAAAAATCAGTGGAAGGGTTGGACTGAAATGCATGGGGTATTATTTCCAAAGAAAGGTGGAGGATTTGCTACAAGATTTTGTTCAGATTGATACATTAAGTGTTTTTCTGAAGCTTTTTTAAACTTTGAAGGCCTCCTCCTCAGTCCACCTGCAGCAGGTCCATTTCATTCCCTTTTTTGCTCTGCTTTCCTTCATAAACTTCACTGCTCATCCTCACAATGAAAATAATTCACCCACTTTCTGCTGCCCTCGTGCCTCCATTTCCTTCCATCCCTTCCCTCTTTGATTTTTCAGGGGGGAGAAAGAGACTGATCAAAGATCATCTACATCCTGGAGCCTCACAATCCCCTCCTTCTGTTCACAGCACAAGGGGTACTGTGGGGCAAAATGTAGGAATATTATTTAACACTTTCACTTAAAAGCTACAGCCACATTTTGGAAAGCAAACTGAGTTCAGGCTGTGAGAATCATGTAAAATATTTTTAGAAAGCAATTTCTGTTTCAAAGTAGCTGAGGTTCATAGAGGTTTCCAGGTGAGAAGGCAAGAGATCATCAGAGACAATTACCTCAACACAAAACTCTGAACCTTTTCAGGTGTCTTTAAATCCCAGGTGGAGGTGAGCAGTTTTCACTCTTCCTTTTATAGCTGGCTGAGCATGCTCAGTGGGGCCTTGATTTATATTGGATATTAAGGCACTCTGCTGAGGAGTTTGATAATCTTCAAAAGTGCTTTAGCTTATCAGCTTTGCCAGTGATTACAGATATTTTGCCATCTGAGAAGGAAATGCTTTGGCCCAGCATGAATCACACAATGACTAAAGGCTGACTCCCCTGAGCAAGCAAGTATTATGGATGTCAGTAATAATACCATCACAACTTCTTCCAATTTACACTTGTTTCAAAGTAGATGCAGAGAGGTCAACAGAGAACAGAAAGAGAATATAAGCAGTCTTATGTGTGAACTTTGAAACATTATATTTTAATTCAACAGTAGAAGATTATCATTATTATTATTATTATTAGTTGTGCAGAGTACTTTACAGTACTTTACTCAACATAAAAAACACTAGATCATAAGAATGAAAAGAAACAGTGCTGGATCAGGGCAAAGGCCCATCTAGTCCAGGGTCCTGTTTGCCACAGTGGCCTACCAGCTGGCCTTGGAAAGCCTACAAGCAAGAGATAAAGTCATAACCCTCTCCTGCTGTTGCTTCCCTATGACTGATATTCTGGGACATACTGAAATTGGAGGCAGCGCATAGCTATCATGAAGACAAGTACACAAGTACACTTGCCCTCCACGAACCCCCACTATAGTAGTGACTATTAACACATCTTGTGGTGGTGAGTTCCATAGATTAACGATGCACCATCAAGTACTTCCTTTACAATCATCATTTTAACAGGGGAAGACAACAGAAGAAGAGGATTCTGTTGAAACAGGTTGGGGAATAGACTTGAATTGAAGAAAATCACACTCTGAACCAACAAATATTCCATATTTGTATTTATTTTAGGGAATTAAAATAGTAACAGTCTAATAGACTGATTTTCTTCTGTGGAAGACTTCTTGTCAACTGTGGCCAAAATTTTAAGCATGCCCTATGATTTTTTTTTCTTTGATTGACAGACCTCTTTGTCATGACACAAACTGCTTTTGAAACTCACATCGGTTTCAAAATGAAGTTTGCCAGAAGGCATTGAGGGCTGATGTTTGAAAAACACAAAGCTATATCTCCCTTGAGCACATAGAACTCGTCTTGCAATCATTTGGACCCAAGTCTTTAAACAGAAGCCAGTGCTATTGACTGCTCTAAATTGTGTCACAATTCTCTAGCAAGCTTTACTCTGAGCTAACCATATTCCTATTAAGTTGGATCAAAGCAATCAAATGGAGGGTGCAGAATGCCATTCCTAGTGGAATGAAACAATTCCTTGAAATTGATGAGGGAGGGAGCCTCAAAATCCTTGAGTGAGTTAAGTTCCTTTTGAAATTTGTCGTCTCTGAATTTTATCATAATTTTTCTTAGCTAATGGGGGAAATCCTTTTATGTGTACCAACAGTTCTCAAATGAGGACAAAATGGGGGAAATCCTTTTATGTGTGCCAACAGTTCTCAAATGAGGACAAAAGGTTTTTGTTTAGGGTATTATTGGAAAAATATTTAAAGATGTGATGATATTGAGACAGAACATGGGATGGAAAGGCGCATCCCAATAAAGGAAGAAAAATAAAATTAAAATAAAACAAAATCAATTTATTCATTTCCTGAATTTGGAAGCCACAAGCATATATATATAGGTTTTATAGCTTTTTCATACCTCAGTCAAACAGTTTAATCAGACTGCAGTGTAGCAGGTTGTGCCGAGTTCCAACAATTCCTATGCCAAGGTTTTGTCAAGGGTGTTGATTCACAGTCTTCAGATGTGCTGCTTTGATCTATATTTACAGTTTGGCCCAGAATCCTAGCAAGTATGAATAATCTCTACCGATTTCAGTTTAGCTTGGCCACATTACACCAGCCATAGCTGTAGCTTGGATTATTTCTACTCTGTAGATTCTATTTTAGGGCATCTTTAATCAGTCACTCATTCCATCACTATGGTTTTGACCAATACACTTGTCCTAGATAAATGAAACATTTTCAACATCCGTTAAAGATGTTCATTCAGGTAGAACACAAGGCACACGATGAAGAGTTAATGCACTGAGAAGTCTGCCTTCATGCTTGATCTAGGTAGGTTTGGTCAAATGTGCAGCATTCCTAATTGCATAGAGAAGTCTCTCATTTCTGATGTTCAAATGAATGGACCCTGCCATAGGTTGGGGGTAAATGTACCTCAGTAATGATAATACCCTTCATGAGTATTAATTGAAGCTAAATGAACATTTATCTATTCCACAAAATAATCCGCTACCACTTATAAAACTCTGGGAACAAATTTGTATAGAAATCCATAATCAAGACTGTCAGAGAGCTTGCAAGAGAAGTCATTGTCAGGATTCACCTGGGCTCTCCAGGATTTGCCTGGACTTCCAGGATTCAGGATCAATTTCCAGGGAACTGCTGTAATCAGTCTTGGAAATGTTAACAAGGCCTCCATGAATATCTAACATTACATCATGTTGAAAGAAAAATTTCCAGGAATAGTTCCAGTTGATGGGAAATTCCTTGGTCTCCCTGACCTTTGTGCTTTTGATCTGGGACTGTACAACACCCTTATTTTTGGGGGGACAACAGGCTAGTATGGAATTCACATTTGTGAATTTGAATGGGTTGGGCACCTGGTTCAGAATCCTGCTGGAAACCCAAATTTTAACCAGAATTCCTTTCTATGTGGCAACCCTAGGCATCCCTTTAGTTTTAACTTTCAGTTAGCATTAACTGTGCTTTTTTCCAATGGAAAAAAAATTTATATCTGGAGTATGTTCCTGCCTATGCTTTTCAAGGAAGTTGTGTGTTGACTTGACAGCAAATCAAAGTTAATTCTGCCTTTGTTATAAATTGGTATAATAAGCGCTATTGGTTTGACAGAACGAGAAGTGCCAATGAGCTCTTCCTGAACTCCTTTTTACCGGTGGTGGCTGTTGTGTCCTTAATCATCAATGTCACTGTTGCCCATGTTGCAGGCAGTGATAAGTAAAACAGTTCATATTAATAGCTTGAAAATGACCAGGAACTGATATAAATACTGCTTTAATTAATGTCACCATTCATGTTTGCCACTGCGATCAATAGTAGCCTTGCAAATTGTCTTGAATAATAGGGTGCCTTGTGAACCTTTGGCAATAAGGTGTCAGCATTTTCTGCCACCTTCTTGATTAATGCACGAACTCTTACAAGACTGTGGTGGAGTCACTGCAAATGCAGATCACCTTTAGTGATCCCCCCTCCCCCGCCCAGAGGTCCACGCTGAAGTTTGGTTGTGAAACGCCTTCATGCGAGTGAAATCTGGGGAAGCTGTCATCTTGTCACGGCAGAAGCCCCGCTGTGTCATCGTGAGCTGCTTCCCATTATAAACCACTCTGACATTATGTGTCAAGAAACATCAGGGCTTTTTAAAGAACAGAGTGCATCGCGGCTCTCTTAATCTAATACACTTAACAACATGGTCTCCCAGCACACTAACTCAATTGATTGTCCACAAGTGAGAGGACGAGTTTATGATGACACTTCATTACCATTGCATTTCAACTTCAGTTAAAGTTAGGTGGCATTTGGCTAAATTCATCAGTCAATAAGGGTCAGTTTGCAGAAAGGGTTCAGGAATGCCATCAGCACAGGGCTGCCAGACATCAGAGTGGACGCTGAGCACCAGTGATGTGAGTGAAGCAAGAAAGGTGAAGAGGTTGTAACAATCCCAGGTGGATTGGACTTCCTATTTGTCTGCATGTGATGTTAACAACTAGCGTTTTGAACAGTTTTGAACTCCAAGGAGTACCATGACAACCCCTGCCTGTCTGGCAAAGCAGGCAGTGTCGTCCAGAGGTTTTTCCTCCCTGCCAAGCAACATTTTCCACACACCTTGACTTGCATCCAAGCCAAGTGCTGGTTACAGTAATACGTTATCCTCCATAACTTCAGTGGGCCCCCTAAAGGCCCACAGAAGAATACCATGTCAGGAAGTAGAAGAGATGGACTTCTGGTTGCAGCGGTGGCCTAAGCCCCAAACATGCCTGAAGCTTCTCAAGAACGTGCACATGTTAATGCACAAACACTGCTGCTGCCCCAGATGCCCATTACACTGCATGAACCAGAAAACGCCTGCCAGATCTGAGCTGGCAGAAACTTCAGACAGCACTCCCTTTGGTTCCAGATCACTTTCCAGGCTGGAAAGCAATTGAGAAGGGGAAGAGATGGAAGCAGCTGAAGCTCCTGTTGGGTCTTAGCCATTAAGAGCTTCAACCACCACAGCCACCATCCTGCTCTGTTCCTGATCCCTGAGAGTAAGAGGCAAGAATGGGGGCAAGCCAGCTTTGAAGTCAGGAGAGCAGCCAGGTGGGTGGCAGGGGAGGCAGCCACAGGACATCCCAACCTGGTCACTACCTTCACCAACTGAATCAGTTGCTTTAGCCCTGTGTGTGCTCATGGGTCCTTCTGGGCATCTCACAATCCCTGCGTGCTAGCCTTGGATCCTGCCACCCAATTCTATAAACTGCTGGGCCAATACAGAAGGTCCTTAACAGGGATGCACTATTTCATTGGTTTAGCACCCAATCCTAACATACCTCGGTGCCAGCACTGGGTGTCAAAAATGTGCCATAAGACACATCTGTGACAGCCTGAGAGGAGTCAGCATCGGCACTGGCCCAGTGCCAGTCCGCCAGACAGATGCTGTGTGAAACATGGTAGAAGCTCCAGGCAGTGATGAGGGTCGTGGGGGTGGGGGGGGAGGCATTCCAGGGTGGGGACGGGGGGAAGCCCGTCATAGAACTCCTCCAGTCTGCATCGGCAAAATAGTCGGAGCTGAATGGAGGAGACCCAATGCGGCTCCTGTGCCCTTACTTTGGGAAGGGGATGAAAGTCCCCTCCACCGAGGAGGCCTCTGGCAGTGGTGCTGCTGGATGCAGCAGTAGCTATTTTGGCACTACTGCACCTGGCAGAGCCATCAGGGATAGGATTGGGCTGCCCATCAGTAGATTAATCAACCAAAGCTTTAGATGACAAAATAATAGGGACTAATTTAATTTTTGGGGCTATATAAAGCCCTATACTGCTCTGGGCCAGGGTATCTTAGAGATCGCCTACTCCCGTACAATCCGGCTCGTCCTCTCAGGTCATGAGAGAAGGCCTTTTTACAAGTGCCGCCGCCTAAGGAGGTACGTGGGGTGGCGGCAAGAAACAGGGCCTTCTCAGTAGTGGCACCAACATTGTGGAACTCCCTTCCCCTTGAATTGAGAATGGCTCCCTCTCTTGAGACTTTTCGGCGAGGCCTGAAGACCTTGCTGTTTAAACAAGCCTTCTGACTTCATGGCCTTTTTAACATCTTTTATACATCTTTTAGTTGCTTTTTTACAGGCCTGATTCCTCCATGAACTGCTGTTTTATGCTCTTTTTTATTCTGACTTTTATCTGACTACTGTTTTTATGGTTTCTGTTAATGTGTTTTTAATATGTTTTTATCTGTTTGTTAAATTATGTTTTAATCTGTTTTTAATATGTTGTAAGCCGCCCTGGGTCCCTTTAGGGAGAAGGGCAGGATAGAAATAAAGTTTATTATTATTATTATTATTATTATTATTATTATTATTATTATTATTATTATTATTATTATTATAAATATTTATTTTTCAAGCTATGTTCATTCATATTTGTTACTATACTAGGGAATGAAAAATAACAGTATTATTTATTGTTTATTTAAGCTTTTTAAGATGGACTTTCATTCCAGCAATGAGTGGTAGCTTATGTTTATTATGTTCTATCTAATTTATTTCAAAACTCCTTCACTATCTCAAAAAGGAACCCATATTAAGTTTTGTTAATATGGAAATGTATCTGAATTTAATCAATTTAGTAATTGCAGAACAATAACCAGTGGAGCAGGGTCTCTGAGAGGAATTTTATCAGGGATACAAAGATTTCTGGGGTTCCTTTTGGGGGTACAGATTCTTTTGGGCCCTTTCCTTTCTCCACTGGATCATAATTTCATACAATTATTGAATTGTAATTTCTAAGAATCACAATATATAAAAGTATGTGGGCTTACCCAAAATGTAAATGCTAGTCCTTACACAATATGGGGCCCTTTTTTTTCCACCCTGGGTCCAGGTACAATGTACCCCCTGCACCCCCATCTCATGGGCTCTGATGAGAAAATTGGAAAATGTCAGACCCCAGAACATTTTTTGACCCTCTCCTTTGGTTCCTGGGGCCCCTTTTTGACCCTGGGCCCAAGTACAAATTACCCCCTGCAGCCCCCTCATATGGGCCCTGCGGTAGAGGTTGGAACAACTGCAGCACAATTTCCCACAAGTATTTCTCAAAATCCAAGTCCTTAAGCTAGTGCATGTACTGTATGAGCTGGCTGGAGCTGATGCAGGTTTGATCGGCATTTGGCTAAGGCATCTGTCAGGCACTCCTTAGGGTGACAACTTTCTAAGGCCAAAGGGCACCTTCTCAGACCAAGACAAGCCCCCTCCCACACCACTTCCTTCATGAGCACGGCTGACTCTCACCTTCAAGTTGAGCAGTAGGAGCTCCAGTGGGCATACATCTTCCTACTGAGCGAATGGAAGGGCTCAGTTTCAGATTCTTTCAGTGGCGTTGCATCAGATTTGGGAAATGATCATTTTTTAAGACTAAAATCACATTTCAAAGTCATGAAAAGAGAAATCTTTAAATAACATTTTCACTGTCTGGTTTCCCTTCTTTTCTGATCAGGAAACATTTAAAAAAAAATGAAACTCAGCATGAATGTATTTCATTGTACTAAATTGGGGAGGGGGATATTTTGACCTCATCCATTCTGTCTTCATTAAGATCTGCAAGCAATGCTATTTTCTTCTCCTTCAATAATACAATAAATGCAATGTGTTGTGAAAGGAAGGGTGGCCTACTGCAACACAGCAAATTAGTTTCATCTCTTATTGGTTAATCTGATGTAACTTTCCATGTGGCGATGCAGCCATGGTGATGCAGCCATGCCGATGGGGCCTGCCCTGTACCCTACAGGAGAGTTTCAGACCCTAGAGTTCTCCTTTAACATAAGAACAGCCCCACTGGATCAGGCCATAGGCCCATCTAGTCCAGCTTCCTGTATCTCACAGCGGCCCACCAAATGCCCCAGGGAGCACACCAAATAACAAGAGACCTGCATCCTGGTGCCCTCCCTTGCATCTGGCATTCTGACATAGCCCATTTCTAAAATCAGGAGGTTGCGCATACACATCATGGCTTGTACCCCGTAATGGATTCTTCCTCCAGAAACTTGTCCAATCCCCTTTTAAAGGCATCCAGGCTAGACGCCAGCACCACATCCTTTGGGTAAGGAAACATTTGATCCCTTGGCTGGGGGTAAGCCCTCACGGCTGGTTATATAGCTAGTTCAATTTAGTGGACTTGGGGCAGTAGATTGATGCCAGAAGGGGGATTGGGGTGCTGGGGGTGCTGCAGCCACAGATACAGATCCCTTCCTGGCTTCAATCTGCTCCCCTCACCACCCCAGGGTCCACCCCTTTCCCTGCCTCCCTCTCTCCTCCTGCTCTGACTTAACAGTGCTAGGGGACATTGATGAACCGAAGGTGCATGGATCTGGCCATGGATCCATGAATCTTGCCGCAGTAGCTAAATTAGTGTCACACTTTGCATGTCATGTGAGAGCTTTATGTGCACAACCATAAAGGAGCTTACACTACCAGAACATGTAAGGTTCTATTAGGATTGTGCTATTAGCATGCTCTTGTCTGCTGTAAACACTAGTTTCTGATATCTACCACTGAAGCTGATGTGCATTCATGTGTTAGCTGAAATAGCCAACTGCTCTGCAGCACACAAAGCCACAGCACAAATCTTTGAAAACTTCTCCCTCACTGAAGAATGCCAGTAATGAGGGAATACTTTTCAGTACACCCAGGACCTCTTCGCGGTACATTTTCTTGACAAGGTGCACTACACAATGCACCTCTACACAATGCAGCTGCCAACAAAATTGAACCCTAGTGGGTCAGCAAGCAATGAAATGAGCGGCTTCAGCTCATTTGCTTTCCGTTACAGTCTTTCATATTTCTCTGCCAATCTCTTGCAGGCATGTTCAAGTGAATGAACGCATCATATTTTGTCTAGCAAGTTGGGAGAGAGGGAGAGAGAGACTGTTCAGTGTTCCAAATTAGAGCAGAAATAGGTAATATAATTGAACTGCACTGAAACAGCAGCAGAGTAAACTGAAACTTGTGGAAGAACTGAAACTTCTCTTGTACGCATAACAGAGAAGGCAAGCCAGCTTTCGTGTTGATTAGGCTACTGGATGTGGGCTTCCTGCACGGCACTGTTCAACCACAAAGCTTGCTTACTTCTACCCTTGGGCAGTCACTTTTTGTGAGCCTAACCTACCTCAGCAGGTTGTTTTGTAAATAACACTGAACAAGTGGGGCCTCCCTATCTGTGGATTTTGTAACCACGGATCTGGCCCCCAGACCCGTGTTGAGCCAAACTTGGCCAAACCTGATCACCTCCAGAGGGCTTTCTGAAGTCGCCTGCAGCCTTTGCAGGCTTCAGAATAGTCATTTTGGCCCGTCCCCCCCAAAAAGGCAACTTCCAGTTTCCAGAGGGAAAACTGGAAGTGGCATTTTTTGCCCATATAAGGCATTCTGAAGTGGCCTTCAGAGGGCTTTAAGGGGCTTTTTCTCTTACCAGGAGGTTTTCACCAGCATCTGCAAAGGTTGCAGCCCGCTCTGTGGGCCTCCCTACTACTGAAAATAGGCGACCGGAGCCCACTTCTGTTTTTAGCATGAAAATCGGAAGTGGACTCCCATAGGTGATCAGAGCTATTTTCAGCAGTGGGGAGGCCTGCAGAGGGGGCTTTGAGCTTCCTGGACCCTCTCAGGGGTCAGCATGACCCCTAAGGTAAGGTGCAAAGCCCCTTGCTCCCAGTGCTGCAGCAATCACTGCCCCCTCTCTGCCCCTGGCAAGACTTCCAGCTTTCACAACTCCCTTGTAGGTGCCCTCAGGCACATCTGCTTGGTGTTTCACAGCTTTCTTCTACCAAAGAGATTACAGAAGGCCAAGCATGACCCATGAGCAGTCTTCCAGTGATGGTTGGACTCATTGCTGGCACCGTGCACTTTCCTGTGCTGGCACATCTGGTGGTAAGCCAGCATAACTGGTGAGTAGGAATAAACTTTCTTTAACCGTGTATGTGGGAGTGCTCATAACTACAGGAGTGTTGGGAGACAGGATGCTGAGCTAGATGGGCTTGCACCTAATCCAGCAGGGTTTCTCTTATGTTCATAGATGTTGATAGGCAAGTGTTAATCTTTATTTCTCTGCAAAGCCAAGTAGAGCGAAAATCCATTGGCTCTGTCTATTCAAATTTTATGCTTCTAATTTCACCCCATGCATTAACCTCTCTTTAATGCAGTTCCTAAAGAACATCTACACCAATGCTATTAGAGCTGCAAGGGCATCGCAATTATTTCCTCCTATTCTTTAATGAAATATCAGACGAACACAAGAGCCTCACTGGATCAGGCCAAGGGCCCATCTAGTCCAGCTTCCTGTATCTCACAAAGGCCCACTACATACTTCAGAGAGTACTCAAGACAAAAAGATACCCATATCCTGTTGCCACACCCTTGCATTTGGCAATCAGAGGCAGGCTACCTCTGACACCCAGAGGCTGCATACAGTCATCACAGCTTGTAATCTGTGATGGAATTTTAGTTCATGAGGCTGTTCAATTCCCTTTGAAACAGTGACATGTGGTGAGGGCCACAATGGAAAGACAAGGTACTTTTTTTTTTTTTTTTTAATGTCTTGAGTCCTTGAGTTTTTTTTTTTAAACGTTGGGTCAAGTGATGCTGTGCCTACCATGCCTGCATGGCCATGGTTTTAAATACATCCATTTTTTATATTTGTATTGTTTGTATATTTTTATATTTATATTGTTTGTAAGCCACTTAGTATATTGGGAGCTTTGCTGCAAGCCTAACCACACTTTCCTGAGTAAAAGCCCCATTGAACAAAATAAGAATTACTTCTGAGTAGATCAGGTCAGGATTGTGTCCTAAGTGGGGTATACATTTAATTAATTAATTAATTAATTATAATTATAATTATAATAGGCATCTTGGCCGGGTGCTAGTTGGAGGCAAAGAATGGGGATTATAGTGATCCCTGTATTATCTAATTGGTCAAAAGCAAAAGCCCAAGGTAAATAGCACTTACCAGCAATCTAGCTATATTATTTATGCATGGACAGAATGGAACCTTGCGGCACCCCATGCTTAAGAGGCCAGGATGCCAAACAAGCATCCACCAGCACCACCTTCTGGGATCTGTCAGCCAGGAAGGAGTGGAACCACTGCAAGACATTGCCTCCAAGCCCCAACTCAGCCAACCGACCCAGAAGGACACCATGGTCGATGGTGTCGAAGCCACTGAGAGGTCCAGCAGAACTAACACACTCCCCCTACTCATTCCCTGGCACAGGTCATCTGCCAAGGCGACCAAGGCAATCTCTGTCCCAAACCCTGGCCTGAAGCCAGACTGAAAAGGATCCAGATAATCAGCTTCGTCCAGGACCCTCTGGAGCTGGGATGCCACCACACGCTCAATCACCTTGCCCAGAAATGGAATATTTGAGACTGGCCGGAAGTTGTTCAAGTTAGTAGGATCCAGGGAGGGTTTCTTCAGGAGAGAACAAACCACCGCCTGCTTCAAGGTCAGTGGCAGTACCCCCTCCCTCAGAGAAGAATTCACCACCCTCCCTGCTCACTCTGCCAGCCCCCTTCAGACAGATCTAATTAGCCACGCCGGGCAAGGGTCGAGCAGGCAAAAAGATGGCCTCACGCTCCAGAGAATCCTGTCCACATCCTCAGGTTCTGCAAGCTGGAAAGAATCCCACAAGATAGGATAGACAGATGCCCCAGGGATATCACTAGGTACTGCTAAGGTGGTGTCCAAGTTGTGCCGGATCTGATCGACTTTATCCATGAAGTGCTTAGCAAATTTGTCACAGCGAGCTTCCGTGTGCTCTTCCCCATCAGTGGGGAGGGGGTGAGATGGAGTAGACCACGAACCGCACGGAAGAGCTCAGCTGGATAATTCTCCATGGACATGATGGCAATTTATGCAATTCCAATTGTCTAGCCACCCTCACAACAGATGTATCTGACAATGTGGATGCTGTCCTCATGCAGCCAACACCTTGGGTTATTTACCTGATGCTTCCACCACAAACTTCCTTAGAAACACCAGTTTCTGCATGCTTGTTAGATAGACTCCTAAGGCCTTTTAGCACTGCTTGGATTCCCCAAGCTGTTGGAAAGAGAATTACGATGGTTCCACTTGGACCCTAATGCCACTCTGTGTTGTCTGGCAATATCTGTCTTGATGACCAAGATGCTTCTATAATGTTTATTCAGAAATAAACAACATCCTGCAAAGTTTTCCTGCAACCTAATTTGTCATTTTAAAAAGAAAAGGTGGAAAAAAGGAAGGAAATTGTTTCCTTAAAATTCATGAAGCTGTCTAAGTATGCACTGTAGCATAATGCTGATTTCAGTGTCTCACACCAATGGCATTAAAAAATAAGTCTTACAGTACAATGTAGGTCACTGCTAGTCAAAGTATGGTCTGCAAACCAGTTGTCTATCTGCGAGCCATCAGCTGTCAGTTCGCAGCATTTATTTATTATTACATTTTTTTTATACCGCCCTTCCTCCAAAGAGCTCAGGGCGGTGTACACGACTGCTCCCCTCCTTTTGTCCTCACAACAACCCTGTGAGGTAGGCGAGGCTGAGAGAAAGTGACTGGCCCAAGGTCACCCAGGAAGCTTTGTGGCTGAGGGGGATTTGAACCTGGATCTTCCAGGCCTGAGTCCACCTCCCAAACCACTACACCACCCTGGCAGCATGTCTCCTGGGGTTCCCAGCTTCTCAGAGCCTCCGAAGATTTGCCATGGGATGTATGTCAAGCCTCTTGAGAGATGCTGAGAAGCAGAAATTGAAGCAGGAAGGCCCAGGTAAGATGATATGCTATGGGCCTGCTGTATATATGAAGGGCTGATGTAGGTCTCACAAAGGGCCCCTGAAGTTTTGCAACGGATATCCACATCTCAAAGACAGTCAGATGTGTGAACAACACATGAAGAGAGAAAAAGCAACGAAGAGTTGAGGCATCCTAGAGACTCGGCTTTTGCCACAATACAGTGTGTGCCTTTTTGCTGCGGCTGCCCCTGTGGGAAGGAAAAGGCACAAGATTGGGCTCTTATTGGGCTATTATGTAATGTGGATGAGAGGCCTTTTCATCATATGAAAGTCAAAGAACTGAATTGTATTCTGCAAAAATATACCCTGAAAGCAAAATGCTGATTAAACTTAGCTGAAGATGGAGTCCATGGTCTATTTTTTACTGCCATGAATTGTTATAATAAATTTCTTTTTTCCTCCATATGTTTCAAGAGGCTGTCACACAACACATTGTTTTTGCTTAGCTTTATCTCCTCTTTATTTCATACAGTGTTTTCTGTTGACCTAACTGACAACTAGTTAGAGAACCTTGCATATCAGCATGAATATTCCCTACAAGGGATCCTGAAGAATAAATAACGAGAGAAGAGATGTTATAGAAGCATGAACATCTGAGGAGTGATAAAGCATAAGACCAGTTTGGTGTTGCATGGTTAATGCTGCATTCCCAAAGCTGTTCCAGGGGAATGAATAAACGAGCAAACAATACAGGCGTCTATCAAAAGCTCCGTGGAGCATTATAACAGCTCAGTGTCAGATAGCATAAGCAGAAGAATGAAAAAAATCAAAAGAGCTGACACGGAGATGAGTCGAAATTCACTTGTAAAAACTGCAATTAGGACTGGGCTGCCATACCACTACAACAAGGCTATACAGTAAATATTCTTTAATCCCTATAGAAGGCAGGATCAAAAGAGCTGTTTTAATAATCCTCCATTGTCCAAAGTCCCCATGGAAATTATAAGCAGAAGAGACACTTTTTGCAGACACGACCATGTTTTGGCATTGACCCCCCCCTTGGAACCAAACTGGCTCAATATTCTGTTTCTACACAACAAATGAAGAACCCACCTGCATCAGATAACATGTAAAGCACCTTATAAGAGGGCAGTATCAGTTAAGGGGAAGGTACTTACTCTGGATACGCTTTATTATCTTATAAATAGAGGAGTTTGAAAATGATGTTATTGTTTTGAAAATTTGTCAAATTAAAATGCAAAATATGGTGTTTTGTGCTTTTTATTCATAGGTGTGAATTCCCAAGCAGCAATATCAGGTTTAATATCATTACACTGCAGTCTTCAGTGGAAAAGCAAATTATGCAATTACATTCCTTACAAACACAACAAAAACACACACCTCTACTTACAAGTAACCCCATTAAGAAACGAACTATTGTTACATTCATTTTTTTTATGGAAACAAGATTTCTCTCATGGTCACTCCTTTAAGACTACATTGAAGAGGACCAAATCTTTAAGGCACTGGTGTTGGGGGGTGTCAATGGGTCTGAATGCCCTGGGGTGCCATATGGGGGGCACCGCCACAATCCATTCCCCCCACCCTTTTTTGTGCCTTTTTTCTCCCAAAGTGAAACAAGCTGGTGGCACTGCTGGCTTGTTTCACTTTGAAAAAAAGAAAGCAAATTCACACTGATCTTACGGCCTCCCCCTGCTTTCTCCCCTTTTTTCAAATGGGTTATGTCAGAATGCCAGATGCAGGGGAGGGCACCAGGATGAGGTCTCTTGTTATCTGGTGTGCTCCCTGGGGCATTTGGTGGGCCGCTGTGAGATACGGGAAGCTGGACTAGATGGGCCTATGGCTTGATCCAGTGGGGCTGTTCTTATGTTCTTATGGGAAGAAGAGGGTGGCCCTCCAATCAGTGCAGAATCATGCCTATGGTAGCTGCAAGATCACAGCCACAGTTGGTGTGGATCTGGACTGTACTGATCCAAGGGCCACCCCCTTCTTCCCCTTTAAAAAAAGGGGGAAAGAAGGGACATCCCTGAAATTGGCACGAATACGAAAGTAATTGACATGACGGCAATTACTTGTGGTCAGGGGGCAGCATTTTTATGAACTGCCCTGGAGCAGCAGGGTGGCCAGGACCACCAATGCTTTAAGGACCAAACATGATGCAAGCATGGGGGGGGGGAAGCAATCCCATGAGCTTCTGACAGCAGTTATTTTCTTACCATTACTGCATTTTGTCCTCTGCCTTCATCATTACTCATTCCATTTTCCAGTGAATTAGATGCCTGTCAAGCTCTGTCCCATCATCCTGTGTGAAAATATACATATCTGAATACTATCCCCAGCTGCACTGCCACTTGCTTGCTTCTACTTGTCAGCTGACTTGCCTCAGCCAGCTTCCCAAGTTGACCACAGTAACGGCATCATTTAACTCAATTGAATAATTAATAGAAAAGCACTCACACTGAAAATTGCGTGATGACAATATTAAGCCCAACTAATTGATTTGTTAATCCAAGCCTTCAGGAACAAAATGGATTTCCTCTTTGTCCCAAATGCCCGAAGTCTCTGAGTATACCGCAAAGAAAGAAGGGCTCCACTAAGTCCAAGAGGGTGCCCGCAAGGCTAACGAGCCAAGTTAGAGAGGCCGTAAAGGGCAAGGAAGCTTCCTTCTGTAAATGGAAGTCTTGCCCTAATGAGGAGAATAAAAAGGAACATTAACTGTGGCAAAAGAAATGTAAGAAGGTGATATGGGAGGCCAAGCGAGACTATGAGGAACACATGGCCAGCAACATTCAGGGGAATAATAAAAGCTTCTTCAAATATGTTAGAAGCAGGAAACCCGCCAGAGAAAAGGTTGGTCCTCTGGATGGTGAGGGAGGGAAAGGGGAGATAAAAGGAGACTTAGAGATGGCAGAGAAATTGAATGAGTTCTTTGCATGTGTCTTCTCGGCAGAAGACCTCGGGCAAATACCACTGCCCAAATGGCCCCTCCTGACCAAGGAATTATGTCAGATAGAGGTTGAAAAAGAAGATGTTTCAGACCTCATTAATAAATTAAATATCAATAAGTCACCGGGCCCTGATGGCATCCACCCTAGAGTTTTTAAGGAATTAAAGAATGAAGTTGCTGATCTCTTGACTAAGATATGCAACTTGTCCCTCAAAATGGCCACGGTGCCAGAGGATTGGAGGATAGCAAATGTCATACCAATCTTTAAAAAGGGAAAGAGGGGGGACCCGGATGTGGCATTTATGTGCACAGGCGCTGGGCTTTGAGATGCCTTGGCATATTTGACAACAACAAAGCAGAGCACACTCTGTATCTGCACAGGACTCATTCTGCACAGCCTTGAAACATGCTGAGTGTCTAAAGCCCAGTGCGATGGTATTTTGGAAAAGCACCTCTTATCAATTTTGTGGTTAGCTAGAGCTAGCCGGTTTTCTAGCAGCGTAATTTTTGTAACCTTCAGTAACCCTTGTTGTATTGTGACACATGTTTAAGGATGAATAAAGCTTGCAGAAAGCGGGGCAAGGAACTCAGATCTGTTCCAGCTTCAAGCCTCCCTGCATCAACCCTCTGAATGTCTGCCAGCTCTCATTCATTTGCTCTGATTCCATGCTCCATCAGCCCCTGTTTATAGTCTCAACTTTCTCAATGCACTCTGCACTCCCACCAAGCACCAAGGCTCAGAAGCCTTGGTTGCTTCCCATAGCAGCGTTGTGCTGCTACACCGGGAAACTATAGGCCAGTCAGCCTAACATCTATACCGGGTAAGATGGTAGAATGCCTCATCAAAGATAGAATCTCAGAACACATAGACAAACAGGCCTTGCTGAGGGAGAGTCAGCATGGCTTCTGTAAGTCTTGCCTCACAAACCTTTTAGAATTCTTTGAAAAGGTCAACAGGCTTGTGGACACAGGAGAACCCATGGACATTATATATCTGGACTTTCAGAAGGCGTTCAACATGGTCCCTCACTATAGGCTACTGAAAACTCCACAGTCAGGAAATTAGAGGGCAGGTCCTCTCCTGGATTGAGACCTGGTTGAAGACCAGGAAACAGAGAGTGGGTGTCAATGGGCAATTTTCACAATGGAGAGAAGTGAAAAGTGGTGTGCCCCAAGGATCTGTCCTGGGACCGGTGCTCTTCAACCTCTTCATAAATGATCTGGAGACAGGGATGAGCAGTGAGGTGGCAAAGTTTGCAGACGACACCAAACTTTTCCGAGTGGTGGAGACCAGAAGTGATTGTGAGGAGCTCCAGAAGGATCTCTCCAGACTGGCAGAATGGGCAGCAAAATGGCAGATGCGTTTCAATGTCAGTAAGTGTAAAGTCATGCACATTGGGGCAAAAAATCAAAACTTCACATATAGGCTAATGGGTTCTGAGCTGTCTGAGACAGATCAGGAGAGAGATCTTGGGGTGGTGGTGGACAGGTCGATGAAAGTGTCGACTCAATGTGCGGCGGCAGTGAAGAAGGCCAATTCTATGCTTGGGATCATTAGGAAAGGTATTGAGAACAAAACTGCTAATATTATAATGCCTTACAAATCGATGGTAAGGCCACACCTGGAGTATTGTCTCCAGTTCTGGTCGCCAAATCTCAAAAAGGACATAGTGGAAATGGAAAAGGTGCAAAAGAGAGCGATTAAGATGATTACGGGGCTGGGGCACTTTCCTTATGAGGAAAGGCTATGGCGTTTGGGTCTCTTCAGCCTAGAAAAGAGACGCCTGAGGGGGGACATGATTGAGACATACAGAATTATGCAGGGGATGGACAGAGTGGATAGAGAGATGCTCTTTACACTCTCACATAACACAAGAACCAGGGGACATCCACTAAAATTGAGTGTTGGGAGGGTTAGAACAGACAAGAGAAAATATTTCTTTACTCAGCGTGTGGTTGGTCTGTGGAACTCCTTGCCACAGGATGTGGTGACGGCATCTGGCCTGGATGCCTTTAAAAGGGGATTGGACAAGTTTCTGGAGAAAAAATCCATTATGGGTTACAAGCCATGATGTGTATGCGCAACCTCCTGATTTTAGAAATGGGCTATGTCAGAATGCCAATGCAAGGGAGGGCACCAGGATGCAGGTCTCTTGTTATCTGGTGTGCTCCCTGGGGCATTTTGTGAGCCGCTGTGAGATACAGGAAGCTGGACTAGATGGGCCTAAGGCCTAATGCAGTGGGGCTGTTCTTATATTCTCCGGTGGTGTTTCTGTACAGACAAAAAAAGATGTCCATTTATGGAAGTATAATATGTAAATGAAATGTGTTGATGTGGTACTAAACTGTGGTCAATCCATCTGAATGGCAGAACTGGGAATCTCAAATGTTGCTTTATAGAGATCTGTTTTGTTTCCTGGCCAAAATTACAAATCAGAATGCCACTGAATTGTGTTTTAGAGCATTGTTTGATTTCTAGTGAGCTTGAACAAATGGATTTGCATATAATTGTGTTAAGTCCAGTTTGGTACCAGATTTTCCTAACAATCAACAGAGGGAGAAAAACAGAAACAATTTTGTTGGAACAAATCCTGTCAGAAACTGTTTTGCCAATAACAACTAATTAGCTAGGAAAGTGGTTTTAAATCTTAACCATCTAGTCCAGCCATTTTCAACCACTGTGCCATGGCACACTGGTGTGCTGTGATTAGTCTGCAGGTGTGCCATGGGAATTTGTGGGAGGGTTATTTATTAGTAAGGCCATTGGGTGATGCGAGCTCTCCACCAACAGCATTGTGTGCCTTCTCAATTATCAAAAAACGGATGGTGTGCCTTGACAATTTTAGTATCTTTTCAGTGTGCCGTGAGATGATTTCCTACTTACAGGCCTTTTAGGACTCTTTCCTTATAGGACATTTTGGGAATCCAAGATGGCAGTCCTATCCTCTCTTACCTGGAAGCAAGCCCCTTTGACAAGAATGGGGCTTTTGTCTTAGTAGACGTGCAACAAATTGAGCTCCCATTTTTACAGACAGAACAGTGGGATGTAAATATTTTAAATAAATAAAATCACTAAGACTTGGACACTGCAGTTTGTTCCCCTTTTCACTCCTGACTGCTCTACTTGGGTATTCTTTTGATTAAAGATACTCCCCTTGATTTATTTAGCAAGTGTTTCAGTGGTGGATCAATAAAGCTGTAGCAATTGAAAGCCAAATCTCTTACAGCATTTCCTGATTTACTCAACACATTTGTACTGACACTATCCCTAGAATAGAACATGCAAGAAAAAGATTATTGTTGAGAAGTAGGCTCTGTCTACTTGTCAGCTAGTCATTGCAGCTGTTGGCAATCATGACATTTTAGCAAGGCAAAAAAAAGCTTAGCCCATGTTTTGAAAAGACTTTTCCAAAGGATTTTTCCTCTGACCAGAATAATTTGGTTTACAAAACTTTATTTGAATACCCAGTGAACATAGATTGAAGGTACTGATGCATAGTAATGCTTTACATTAGTGTCAATCACGCTGTGCAAGTACATTAGGTCTTTTCAACTGTAGTGGCAGGAAATGCTAAACTAATTATTTACATGTAGGCAGTGGCGTCACTAGGATTTGCGCCACCCGGTGCGGGAGGCCTGCGCGTCACCCCATGCAGTGGGCGGGGCAATGCCCCAGGTGGTGGGCGGGGCAACGCCCCAGATGGTGGGTGTGGTGATGTACCATTGCCCCGCCCCCACTGGTTTTTTGGCTGTACCTTTTGTTAGAACATAGATATTTCAATGTCGTTTGTTTCATTGCATTCTGCATGAAATTACGCATTGATTGATATATAACACAGTGGTCTTATTCCTCCAAATTCTGATTTTAGTGATTTTGAAAACTTGTAGAGTCACACACACACCCATGTCAACTTACTAACACCTTATTGTAGCAGCTCTCAAACTTTTAGCACTGGGAACCACTTTTTAGAATGATAATCTGTCCAGGACCTATTGGAAGGGATGTCATGGCCAGAAGTGACATCATCAAGCAAATTAAAATAAATAATTATAAAAAATTAAATTAAAAGAAATAATTAAATAAGGGGGAGCCAGTCTTGTTCCACCAAGTGAATCTACTCTGAAGTAAGTCCTATTGTGGTCAATGGGGCTTACTTTCAGGAAAGTGTGGGTAGGATTGCAGTCTGTGAGCCCAATCCTGTGTATGTCTACTCTGAAGTAAGTCCCATAGTGGTCAATGGGGCTTAAGCTCAGAAAAGTGTGGGTAGGATTGCAGCCTGTGAGCCCACTCCTATGCATGTCTACTCAGAAGTAAGTCCCATAGTGGTCAATGGAGCTTACTCTGTAGCCTGCCTGCAATTACAACCCCCCCAAAAAAGAATCAGTGAGATTTTCAACCCTCCCCAGTGCCCAGTTTAAAGTTCTTCTATTTCAGGCATACCCATATGCCCACCTGGCTTTGCAAGTCCAAAATAGAAAACTTTCCCCTTACCATTCAAGTCTCTTTTTTTGTCCTTTTTAGTGGTGCAGCCCACACCCCCCCCCCGCACCCCCCTCGCAACGCCACTACATGTAGGTAGTAATCTATGTTATAATGCCTGAATTGATTTTATAACCATGGTGGAAAAATAGAACTGCTCCAAAGTCACAAGAGATCAGAAGAGGACTGTCCTGAGGCTTCATCTTCTAATGCCTGATGCTTCGTACTTGTGAGCTACTGCAGTTTGAAAAGTTGGCCATTTTTATCCAATTAACCTGGTCAATTGTATAGAGTCTTTTAAAAACAGGCCAAGTGCCCATTTCTATCCAACTCTCCTGCACCAATGCAGCAGTGCCAATGGGGTGTGTTTTGTACGGGTGGGGGCAGTCATGGAGACTTCCTCAAGGTAAGGGGACATTTGTTCCTCTCAGGCGGGCCAGGTCATCCATGGGGTCAGAGAAGTAGTCACCACAGGCTATTTGCTCAGAAGTAAGCCCCACACTGTTCAGTGGGCCTTACACCCAGGAAAGTGTGTTTAAGTTTGCAGCCTTAAAAGTGTGCAGTTACCCTATATGGTGGGGTCCAAGGCCTGGGGCTTCATATTGAAAGCTTTCACAGAAAAGGGACATTTTGATGAGTGAGTTGGCATCACAGGTCCTGGGAGACAGTTGCAGACATGAGGGAACAATTAAGCTTCCTTTTAATAGTTAATGTTTTTATCTTGAACTATAACTGAAAGGTAAAGTGAAAATGGAAGTTTTAGTCTCGCCCTCAGATTCGGGTTCACGGCAGTGGCAGCTCGCTGAAAGATGTCAAATGGGAGTGAAAGTTTGCTATATTTTGGATATTAGGATATCTGTATTACTCCAATTCAGCTCTGTAGCAGTTGCATAGGAAAGGGAAATGTTGCTTAATTCAGGAGAAAGAAAAGTTCCAATGCTTTGTCACAAAAGCTAGATTTGGAATAACACATCAAAGAGGTTGTGAAGTACCCTACCGGGCCTGCAGCTGAAAATGTGTTGATCTGAAGCATTTCTTTTCCACTACCCTCCGTTAATGAGGGAAATGGCTCCTCTACCAGGCTCAGCTTTATTAATGTGTGTAAATGAGTCATGGTGTTTATTTTGCCCTACAACTTGCAAGTAATTACTAACACCTTTCACTGGGAAAATTACTGAGAGCTCATTCCTGGAAGAAACTCTTTGGGAGCTTTACTTACACAGACATTCCCAAAGGGAGGATATAAATTCCATCCAAAAGCCATCTCCACAGGTAGTGCTTATTGTGGCTGATGTGGTTGACCCACATCAGCGCCTACTGAGCCAGCTGCTCATACAGCCATGCTGAGGCAACAAAGTGGATCCCTGTGGCCATACGCTGGGTGTTGGTGGCTTCCTGGTTTCACAGCTGCAAGGGTGATGCTTGAAAGGCTGGTGTAGTGTAGAATAGAGGCTTCCCAGCTGCAAAATAGAGATAAGGCTGTTTACTTTAGAAGAGTGTTTCTCAAACTGTGGGTCAGGACCCACTAGGTGGGTCGTGAGCCAATTTCAGGTGGGTCCCCATTCATTTCAATATTTTATTTTCAATATATTAGACTTGATGCTACCATGGTATGTGACTGCATTTGGGGAAATTTTACAGACCTGTAGTTTTAACAAGCTACTATATATATTCTTTTAACAATGTTAGTAAATGGGACTTACTCCTGAGTAAGTGTGGTTAGAATTGCAGCCTAGATTCCTAAAAATTTTCCTGCTTGATGACTTCACTTCCAGTCATGACATCACTTCTGGTTGGTCCTGATATATTCTCATTCTTAAAAGTGGGTCCCGGTGCTAAATGTGTGAGAACCACTTCGAAGATTGCTGTAAGGGTTCCATCAAGATAAAGCATGTGAGGTGTTTTGCACACCCAGAAAGGTCTACACAAAGGCTAAGTATTTTTTTTCAAAAGCAATTTATGAGAAAAGCAGTCCACTAAGTGGCCAACACAGAAGCTGATGGGCTGGACCCATGGACTGGAGAGGGAACTGGTGGAGCAGTTCAGCTCTGAGAGCAAACTTGCACCAGAGCTGGAGCGCAGGACTCAGTTGTTGAAGCAACCAGGGAGCAAAGATGAAGAGAAAAGGGCTGAGCAAAATCAGTGTTGCAGCAGCACCAGCCAGTCACAAATTAGAGTCTTCCAGTCGGCTTTCCAGCCCCACTTCACCTGGCACATAAGCCACAGCCCTAGTCCATTGCTGTAACCACTATACTACTCTTGCCCCATACACAAGTTCTCTCCCACTGGGGACACAGACCAGCAATAGAACACATACTGTTCTCATTTCAAACCTTGACATTCCCAGGTAGGGCTGTTAACAACCCATATCTGGAACCCCAAAGAGCTACAGCAAGTCAGTGTATGAACCAGATGGTCCAACAATCTCACTCAGCACAGTTTTTGCACAATGACCTACACTGCCATCCATTGATGTACTGTTTTGTTTCTCTCTTCAGCAGAGAAACAAAACTGTTCTGCCTTTTCACTTTCCTTTAAAGTTATGAAAGGCATTGTTTACACTTAATACAGTTGCACACATCAGACCAGCCAAATGTATCCCGAGGTCCAATCTGACTCAAGATAATTCTCCGTCAGTGCTGCATCTGAATAGATTCTGGCTAAAACAGTACCTAGGATAACAGGGGGATAGATGTAGTGCAGACAATTCACAGGTCATAAGGTGATTTGTTGGATCAGAACAAGCTCCGTATAGCCAACATTCTGACTCCCATCATTCTTAACCACTATTTATAGGTCAACTCAAAATGAATTTGACCAATTAGTTTTTAAAGATCTCTAAGCCAGCATGTCCCAAAACAACAAATTCCATTAACTAATTGGACATTGTGCAAAGTACTTCCTTTTGTAGACTTTGAACTTGCAGGTGGCAAGGCCTTCTCCCATTAATGCCTGCCATCTGTCCAACTGAAGACAGATGGAACACTTTAAGTGTTGTGGTGCCTTTGAACATGCATTCTGGAATGTGTTTTCAGTCGCAAGAATATTTTTAAGGCTAGCCAATGTGTATCCAAACCACTTTTTCCATTCTAAAATGGTTGCATATGTCTTTGCTCTCCCCCCTCAAGATGAACAGTGTTGGAAATCAACTCCCGAAGAAAGTTATGATAAAAATGCCGAGGTCAAAATCCCTGATCTTCTCCTGTTTTTGGACCCAGCCTCCAGTGGCTCTTGTGATGAACTTCCGAAAAAGCTTTGGAGACATTCTGTTTCTGGAGCCTCTTACTTCAGTGTCATTGCAGTGAAGTTACATGGCAAGACTGATCATTTTGTGGATTGTTCATTGCCCTGCCTGGTTTTCGCCTTCTCCTCGAACAGATCCTGGTCAGCCCTCTGGTCTGCTAATTGAACATCCTAGCCCAGCTGATGTCAAGTAGGAGTCTCCAGAGTCAGGACCTATGAGAAGAATTTTAGCAGGGGGTACAAAGTTTCTTCTGGGCCCCTTGCCAAAGGACAAGGGGGGCAGTGGGGCAGGCAAAACGGAGCAAAATAGGGCGGGGGTGCTCAGGCACAGAAGTCTTTAGAGCTCAGGTCTGCTAGGCTTCTTGATGCAGAGCCCAGATCCGCCTGACCATGCGGCATTGGCAGCTAGGTAAAGTAATATGAAAAACCAAACACACTCCTAAGTCTCTCTAAAATTTTTGAAATATAGAAAATCAACTGCAGAAAATTAGCATCATCGTATTTAGGCTCACACTAGAATGAATCAAAATGAACCCCTGCAGCAGCTGTAGCTCCACAGCTGGGTCCTTGAGCTTGTATACAGTCCTTCATGGTTATGGGATCCACAAGCCAAAGAACTAGGCCAGTTTCCTCCCAGGCCAGTTTCCTCCCAGATTTGACACTGTGTTAAGGAGTGTCATGGATGCTTTCCTGGGCCTGGTGCGTATGGCTTGCAGCAGCAGTTAACATTTCATGCACCTGGTTGTGCCCCAGCATTAAGTGCTGGCAATGAGTTCAGGTGAGATAGGAAAATGTCAGATCCCAGGAACTTTCTGGGCCCCCTTTGGATCCTGGGCCCCCTTTCTGACCCTGGGCATGGGTACAAATGCCCAGGGTCCCTTTACCCCCCTCTCCTAGGCCCTGCCCAGACTATTGTAAACTATACAAGCAGGTGGTCCTATAACATCACCTACTCCAGGTTTTCTAAGAGTCTTGTGGCTGTTGCCTGGTCCTTTGGTGAACATATACTGTTTAGTGAAAGGTGCATCATGAGTGTGTGAGCAGCCTCTGAAAACAAGCTCAGGTGAGGATTGCGCTGTTAATCATATATCCATGTTAGAGATTTCTGCATCTCAATACCAAGATGCAGTCTCAGACTGATGCAATCTCAATCTGTGATTCTACGTAGCACAAATAGAGAATTGCTTGTGCAGTGCCTTCCAAATGCAACACAAAGAAGCCGGGATTTGACAAGATTTCTTTCTACATTTCTCTAGGGCTGGCCAGCCCAACTGTATTTTGGAAAGGGTGGGTATTATTATCATTGGCCCGCACCCTGGAAAGCTAACTTCTGACCGGAGAATTTAATAAGGAGCTGCTGAAAGAGGGAGGCTGTTAAAAATGGCTTATCACTCAACTTCATTTGGTTCTAAATAAGGAAATAAACAGAAGGAATGAATCATCACAAATTGGTGAGCTGCTAAACAAAAGTCTAAGGAATTCATTTTGCAGCAGAGATTAGATTTAAAGCACTATATAAAATTTCTGATATTCAATACAAAATCTCCCTTTCATCCAATCATTTCCCAGCATACAATTATTTGGGAGGACATCCCATTACTTTGAATGGGAGTTAATTTCAAGCAGATTTGCATACTACTGTAGTAATGATGATATTTCTTGTTAATATGCATGGCTTATTTGAAATGAATCAGAGTGCCCACAGTCTTCTCTAGAGGTAGACATTTGCAACCAAAATATTTGTGATTTCAATAGCGTCTTAACAGCCCCATTTTTCTGCAGATGTACTGCAGCTCAGTGAAACAAACTAGCCTGAAGAACAAAGCAATGCTTGAGAGTGACAGGGATTTGTAGAATGCACAAATGCTTAATAAAAACCAGTGCAATTAGAGTCTGAACAGCCTTCCAAGTATGAAAAGAGCATTTAGTTTATTCAATCCCACTAAAAATACACACAAACTTCATTGCGTTCAAAAGCAGTACATCATTAGGTGATAAGCACAGAGAATTCTAACTTCAGAAGATAACGCAAAACAAAGCCTAATACTTTAATTCTGGCCTTCTGGGTACTATTATGTTTCCCATTTCCTGCTCTTTCTGTTATCATTTTTAGGAACACTTATGGAAAACTAAACTGTAGCATGCAAGGTAGTTACTAGAAACTGCCATTTTTAAAATTCTTATTATTAACATTATTATTCAGTAATTCTGAAGTCCATATGTATGATTTTGAACTGAGTAATCAAAAGACAATGTATTCTGAATAACGCCTTCAAAATAAGGAAATCAGCAGCGACCTTGCATCTACAAGTCAGCTTCCCCAGCACAACTGCAACTCTGAAACCACACCAAATCATTTCCTCTGCTAGTCATTGCAAGCCATGCAGATCACATGGAATGAATTTAGTTGGAACTTATTTCCAAGCACATGTACATAGACTGACTGTATGCAATGCTGGTAAAGAAACTGGAGAGGGCATTGTGAATGCTAACTGAATTGTGAATGCTAACTGAATGCTAACTGTTAGTTAGAATACTAACCAGCTTCACATTGTGAATGCTAACTGGAGAGGGCATTGTGAAATGGACATTTTATGGAATGTGCCTAAGCAAAAATCAGGAGAAACACACTTTACACTGTTTATTTTGCACAGCTTCAATGAAAAGAATTAGCCACACTTGCCAAAAAAATGAAGAACGAAGAGCCAAAAGAATTAGCAAATATCTTCCATGCCCAAATTTGATGTCAGTCAATGTTTTATGTACTGCATTTATGGGGCAAGCTCCTGGATGATAAACTTGTATATGTACTCCTGCCATTTTTATGGCAAAGAAATAATTATTGTGAGAACTGTCATTCTGACCAACCCCTAATAACTCTTCAGAGCTCAAACACTCTAGATTATTTTTAACTGCATGTTCCAAAAAATGCTGTGCCTCCACCTCTCACACACCAAGATTCCCTTAATTATTTATTTCCCATGCCAGTAGGGAAGGAGGACAATGATTTATTTTCACTCTCTACTATAGGCTATAGCACAAGTTACCGTCAATACAACCAACAGTGCTGATAAGCCACCTTTTCCATCACAGACTTCCTGTAATTTCATTATCCAGTAACATCTAGGTCCTGCAGAGCTAGGTTGGATTCCAGAATAAGATTAGGTTTTGAGTGAAAACACAGCGATAGGTGAAGTTATCAAATATTTGAAAGCAAGATTCCCAAACAATGTCTCCATGAGAGTTTAGTTCCCTGCCCTTCACCATCATGAACCAAAGTTTATGTTGACAACAGTGGTATGCACTGCTGAATTTAAAGTAGACTATTAAAACAAGAGAAATATTTTAATATTGCAGTATACTTACTACCTCTTACACAAGAGGCAAGCACTGAAGCATGGGGCTTGATACAACAGATGGTATGTTCCAAATGCATTTAAATCAGAATGCTTGCTATTTGCATGGGGTCAAATGTTCTTGTAAGTGATACTGTCTCATGCAGTAAAACTGAATTTGTCATATCCTGAGAACTACTAGTTTTCAAGATGTTTGCAGTAAGTGGCAACCTGACTTTTACTACATCAAGGTCAAGAAATATTGAATCCGTTACGCTAGGCTGCTGAGGGTTACCACTTCCTGCTGCAGAGACATATTTAGCATGCAGAATGAGACAGATGGACAGCACGCGCAGCAAAGACCTGCTCTTTTTCTAGAGCTGATCCAATAATTCAGGGAAAAGCTCATAGTATATTTCCTCCCAGGACTGTACCACTTTTTCATGCAAAAGGGGGAATCTCCTGTTTGAATGCTCTCCCTTGTCAAGAATTCCCTGCTCTGTGGAAAGCTATCACATCTGGCAGAAAAGTTCAAGCCTAGCCTTCTTTACAACTGCAGTTTTAAGAAGAAGTTAGGGATCAGTGTTACTCAGCAGCATTCTGTATTGATATGGTTATGGGGGGGGGGACTGTACCAGAAACATAAGTATTTGAATTAGTACTTTGTGGTGGTGCCTTTTACACTCATCATAGGTATGCTACCCAAAATGCCATTCCTGTGGTAAGGTTTTAAATACACCTATAAAGGTGCATTTAGAATGTCTTACTGGACAGGTGGGTAGCACTACCATGACCACTACAGGTGTGATGCATGGGCACAGGTACTCATAACATGAAGATAGCCATCCCACAGTAAGGCATGATACACATTATGTATACACTGGCAAAGGGGCTGAGGAAATTGACCCAGGAATACAGTTTGTCGTAAGTGTAACAATATTATTCAAACGTTGATCCAAATGCATGTATAGGCACAATGGCAGCACGCCCATTTGGACCAACACCACCCCGACATTTAGAATAATGGCTGAAAATGCTTATGAGGCTATAAATTACAAGGGTTTATAGCCATGCAATCGGAAAACATTCAGGTCAGAAGGGTTGCTGATAGATGCACGATGAATGCATACAACTTGTACATGTGTACATTATGCTGAACACAAACGGGACAGGGATACCGCCAGTCACCGCAAGCAACTGCAATCCCGCTTTCCCAGTACGTGTGTTTAGATGAACTTCTGAATGGTGCACATGTGCTTCAGACCTTAGAGACAAAATGTTGTTAAAAAGTCCTTGTTTTGGAGTTAGGTTACTGCACTGCCTCTATGGAGTGGATTGAGGGGAGTGGAAGCTGTTCAGTCAGTGAATGTACTGCTGCGACCTAAGTCCTGGAGCAAAGAACTTGCAAGTCATTAAGCTTGATACTTAAGACTAAAATTCCTGACATGATCTTTAACATCCATTAACCCAAGTTTACTGTTTATGAAACTCTGGACACAATCCTAACCAACTTTCAGCACCAAGGTAAGGAAACAAACATTGCCTTACCTTGAGGAGGCCTCTGTGACTGCCCTCCCCCTTGCAGGATGCAGCACATGCCCCACTGCTACAGCTATGCCAGTGCTGGAAATTTGGTTAGGTTTGCGCCGTTTGTTGCCTTTTGATACACTGTTCCTGCCTCCAAATGGTGACAGATACACTACTGCAAAAGTAGAGAGGGACTGACCACAGTAACATTACACTCCAGGTCTACCTCCAAGTTTAAACAGGGAAAGGAGAGATGTACACTGCAGAGAAATGCAGAATTTAGATAGCACTACTGTTCCCAATACACTATTTCCCAGGTTAAAATCTTTCTCCCTGAAGCAACAGCTTATTTTGTGGTGGGCACAATCTAAAGTGATTTGTTACCCTGCTGTAAATTTCAGACACATATGATTCCCTTGTCTTCTTTCAAAATTCTATAATAGAATTTTCTAATTCATACTTTGCAACATAGGAGCCAAAAGAGAGCAATCATATGGCAAACTTATGAGGACAGGCAAAATATTAGCATTCCCTGTTTTAACTTTCTAAACATACCGTATTTTTCGCTCCATAAGACGCACTTTTTCCCCCCAAAAAAGTGGGGGGAAAAGTGTGTGCGTCTTATGGAGCGAATACTGCAAAAAAACAAAACAAAACAAACTCCGCCTCCTGCCTGGCCCCGCCCCCTGCACGCTCGCTCTGCTCGGCTTCCCTGGGCAGTCAGACGCTGAGCTGGCCTGTGGGCTCCTGCCTTTCCTCAGTGCCTGAGCGGACTGTGGCAGCGCAGGACGGAGCCCAAGCCCATCTACTCAGAAGTAAGTCGCAGAGTCACTGGGGCTCACTCCCAGGAAAGCGTGGGTAGGGTGGCAGTCTCACTGCCCAATCCCGTGCATGCCTACTCTGAAGTAAGTCCCATTAGAGCCAGGGGGGCTTACTCCCAGGAAAGCCTCTCCCCCCCCCAAAGCCTGGAGCATCACAGCTTCTGTCTTTCCCCCCCCCAAGCCTGGAGCATCACATCCTCTCTCCCCCCCCCCAAGCCTGGAGCATCACAGCTTCTCTCTTCCTCCCCCCCCCCAAGCCTGGAGCATCACAGACTCTTGCTTCCCCCCCCCAAGCCTGGAGCATCACAGCCTCTCTTTCCCCCCACCCCAAGCCTGGAGCATCACAACTTCTCTGCAACACACTTTCCCCCCTCTCTCACACACACAGGCTGCCCCCTTCTCTTACACACACAGATGCTCTGCCTCCCCCCACACACACTCACACAGCAGGGGAGGGGCACTTTCACTCACCTCATCCAGCAAATGAATGTAAGCCTCCCCCCCCCCAATCACAAAGAAAAAACTGTCTCCTTGGTCAGAATGCCAGTGTTTGCTTATTGCACAAGCCCCAGGCAAGGCTCGGTTCTCACCATAAATCCAGAGGTTTGTTGTGTCTTGAGAATTCAAGTTGTGGTTGGACTTTCCACGTGTTCATTTGTATTGGAATCACGGAAGAACTGGCGAGGAGGTAGATGTGGTGTCAGCAGTGGCCCCTTTAAGGGTAAGGCCTGGGCATCCAGCAGAGTGTGCTGGAAGGCAATAGGGCCCTCAGGGATATAAGGAGTACCTGAGGCAGAAAGGGTTTGTGGGTTTTGAAGGAGTGCAGGTTGGAGGTAGGAGAGGAGACTGACTGACTGACTGGGTTTACTGAATTTGGAATCTGACTGTGGATTGTGACTGGACTTGGATACCCTGACGGATTTGACTGACCTACCTGGAACCTGACCTTGGACTGTAATTTGGCTTATTGGCTCTGGACTCTGATTTGGCAACTCTGATTGATGGGACTGATTTACTTGGCATCTGTGGACTGGAACTGGACTCACTTTTGCTTGCTGTACTGGTGAGTTGCACAAGGGGGACTGATCAGCCTTAAGCGGGCACGAGGCCCAGTGGATTGGAATTTGGCAGAACATCATTGTAGCAGAAAGATAATGTGATCCCCTATTTGTGTGCACCTGCTTTTGTGAGCTTCATAAATTCTGCCTCTAGCGATGATGAGTTCTTGGGGTTTCCAGAAAACTAGAGTACTCAAACCTTTAAGTCTCTCCATTTGTTAATGACAGTGATAATGGTTCTTAATGCCACTGTTGACTGCTGTTCACTTTACATGGTTCAAATGTTATTCTGTTATAGTTTATTAAATATTTTATTACACTATTTGGTTCAGAATATTTTTTTTTTCCTGTTTTCCTCCTCTAAAAACTAGGTGCGTCTTATGGTCAGGTGCGTCTTATGGAGCGAAAAATACGGTAGTTTAAAAAAATAAAAATAAAATAAAATAAGGTGATGGCTACTAGTTGAAATGACTTGAAAAGAGGATTGGACAACTTCCTGGAGGCAGCAGCTCTGAACCATGGTGGTTAAATAGAACCTCCTTGTACAGGGGCAGCTTACCTCATTAAAACTGATGCTGAGGGCAAATAAGGTAAGCAATTGTCTTTACATGCCTTAATTGCAAGGACCCAGAGGCATCTGGTCAACTGCTGTTAGAACAGAACCCTGGACCAGACGAACATAAGTCTGAATCTGCAAAGGAATTTCCTTCTTAAATCCCTTAATAACCATAGGTACTTGCTCAGCTATGCTTTCTAACTGAAGTAGACCATTTTCACTTATTTCCTGCAACTTTAAACCAAAAATATAGGAGTGGCATTTCCTTTCTTCTTAGTTCAGACAGTAATAAGAACTGCGAACAAGCACCATTAAAAAAACACACCCAAACAAAAGCACACAGGAACAGCTTCAAACAGCCTACATTTCATACCTGCTACCACTGTATTGGGCTACATACCTACTACATATCTAGTGGGCCACATGCGTTGTCCATAAACCATAAGAGCAGCTTGACTAGCCTCAACAAGGTGACTCATGCTTGCAAGGTGGTCATTGTCCACAGCTCCTTGACTTGTATGTTACTTCCCTTTTTTCAGTCTGACTGGTCTAACCATCAATAGGCACCTTATTTCAAACCGATACATTATTTTGTTTTTCTCCTGCCCATCTTCCAAGGAGCTCGAATCAGTGTTCTCGTCTCATAACAACCATACATTAGACAGGGAGAAAAGCACAGCTTGCTCAAGGCTAAAAAAAGTAAGTTCCATAGCTGAGTAAAGAGTTCATTGATTTCTGATGTTTCAAACTTCTCTCTTGTTTAGGTGGAGGACAAGTCATCTCCAGGTGCTTTACTATTCCACAAGGACAGCTCAACATCCCTGCCCCTCCCCATTCTTTGGGAGCTGTTTTTATCTATTCTGTATCAGCAAAAGTAGCCACACAACTCTCTGCATGTATTAGGCCAGGACAAAAAACTCTCAATCTCAAGAAAACTTGCAAACCTAGGGATAGGAAGCATTTGAGTGAGAAAAGCGAGAGGAGATCACCAAGGAAAAAAACCCAAATGCAACAAGAGGCACAAAGCTTTCTAAGGTTTTTCATCCTTTTGTGTGCCTTTTACACAGAGATCCATGAATGTAAAATTGTTCTGGCAGCCCTAGGAGACAAACAGAGGATACAGTAGTTTTTGTCATCTTCACTTGCAGTAATTTTTGTTTGATGTAAGCAACCACATGTGATATAGACTGGAGTGACTGTATTGTGTGGCAATTCCGACTATACTGCAGTTCCACTCACCATATACACTGTTGCTGGCATTACCATCTTACTATATTTCTCATAAGAGTTCTGCACTCCATGGATACTGACAAGAATAATAACCCACGTATAACCAATCAGCAACTATCTCCCCCACCATTTTCCTTTTAATATCAAACTCTATTACTTAGATTGTATCATTTCAATCTGGAAGCACAGGCAGAGCCATCACACATTTTAACAAAAGATTTCTCTCAACTGGTTAAAGGCATCAATGTCACCAGATTCCTACATAATTTTTGCTTTATGAATTTCAGTGGCACGGCAGATTGATCTGATCAGAAAAATAAGATTCAAATTTCTCTAACAAAGTGAATTAAGCTGTTTGAAAGTTCCATCCCAGAAGAGAAGATGCAATTCATGAGCATTATGGTTTCATTCATTCTAGTTGCTTGTTATTTAAGTTATTCTAATCTTCACCTGGAGAAATAAAAAGTCTTAACTGTACGTATCCAACCAGTTTTACAATCCTTAGCAACCAAGAGGTTAATGAAACCTCCCCACCACCACTGGCATGCTCCATTTTAAGCACTGCATTTAATCAATTTAGCTGAGGGGGCATCTTTCTACCACTATGGAGTACATGGGCTTTCCCTTCCTATTAAAAAAAAATTAAGTACACTGAAATAGAATTTGAGAGGACTTCTTTTCCTTTTCCATAGCAGCATCTCAGGTGACAACAGGAACCCTGCCCTCCATCTCCCTCATCATCAAACTCCATTTGAGAATAGCGATGTAGCTCGACAGGGATGAGCAACCAGCAGCCAATTGGAGAAGTCTGGCATGGGATAATGTTCACATATTTAATTAGCTAAAATATCAGCTATTTACACATAACTGTGGCTGTCAGGAATGGGGGTCCCTTTTCTCCTAGGCTTAGCCACCAATGAAAGCTGACCTGCATAACTTCCTCACTCTCTCTTTTCCTTTTACTCAGCAGAGTATATCATACCACAGCAGTCAGGTCAAAAGCATCATACCTTGCAAAGGGCTCAACCTATACCTAACTATGATCCACATCCTCTTGCAAAACAAGTTCCTCTTCCCATGCCACTGAACTCCACTCAGCACAACTGCTGCATTTATACTGCAGACTACCAGTCCCCGTAGCAAATGCTATCTTCCTAACAGATGCCACAGTTCAGCTATCACGGGGCTCTGCAATCTCACCTCCAGGATTTCCTTTTTCCCCCTCTGTCTTACTGTCTGGTACAGAAGACATGCAGTCCTCTGCAGTTACTGTTTTCAGGGAGAAGCAGTGCTTAACCAATCAGATCCCAGGCAAACTTTCCAGTCACTCCATGTTACAAAGACAGGCAGCGCCCCAGGTTCTGAAGTTTTGGCTCTGATGTCAGTACACAGGTATGATGAACACTGACGCTGAAAGTGTGTGACAAAGCAGGCTGTGGAGGGTTGAGCCCATCCAGAACAGGCTACGGGGAAGGCAAAAGTGCTGGATGGTGACTAAAACCAAGGAACTTGTTTCACATCTATGGTTCCAAACCAACAGCCCAATCCTAACTAAATGGCTGTGCAGCAATACAGTGGTGCTGGCATGGCTTCCACTCCATCCTGCGGGGAGGGGACAGGGGGGCAGGGCAGGGCAGGAGACTGGCTATGGGAGGCTTTCTTGGAGTAAGGAAACATTTGTACGCTTGCCCCCGAGTAAGCACCAGCAACTGCAGTGGGTCAACATGGAACTGCACCAGCTCGACTGGGCCTAATCCACCCTTCTCCACTCCGTTTCTCCCACTTCTCCTCTGTTTTGCCTTCCCAGCCCCATTTCACCTACCTGCTCTGGTGGGTCTTCCACTGGCATGCAGGAGGCCACTCCGCCAGCAGCCTGGCAGCATGTGTTGGCAGAGGCTGCTTTGCGACTTCTGTAATGCAGTCTCCTCTGCCACAATGTGTGGTACGTTGGTGCCCAGTTGGCAATGGATTAGGCCATAAATTTGCTGCAGTTTGAGGAGCTGGCTCAGAAATAAGTGACATGGATTTTTATTTGAATACATAAATACTTCTGCAAACAAAAGGTACACAGGAAACAAATTACAAATTCAATTTATACAAGTGTCTTAATCTGAAGACTAAGTCTCAATTAGATCAGTCATAAAAAATTCTTAATATGTGGTATTTACAAATTATATAAATAAATCCTTGATTACTCAAAAAAGTTAATTATTCTAAACAAAAAATGGTCACCTTACTGGGTGTACAAAAATGTTCATTTATTGGTAACATCCCAGTTTGCAGTATAAAACATTTGCATACATTAAAAAGGAGGCCATATAAAGAAATCAGAAAAGTGTGGGTAAAAGTAAAAAACCAATATATATTTATATATATAGAAATGCTTGATAGTTTGAGATATCTTCTTCAATGGCTTTCAGAAGACTTAGAAACATTTTCTACAGTATTTGTCTTGTGGAAAGGTCATTTCAAGAAAGAACAGACAGTGTTACCAAAAGAAACAATTTCATTACATTGCTCACAAATCACAGAGGAGATCATTTGTTTAATCCCAAAAGAGCAGACAGAACAGCATGTCAGTGGCCAGCCACAAGCCTTGTACAACAATTAACTTAAAGGCAACACTCCTGTAACTCACAGACTATACACATCTTGCATTTAATCAGCAACTGAAAGAAAAAGAAATATAGTGAGAGGAGAGAGAGAAATGGATGGCTGACTGATGGTTTTCCAATTACCTTTGATAAAATTAATGCTTTTCTTTTTCCCCCCTTTTCCATTACTATCAACATAAACACCATTAACAACTACACCTACTTATTCCATTTAACAACATATATGTCAGACAATCAGTACTATATGTGATGAACGTACAATAAAAAGTGAGAGGGGAGCAAAGAAACCACTGAAATTCCTCTACAGACGTACAGAAATATAAAGCCATACAGATTTTCAAAGTGCCATGATTACAAGTTCAAGTGACTCATCTTTTTCTCCCCCATACAGCCTGGACCACATAAAAAGGTATTAACTCTAGGAATTATTGGCTTCTTCACTTGGATTGTGAGTCTCCCCTCTAGATGCTTTGGTGAGAATATCCATCCATTTTATTTGCAGCTCCTCGTCATCTGCACTGAAATACATAGTTTGTTGGGACTGAGAGAGCTTGAACACGTATTTTGATTCAAACTTCTCACCAGAATGTGGAAAGTCAACTTCATATCCTGGCAGGGGTATACTGCGTGGAATACGTCCCTCCTAACATACAAAAGAAAAGAAGATGTGAAAACCAACAGTGACCATGAGTGAAAACAAACCATAGAATAGGTTAACAGCATAAGCATCTGCTTAGAAGTCAGAGTAAAACACTTCAGAGTGCCAACAATGTCTAGAAAATTTTGTGATCTACTTGAAGACGAATTAAGTACATGAGTGACACATCTATTTTAGTTTATATCCAGAACATAAGAAGAGCCCTACTGGATCAGGCAAAGGACCCATCTAGTCCAGCTTCCTGTATCTCACAGTGGCCCACCAAATGCCCCAGGGAGCACACAAGACAACAGACACAACCTGCGTCCTGGTGCCCTCCCCTGCATCTGGCAATCAGAGGCAGCTTGCCTCTAAAACCAAGTGCTTATGCTTACCTACTATGATTTGTAACCAGTAATGAACTTTTCCTTCAGAAATTTGTCCAATCCCCTCTTAAAGGCATCCAGGCAAGATGCCATCACTACTTCCTGTGGCAAGGAGTTCCACAAACTAATTACACGCTGGGTAAATAAATTTTTTTCTGTCTGTCCTAACTCTCTCAACACTCAACTTTCGTGGATTTCCCCTGGTTGTGGTGTTATGTGAGAGAGAAAAGTGCGTCTGTCTATCCATAGGCTTATGACCAGCCAATGAGACAACACACCAGGCTACCTGCTCTGTGGGCTGTCTTACAGCTGTCCCCAGGTCCCAGAGTTTAATCCAGGATTTCAACACAGTCTACTACAGTATCATAAATACCTGACTAGCATATCATACTCATCAAAGCTAATGAGTTGCTCAGGAACCACTGGGCAATCTGTTGCTGGATTGATATTCTCCACAGGCTTTGTTGTGCAGTGGCTTCTCTGCAGGCTTTGGTCTTGAACATCATATACTGAATTTATTTGCATTCTGCCTTGAATTTTCAGAAAGACAGGGCAAAATGCATTTTTAATGGTTTGCATGGAGTTTTTGCAATATTAAATATATAAAAAATGGATTTGCAAATTGTTTGAGCCTTGTGAATTTCAACTCTTTTTTTCTAAAAAAAAAAAAAAAGATGTACAACAAATGTAAGGAAGTTTGGTTTAGAAAGGAATGACAATATGTCAGCCTAGGAGACCAAAGGTGCAGGTCCTGATATAAGAACATAAGAACAGCCTCACTGGATCAGGCCATAGGCCCATCTAGTCCAGCTTCCTGTATCTCACAGCGGCCCACCAAATGCCCCAGGGAGCACACCAGATAACAAGAGACCTCATCCTGGTGCCCCCCCCTTGCATCTGGCATTCTGACATAACCCATTTCTAAAATCAGGAGGTTGCGCATACACATCATGGCTTGTACCCCATAATGGATTTTTCCTCCAGAAACTTGTCCAATCCCCTTTTAAAGGCGTCTAGGCTAGACGCCATCACCACATCCTGTGGCAAGGAGTTCCACAGACCGACCACACGCTGAGTAAAGAAATATTTTCTTTTGTCTGTCCTAACCCGCCCAACACTCAATTTTAGTGGATGTCCCTGGTTCTGGTATTATGTGAGAGTGTAAAGAGCATCTCCCTATCCACTCAGTCCATCCCCTGCATAATTTTGTATGTCTCAATCATGTCCCCCCTCAGGCGTCTCTTTTCTAGGCTGAAGAGGCCCAAACGCCGTAGCCTTTCCTCATAAGGAAGGTGCCCCAGCCCCGTAATCAACTTAGTCGCTCTCTTTTGCACCTTCTTGAAGGGGGGCAATATCTAGATTGCCCCCCTTCAATATTGCGAAATCTCAATATCAGCATTCTGAAAAGAGCAGTATTCCGAAGACAGCAACATTCCCTTAAGCGTAATGCAATAGTAGTCACTGTTATGACTCCATTAGCTCATGTGCCCTGAAGCTCCCTCACAACATTCATAAGGGAGTCCATGAATGAAAGCCAGAAAAGAGCATCTACTATTTGACACAAGAGAGGAAGCAAGCATGGAGATGAACGGAGCTGTTGAGCTTACCAGGTTTCCAAATCTGCTCTTTTCTTGTAATTATATTAGCAACTTATTATTCCTTCTCCCTGTCATCCATGCAAGGCTCTTGGGACCGAAATAGATGGGTATATATTGGTTTTCTACACATGGTGTCTTTCACCCCAATTGAGATGGGAAAGCAATTTTTCTGCATATTCTGTCAGTGAACATATTGCCCTTCTTTATCATTTCAGTGTTGACGACAGGGAGAGATCTGAAGATTGCTTTTATTGCTGTATTAATGCTGCATATTTCCAATGAATGTGATGCTCCTCTGAGCAGTCTAGAGCTGAGGAAATCTACTTGTTTCATACATTATCAAAGTACACTCTCAGCAGTTTTACAGTTGCAGAGATCTAATACTGTCAGAGAGTCAAACTTCATAAATCAAATGAAGATTTAAAGTCACGCTGTCGTACTGCCACTGCTCGGGGTGGGGGGGAATGAATGTTTCTCAACATCCATGAACTCTCTGAAAAAAATGTTTACGTTAAAACAGAGGCAAATAAAATAATCATTGTATATTCTCCTTTATGCCAATAAAGGTGAAATGAAATGAAAAGTATATCCTTTAAGAAAAAAAAGATGTCTGCTCAGCTCCCCCACCCCCGCAAAGAACATTTGAAGGCTTCTGAATTAAACTTTTCCTGAATTAAAACTGGAAGGACATAGCACTTTTATAAATGATTTACATTTTAGGGAATGTGAGATAAAGAAAATAGCTGCCCTGAGAGAAAGAAAGTAGTGAAATAAAGAAAAGATCCCACCTCACCCTTTGTATCTCTACACAAGTCCCTAAACATCTAAGTATATCTTCCCAATAACGAACATGACACACATGAACTCTTTTATGTACATATTGCACACACTGTCTACAGGATGAAAAAAGAAGATTAAAAAGGATGAATTTTAAAAAACAGAAATCCTGGAAGTCAATACTGGTAAAATTGACAACTCATTTGCAGTCAGAAATGACTATGTTGACAGACACTGTTGGAGACCTGTTATTGCTTATGTAATGTATTCCTTAAAAAAAGAGAAACAGGATAAAATGCAGTTTAAGGTATTTTAAGGAGATATGAAAAAAGGAGATTATAAGCTTCTTGTAAACAGGAATATTAAAAGTAATGTATAATAGATTGTGCGGGGTGTGGAAATTTGTGGGTAAGTAGTCAGAGACTACAGAACCTTTAGCTTATTCTTCATAACACACTAGCAATTATCTCAAACTGTTTACAAATTATTGTTCTGGCCTATTTCACAATGTGCGTGTGCATGTGCACATGTAGCGCTTGCATGTAAAATCCCAACATTATTACCTGACTTCCTCCTTGAAGGTACAAGACAAGGGGTTCCGTCTTAGGAATGGTAACCCATACTTTACACCAACACTTCCCTTTTTCTTGGAACAGGAGGTGGCTGCTAAAAAGACTGTTTTCTGCTCCCAAAATGCTTTGCTTCTATTGGGAATAAAAAAAAAAATACACGCACTTTCTATTAATTCCAAAGGTATTTACAATTTATTGAAATCTTAACAGTTTATGTTCAAATATTCATTGATGCGTAGACAATGCTGAAGAACTGTGATTACCAGAATATCAGTTTTAAATGTACTGCGGTTTAATTATCATGCTGTAGTTGCTACACGAATGTTCTTGGAAAATTTCACACTAAAATTCCACCTCCACAGTGAAAACTGAGAACAGCAATTAAGATGACACAGCTACTTTCAGGCTTAAAGTAGGTTGGGAGGAGATTGAAAATTAATGAGGAAGCTGTGTTAGCAGAAGTGCAATACTGCTACAAGGACAACCAAAATTCTAGGCTGAAAACAAATTTCTTTTCCCCAGAGCACTGTTAGGAGAGTCCACTCCTATTATTATTTACTTGGAAACAACTCTCACTAAGCACACACATATAGAACTGCTGCCAGACACAGTATAACCAAACTACAGCAGTAGTGAATCATTTGCTATGGAGATGCTGGTCATCTCAAATCGAAACACTGAAATACTGATATGCTTTCCTTATCACAACAGTATCATTAATTTGTGAACACACACATAAATAATGAGATTATACAAAGCTAACACCTTCCTAGAATTTACCAGTTTCTCATTCCCTTTAGCTCAACCTAGCCATTTTGGGGAAAGACAACAGCATATATTCTTAAAGAGGAAACAGGCTTGTATTTCATTGGCTAGGGTAGCAATTCCTGGCAGCCAGCCAACTCCTCTGTGATTTGGCTGGTTTATTCCATAATTCTTTTTTATAGGATGGTACTTAGCTTTAAGGGCAAGAACAGCTCAAAGCAACACAGTTGTCATTTTAAAGTTTCTAGATTTCATTCTTGAGGATGTGGTTTTGGTTATCCAAAACCCCACAGTCATAGTTTCCAAGCGCTCTCAGGGTGGGACAAGTTTAATTTGAATATAACAGTTGCAGACCAAAAATACTGAACAATTGTATCTATTAGTTGTAGTTTATATGAAATAAACACTACTAAAATGCACTACATAAATGGTGGTCACTTGTTCATTATGCTTTTCCAATATTTCTTTCATTATTAATCAGCCTACAAAGAACAAGTCAATGTTTAGACTCTCAACCCATTATGACATTTAAAGAGTTCTAATGATCAATGTTAAAAAAGAAAGAAAATAAGTAGTCTCGTTAACCTAGATTTTGACTCAGAAATTTTTTTATAATAATAGTTACCTGACAGCAAAAACCAATAAAAGTACATGTGGAGCCTATTTATCAGCAGCAGATCCCCAGACCTGCGTTGAGCCAGACTTCGCCCACCTGAACACTCCAAAGGCTGTCGTGTCTGGAGGGCTTTCTGAAGCCCACCAAGGCCACGCGCATCTATCTGCATCCTCTGCAGGCTTCAGAATGCCCTTACAGTCAAAAAACACTACTTCAGTTTCCTGAGGGCTTCCACCGGCCTCAGAATGTCTTAAAAGGCATTTTAAAAAAACCAAGAAGCACTTAAAAATGCAGGGGTTTTTTTGCTAAAAAAAAAAGCAAAAATGCTTTTTTGGCACATGAGGACCATTCTGAAGTCCACAGAGGTCAGGAGCAGACGCGCACAGCCTCTGCAGGCTTCAGAAAGCCCTCTAGAGGCAACTGGAGAACAGCTCCACTTGCCTTTGGAGGGTTTAAGGGGCTCAAACCATGGCTAAATTATGTTATCCATGGTTTCCGGTATCTGCGAGGGGTCCAAGAACAGATTACCTTGTGGATATCAAGGCACCACTTGTAATCTTAAATTAGGTTCACAACGCTGCAGACTTTGTAGAAATGAGGAAGATGCTGTGGTTAAAGTTGCCAAGGACTTTTAAAAACTCTGGCATGAAATGTTTTGAACATAGTCAATAGAAAATAAGATTTCACACGACTGTCACAACAAAATGCAATGGCACTTGAATAAAGAGTGCACGGTGCTACTGGTGCAACTCTCATATGTAGTTCTTTCTGGACTGCATCATCTGGGCACAGCACATCCAAATAGCAACCTCCATACACTTCCAGTTTGCACTTTTAACACTCAGCCAAATGTGCAAAGTATAAATGCAGTGTCTAATTTTTCATACGTCCCCATTGTGGCTTCTCCAATGTGTGCTTTACAGTTCATTCACAATCTACAACAAGCCCTTGCTTCTGCTGACATAAGGCTGGGCTGAATGAAGCCACCCAAGAAGCCTCTTTGAGGAAATTTCCCTATGAATATTAGAGGGGCAAGTATTCACCCACTGAGAGTCTTTAGTGCCCTTCCATTTACTGCACCGGAGTACAGCTTTCACTTCTAGGTTTTCGGTATCACAGAAAGATGAAATCTTCCTCTGTAACACTGGGGTCCTCTTTATAAGTCAGGACTGGAAAACTTGAACTTATAGCAAAACTTATACTTGAATTCGTCTCCTAAAAATCAATGTAAATATACAAAAGCCATACATCAATGTCGTTCATGGCACTTAAAAAAAGGAAATTTTATCCCATAAGAAATGATTGAAAAGGGGCGCAATCCTAACAGGCAGTTATGCCGGCATAGGAGGCCCTGGAGTGGGCGTGGAGTGGGACGTGGGCGGAAGCCATGTCGGTGCATTCAGATGCGCCGACATGCAGAGGCAGGCAGAAACCTCAGCAGCAGCTCCTGTGCCACCACTTGTGTCGGCGTGCTTGTGCCGGCACAAGTGGCGAAGGTAGGCGTGGGGGGCAGGGAGGGGGCGTTTCTGCATGGGGGGAGGGCGGGCGATGGGCAACCCCGGGGGCAAGTGCGCAGGGAGCTGGGGGCGGGGCTGGGACCCGGCAGTTATGCCGGATCCCAACCCCCGTCCTCAGAGAGACCCGAGCGGCTTCCAGCCGCTCTTCTCTCCTTTGACTTGCGCCACCTCCAGAGGTGGCGCAGGTCCGAGGAGACCCATAGGGGCGTGCAGCCCTTACCCAGGGGTAAGAGCTTCCCCTTGCCCCTGGCTGAGCTGCTGCAGCCAACGAACCTGCGTTGGATGCAGCGTAAGCCTCCTGGCTTGCTTGCTCCAGCGCAGGTTTGGATTGCGCCCTAAGACAAGTTTAGGTATCACAGGAACTATTTGCAGAATTAGTTTAGAGAAATGCATTTCACAGTTGAAGAACATCTAGTTAACACTATTTGGTAGGGCACCTACCTCCTCCTGCCTTTGAAAGCTCCAAACCTTATATTAATGGATCTCAGTGTCTACTATAGCACCTCCATTGCATAAAAGTCACATTGAGAGAAACGAAGTTGTTAGTACAGTGGAACCCACTGGTCCTAACTGCAGAGTGTGTATACAGGCAAGAAATCAGCAGCCAAGATGAAAGAATAGATTGTTAAAGAACCCATTTTGGCAGTAGGAATGGAAAGAAGAGGAGGCGTGGCAATACTGTGGTAGGAAAAAAGCTTTGAAGTCAGACCAGTTTTTATTTTATGATAAGGAAAGAAAATGATGAAAATGGTAATAGCTACATGGCTGATCAACTGAACGGATGGGTTATGTTGCTTGGCCAGAGTTTGTACGTATTACATTCCATCTCCATGCACTAAGAATTCAAGAGTTTCAGACTTCTCAGCATACTCAATTTGATTTACTGATAACCAACTTACTGCTTAAACAATTTAAAGAAGTTTATAGTCTGTGTCACTGATCCATGCCAACATCTGCACATAACACTAATAATTCACACATTTGGCTCTGCACACAGAAATACAACTAAAAATCAAAGAGTAATTGCACACACATAGAAAAGACTGAAGACAAGCTGAAATTCACCTGCCATGCTGAAGTCCAAATCCACATGTTCCACTTCCTCATCCAACACTTTGAACAATGAATCAAACTCCCTCTAAGTGTAGCTATTGAGTTTTTATGGTTCAAAACATAATCACAATCCCAGGGTGACCAGATACAATGGAGGGCACAGTGCCCAAACTTTTAACCATTGTATAGAATAGGGGTGTTGAAACCCCAGCCCGGGGGCCAGATGCGGCCTGGGGCAAGCCTCTATCCAGCCCATGGCCAGCCTCTGGTCCACTGAGAGCCTCTGGTCCATTCAACCAAACACAACTGGATCTGCGATCCAGTCATGCCCAGAGTGTGTTCTGAGGGTCGGGGAGGTGGGAGAATGTCAGTCCATTTGAGTGTGTGCTTTATTTCTGTGGTGTGTGTTGGTGCTTGGAGAAATTATAATGAATTTATTTAAATTTTATATTTACGATTTATTTTTTTTCTGGCCCTCAACACTGTGCCAGACATTTGGTACAGCTGTTACCAAAAGGGCTGTTTTGTTTTAGGGGAATTATTACAGTGCCCTTGTTGGAACCTCAGGATCGCAGGCTGGATAACAAGACGGCGCAATGCAGAGAAATTCCTTTTTAGCTTAAAGAGGAGACTGGGATAACTTTTAATAAAAAGTTTAATAAAAAGTTAATAAAGATAACTTTTAATAGAAGATTATAGTTTTATTACAAAAAGCACAAAGGTAAACATAATGCACATGGAAAAAATGATAAGTATATGTTTACTTGAGTCTAGTGTACCTAGCTTTTATGGTGGTTGCATGTAGAGAGTATTTGGTGCATCCGAGGAAATTAGAAAAAGGGAGAGGTTGTAGGGAAGGATTTTGGAGGTCCCTGGTTTGCCAAACCCAGTTGCTAACTAAAGATGGGGAGAGAAGGGGAGAAAAAGGGGGGAAAGAAGGGAAAGAGTGTCAGGCGCAAGATAGTTACCTGTCCTGAAGAGCAGTTGGGAGGGGGGGTCCTGTGAAGGAGACCCTCTACCTTCGAAGGAGAGCCAGAGAGAGAGCATGTGTGGAAAAAGCCCTCTCTTAAAAAGGGGTTTTCAGACCAGAGCTGAGCTCGGCTTGTTTACTGACACCCAGCAAGGCGTTTGGAGTCAGGATGTCCCTTATCAGCAAAATTAATGGCTGGCTTCCTAGCTGGGGGAACTTACACAATACAGTAACCCAGGAAGGCAGTTCAAATTTGCATAGAGTACTTAAGCAGTGATTGAGTTAAAACAATACAATGAATAGGAGACACTTAAACAATGATTTACTATGCCAGACTTCTTCCTCCTAGAGAGGTGGATGTTGTAACCATGAGCTTGTGACTTGGCCAGGGTTTCTTGGAAAAGTGTGCTGGGAGAAGGGTGGCCTGCATGATGTTTTAGTAACATAACCAGATATAAAATCACAACTAAGGAAAAGGGGGATTTTCACGTAACACAGCCCTCTGGCCAAAAAGTTTGAATACCCCTGATATAGAAGAGGGAATTTTGGCAGGTGCAGCCCAACATGGAAGGGTTTTTAAAGCTGTACCTGCCAAAATTCCCTCTTCTATACAGTGGTTAAAGGTACCGGCACTCTGTCCTCCATTGTATCTGGTCGCCCTGCATAATACACATTTCAAGGGATGAAATTTCTGGCAGAAGAATTCTCTAGTGTGCAAGCATTAGAAACAATGTGCACTGACTTCACAGTAAACAGTTTCCTTAAACACGCACGTGCACACAAATTCTGATTGGGTTACTTTTTAAAAAGTTTTTTTTAAAACTTCACTCATACTAAATGGAGTAATGACTGAGAAATGTACAGGGACAGGGAGGATTCAGGGAAGGTGTATAGAAAATGAAGTTATCTGAAAAGAACACATGTCCCTGTAGCACTAACCACACAAAAGCCCTCTGTTAGCTATGTGCAGTAAATGATGAACTACTAAATGATGAATGATAATGAAGGATAGAAGAATGAAAATTACGTGTTTGTGCTGAGGCAATCAGCATTTTAGAAATTAATTAACAAGACATACCTCCATGGTGATCTTTTTCTTTTGTTCTCCTGCAGCGTCGTTGCCTGAGATGTATGGAATTGCTGACGGCGACTGAAAACAGTCCTTACACACCCGATTGTGGCGGCTGTTATCAGCAAGCGTTTTAAATTCAGAACATTTTGCACAGATAACCTGGATTAAAGGAAACAAACCAGATTGTGTAATTCATAAGTCAATACTGGAAACTAAACATCCATATGAACCATTCTGGCCCTGTTAATCCTATTCAGGATTAACCCCAAAATCCTGAATGATAATAATGCAGGCATTTCAGACCCTAAGTCCATGGCATAATCAGTTCAAGACTACTGAAAAAACTCCACAGTCAGGGAATTAGAGGGCAGGTCCTCTCATGGATTGAGAACTGGTTGAAGACCAGGAAACAGAGAGTGGGTGTCAATGGGCAATTTTCACAATGGAAAGAGGTGAAAAGCGGTGTGCCCCAAGGATCTGTCCTGGGACTGGTGGTTTTCAACCTCTTCATAAATGACCTGGAGACAGGGGCGAGCAGTGAGGTGGCTATGTTGGCAGACGACACCAAACTTTTCCGAGCGGTGAAGACCAGAAGTGATTGTGAAGAGCTCCAGAAGGATCTCTCCAAACTGGCAGAATGGGCAGCAAAATGGCAGATACGCTTCAATGTCAGTAAGTGTCAAGTCATGCACATTGGGGCAAAAAATCAAAACTTCACATATAGGCTAATGGGTTCTGAGCTTTCTGTGACAGATCAGGAGAGAAATCTTGGGGTGGTGGTGGACAAGTCGATGAAAGTGTCGACCCAATGTGCGATGGCAGTAAAGAAGGCCAATTCTCTGCTTGGGATCATTAGAAAAGGTATTGAGAACAAAACAGCCAATATAATACTGTTGTACAAATCAATGGTAAGGCCGCACCTGGAGTATTGTGTCCAGTTCTGGTCGCCACATCTCAAAAAGGACATAGTGGAAATGGAAAAGGTGCAAAAGAGAGCGACTAAGATGATGACTGGGCTGGGGCACCTTCCTTATGAGGAAAGGCTACGGCGTTTGGGCCTCTTCAGCCTAGAAAAGAGGCGCCTGAGGGGGGACATGATTGAGACATAAAAAATTATGCAGGGGAAGGATAAAGTGGATAGAGAGATGCTCTTTACACTCTCACAGAACACCAGAACCAGGGGACATCCACTAAAATTGAGTGTTGGGAGGGTTAGGACAGACAAAAGAAAATATTTCTTTACTCAGTGTGTGGTCGGTCTGTGGAACTCCTTGCCGCAGGATGTGGTGATAGCATCTGGCCTGGATGCCTTTAAAAGGGGATTGGACAAGTTTCTGGAGGAAAAATCCATTATGGGTTACAAGCCATGATGTGTATGTGCAACCTCCTGATTTTAGAAATGGGCTATGTCAGAATACCAGATGCAAGGGAGGGTACCAGGATGCAGGTCTCTTGTTATCTTGTGTGCTCCCTGGGGCATTTGGTGGGCTGCTGTGAGATACAGGAAGCTGGACTAAACAGGCCTATGGCCTGATCCAGTGGGGCTGTTCTTATGTTCTTATGGGCTGGTGCAAAAGACTTGTGCCACCCAGCACAATCTCAGAATTGTGCTCTAAGTCTCCTAAAGCGAGGTGACAGCTTCAGCATGTAAGAAATTTTAATATTACTCCTGGAGCAATTTTTCAGTAATTTAACTTATATGGCATGTTCAAGTTTTGAGAAATTCTGTAGGAAAGACAGCGTTCTGCAGAGTAAACAGAAAATCTGTTTCATTAAGTTTCCTTGAAGATTAGAATATTGATATATTAACTGATAATATATCAGTTAATACATTGAAGACAATATATTGATATATTAATGAATGAAGATTTATTAAATGAATCTTCAAAGTAGAAAAATGTACATTTTCTTAGAAGTCTATGTATTTCCCAATCAAATAAATATCTATAAAGTATTAAAACTATCTGAGCAAACACCCCTACCACAACGTTCACAGCAGAGCTGTGCCTGAAACAGACAAGGATTTTAAACCATGGCCAAACATACAAGGAAGCCTGGAAGGTTTCAAGCACTCAGGATGAACATAAAAATAACGCTACTGATCCAGCCCTTTCAACAAGCACATTTCACCCACCGCTTTCCACTTCCCCAAATCTTCTAGATGAGGATGGGATAGTACATCATAGATTATCCTAAGAGTCTGCTTTGAAATCAGAACTGCAAGGACATGAATTCATTGTGGGGTACATTATATTTGAAGATGTCCAATTTAATGGCATGCCTTGTTAAGAACAGCTCAAACGATTCATAAAAGATTGCTCAACAGCAACTTCCTCTACAAGCTCCCAGATGAAAGCAAAGAGATACTTAACCAGACAGATATTACAAATCATTTCCTTGCTCTACACTTCCAAAACACACTACATGCATGAAAGCCCTTCACATGGCTCTTATGCCATGTCCACGTCTTATTGTACAACACCTGTAGTACTTCACTATCAATTTCGACTCAGTTTTTTGAAGCTCTTTTCTTTGCAAAACATCTTGCAAAAAACCTGTTCTGAACATCGGAAAGCCATTCAACTGAAGTTTGATGTACTGATGTTTCAGATATACTGTGAGAGTATGAAGACAAAGATGGCACAGAAACACTAATGTAATGAAATAAAAAGTTCCATTAGCTTTCTTTGGCCTATCTGGACTCAGGAGGGTAATGTAACATCTTTACTACTATAGTTATTAGAAGAATCTAAGCATGTCAATGGTTGAATTTTCCAAGGTACTGAACATTGATTCTTTATCAATGAAGTCAATGAACACAGCACCTCTATTTGTTGTGATGTGCTCCTGACCTTTGTAATGTGTCAAAGGTCAATACTACAAATACAGGGAGCCCAAGGCAGACCAGGAATGCATCAAACTCAAGTTAGATTTCCAAGGACATTTTTCACTTGTGCCTCGTTTCCCTCCCCCCTTTACTTGGAGAAGTTGTATTTATATTTCCTAGTGACTACCCTTGCCTGACTACCTCATCTGGACTTGAAGGGCATGCAACAATTATCAGGACAGCATGCCACTAGAGAAAATAAGGCCATTTAGATAAACAAAGAAATCATAGACTTGAACCTCCAGGGATCTGCCACTAGACAGTAGACACAAAGACAGAATACTTGACAGAGCTTGGAATATTCTGAGGCTGACTCCTCACATGATCAGAACTCCACTAGGTTCGACTGCACAGAGACCATGAAAAAGAACAAAATTTCGCTGAAGTCAATGAGTGTTGGAATAAAATTCCACTGATTTTAATGATATTTACTTCTTTGTTTGTATGTTTAAAAAAAGATGTGCAAATGCCAGATGGAGAAATGTTTTTCTTATTCAGAATCTGTATTTGTCCTAAGTGTGCCATCCATGTTCCTTTTCGCAGTATGATTTCCATTTTAAATTAACATGTCAGACCAGAAGATAAGTTTTGGGCAGTGGATAAAAATAGTGACATGCATACTAAAGTACTCCCTTGTCCTAAAAGGGTTTTAAAAAAAGTAAAATCCTTTTCCTGGCTGAAATGTGTAGACTATTACAACTTGTTCTGAATACAGTACCAACAGCATATCCCCAGACACTGAGTTCTCCCTCCAATACTTACAGCCCCACATTGCTTGCAATGGTGCCGTCTTTTTGTTATAGAGTTAAAGCTTTCACTGCAACTTTTGCAAGCTTGCTTCTCCTTGTCTCGCTTTGATTTGGAAGATTTTCTGCAGCACTCGGGCTGGAATGAAAAATGAAATCAAAAAGGAAGTTAAGCAAGGTTGCTGCAAAACCAATAAAAGGCAGCAAGATGTCAAAAGTAATGGAATCTATAAAGCACATACAAATAGTAGAGTGTTAAGATTCCCATATGCACCTTGACCCAAGCTTTGCCAGCAGTTTTTAGCCCATAACCACTTCTGTTGCCAAACAATTCCTGACATTTCAAGGGAGTGGCCAGGCCAGTCATTAAACAGCCTTTTGCAATAGTTGAAGTTGCTGAAACAAATACTGTATAGATTTTTTAAAGAAGTCTATTGATGTGCTCAAGGTCTCTCTACCCTTCCTGACATCTGAGCTGCTTTTCCCTCAGAAAATACTTCCTGCTGTGCTAGCAAAAGGTGAGATATATACAGGAGGCTACTTGTAAATCCATTAGACTCTAACCAGCGTTAAGGTCCATCAGTCTCTAACTGGAGTGAGACTATGAAGAATTTAGACAAGTTTATTCAAACTGTGGAACTGACAGTAGCCAGGAGATGCACAAACATTTCCTTGACCCTTAGTTATCCTACTGCAATCATTGAAAAGACTCAAATTGTAGCTTGTACCAATGACAGAGTATAAAAAACTATGCTTTGGGCACAGTGAACAACAGATGCCAGTAAGAATATGGTGGCTGCTGTGATGTTAATAGTTTAATAATGCAAGTTAACAACAAAGCAGCAAACACCACTACCACTCAATGGTTATTTAGTTTATATTAACATCCCTTTCTTGAACCCAAAGAGCAAGAAATTAATATTGTACAAAAACCAACGATTAAATTTTATGGCATGAATTACAGATTTTTTGTCTGCTGGTTTTAATTCAAAGTCTGCTGGTTTTTTAATAAGGGCTGGTTCCAACATATATATTCCCTTCTTGATCACTACCAACATCAAGCAGTGATCTCCGTGCGCCCATGAGCCACCATGGATTAGAACAGCAGACTTGTCACCTCGGAAAACCACACCTTCTCCGTGGGGAATAAATCTGCTCCTTTAAAAAAGGCATTTAAACCAGCCATGAAGCTGACGTTAACAAACATTTCTAGTTACAGTTGTTTTAAGCTGCTGTTTTATTTAATGTTTTTATAGCTACCAAAGTAATATGGCATGTTTACAATATTGTATTTAGAATGTAATTGTATCAACAAACACAGCAGGAGCCAAAGCTCTTCACTGCATTTGCGCAACCCTCCCTCTCTTCCACTCCAGCACAAGCAACCAAACACTGGTGGATCCTAGGCATATTGATAAGCCACCATGTCACAACTGCTGAAACTAGTGGGCTTATTTTAAGGAGTTGCAGCAACTCCTGGTCAGGAAATAACAATGTCATGGTCCTACTGCTCCTTCCTGGGAACATTATACCTGTGCTAAAGCAGAATCTCCAATTGCTGAAGGGCAGCTGCTTCATTCTCTTTTCCAACCCCAACTGTATCTGGTATTTGCTGAAAAGGGCAGAGGACAGCACAGTAGCTCATAGAACTACACTGCACAACAATACTGTGGATTGTGTTGTAAAGCTATGCTCATACTTTAGCATATGTGGCCAATTTGCAACCGAAAGCACTATTAAGGTGCTTCTTAGACTGATAGCACAGTGTGAACTGCTATAGATAGGATGCACACATGATTGCAGACAAACCCTCTTGAAAACAATGGCTTCCAAACAATGCATAATAATTCTGCTGATAATTAAGATTTCAGTTAAAATACTTATTTTATTTTTGACACTTTTATAATGCCCTTCCTCCCAGGAGCTTAGGGTGATATAGTTCCTTTTGTCCTCACTGCTTCATAGCTGATGGGAGTTTGAACCTGGATCTCCCGGATCCAAGTCCAAAACCATTGGTCAGAAATGGCTTAAATTAAGCTCAGTCAAAACACTCATCTGAGTAAACAGATACTCATTTGTAATTCTTGCATATTTTGGTACTGGTTTCAGGAGACCTATGGCCTTTAGTTAGCAACACTGATTTCTTATTCATAGAATTTTTAAGGAAACATAGGAAATGTAGCCAGCATAGAAGTCCACATTTCATAAGTGAGGTAAATGTTGAAATTTTACACCAGAAAAGATTGTGAAGAATTTTTTTTAACAGTTAAAAGTTTTTGTAACTAAAAACCAAGGATTATAGACTATGTTAGATAGTATCTAGAATATATTCTCTCTCTCTCTCGTCTCAAAACAAAGCATTTTAACATTTGCTTTAATGAGGCATTAATCTAACTCTCACCCCTCCAGATGTGCTGACATCGGTCCCTGGCATAGATTCCACAGAACTGGTACTTGCAATCTGGGGGGAGATGGAGACAAAAACACTTCAGTGATTCAAGGGTTCTCAATCATATTCATTCCAAAAAGAGAGAATCCTGATGTTACACAAGATTGCTAATACCCAGTACCCTAATGGCTTGATGCTATCAGCCTTGTGCTGTCCAAGGAACAGTTTGGAAATGGCCAAACTGCTTGCTCGCTTGGCCATCTTTGTTTGGGACATATAGTACATTTAAAAAAGAATAAATATCCTAGCGAGTTCTTGGAAAAGAGGTCTGGGTTGCACGGTACCAGTCTACCCAAGTGAACTCCACCACCAAGAGGAAATGTGAATCTGACTTGAGAAAACCAAACCAAATACTCCAGCGACTACACCACATGAAACTCTGTCACACACACCACAGCACATCCACCAACGAAACATAGCCATGATTGCCTGTCCTGCCCATCAAGTGCAACTTCATGAACACACCAGCAGTGCCAAAACCAATGAAGAACACTCAGGGTCTTTCCAAGAAGCTTCACGTCCAAGAAAAAGGCATCCCCATCACCACAGCAATGAAAGGAGGGCAGAGATGTGGGAGGGCACCTGCACTGAATACAATCAAAGCTTTAAAAAACCAGCTGCCCTCAGTGACAAGTTTGGGGGTGGCTCCCAAGCCCTTGGTTGGAACAAACGTAGGGCTGGGACAGTCCAAGGAGGCTACCCCTTTGAATGGGGGAGAAGGACCAGGGTAGAAGGCAACCTCTTCCCCCCTGCCATACCTCCTCATGGATGAAGCACTGGAGAGGGCTCTGAGACCCTCCATGCAACCACTAGCTCCTTCTTTGGGTACTCAATGCCAGCTTTCCCCATGCAGCCCCAGACAGAGCCCCAATTTGGCTGTTGCCATAAATATGGCAAACGGACAGTGTTACAGAACAATAGCATTTCGGTCTAGCATAATATAAAAGTCATGTTTAAAATGCGCAATAGCAGTGTGCAGATCACTGCGATGTCTCTGCAGCAGTGGACAAGTTGCTGAACCATCCTTGCTGCTCAAAATGTACTGGAAATCATGGCTAGAGATATCCATTTGTGCATAATTACTCATGAGAATGTATGGGCAAGAGGATAATACAGTTGACTAAAGGAATTTGAAATCAACACCTATGTGCACAAAGAAAATCAAAGACAGAATTTTATAAAATACAAAATCAAATGTAAAACTTTGCAGGTGTAAGTCAAGGGCAGGAACCATACAATACATTCCAGCACTTACCGATGAATCTGGGATATGTTCATCTTCTTGAGAAAAAGAGTTATTAAAAGCCCTAAATGTTTCACTGTTCTGTTTATGTTTTTCAATTGTTGCTTGAATAACCTGGAAGATGTCAAGAAAAAAATAAGCATAATTAAAAATGGCCCAGTATTTAGGGGGGAAAAAAACTTGTTTAGAAAATAAAAGTCCAACATCTTTTCTGTATCAGTTGAAGATGTCTGAAGAATTTTCCAAGCATGGTACACAAAGGCTGAATTTCTGAAACTAGTGTGTTCTGTAGGAATTAAGGGACCATAATCACATTGCTAACAAATTCAAGGAGTCTAAATCACTACCAGAATTTTGTAAATGAATTTTTGAAAATTTTGTAAATACCTGTATAAATAAATGGGAGGGGTGAAACAGCTGATGTGCAAAAGGGCTATAGCTCAGTTCATTTACATGCACCAGGTCCCTGGCATTTCCTACTAGGAAAAATCCCTGTCTGAAGCCCTGGAGATCACTGCCAGTCAAAGCAGACAATGCCAAACTAAACACAACAATGATCTGACTCAGTACGTGACACTTCCATGCCTTCTGCTAAGACACACAAGATTACAATGCAGAGATACTCAGTTGCTAACCTCAGAAATTAAAATTTTGTTTCCTATGCAGTTTAATTTGCTCAGTAGAGAAGAATACTAAAAATTGAATGAGTCCCATTATATTGATGAAAGTGCTCAGTAAAACAGAATGATATTAACCTGAATCCATTCTTTCTTCTCTTCTTCTGTCCTAAATAAAATGAGAAACATAGACACACATGTATTTTGCTTTCTGCAAATTCAGTAAATTAGTGCACCTGCTGACATTTTTACTGTCCTATATCCAACAGCAATTTTCATTTTTACGTCTGCAATGTTATAAGCAAACATCACTCACTCATTGCTTTGATCTCTACAGTAAATTATGAAAATTTATGAATTGTTGCTGGAATCTGATAAGCCATCTTTTCTAAAGCAAGCCTTCGCTATTCCTTTGAACTTTTCTTTCCCTGCTGATACAAAATAATAGAACATGCTACAATAATTTATTTCACCTATCGGTCGCATTGGTCTAATCTTTAATTAAAATAAATAAATCTTATACATACACACTTATACACACGCACACAACCCCAAGTAAACTCTGTACCTAGCTTGTAGTTCCAAGGACCGCTTTTTCCCCGTTATTGAGAATGTATGAGACACATTTTGCTTGACAATTTCCTGGACCTGGAAAAACAAGTCAATATTTTAGCATTTAAAAAAATTTAATTCCAGTCATTTTAATGCCAGAATAAACTGTCACACTCTCTAAATCAGGGGTCTCCAAACCCTGGCCCGGGGGCCAGATGTGGCCTGCAGCAAGCCTCTATCCGGCCGGGGCCAGCCTCTTGTCCCCTGAAAGCCTCTGGCCCACCTGACTGAACATGACCAGAGCTGTGCTCTGATTGTATCTGGAGGGTGTTCTGAGGGCCGGAGAGGTTGAGTGAACGAGCCCACTCATTCATTTATTCATTCATCTAAGTTCCATCTCTAATTTATTTATTTAAATTTTATATTTAAATTTTTTTCCTGCCCTCAGCACTGCGCCAAGTGTTGCATGTGGCCCTCTGAACAAAATGTTTGGAGACCCCTGCTCTAAATGCACAACAGCAAAACAGAGAAATAAGTATTTTTAAAAGTCTCCTTTTTATGGCAAATCTATTACAAGCATCATGTTCCCAGTAGCCCTCAACAGTACAGACAAGGATTGCCAACCATGCAGTTACTAAGAAAGCCTTGTGTTTGAATCTAGACTGCATTTGTTCCTAACCTGGGTTTGTTCTATGGCTATCCCCTCACTACATATCAGGTTAATGCAGGCAGCTCAGCACTTTCCTATAGGCACTGATACCATGCGGTGTCAATGAGCAACTGCCTGGGGTTTTGCTGCTTTATTTTTCTCGTGGGCTTCTCCTTGCTTAAAGAATGTCATATTCCCTATATACAGTCTTCCCTACAACAGTAGCACTTCTTCTGTCTTCCAGGCTGCCTCATACCTTGTTTGCACACTTGGGAATACAGTTAGTGCTTCTTTCTCAGGTAAGGGATCTTCCATGACAAGACTGACCAATTCTGAAATAAACACATAGAAGCGAAGCACAGAAGCAGGACAAGACACAAACCTGTAATCCTGCAATATCGATCTTTTCTCGAACACTGAATTTCTGGCCTATCAATCTCAGTTTTGGCACACAGTATAGCACCATGCTGTTAAACTGTAATGGACAGAAAATTCTCATTAAGAAAGGCATGCAGAAATCAGTTCAGAATACAGCCACAAAGTACTATGGTTTACCACTCATCATAAAATACAGTAATGCTAAATAGTTCAATATGGTTCATTTCTCCAAGTGCTCTCAAACAAAAGTGTTATAATTTTGCTTGCACTTTTTTGTTTTTTTCAAGGGCAGGAAAATTACCAGATCTAGACTTTTACCACAACTACATAAGGAGAGACTGAAAAAGAAGTACAGGTCCAGCCTATTTATACACGGATTTTTTATACACGGATGTGACTCAACACAAATGGCCACTGCAAATGAGAAGGAATGTGCTGATCCCTGGAGAAGGGGAAAAATGCACCCCTTTAAAATAGTTTAAATCGTTTAAAAAACTGAACAGTCCTTTAACAATAGCCTCCTTAATGAGAGAGAGAGATGGTAGGTGGCTGACAATTCATCAATCTTTCTCTCCCCAGTGGACCCCTTTCCCACTGAGCAAGTAAAAGAAAGGTGATCCCTTTGCACTGGTGAAGGTAGGGGCTGAGTGTTTTTAAATCATCGGAGCAAATAAACTTTGTTTTTTAAATGGATTTGCTATAGTTTTTTTTCACCATCCATGAGTGCTTGGAATGGAACCCACTCAATAATTAGTCTCAACCTGTATGTAAGAAAAGACTGAAAAAACCCTGCTTTTTTGGACCCCTGAAACCTTTTACCAAGTGCAAATCAAGTCCATTACAGCCTACACTTGGTTCCTCTCTTCCAAAAGGTGCCTCTCTTCACTTCAGTGCAAACAAAATCAGTTCATGTGCTTTCTGGACACCTTTAGACTATAGCATGTTCCCCTCTACAGATCTAGCTTCCTTTGTTACAGGCATTCCTCCCACATTCTCCCAAGTCCCTTTAGGGCATATCTGTATATTTAGTTAAATGAATCCCAGACATTTTTTTAAACTCAAGGTTCATTGCTTAGAAGTACTTTGGCTTCGCATGGTGTCACAAGTGTTTAAAAAATGGTGTTTGTATGCACCTGTATTATGCAAGTTTTATGTATAAGTTATGCAGGATCAAAATCCTGCATAACCGATTGGCCCAGTCTTATGGCTGGCCAATCGGGAGGTGGATCGAGATCCTACCCATTCAACTGGCCCTCTAGTTTAGCCTGCCAATCAGGTGGACTGAGACTGATTCACCAGCACCAATTGTGGGGAATCTGGGCAGCGATAAGGATTATAAAGCAAAGGGTGTTTGCCTTGTGTTTTCATTGCTAGGTTCTGTTCTGAAGATGAAATAAATGTATCGAGCAGTAATTTCTTGGCTTTCATTTATTCACATGGACGCACTATTTAACACTTTGCATTACCCTATCCACACACGCCCAAAAGGGTGCTTGTTCCCATGAGGTAAAGTGACATATCTGGCAGCCTGCCCTCCACCTACTAAACAAACTCGTCAAAGTCATGAAGCTCAGTGAAACTGTCTTTTTCCTTTGGGAGACTGCATCTGCCAACTGACTTTATTTAACCAAAGCTTATGTTCATATTGCACATACACATGCATAAGTTGCTATGTGCCTATGCCTCCCAACAAGCATGGGTGATTCACATGAATGTGCACACATCAGGAAATTGTATCTTTTCTAAGCACATAGGCACATTGCAATTTGTACTCACAAGCAAGGAAGAAAATGGGCTGTGGAGAAAGATTTGGGACCAATAGCTATGCCTACAATACCAAGGTTCCCAAACTGGAGCACTGTGATGCCCCAGCCAGGGGAAAGCTGTTGCTACCTCCTTAACAGGTGTGGCAACATTACAGTTGTGGCAACCGCACCTCTAGGATCACTGCACCACCACAAAAAAGGGTGCTTTATTAAACTCACAGGATATGTACCAGTCCTCCTGAGAGTGTGGGAAGCCCATAGACCTTTATGTGGGCCTCCCTACGCCTCAGAACAGCTCCGTAACCCTAGTGAGTTAAAAAATGCTCCTTTTCATGGCAGTGTCACAATCCTGGAGTTGCTGCCGCCAACCTGCACCCCCACCGCAACATACGGAGGTCCCAACTCTCCAGGAAAGTTGGGAACCTATGCTATAATGTATGCTGCTATTTTATAAAGAATCCACACCTCAAGAGAAAAACTGCACAAGAGTGTTTCCAGAAGAAGTTTTACCAATATTCTGTTCACAACTATGAGAAACTTAGAGACTATGTACGGACATTATCACACCTGGAGAAACATGCCAACTAATGACTGTATGTGCTTGCCTTTAGATTTCCAGAGAGTTGCTTCTGGCATACTTGACTTTGACAACGACAGACCTTCTGCTTGAGCAGCTTGTGACTGTTCATAATTCAGAAGCTCATACTTAAGTTTGATTTCAATGTGTTATTATTTAAATAATATCTAAGTGCCGCTTATCATGCAGTAGCATGAATACCAGGCTAGACTAATATGAAAGTAAGCACCAACCTTACAAAAATACAGAGCCACATTTTAAGAACAGCACAACATCTGGAAGAAAAGAAAATGAAGGAGCTTGCTCAAGGAGAACAGAGGAGGCTTTTCCAAGGAGAACTGCAACCAATCTTATCAAAGGGGATGGTGTATCTATGAAGTAGGCAAAACACTTGATTCCAAAGAAACCAAGTGACTCACCAGAAAGAGATACCTATCCTGAGCTGTACCATTCTTTGCTGACAGTTTCTGAATGTGCCCTTCTTTAATCAATTCATTGGCTGGGTTAACAATATCCTCTTCTCCTCCAAGTCGCTCATATACTTCTAACAGCTTGTGCATCTTTTCCTGTACGAATAGAAGGAAAAGGCTGGTTCAGTCCAGAAGAAACAATGACTTCAATTAACTCATGGAAAAAATGAAATAAATGTGAGCTACTGAACATGCACTCTAGATTCATAAAATTGTTTCTCAGTTTTCTCAGGAAAGTATATTCTGCTTTTAGTCCCATACTATTAAGTAATACTAATCACTGCATGCCCACAAAATCCTGAACTGCCCTCCGAACAAACTAGTCAGCAGATTGCTTTCTAGGCAACACATGAAAGAACAAGTTTCTAGCTAACATGGCTGCACCAGGAAAAGTTGAAAGCAAAAGGCAGATGGGGATCTGACGTCATATTTAATTCTGAATAACAGGGGCTGCCCTGCACACATCCATTTCACAGTGATGGTTTAAGAATTAATTCCTTCTGTATCTATGAAGCTTCCCTGGCATTGAAATGTGTGATGAAGTAATGGTTACAGAGAGTTTAAAAGTATACTGGAGCCCCTTGATTTCCTGGTCCATGTCCCATAAGCGGGAGGTGCAAGGGGTAAATAGTACCAAGAGCCAAGTTTAAAAAGGGTGCCCAGCAGTCAAAGGAAGTGGCCTCAGAAATTTCCTTTCTCACATTTTCTGATCTCACACATAGTTGCTGCCAGCATGGGATCTCAGTTGCCCTTGAGGCAAAGAAATGGAGGCCAGACTGACTGGGAAGCCAGGTGCACTGGGTGGGTAGAACTAAGCTGCAGAGACTTTTTGGGACATCACCATCCTCCCCCCACCCTTTTGCACCCACCCTGCCCCGTCACCACCCTCCCGCATCCTGTTTCATCCCCTTCCCTCCCCTTTGGGGAAGGGACCAAAAGGAAACTGTACCCCTTGATAAAACTCCTTTTGGAGGCCCTGGTCTATGGAGAAATGCTCCTGGTCTCAGGAGGAACTTCTAATGATAGAAAGAAATTCTCAATGTGAGGTGAGGTCAGGGCTGTTCCAAGGCCTCCAGACACCTGAGATGGTATGCAAAATGTTACCTTTCCCTTACCAGATATTGTGCCAGCCTCTGCTCCTCCCACTCTCCAATATTCTAGCTCAGCACATTCTTCCCCCTCCCACATTTCCTCTTTGTCCCACCTTCCTTTTCCCACCCAGGAAGCGGGCACCCTCCATCAATCTGCTGCCTGAGATGACCACTTTGGTTAGCCTCATGGATAGGCTGGCCCTGGATGACGTTTATTCTGCCAAAGCCAAGAATTCCACATCCAAATCCTTCACCTCTTCTGGTAAAGATGAATAAAATAAATGGGTGACATGACAGCATGACACTTTACCACCCTGCTTGCATTCCACATTACTGGTTGCTGAGGTGGGAACACATGATGTCACATCACACACTTCCCTTATCAAACATCATGGAAGAACTAGATTTCTATTTGCTGTAGCAACTCTGTGATTAGTATCAAACTCAATCCTAAGAACAGTTCCATCCTAAGTCTTCCTACCCTCAGGTAAGCTGAACAATTACTTGTTCTTATATTTTCAAAAAGGAAATAGCCATTACTCCTTAGCTTCCAGTGGCCCTTAGTGCAACCTATAATCAGTTTTGCACGCAGCATGAAGCTACCTAATTAAGTCTGCATAACAACTTCTGTACTTTTTTAAAGATCTTTTTTAAAGATGCTTCTACAAACTGCAGAAGTAGGTGTTTTTCCATCATGTTCAGCTCTCCCCTCCCCCCTTAGCATTTTTGTTTTTGCTCAATATCCAGCCTGAAGAAGCATTTTGGGGAACTCAAAAGCTTGCTCAACATTTTAGTTGGTCCTAATAAAGGTGTCTCTCTGCTACTTTCACATCCAGTTCATGATTCATTTTAATCTCACGTCTTTTCTCAGTATTGACAGCTTCCTTTTTTCCTACTTGTTAGCTATTCTTATGTGAAGAACTAAGACTGACGAATGACCAGACCAACACCTCTATGCAAATACCATTGTCTCCTTTCTACCAATTTAATATCAATACTCTAATAAATAATTTTGGTGGGCCGCTGTGAGATACAGGAAGCTGGACTGGATGGGCCTATGGCCTGATCCAGTGGGGCTGTTCTTATGTTCTTATGATTCGGGTTTGCCAATCAATTGCATACACATACATATTCAATTGCTTCACAAAAACACTTATCAACACAAAAAAAGCTGAATACAGTTTAGTTTTATGTACAGATATAGGACTTTGGGAAAGATTTAAATATTTAGAGGTACAGTATTTCATAGCTGATGCCTGAAATTCTAAAAATTAAAATGTTTCCTGCTCTCTCAATAGAGAAATAAAAGCAGCACTGAAATGTGGCTATGAACCAAGCTGCCAAAAGGGAGAAACCACAACTGCTTCCTGCAAAGAAAGTTCAAACAGAGGAAAAAGGGGGCTAATACATCCTTTTCTTATAAAACAAACAAAAAAACACACATCCCAAAACAGAAGTATGACAAAGAAGAGAACACTGGAGATGCAAGTCAAAATCAGATAAATGAGGAGTGTGTAAACCTCGTATTTTCCGTTTTTATTGTTAGAGAGCATTAATATAAAACAGCAGGGTGTAAGTTTTAAAAATTAAAAAAAATCTGAATTATTGATTGACACAGTTTATTGCCTTGAAGAACCTAGTGTTCAAAATTCATCAAGATTCCCTAACAAACACTGAATTTCTTCATTTGGGGGTAGTGCTGACTGAGCAATTCTTGCTCGCTTATTTTTCCCCATATTGTCACCTTAAGAAAAGTCCCAGAGTAAGGTTCAATAAGAAAGAGGCTTCCCTTCACTGAAACCAGTGCCTTTGAGGAAAAACTGCACAGCCAGAGCAGACAAGTTGTTTTGTGCATTCCCCATCTTCTTCGTCAAGCACAGTAGGTCCTAGCCAGTTCACCTTCTAGGATTGGCATGTGCCAGTTCATCAGCATCTGAGCCCACGTGACTGGGTTAGAGGGCAGACATTCATGCCAAAGTCATCATAAGCCCATTTAATCAGACTGATCATTGAAACAAATGTGTAGTGGTCTCAAAGCTCCCGACTTGGGACTCTGAAATGCCCAGTGCCAACCCGTCTGGTTGTTCTTCCACTGCTATTATACTAAATACACTGGCATTATGTTATTTCATAACATCACATTACCAACTACAAACAAGATGCCACAGAAGATACCTTCTCAATGACAGAGATGTTCCAACTTGACCCTTAATTTGGGACCATCTCATGTTTGGGACACTGAAAACCCACAATACTGGGCCAATTCTAACATTTTGGCTGGCATTAAGGTTTTTTCAGAGCGCGATACCATAGTCTTTCGAGACTGAAGGTTGCCAACAACAAGGTTCAATACAGAGTGCAGAGTGAGATCACACCTCAGAAATACAATCACTTGTCACCACACAAATGAACTCATGTGTGAAGTCTGCCTTTACGCATACAAACATACAATCTGCTCAACATCTATGATCCTTCCCACTTCCCAAAAGGTGTGTTACGATCACAGAAGTTTGCTAAAATACATGAACACCCTGGTCATGTGTGAAGATAACATTCATAGCATGTGTGTGCACGCACTGCTGAAGTCCAGCCCTGTTCTTCACCATATGTACATCTATAACACTGGGTCAAATGCTGGCCCTATTCTACTGAATTTGCAAGAACAATTGCCAAATACTTTGAGTATACCAATACAGGCATTTCTAAAATATGCAACAAAACAAGAGGAGTGCTTCAGAGAGTAGCAACACAAAACACTGATAATGAATAGGTGAAGAGAAGCACAGGCAAACCTGCTGCACATACATAGATAATAAAAATAAGAAAGGCACCAATTTGCACTTCAGCTTGATCTATACCAGATTTTCAATCAGTATGAAAACCATCATTAGGGTACCATGTGGTAATGAGAACAGCATTGGTTCAAATAAGGACCTCAGTTAATGGCTCAGATGATGATGCTATTACGCAATTTCTACTCACCATCTTTCGGATGGCTGCATTTGAATGGTTTGCTGCTGTAGAAATGAGCTCTAGTGATTCTGCAATAAAGAACAGTAGCAGTTATACATTTTTAAGATAGTTATCAGTTAATAGTGTAGTTTTGCTGCTTTTTATTTCCCTGATCTAAACAGCTTGACTGCAAAAAAAAAAAAATTCCTGCTAAATACAAACACATTTGTAAGCAAGAGACCCATTGCATCATATCCCTGGGGTCATCTGAGTCAATTGTACACACAAGAGCATTCCATTTAATACTGCAGATAACGTACCTCAGAAAAATATTACACAACATGCAATGTAAAGGACAAAAAAGTTTTGTTTTTTTAAAAATAGAATCAGATCTCAAGACCCAGTAAATCTTGTCCTTTGGGAACTTTTTTGTTGAGAAAAGTATATAAATACTTTTCATAATAATTACTGAGAATAGAAGAGGATGCTTGATCAGACAGAGCCCTACATCTTTATACAAATTCTTGTTCATGCTTGTAGGAAGGGAATTTCTGTTCTTTAAGCTGAGGCAGTGCCAAAATAGGCTCTGCCTTGCGCAAATCCAGTCTCAAACTCCTCTCAGATTTTTACATGTAAAGGCACTCGCTCCCAAACTCTGTGCTTTTCTGGTTGTACATCCTGCTGAACTTCATTGGCACTCATTATTTAGAATGAAGTTAGCCACTGTTTGTCTGTAGTTGTCCTAGGTAAGAATAAGGCAACTGAGGGCCCAATCCTATGGAACTTTAGCACCAGCACTGAACTCCAGCACTGGCACTAGGTGTCATAAACATGCAGTAAAGCATGTTAACGGCACTGTGGGAGGAGGGAGTGCCAGTGCCGGGCCAGTCCCAGTCAGCGCTGGGCCCAGCACTGTGCTGAGGACACCATGTGGCTGCCAGAGAGAGGTAGGAACACCAGGCAGTGATGTGTCTTCTAACCTTAACCTTACCTTTAAAGCAACCTTAAATCAAAATTGAAAGTTAGCACCTAAGGGTGGTACATAGGTCTATTCGTGAGTAAGAGCAGAGTCCTACACGTGAGTAAGAGCCCAAGGGTCAGGCATTTAAATCAAAGTTGAAAGTTAGCTGCACCTAAGGTAGCACCTAATCGAAGGAAGGGAGGAGGATAAAGTGGAAAGCAGGTTTTTCTACTTGTTTAAATTAAACCTATACTTAACCCAAGTTAAACTTAATCTAAGTTAGAACATAACCTAAACAGGTCAGTAAATTGGGATACAGGATCTAGAGAGCAATAAATAATTAAACAAACCCAAATAAAAACTAGCTTGAGGTTACAAAAACAGTCCAGCCTAAGAAAACAGAACTAGGAGGGAAAGAACCTAGGAAGGGCCAATTCCCAACCCATTAAGAGCCCCATTAGGCTAATCCAAGCAGTCCATTCAGGAGCCTGCAGAGTAGGTCACGCCCATCAGCAGCCATTTGCCTTCCTGAGCTTTTGTAAACTCACCTGGGAAGGCCAGCCCCCTTTCAATCAGGAAGGGAGGAGGAGCCAGCCAGGAGTATAAAGCTAGGCCGGCCATCGCGTGTGGCCTCTGGGAACCAAGTGCCTCGGGAACTAAGTGCCAGGTAAGGCACGAGAGTTTAGCATCTGGGCAAGTTCAGCAGCAGGGCAAGGAGGCCAGGGCCCCATACACTGCCCTTCCTCTTCCCTTCAGAAGAGGGCTGCTATCCAGTGCACGGTTTTTAAAAGGACCCCTAAATAAAACAACAACAACAACAACAACAAAAAAGCTATGCAGTCAGACAGCCAGCAGCAGGGTGGGGGCTATCCAGTGTTCTGCATCGAGTGCCACATGTATGATTATATGCCTCTGGGGCATAAGTCATGGGTGTGTCCTCGGTGCAAGGAGCTCCAGGGTCTCAGGGAACGCGTCCGCTCCCTTGAAGCCTTGGTGGCCGACCTGGAGAAGCGCAGGCAGGCAGAGGAGGACTGTGGGGAGACTTCCGGGGACGATCAGGCTTCGTCCCAACCTCAGGCGTGCAGCTCCTCAGCTGCCCGGGTGGGAAGTCTCGGGACTGGAGGACGTCATCCTGGAGAGGAGGGAAACAATCCCCTAGGGGGGACCCCTTCTCCAGGGGATGGGCCCGTATCCGAGCGCACTCGGAATACTCCTCGGCGGGAGGGGGGTCGGGGGCTTCTTGTAGTGGGGGATTCGATTATTAGAAACATAGAGGGGGGGTTTGCGACGGATGTGAGGACTGCATGGTGACTTGCCTGCCTGGTGCGAAGGTTGCGGACATCACTTCTTGTCTAGACAGGTTAGTAGACAGTGCTGGGGGAGAGGTAGCGGCTGTGGTGCATGTCGGCACCAACGATGTGGGCAAGTGTAGCTGGGAGGTCCTGGAGGCCAAATTTAGGCTTTTAGGCAGGAAGCTGAAAGCCAGGACCTCAAAGGTAGCGTTCTCTGAAGTGCTACCTGTTCCACGCGCAGGGCCAGCTAGGCAGGCGGAGATCAGGGGTCTCAATGCGTGGATGAGACGGTGGTGTAGGGAGGAGGGGTTTAGATTTGTTAGGCACTGGGGAACGTTTTGGGACAAGCGGGGCCTGTACAAGAGAGACGGGCTCCATTTGAACCAGAATAGAACCAGACTGCTGGCGCATAACATTAAAAAGGTGGCAGAGCAGCTTTTAAACTGATCCCTGGGGGAAGGCCGACAGGAGCCGAGGGGCATCCCTATGGGATGAGGATGGGGAGGTTAGAGAACAACAAGACAAAGGCAGGGTAGGAGAAGAAATTGGGAAACGTAGGGTGATGGGATGTGATAGACAGTTTGGCACAATGAGAGGATGCGGGACAAAGGAGCAAATAAGCAGTCCATCCTGGGGCATTCCGTGTATAAATGCTTTTATGCAAATGCCCGAAGTCTACGAGCAAAGGTGGGAGAACTGGAATGTCTGGTGACAAGGGAAAATATTGACATAGTGGGCATAACGGAAACCTGGTGGAATGCGGAGAATCAGTGGGATACCGCAATCTCAGGCTATAAACTCTACAGGAGGGACAGGCAGGGGCGTGTTGGAGGTGGGGTGGCCCTTTATGTTAAGGAAGGGATAGAATCCAGCAAAGTAGAGATTGAAGGTGGGTCCGACTCCACCGTAGAATCTCTGTGGGTTAAATTACCAGGCTTGTGCAGCGATGTAATACTGGGGGCGTGTTATCGTCCTCCAGACCAGAAATCGGATGGGGACCTTGAAATGAGGAAACAGATCAGGGAGGTGACAAGGAGGGACAGGGTTGTAATCATGGGGGACTTCAATTATCCTCATATTGACTGGATCAATTTGTGTTCTGGTCACGATAAGGAAACCGGATTTCTTGACGTGCTAAATGACTGTGGCTTAGATCAGGTAGTCACGGAGCCCACCAGAGGACAGGTGACTCTGGATTTAATATTGTGTGGTACGCAGGACCTGGTTAGAGATGTAAATGTTACTGAGCCATTGGGGAACAGTGATCATGCTGCGATCCGTTTTGACGTGCATGTTGGGGGAAGAATACCAGGCAAATCTCTAACAAAAACCCTTGACTTCCGACGGGCGGACTTCCCTCAAATGAGGAGGCTGGTTAGAAGGAGGTTGAAAGGGAGGGTAAAAAGAGTCCAATCTCTCCAGGGTGCATGGAGGCTGCTTAAAACAACAGTAATAGAGGCCCAGCAGAGGTGTATACCGCAAAGAAAGAAGGGTTCCACTAAATCCAGGAGGGTGCCCGCATGGCTAACCAGCCAAGTTAGAGAGGCTGTGAAGGGCAAGGAAGCTTCCTTCCGTAAATGGAAGTCTTGCCCTAATGAGGAGAATAAAAAGGAACATAAACTGTGGCAAAAGAAATGTAAGAAGGTGATATGGGAGGCCAAGAGAGACTATGAGGAACACATGGCCAGCAACATTAAGGGGAATAATAAAAGCTTCTTCAAATATGTTAGAAGCAGGAAACCTGCCAGGTTGGCCCTCTGGATGGTGAGGGAGGGAAAGGGGAGATAAAAGGAGACTTAGAGATGGCAGAGAAATTAAATGAGTTCTTTGCATCTGTCTTCACGGCAGAAGACCTCGGGCAGATACAGCTGCCCGAACGGCCCCTCCTGACAGAGGAGTTAAGTCAGATAGAGGTTAAAAGAGAAGATGTTTCAGACCTCATTGATAAATTAAAGATCAATAAGTCACCAGGCCCTGATGGCATCCACCCAAGGGTTATTAAGGAATTGAAGAATGAAGTTGCAGATCTCTTGACTAAGGTATGCAACTTGTCCCTCAAAACGGCCACGGTGCCAGAAGATTGGAGGATAGCAAATGTCACACCTATTTTTAAAAAGGGAAAGAGGGGGGACCCAGGAAACTATAGGCCGGTCAGCCTAACATCCATACCGGGTAAGATGGTGGAATGCTTCATCAAAGATAGGATCTCAAAACACATAGACGAACAGGCCTTGCTGAGGGAGAGTCAGCATGGCTTCTGTAAGGGTAAGTCTTGCCTCACGAACCTTATAGAATTCTTTGAAAAGGTCAACAGGCATGTGGATGCGGGAGAACCCGTGGACATTATATATCTGGACTTTCAGAAGGCATTTGACATGGTCCCTCACCAAAGGCTACTGAAAAAACTCCACAATCAGGGAATTAGAGGACAGGTCCTCTCATGGATTGAGAACTGGTTGGAGGCCAGGAAGCAGAGAGTGGGTGTCAATGGGCAATTTTCACAATGGAGAGAGGTGAAAAGCCGTGTGCCCCAAGGATCTGTCCTGGGACCGGTGCTTTTCAACCTCTTCATAAATGACCTGGAGACAGGGTTGAGCAGTGAAGTGGCTAAGTTTGCAGATGACACCAAACTTTTCCGAGTGGTGAAGACCAGAAGTGATTGTGAGGAGCTCCAGAAGGATCTCTCCAGACTGGTAGAATGGGCAGCAAAATGGCAGATGCGCTTCAATGTCAGTAAGTGTAAAGTCATGCACATTGGGGCAAAAAATCTAAACCTCACATATAGGCTGATGGGTTCTGAGCTGTCTGTGACAGATCAGGAGAAAGATCTTGGGGTGGTGGTGGACAGGTCGATGAAAGTGTCAACCCAATGTGCGGCAGCAGTGAAGAAGGCCAATTCTATGCTTGGGATCATTAGGAAGGGTATTGAGAACAAAACGGCTAGTATTATAATGCCGTTGTACAAATCTATGGTAAGGCCACACCTGGAGTATTGTGTCCAGTTCTGGTCGCTGCATCTCAAAAAAGACATAGTGGAAATGGAAAAGGTGCAAAAGAGAGCGACTAAGATGATTACGGGGCTGGGGCACCTTCCTTATGAGGAAAGGCTACGGTGTTTGGGCCTCTTCAGCCTAGAAAAGAGACGCTTGAGGGGGGGACATGATTGAGACATACAAAATTATGCAGGGAATGGACAGAGTGGATAGGGAGATGCTCTTTACACTCTCACATAATACCAGAACCAGGGGACATCCACTAAAATTGAGTGTTGGGCGGGTTAGGACAGACAGAAGAAAATATTTCTTTACTCAGCGTGTGGTTGGTCTGTGGAACTCCTTGCCACAGGATGTGGTGCTGGCGTCTAGGCTAGACGCCTTTAAAAGGGGATTGGACAAGTTTCTGGAGGAAAAATCCATTATGGGGTACAAGCCATGATGTGTATGCGCAACCTCCTGATTTTAGGAATGGGTTAAATCAGAATGCCAGATGTAGGGGAGGGCACCAGGATGAGGTCTCTTGTTATCTGGTGTGCTCCCTGGGGCATTTGGTGGGCTGCTGTGAGATACAGGAACCTGGACTAGATGGGCCTATGGCCTGATCCAGTGGACTGTTCTTATGTGGCATTTTGGAGTGGAGGGAGGGTGGAACAGGGGAAGGGACAGGGAGTGGGACCAGCGGAAGCCTCTTCCACTGGATCTTATCCTCTGTGTCGGGCTGCAAAGCCTGACACAGATGTTCTAAAGTTTGCGCCGGCAAATTAGCCGGCGCAGACATGAGAAGCACAGAAGTTCTCTTCCTTCAAGGAGACCTCCTGTGACTTCCCAGTGCCCACAGGATACAGCCACTGTTCCTCTGAATGCCGGGAGTGAGTGAGCTGTGAGTTGCCAAACAATCCCTTTCTCTCTATCTAAATCCTTAGCGCGAGGAATGTGAACTACAGGAGAACTCAAGCCATACTAGAGAGATTGTGCAAGTTAGGTATAAGATCAGTCAGAATGATCATGTGGCAGGGCATGGGGAAAAACTTTGGTCCCATACCCCACCACATATAGATTCCATTAACTTGGGCAGGGCAAAACCGAGCAAACTGTCAAAAAACCTTTGTACAGCAATCATATTCCACTTAAATTCATAAAAAGATGTCAATGACATTCCTTATATAATCAATATTTATGATATATTTTAAAGGCAATTAAAAAGTACTGAAATTTAAGATAGGAGGGAAGGAAGTAGGAATATTATAATGCCATTGTACAAATAGATGGTAAGGCCACATCTGGAGTACTGTGTACAGTTCTGGTCACTACATCTCAAGAAGGATATAGTGGAACTGGAAAAGGTGCACAAGATAGAAACCGGAAGGAATAAGGTTCCTCTCTTATGAGGAAAGGCGACAGCATTTTGATTAGGCTCTTTAAAGAGACTAGGCTCTTTAGTTCAGAAAAACAGTGCCTGGAAGGGGACATGATTGAGAAGTAAAAATTATGCGGGGGATGAATAGAGTGGATTGAGGGGTGTTCTTTTCCCTCTCACACAACACCAGAACCAAGGGACATCCACTAAAATTTAGTAGCGGAAGAGTTAGAACAGAGTAAAAAAAATATTTTTTTTATATTCTTTAGCCAATGTGTAATTAATCTGTGGAACTCCTTGTCACGTGATACGATCATGGCATTTGGCCTAGATGCCTTTAAAAAGGGATTGAACATGTTTCTGGAAGAAAAATCCATCATAGGTTACAAGCCATGATGGGTATACACCACTCCTGGTTTTAGAAGTAGGCTAACTCAGAATGCCAGATGCAAGGGAGTGGAAATAGATGCAGTTATATTGTTGTCTTGTGTGCTCCCTGAGGCATCTGGTAGGCCACTGTGTAATATAGGAGGCTGGATTAGATGGGCTCTTGGCCTGACAGTATTATTATTATTCAACATATTTATGTACCATTTTCAATAAGAGTGGTTCACAAGCAGTTTACAAAGTAAAGTAAATCAAATGGTTCCCTGTCCCCAAAAGGCTCAGATTCTAAAACTACAGGTGAGATACCAACAAAAGCCAATGCAAAAGATGCCATCCTGGGGTGATGATAATAATAATAATAAAAGTATTTATATACCGCTTTTCAACTAAATGTTCACAAAGCGGTTTACAGAGAAAAATCAAATAACTAAATGGCTCCCTGTCCCAAAAGGGCTCAATCTAAAAAGATGCAAAAAGAATACCAGCAGACAGCCACTAAAACAGACAGTGCTGGGGTGAGGTGGGCCAGTTACTCTCCCCCTGCTAAAAAAAGGAGCACCCACTTGAAAAAGTGCCTCTTACCCAATTAGCAGGGTGATCTGTAATATATAATGTCTTCTGTCCATGGGACTTATGTGACTTTTTTCAAAGTACCGCTTTCTCCTTGCTCTGATTCTTCTCTCAGGCCCCTTTTACTACCTTGCCTCTTGGATCTGTATCACTTACCTTTCCTAACTCCTGAGAATTCTTCCACAGTGTTCTGCATGTCTCATAAGTCTACTCGCTCTCTTACATGATCTCTTCTTAGGCAGGAGGTCTGGTCTAGAGGGTAGAGCCTCCGTTTGCCTGAAGATAACATCCGCAGGTCGCCAGTTTGAGGCCACCAGCACCATGCGACCTTGAAGCGGCTGACAAGCTGAGCCGAGTTATTCCATCTGCTCTGAGCGTGGGAGGATGGAGGCCAGAATGTGAAACCAGATCAGAAAGCAACATCTGAAATGTTGTGGTTCTTGAAAGATAGAACCTTCTTTCAATTGTAAAAATCCCTACGGGGATTTAAATAGCCTGCCTATGTAAACTGCCTTGAATAAAGTCTAAGGAGAAATCTGACAACCAAGAAAGGCGATATATTTATTATTATTATTATTATTATTATTATTATTATTATTATTCCTAGGGCTCATGTAAGATAGTAAGCAATATAAGTGTATCCTTCAAATTTTGCAAATGGCAACTCCAACTTAACTCCATCAGAAGTTGAAATGACAGAACATACAGGTTGAGTCTCATTATTCCTGTGGGTTCCATTTCCAGAACTCACCTGGATGACAAAAATCGAACTATAGCAAATCAATTTAAAAAACAAAGTCCCTTTGCTCTGGTGATTTAAAAACAGCCTTGCTGACCTTTGTGATGTTAAGAGTCATCAAGACGACAATTCAAGTCTCTTTCTCCAGATGCTTTTAAGGGATTATCTTTCTTTCATGTGTACAGGGGAAAGGGAGGAGGTCACTTGGAGAGAGAATCATTGATGGATTGTCAGTTGGCTGCCCTCTCTCCAAGTATTGTAAAGAACTGTTTTCCTTTAATTTAAAGGGCCCTTATCATGTTGGGATAAAAATCTCTACAACAGTAAGAAAAGCATTTTAAAGGGGTGCATTTTTCCCCTTCTTCAGAGTTCAGCACATTCCTTCTCATTTGCAGTGGCCATTTGTGTTGAGTCAAATCCATGTATAACAAGGTTGGACCTGTATTCTGGGCCATTATGCTAGTTCTGCCAGCTAACATCAAAGGATTTGCCAACATGTCCAATATAATATTATCATGATCATGTATAAGATATCAATCAACAATCAATGGCTAAAGGTGCCATAAATTAATTAGAAATCTCAGGTTTACAACTCAAATTGATTGCCATCATTATTATGGACTTTTCAGCCAGAGACTTTAAAATGTATGATATGCTTTATGAACAGTCCTTGTTCATTTAAATAAACAAATAAAAATAGATTTTGCAGAATAGGACAGTTTTTCCAAACCATGAGGATCAAAGGTTACACATACTTTCAGCATCTTTTGTATCTGGTGACTCTTCTGGAAGCTTTTTAAGATAATCTTTTAGGAGAAGTTCATAGCGAGGAATTCTCTGTACAGGTTCAAGCATGTGATGCTGTAATGTCAAATTTCCACATATTTCTTGTTTCTGTAATGCATAAAAAAACATATTGCGATGGCCAATTAAAAAAAATAATTGTGTCCTGTTCACATACTTAAACCATTTAGGGCGCAATCCTAACCCCTTATGTCAGTGCTTTCCAGCACTAGCATAGCGGTGCCAATGGGACGTATGCTGCATCCTGCAGTTGGGTGGCACTCATGGAAGGAATGTTTGTTCCCCTACTACAGAGCTGCATTGCCCTTATGTCAGTGTTGGAAAGCACTGAGATAAGGGGTTAGGATTGCGCCCTTAATGAAGTAGATACCAAGTATTTAAAGCTGCAGAACCATTTAGGATTTTAAGTAGATGTTCAAGGCAGTTCAATGAGCTTCAATAATCAATTTGTAACAACATGAACGTGACAGCAATGACTGCAAAGTAAAAACATAATCAAAATATTGCATGGAACTACATTCAGATGTATAAATAATGAAGAGTTAAGAAAAGTCAAGAGTTCCAATTAGCCTCTCCTAACTTTCAACCAAGAGAATATGATTTAGAGAGGTCCCCAACCCTCCTATCCTTTTCATAGTCTATTCTTGTGACCTTTAATAACAGTGTCCAATTTAGCTCAGAATAATTGAAACTGGACCACCAACCCTAAGGAGACTGGATCATATTCAAGTGTTATTATTGACATCACGTCAGTTGTTACAAAAAATCAGCGGCTGCATGGGTAATGTATAAATAATTGTTCAAATCTGGGTTAAACAGATCAGGTATACAGTTTTTTGGTCTAAAGGCACAAAATTCAAGTATGTTGCCATAGTAACCCCACAATGCTTTGCAGTGCAGTCTGTGCACTTTCATACTCTTGTGTGTTTGGTGCAGTTGAAAACTGGTGTGCAAGCGGTTTGTTGCTTATGCTTGAGTTTCCATACAGGACTCCAGACAGGGGTGGGTGTGCGTGTTTGTGGAGGTGTAATTATTTGCAGTAAGAGCATTAGTAAGCCCTGAGATTGCAACAACATGTGAAAACATTTGCAGTAATTCATGAATATTGATTAACTCAGTGGAGCGGAAGAGCAGTTTTTAGCAGCTGATAAGGCATGATTCAGCAAAGTCCAAAAGCCTACTTTGGGATACAGTCAAGCATTTTTTGCCATTTATTTTCTATAAATCACAGCAATATTACCTACACAGGACAAACAGGAATCCTTCCACTACACAACAGTATTATATATGCCTATCTAATTGTGTATAACAATAATCATTTGGTGTGTAAATCCAATGAACTGCCACATACTTCACGGCTTCTGAGGCACAATCACATATGTTATGACATCACTCAGCCTCCTCCCTCACATGCACCACTGAGGCTTACATTTAGAATAGCTACCCACACTTGTATAAGAAATCTAAGTGGAAGGGCTTTCTTTGGTTTTGGACTCCGTGATGTTCAATAGCTTTATACCTGTATGTTTTGAATAACATCTTTAAAAGAAGATGACCTCTGCATCCATGTATTCACCATGTCCATTGCTCTGTCAAAATTCTTCACATACTCGCCATACATCTTCAAAAATGGAGCAAGTTTTTGAAGGATGTCTCCTAACCGTGGGTTTATATTCCTACAGAACAAAACCCCCAAATTTAAAGGCAGAAACATGGAAGCTAACAAATTAGGAACTACAGGCATACATCTCATATTTCTATTTGTATAGATATAATTGCCTTACATATATTACAGAAATCAATCTGGTGCATATAGAAATAAATTTCCCTTACACATCAAATTAAGCAGGATTTGAAAATAGCTCATGTTTTGTATGTACATTTCCATTACTACATAAATTTGGAACAGCTACAAGCTCTGTAAACACTTTTTTTTCTTTTATTACCCTGCATTGTCAACAAACATGGATTGGAAGCCCAAAGGTATACAGTGTTGAGAGAACTGTATTCCTGCTTGTCTTATGAAAATTTATTCTCTGAATCCTTTTGGAAATCTTCAGTTTGTCTGGGATTTCACGATTTTGAATAATTTTATGTCATTCACAATCTTGGGTAACACATGAGTCACCTCTAGTTCCTTCATGAATATGTTAGACAGCAATAAAGATTTTAAGAACATCACTATTCATGTGACATTTATTGGTTTATAATTTGGTTTAAGTTTTGTTAACTGCTAGCTCATAACCATCTTTGTTTCCTGTCTTTTGATCAGGAACTAGTCCCTTAAGAGAACCTGTCATCTCATTCCATGACAACTATCTTTTCTTCCGAGTCTTTGGAGAAAAACTCTGACCAAGCTTTTTGACAATCCAAGTGTACCATGTTTATCTGACTGCCCTCACCTAAGTTTTAAAAGTACTGTGAGATGAGATTTCCCTTTATATAAGTTATGTCTATTTTCTGTCACCAATAAAACTGCAAGCGATTGTTAATTAGTCACATTTCCATGTTTTGAGTTCTTATTATGATTCTTGTTTCAGTCTTGATGTGGACCAAATTCTGTGTCCTGCACTTCAGTGGAGCTTCAATAAAACTTCTCCAGTAATGTCACTATGGAGCAACCTCCATGTATATAGTAGAAATGTACCCAACAGTGAAGAGGGTACGGAAGACCACTGCTTCTGCACCAGTAGCTGCTCCCTCTCTGTTTAAAAGATAAAAGAAAGCAGCTCAAGCCTACGTTATACCACTGGAGGCAAGGCGTAATAGTTTCCAGATGCACCATGGATTCAGAGCAGTGACGTCACTAGGGTTTGCGTCACTCAGTGTGGGAGACCAGTGCATCACCCCCATGATGGACTGCCTCTCATGCAATGGGCAGAGCAACAACCCATGTGGTGGGTGTAGTGATGTTCCATCACCCCTCCCCCACTGGCTTTTGGCTATACCTTCTGATAGAACACAGATATTTCAATGTGGTTTGTTTAATTGCATACTGCATGAAATTACACATTGATTGGTATACAACATGATTGAGCAAATTTGGTCACTAGCGGTGTCACCCACCCCCCCTGAGGGTATCACCTTACTAACACCATATTGGTTCCATGCGGTATCATAATATCCCACTGACTTTTCAAACACTCAGTCTCATTGATCCATTTCGAATTAAGGGAATGTACTTTTTTGTTACATAAGACAGTTGCATTTTTGTTTTCAGGTTTTATGGCCATACCTTTTGATAAAATCAAAATATTTCACTCCAGTTTTTTTCATTGCATTCCACTGTAAATTACACATCAAATGGTATATAGCATGATGGTATTATTCCTACAAACTACGATTGTAGCAATTTTGGTCACTAGTGGTGTCACTCTTCCTTTTGCATGTCACCTAGTGCGGCCTGCACCCATTGCAGCCCCCTAGCAACGCCACTGTTTCAGACCCAGCAGAAGTACGGAACTGGCATAAATTAATGATAGAACTACTGCCCAAAGGCCAGCTGAAATATGATTTGGTTTTCTGATGCAAAACAAAAAATTCAAGGCTCATGGAAAACTTAAGTATGAAAATGATGCTTAGACATATCATACTTTTGAATAACAGCACATCTTACATATTACAAGTTGACATGTTAGTAATCAGAAAGTGCTCAAAACTGAAACATTTGATGGTAACCCACCACTCATCTGTAATCCTTGTTTTGAGTTCCGGCAGGAGAAATTGTTCATGAAAGCGATAGATGGAAGAAATATTTGAAAAGATGCCTGTTACCACATCAGGTGGAATCCCGGCCTCATACAATTTAGTGCAAAAGACCTGCACAAAAAAAAAACAAAAAAAAACAACACACACACAGATTCACAAGATATCAGAAACGAAACTATATTTACACTGATTTAGTGCAGCTGGATAATACAGAGCAAGCTATTTGATAGATGACTCATTGTCTGCAGGATATGTATTTTTGGAATTGTTTTTCCATGATGCATTAGAGAGAAATGTTTACCTTGTTAAAATGATTCCTCAGTCAAGTGCAACAATATATACTTTTTCAATAAATCTGCCACCTGCTTAATTTCAAAGCTGCTTGTTAGTCATTTTGAATGAAAGCCAATATAAAAGTCTGTTTTTCTTCAACACTATATTATAGGAAAGAAACCAGTACCTCAAATATAAATCAGAGTTAAAGGCTCTTACTATTTTCAAGTATCTTCCCCAAATACTTTCTGCTAAATAAAAAACTGTTTTGCACCAAGGTTTTTTTTTAACCGTCTGGATAGTGATACTCTTTTCCTATTTCCACATTTAATTTGAAAGGAAAGCAGACGTCTGAGACAGTTATTTCAGACAAGTTTGACCCAGGAGGAAGCTAATGGTCCCCAAATAACTGCCATGCTGTGTTCAAAAATGAAGCAATGCAGAGCAAAACCAAGCAAGAATTTCAGTTCAACAACAAATTCATCATGAGAGACTTCATGATTATTTACTTTTTTCCTTACAAGTTCAGCCTTACTAATCTCCCATGAAACATTATAACCAATAACTTAGAATCTATATTAATAGCAGCACTTATACAGCGCTTAAAGTTCTTCACATACATTAACTCAAGAATTCTCACAACAACCCTGTAAAGTAGGAAGGAATTATTCCCATATTGCAAAGGGTGGGATTGAAGCTGTTCATGCTTTGGCATTCACTTGCCACAGATTACCCCTTAGTACCACAGATCAGCAAACAATTAACAACTCAGGGGTGCCTTTTTGATAGCTGATATAGAAGGAGTCATAACAAGGCTGTATTGGTTGTAACAGTCTGCCAGGTGGGGAGGATGCATCTGAAGTAGTGATGAACATATTAAGAGCAAGAGTCTCACAAAAGCAAAGTCATCTGAGGGCACTGGGAATAAAAGCAACCACTCTGGATAGGTAGTCACTACTAGAATGGTAAAAATCAGTTTGACAGACTGTTGCATCTGATCACAAAAACATGTGAATGATATTGATGGTGAGACTGGAATAACAAAGAAAAAAATCAAGAAAGTAAAATGTGGAAGATGCAAACTTACCTGATCTAAAAGATGAAGCCTTTTGACATAAGCTTCTTCTGTATGAAGAAGTTCATTTGCAATGTTAAACAGTTTCTGTGGTTCAGAGCACTGCAACATAAAAAAGGCAGAATTTTATTAAGTAATCTAAGAACCAAGGAAATAAGAATCTTTTTCATATTTCTTTCTTGCAAATGTTGATACGTGCTCTCCAGTGAAAAGAGTTCTTCCATTTCATGTTTCAGTGGTGCACACATGTAGTTAGTTCATGCAAGCAATTATGGAGGGAGTGTATTTTTCTAAAAGATTAATATGGTGTAACCTCTCATGATAGGTTTACAAACAGTTCAGTTCTATAAATATTTTAGTTTGCCAACCACAGGTCCCAAGCATATCCAGTTGGACCTTGGTATCTGCAGGGGATCCGTTTCTGCACCCCTTGCGGATACCAAAACCCACAGATAATCTAATCCATGGGTCTGTTTTCCCTGCATCTCCTGGATGCAACCGGCAAAGTCTTCCGGTTGCATCCGGAAGTTACTAGGAGAACCTCCTAACCTATGTTGGGTCAAATCAGCAGGTCCCAAACCCACGGATAAGGAGGGCCAACCTGTAAAATTTCACTCCAGAATATAGTCCAATACAGAATATAGTCCAATACAGAAGGCCCTTCGTCTCAACAGAAGGGAAAAGGTAAGAAGTTAAACACTACTCAGCTGGTCTACTGGAATTGACGGCCTACAGCCAACAAAGCACAAGTGTCCAAAATCAACTTTGATAGTTTAAATAGTTTTGCCATTACAGGTTATTATCCCTTATCCAGACTGCTTGAAATGGGAAGATGTCTGGATTTCAGAATAAACTGCATATAAATACAATGAGAAATGTTTCCTCCTGATCTTTCCACTGTTACCCATTCAGAGGTCTACTGTCCTATTGGGCATTTTTCAATAAGTCTGTACATGTACACACCATGGAACAGAGAATAGAACTTACTGCCTGTACCTACTTTGTGCATGGGAATGAGCACAGGACCTTCAAGTGTTCACACTACAGAAAGTTTTCTTTTCTTTTTTTTAAGTCTTGGATAAAAATATCTGCATTTCAGAATAGTCAAGTACAGTGTTTCTCAAACTCTGGGTCAGGACCCACTAGATAGGTCACAAGCCAATTTCAGGTGGGTCCCCATTCATTTCAATATTCTATTTTTAAATATTAGACTTGATGCTACCATGATATGTGACTGCATTTGGAGAAATGTTACAGATCTGTACTTTTAACAGACTACTATATATATGCTTTTAACAACGACAGTAAATAGGACTTACTCCTAGGTAGGTGTGGGTAGCACTGCAGCCTAGGATTGTTAAAAATTTTCCTGCTTGATGATGTCACTTCCAGTTATGACATCACTTCTGGTGGATCCTGACGGATTCTGATTCTAAAAAGTGGGTCCTGGAGTTAAAAGTTTGAGAACTACTGGTAAGGTGTTGCTTGGCAGCAGGTGGAGAAGAGGACAGCCAAACTAAAGATTCTTTGGGTAGATCTAGAGGCCCAAAGGTAAGTGGTAGAGCACAAGTTTTTGCAGGCATACAGTCCTAGGTTCAATCCCCAACATCTCCAGGTAGGGCACAGAAAAATAAATTCCTGTCTGAAACCCTGGAAAGCTGTTGCTGTCAGTCAATGTCAATAGTACCAAGTTACATGGATTGATGTCCTGACTCAGCACAAGGCAGCTTCAAGTGCATGTGTCGCTTCGAGTCACAATACCCTCCAAGGGAATGAAACCTACTGTGTGCAAGATTAGTCACCAGCATATAAAACTGCTTCAGCATCTCCAACTCTCATCATTTGGTACCAGTCTAGAATATTTCCATACCGCCTCTTGCTATCTTCAACCCCCATTCATCATTCCTAATTTTCAATATTTCATATACAGGCATCCTCCCATATCTGCAGGGGATTCATTCCCGTGTGGATATGAGAACACTATTTATATGGTGCCCCAAAGTGCCCTCCAAACACATTAACGTTGACTGAAATGCGATTAAGTATTAACAGTAAAGCAGTAAAGTTCCTGCTTCCTGTTAGCGTTCGATTCAGCTTTTCAAACATTCAGACTGCCTGCAACCTGCTTGAATGAACTATAAGCCTGTATGCTTATAGAAACCTACGAAAGGAAGAACATTTTTGCAGTGGTAAAGATCTAATAATAATAATAATAATAATAATAATATTATGAGCTCAGGGGGCGGAGGGAAGCAGCCTGCCCTCCCAACACAGGTGCCTCCTGTCACCCCCTTTACCACTTTAATATAATAATAATATAATAATAATAATATACAGTATTTATATACCGCCTTTCTTGGTCTTTATTCAAGACTTTATTCAAGGCGGTTTACACAGGCAGGCTTATTAAATCCACGCAGGGATTTTTACAAATTGAAAGAAGGTTCTCTCTTTCAAGAACCACCACATTCAAGATGTTACGCTCCGATCTGGTTTAACATTCTGGCCTCCATCCTCCCACGCTCCGAGCAGATGGAACAGCTCAGCTGCAGCTTGCCAGCTGCTTCAAGGTCGCACGGTGCCGGTGGCCTCGAACTGGCGACCTTGTGGATGTTAATCTTCAGGCAAATGGAGGCTCTACCCTCTAGACCAGACCTCCTGCCCAACCAACGCCTAACCAACGCTAATGGGTGTGCAGGGAGCACGAGAGATCCTCCAGATATGCAGATAACTGAATCTGTGTATACCATATCAGCTGATACAGGGGTGCTGCCTGTACTCAGAAACAACTAGGCATGCTCTCATGAACCTGCTGGAATGGATAAACCTAAACACACTTTCATGCAATTTCTTCTTCTGGATGTATTGAGGTTAGCATGTGTCATAAAATGCTGGGAGTGCAGAAATAGAGACATTATCAAAACTAATAGGCTCCCTTGTGTCAGCTTTCATTTAATAGTAGAGAGAGAAGATCCTCGATTATTCAGTCATGCTCACATTGTAATAAATGTACAGGTGTGAGCAGACCATGAAGCAAGAAAACCAAAGATTGCTGATAAATTCATCACTGCACACGTTTAAGCCCTTCCTCCTTCTCTGTCCACTTACAAAATCATGAAGGCATTAAATATTTATACAGTATAGCTCTTCATGAGTGTGCAAAACACATGATTCTTGATGTTGTCCTTACAACAACCCTGTAAGGTAAGTATTCATGTCCTCATATTGTAGTTGGAAAGCTGAAGCAGAGGTTTGCCTAAGGCCACCTAGTGAGAATTCATGACAGAGGCAAGTTGTGAACCACAGAAGTCCTGATTTAGGCTCTGAGTCGCTACACCAGGCATCTCCAAACCCCGGCCCAGGGGCCAGATGCAACCTGTGACAAGCCTCTATCCAGCCCACAACCAGCCTCTTGTCCCCTGAAAGCCTCTGGCCCGCTCAACTGTACATGACCAGAGCTGGTTGTGTCTGAAGGGTGATCTGAGGGCCAGAGAGGTTGAATGAATGAGCCCATTCATTCATTTATTTACTCATCTAAGTTCCATCTCTATTTATTTAAATTTTATATTTAAATTTTTTTTCCAGCCCTCAACACCACACCAGATATTTGATGCAGCCCTCTGGCCAAAAAGTTTGGAGACCCCTGCGCTATACTATGACAGTTTTCTATTTAAAGAAAAATATTTTAACAATTAAATATTTTATGGAAAAAATTTTCAGTGACAAATATTTCATTTAAGGAAATTTATTTTAAAACCATAGTGTCTTATCGTCGGCATTCAAAATTAGCTGAGTCAAGAAGAGCAGAGATAATTGTGGCTACAGAAGAGTGAACCTGCTCTTTTGCGAAATAATTTGACGTATGTGCTCTTGAATCGCTACCGGTCTAGAAAGAGGTGGCTGTCAAGTGTTAAGAAACATACTTGATTTATAAGGTTCTGGATTCAAGTGTTGGCATCTCTCTGTACAAAAGTACACACCTGACAAATTCAGCTAACCAATTAATATCATACAATTGTAATGCCTGAGAAGTTATTCTGGAAAGTTATGAGACTTTTATGAGATAAGTTATTCTGGAAAGAATACAACATAGAAGGACACGTGCCATATAATACAATAGAACCTCTTTAAGTTGACCACCCAAGGGACTGGAGGAAATGGGTCAACATAGGGAGGTGGTCAACATACGGAAAAAAGGCATTTAAATATTATCATGTTTGGCTCCCAGGACAACAAATGCAAGGCCAAGATTATCTAGATTGGATTTTTAAGAAGTTTTATTGCAAATATCAATGAGAATTCATCCTCTTGTGATGCTTACTATTTATATCATCTAATCTATATCAAGATACAGAGAATAAACAGCCCACAATCAGTGTTTAAAAAAACCCCTGAAAATTCATATGCTTAAAAAATATTGTAAGTTAAAAAAAATACTTGGTTTTTAACATTGGAAGACCAATGCTATTCCTTGCCAGCCCATAGCATGTAGCATGTTACATAGCCCCCAGCAGCTAAAAAAAAACAACACTTTTTTACTTAGGCTGCCTGGCCTCCACTGGGTCTCCCCAGATTCACTAAATGTCAGAAGGTGTTTGATATGGTCCCTCACTAAAAGCTGTTGAGAAAACTCTACAGTCGGGGAATAAGAGGACAGGTTCTCTCATGGATTAGGAACTGGTTGAGGACCAGGAAACAGGCAGTGGGTGTCAATGGGCAATTGACAAAAAAAGTGGAGAGAGGTAGAAAGTGGAGTGCCTCAAGGATCTGTCCTGGGACTGGTGCTTTTCAACATCTTCATAAATGACCTGGAAACAGGGATAAGCAGGGAGGTTGACAAGTTTGTGGATGACACTAAACTTTTCCAAGATGGGACAAACCAGACAAAACATAGGCCCACAGTATTGCATTCAGTGGGCAACTTACAGAGGGTAAATTAATACTCTGTGCATTGGTCTGTGCAATGATCAAAGTCGTCAAGATACAACTTACGGAGGTGGTCAATATAGAGAGGTGGTCAACTTTGGAGGTTCTACTGTATAGCATAATTTAATTTTCAAATGCAATTCAGAAACTGCATTATACACAATACAGGTCATGTCTCATTATTCGGAACCCCAGTGGATTGAAAAAAATCAGTGGATACCAAATGAGTGGAAAAATAGCTTTAACGACCCATTTCCAAGTTTCTTGCTCTTCCATTGTCAGCCCAGAATGCATCAGTATAGACACTATACCGCATTCAGACAGTAGATGGGGTTAATAATTGAATCTAATTATAATGGAATGAAATTATAATTATTTAACAGCACAAAGATAGACAATGGAATTTTGGTGCTTTTTTGCTTGTTACAAGGCATTTAAAGGTGTACCCTGGTATGAGTTAAATCAGTGGATGCCAAATCAGTGGATACTGAGGTACCACCTGTACAAGAAGAAATTAATTTAGGAGGTGAAGAAATATAATAGAGACAATGAATAACCAGAGTGTTTTCAAGAGGCTCCTAGTCACACTTTACCCTTATGAAGGGGCCTCATAAAATATTTTTTTAAGTAGTGAAAAACAATGTTCATCTAATTCTCAACATAAAGTTGACAAGAACACCACACCTTTTATTTTCTCTGTTTAAATTGGGAAAAATGGAAAGGGGAAAATGGGAAAAATGGAAAGGACAGAAAGTTAGCAGAGAATAAGTTAAGATTAAAAACAAGGTTTTTAAAATTGCTTTTCTGTGGTTAATGCAGAGATGCAGCCCTTTTTAACTTGTAAAAAAAAGAAAGAGGCCTTTAGGGTCATATATGTTGTATATCCATGCTTTAAACAGAACACAATCACAAAATTGGGAGCAGCCAAAGTACCTCTCTGTTTCTGAGGGGTGCATTTCACTACACAGGAAGGAACACAGCTGCATGGTGCTAGCAGAGTTATTTAAAAAGAGCACACCTCTGCAAAGCAGACCAGCAAATGTGGTCCAGAAGAGAAGACAGATTGGGAGAGAGAGGAAGTCAAAACACAATTGAGACTGTGGTGTAGCTGAACATGAAGATATCCAATTCAAAATATTTGCACACATTAAATAAAAAATTTAAGTTAATTCCATACATATTGCTCTTTCAAACCCAAATATGTAAGCTAATAAAATATTCTAAACCTGCTTTCAAATATAAAGTTTCATATGTCTTTGATGCCTATTTTGACAGGCATTTTCAGCTTTTAACTTGCAATTTTTATTAGGTAGAAAGAATGAAAAAAAATGAGAAAGGTATGTTTCCTTATTCTTTCTATGAAAGAAACTGTATGGTCATCAATGTGTGCATAAGTTAAATAAGAATAGCTAACAGACCTGATACTAAGGATCTTAATGTGTATTTAAAGATTAGTTGGTTAATGCTGTCATATAATCCAGGCTGCTGCTAGACAGACAGTACTATCTCCACCTAGAGACTTGCCACTGTGAGTTTCATTACATTGTAGACTGTGTGCGTTTATTACGCTATAGTGCAGAGCAAAGCAACGCCACATACTTTGAAGGGCTGCATTCTTCAGAATAGATTTCCTGATTTTATCTTATTGTCTGCTATTACTCTACCCCTAATTTTGCAATGACACCAAAATCAATATTTTTGCCCTTTCTTCTGGACTTGACCCATATTAATACACTGACCCAACACTCACGCATAAAGATTCAGCGACACTATTTCGGAGTCTATTCCCATGTTATTAAGCTTCAGCAAGGTACAATCGTGCTTGTTATTCACTGGGATTCTATTCCAGAACCCCTAGTGGATAAACAAAAAATCAATGGATACCAAATTAGTGGGAAAATAGCATTAAAGACTGACTTCTTGCTTCTCCACTGTCACCCCAAATGCATCATATAGATGCTATACCGCACTAAGCCACTAGATGGGGGGAATAAAGGAATCTAAAGGAATACATGCGTCCTCCGCTCATTTGACAGGTTAGGGACCAGAGCAATGGTGAAAAGCAGAAACCGTTGAAAAGTGGAACCCAGTCTTGTTTTAGTTTACAGATGTTGTTTCTAATGCTTTCCTAGCTAGTAATTATAAATGCCTTTTTTATCTTGCAAACTTCTGCTGTCACACAAAGATTTTTGCAAATTGACTCTCATTAACACCTTCGGGAATGAGAACAGATCCAAAGTTGGTGAGTACACTCTGTACACTTTAAACAAATTAGCTCCCCTTCTTTCCCCCAACAAATGACCCTGGTTCTGCCCTGCAGTCCTGCTGGACCCCACCTCCAGGGTAGCTCGCCTGTTCAACCTGCAGAGGTCCTCTCTCCTGCCAGCAGCCTCCCGCCACTACAGCAGATCCTTGGTCCTCAGCAGGTCTTCAGCACAGCAGCCACACTTCAAACTCCAGTGTCTCCAGCAGTCCGTTAGACACAAAGTCAGTCAGAGTATCCAGGGCAGAGTCCAAAGTCAATAAGCCAAGTCACAGTCCAAGGTCAGATTCCAAAGTAAGTCAGTCAAATCAGTCAGAGTATCCAAGTCAATAAGCCCAGTCAGTCAGTCTCCTCTCCTACCTCCAACCTGCACTCCTTCTACAACCCACACCCCCTTCCTCAGGTGCTCCTTATATCCCTGAGGGCTCTGTTGCCTTCAAGTGGCTGCAGCTGCGCAGCACACTCTGCTGGATGCCCAGGCCTTACCCTTAAAGGGGCCACTGCTGTCACCACATCTACCTCCTCACCAGATTTTCCAGGATTCCAATACATATGGCGGTTATGACATCTGCTTATCTTACATGGATACTAAAGAACTCCCCCCACCTTCCAGAGGCACCCTGCTGGAAGGAAAAAAGGACACAGACTCCAGAGGTGGGGAAGAGAAGAAGCCAGAGCTGGGGGGGGGGGGGCAGCCACAGGCCAGCTTCTGCCCTGCCTGCCTGCCTGCCCTCCCTCACTCAGGCTGCAACCCTCTCCACACTATCCTGGGAGTAAACCCCATTGGCTACAATGGGACTTCTGAGCAGACAAGTTGGTTGGAGCTCTCAGGTTGCAGTCCTCTCCACACTTTCCTGGGAGGAAGCCTCACTGTCTACTTGTGAGTAGACCTGCACAGGAGGGAGCTGAGGCTACAGCCCTCCACACCTTCCTGGCAGTAGCCCAGGGACTACAGCAGGGCTTGCTCGTGAACAGGCCTGCTGGGAATGGGCTCCCACTCACCCGTCCTTGCGCTTGGCCTTGAGCAGGCTCCAAGGTTGCAATCCTAGGCACCCTTTCCTGGGAGTAAGCCTCATCCAATGTAATGGGGCTTACCACTGAGTAGACACGCACGGAAGCAGGCTCCAAGGCTGCAATCCCAGGCACCCTTTCCTGGGAGTAAGCTTCATCCACTGTAATGGGGCTTACAACAGAGTAGACAAGCATAGGAGCAGGCTCCAATGCTGCAATCCCAGGCATCCTTTCCTGGGAGTAAGCTTCATCTGCTGTAATGGGGCTTACTACTGAGTAGACACACAGGATGTCTCCTCTGCTGTGGATGAAAAGCCTCTCCTCGCACTGAGTGGGGACCTGCTCAGGGAAAGGCAGGCTGCAAGGGCTCGCAATGGCTGAGGAGGAGGGCGGCGTCCTGCTGGAGATTTGGGGAAGGGAAAAACAGGGAGCTTAAGCCTGCAGAGCGGGCAAAATTGAAAAGGGAAACCAATGCGGGGCAGGTGGGGGTGAAGGGAGAGGAGGGCAGTGAGCTCAGGGGGCGGAGGGAAGCAGCCTGCCCTCCCAACACAGGTGCCTCCTGTCACCCCCTTTACCACTTTAATATAATAATAATATAATAATAATAATATACAGTATTTATATACCGCCTTTCTTGGTCTTTATTCAAGACTTTATTCAAGGCGGTTTACACAGGCAGGCTTATTAAATCCACGCAGGGATTTTTACAAATTGAAAGAAGGTTCTCTCTTTCAAGAACCACCACATTCAAGATGTTACGCTCCGATCTGGTTTAACATTCTGGCCTCCATCCTCCCACGCTCCGAGCAGATGGAACAGCTCAGCTGCAGCTTGCCAGCTGCTTCAAGGTCGCACGGTGCCGGTGGCCTCGAACTGGCGACCTTGTGGATGTTAATCTTCAGGCAAATGGAGGCTCTACCCTCTAGACCAGACCTCCTGCCCACTTTCACCCGGAGGAGCCACAGCAGACGGCTGAAAGAGCCGCATGCAGCTCCAGAGCCGCGGGTTGCCGACCCCTGTCCTAGGTGTTCCTGCTCCAAATCCAACACTTTAAACATTACATCATACAGGTTCACAATCAGATTTTACAATCTATAGAGATACTGTAACAGTAGGTGGTTGGACCAGATTACATCCAATGTCCCTCCAAACTCTAACGCTCTATGATTCTATCCAAATTCTAAGATTTGTGAGTAACCTATGTGAGCTGAGCTGCCTTATCATAGACAATATACCATGATTTTGAATGGTTAATGAAAACAAGCAACAATCTTCTAATGAATCTGTTTTTAATCAGAGAGGAACAACATAGCTATCTCTATGGACCTAGTTACAGATGTAAGCATTTGGATGGGAAGGAATAGAAAATTAAACTGGTAGCTATTTATTTATGTGATGGGCCTGAGCATGAAAAGATCACCACATATCTTATGGTTGCCCCTTGATTACATCCCCTCCTATAACTCTATGTTTTTGAACAACTGTTGCCTCTAGCAATGTAGATCACTGTTTCAAACTAAAACTGGAAAAGGGGAAGTGACAGGTCATCAGTTCATCATGTAGCCAGAGCTACAGACATAGGAAGAAACACATAAAATTACCATATACTGAGTCAGGTCATTGGTCCATCTATCTCAGCTTTGTCTCCACAGACTGGCAGATTTCCAGGGTTCCAGAAAGAGAAAGATCTTTCCTAGTTCTACCTGTAGATGCCATAGAATGAACCTAGGATCTTCTGCAAAACACATGTCCTATCATTGAGTCACAGACCTTCATCAGGTTCCCGATATTTTTAAATTATAATTTTACTCTTAGTATTTGCTATTACTAATGATATCCTGATACCACTGAGGTATCACCACTGGTTCCTGGTATGATTACAGCCACCACAGGGTGATCCCAGTGTAAATACCCATCTGTTTCCAGTCTGAGTGATGATAAAGATGATGAAATACAAAAGTATGGAAAAATCCCATGGACTAATCACTAAGCAACAGCAGCTTAGGACTGAAGGAAAGAGGCAAAGGCCTCAAAGGATAATGTGGCTGAGGCAGCAGAGAGGAAAGTGTCCGAAGGTGACCCCAAAGCAGCAGGAAGAGAAAATGGGGCTAGCAAATCCCCTAAGACAAAGGAGGCTGCCCACATCTCAATACAGTTGTGCCTCAGCATCCACAAGGGTTTGGTATTGGGACTTTCTGCTGATAACAAAAAATGTGTTAAATAAAAGCATTTTTTAAAGTGTCTCTTCACACATGGCTTAAAAACAGCTTTTCTTACTGTTGTAGAGAGGCTGTCAGCATTTAGAAATGTGATTATGAATCACATTTGCTTGGGCTGTAACAACCAGGAAGACTTGTAAGTTATCCTTGTTAAAATGTCATTAATATGCAGCATTTCAAAAGATTACCAACCAAAACCATAACCAAAAGGAGGTTATACTCAGCGACAGAACAATTCTCAGCACACAGAGGGGCAGACTAATCTGGCCTGAAGGTTTTTGGACTGCCACTGCCATCCAGAACAAATAATAATGTATAAAACATCCAAGATGGTATACAGCAGCTTCATATGTTCATCAAATCAATATATATATATATATATATATATATATATATATATATATATATATATATATATATTCTGAAAGTAAATTTCAGTTCTGTTCACTGCAGTTAGATGAACATACAAGTTAATATTTTACCTTGTTAATATCCACACATTCCAGCTTTGGCACATCTGTTTCCTGTTCTTCACTGCTTCCCTCATCCATGTCACTGTCTTCATCTTGCGCAGAGTCTCTCTTCTGCTCCCCATCAGAAAACCGGACACCCTTTTTGTCAGTTTCCATCTCTGCTGGATTCCCAGTCACAGGTATTTTTTTCTGTTCTCCACCATCTTCATTCAGAAAAGTTTCTCCTGCCACACTACAGGAAGGGCTGTCAATTCCACTGTCCCTATTGGGAATTTTGCCATTACTGTTCAGCTCAGCAGTGGAGTCCTTACGGCCAAGCTCTACTGTTTGTGCTATGCTGACATGCACATTCGTACAGTCTTCAGTGCTTGTGGCATCGTCTATATTTAGTTCTTTAATTTTCATTATGTCTGCATTAGACATTTCAGTGCTACAAAGCATGCCAGAGTCAGTCTCATCTAGTTCCTTACTGTCATTTGTAGAAGAGGCACAGGAAACTACTTCATCACAATTGTTTGGGCAACACTGCGTAGATGAGTTCATTTCAGGGTCCATCTTAAAAGCTAAATGAAACTGGTTTCTTTGACCAACATGCACAGGGCGTCTGCAAACAAAATAAAGGTACTGGATTAGTGGCATCACATGCAAAGTTTTAGGAATACAACTAGAATCAATCAGTTTTGAAGTTTTCCATTGGTCTAAATACCTATTGCATTTTGGAACAAGGTGTCCCAAGATCATCCCTACCGAGGTGATCTGGCTTGCTGCAGGTGGCAGTTTTTGGGACACCATTAAAGGGCAAATAATGGTTCTTTTTTATTATATGCTTGCCATGGTGTGGGGTGCCATCTGAATTTCCAGCCTCAGGCCTCAAACTGTCTTGGGAGATCTCTATAAATTTCTCATACTCACTTAAATAGAGCAGTAACAATCAAATTATGAAATATTTTAGGAATTTCTAAAAATGTAATCTAGGAATTGCTGAAGATGTAATTAGTCTGAATGCCTGCTTCAAATATTTATATTGTAGTATGAATTTAAACATAGTAACTTATTGAAATTTGTAATATAATTCAATGTTTAAGAAACAAAATGAAAGCCACAATCTGTTTCTTTAAAAAATTAAGAAAATTATATTGAAGAAGTTGCTGCATGCAGTGGGCATAAGCCTAAATAGCAAGTAAAACATTTATAACCCATTAAAAGACCAGTAAAATATATTTAGACTCATAACAAACCACAAAATAATACTTATGGAATGTTTTTAACATTAAAAACAACTCCTATATATCCTGTCTTACGACAGTACATACAAAGTTATTGATTTTAAAACCAGAAAACTCAATAGAAAAACTGTGCAGTCTAAATAAATCATCTATGCACATAAATTCCAGGTGGATAACCTCTTAATAATATCCGATATTTTGCATCCTTCTATATAGCTGGCTATTTAGTCCAACAGTATCCTTGAATCTACTGATTCTTTCTTTATACCTGAAATTCCATTTTTACTGAGCAAAAACAGCTAACCAAAACCTGTTTTGATTGAGCCATTCATTTATAAAATACAAGATGATCCAAAAGTAGGTGGACAGTCGGTGAAATAAATGTTATCATTTACTGTCCACCTACTTTTGGGTCACCCTGTATATCAAGTATTAGGCAGCTTTAAAATATCTCACTAGTTTCGGGACAGGCTGGGGAGCTAATTGGGAACAAATAAATCCATTACAATTTAGGCATATATGACAAGTCATACTTTTATCTTTCACTGTTAAAATAAGTCTTTCCCCCCAAAAAAACTTATCAAAAGAACAGATGATATCAGTAAAAACCAAATACTTACTTAATATTTTCAAATTTTTCAATGAGCCTGTTAATGTCTGCCGAGGTTGGTGTTAGGTTGCCTTCTTCAGGCACTAAGCTTCTTGATGACTTGGGATCTGCTGGCAAGGGCCTGGATGGTGCCGGAGGAATCCTCTCCTGCCCAGCAGGCTGGAGATGAACAGGTTTAGGAGGAACTAAAAAAAGAAGAAGCAGTAGCTACATCTTTAACAACAACAAAGCTGATTGCTCCAATAAAAAGTTGGAGACACCAATGCTTTACTATGCTGGAAGAAATGTAACATCAGATTATCTTCATACATCAGCACAACAGGTTGCTTTAAACCCAACTCCTCGTCTTCTCATTTGTATTTTGTTAGAGCTCTCAAAGACTCACAGTGTGACCACTTCCTTGTTGCTAAACAGGATGCACAGTGCACACAGACACTAGTTTTGAAAAAAAAAAATTAGAACCTTCAACTCTAGTCTGTGCCTCTAACAGTGACTGCCTAGAATTCAAGACTTCTGTTGCATTAAACACTGAACTAAATCTAGAAAGTTGACATGGATGTTGTCTTCTCTCACACAAACCATTTTGGAAATGAGGAAAGCAAATTAGCAACAGCCCATGATCTCTAATTTCCCCATCCCCCACCTCCTTGATATAATCTGCATAAATTTCCTTCCTCTTTTACTGCTGCTCTGAATGCATTGCTGAAACACAGAGCTTACTTAACAACCATGTGCTATCATCTGCTCTTTTGGAAAAAAAACAACTATGAAACACCTGTGCAGTTCGTACAGAACACTGGGATAGATCGGCTTTTTGAATATACAGCAAACCATACGAAAGTTCCTCATTTTTCTGTGAGTAAAAAATATTTTTTGCAAGCATGCAAACAGTAACTCCTAACAATGGATTCATGTGATCTCACTGTTCCATATAGCCAAAAGCAACTTAATTTAACTAACCCTTCAACTAGAAACTCACTAAGGGCAATTAACCACAGTTATTCACATTTCCAGCAGTTGCTGCCAATATTCACTTGGGTACAGATTGCTTAATAGAAGAAAAACTGCAAGTGTGTTGTTCTCTTGTGTAGAAGTTGGAGACCATGCCAATATTAATGTGCTGTTTTCATATAAACACTTTGCACTCTACATAACAAAATGAGCCAAATTGGACAGGTTCAAGCTCCAAGGTATTTGCAATCTGAATTTAACAGTGTAGGAAACAGGAATTTCCTAATTTGAAGCACATTAAGGGAGCACTGACTCTCATGGGAAGGGATAAATAGAGAAAAGAACATAGAATATAATGTTTTAAAATAAGCATATGACACGACACATAAACGTATGTGACACTTCAAGTTCTCCAAGCCTTTGCTGTGCCTGTCCTAGTGTGAATACACCTCCTGAATTAGCCAACGTATTACGCAAAGAAGCTACAAGAATAGACATGTTACATGTTGAAATTTTACCACACACACCCCTGAACAAGACCCTATACAACATAGGTTGAAAGGACCATCTTATTTTTTATACTACCTTTTTTTCCTTACAGATCTTTGTGCAGCGTGTGTGGCTCTTTCCCCTCCACCTATACACACTGTAATCCTCACAACAACCCTGTATAGTGGATTAGGTCAAGAGAGAACACATGACCCAGGATCACCAAGTGAGTTTCATGGCTAAGTGGGGACTGGAAACCTGTCTTCAAAAGTTAACTGACAGAGCAAACTTATATAAGTCTACGCAGAACTAAGACAAACTTCCAGGTAAGTATGTACAGGATTCCAGCCTACGAAGCTGAATCTACAAATAACCATTCAGTCATGGTGCATGACAGATATTTATATGGGCAGCTGACTGCCAGACCAATAGGGCCACAGGCAAAAAGCATGGTCCCAAGCCATCAAAAGGCAAGTCCAGAAGGATCCGAAGTGGGCAATCCAGTCCAAAACAGGCAGGAGTTTGAGTTCCAAAAGGCAACAGTGTGGGGAACAAATAGTAGCTCCACATGACACCTGAACTGGGCTAGATACAATTCAGAATACTGTCCCCCTTTACTGATCTTATCAGGGCTAAGTATAATATAGATTTCATTCCATATAAGTATTTTATATTTCTTTAATGAATATTTACAGTCAGACCTTTGTATCCAAAAACCAGAAGAACTGTTTAACAGCCCTCCAGAGGCCTTAGAAGGCTTTTGGAACACGTGTGGATGCAGAGTGGGGCCTCCCCGGCCCTTGGAAGGGTTCCAGAGGGCAGGCAGAGGAAATGGCCACTCCCACAGGACCCACAGGTGTGGCACCCCGGACCTTTCTCCCCCCCCCCCCCCGCAATGTACTTTAGAGTAAGGTCCAGGCAGTGTTTATTTTTTGTATTGGATGCGCTCATAAAGTTCATGCTGTCAGTCAACAGTGATTGTGGAATGGGACAATTATTTGACTGTGAAATCTGTCAGTACAATTGTAGAATCACAAAACTACTGAAAGAGGCAAATTACGTACCTTGGGGTTTTGGTAGAAGATATTTGGGGGCACGATGAGATTTGGTTTTTGGCTTCCGTCCAGCTTGAAGAGTACATTGTATGGGATCAACACTCTGCAGCTCATTACATGTTTCCAGCACTGGTCTTGAATCAATATGACACCTGACTTGAAAAGAAGAATGAGGGCAACCTGGAACAAAGGAAGGGGTCAATATTTATCTCCTCCTTTTGCTATAGAGCAAGCACAAGGATCTCTGGCAGCTGAGCAGATATGAGCAACTAGAACAAAGAGAGATACACCTGCTTAAAAGGTGTAGTTCTGAAATAATTCATCCTACCCATGGATCATTACATTGGTTCGTAAGAGAATTCTTTAACCTTCCTGATCAATTCAAGCTCTCCACACAACAGTTTCTAAAATACTCTAGCACAGTGGTTCTCAAACTTTTTAGCCCAGAACCCATTTTCTAGAATGACAATCTAGTGCGAAGTGATGTCATTGCCAGAAGTGACATCATCAGGCAGGAAAACTTTTACCAATCCTATTCACACTTATGCAAGAGTAAGCCCTATTGACTATCATTATTAAAAGCATATACACTGTAGCCTGTTAAAAGTACAGATCTCCCCAAATGCAGTCACATACCATGTTGGTATCAAGTCTAATATACTCAAATAAAATACTGAAATGAAAGGGGATCCACCTAAAACTGGTTTGCAATCCACCTAGGGGGTCCTGACCCACAGTTTGAGAAACAGTGCTCCAGTGTTTGACAACTGTGGTGCGAGAGAGTAAAACTATAATTCAGTTGTTTTCAACCTTTTTCACGGCACACTGATATGGCTCTAAAATTGTCAAGGCACACCATCAGGTTTTGGACAATTGACTAGGCATGTTGCACTGCTAGCGGGGGGCTCTATCTCCAAATGGCCCTACTAATAAATGACCCTCTCCTAAACTCCCATAGCATACCTGCAGATCATTTGCAACACACCAACACAACATTGTAAAATGCTATTAATTGTAAAACCTCTGTAGTCCTGCTGAGCGATACAGCAAAGACAACACTGAGGCAAGGCAGTAGGTTTGTTTCCTCAAGTTATTAGTAAATTAGCTAGCTAGGTGATCATATTGACCTGAATGACATAATAAGCATTTCACCATTTCTATCCCCACTCCAAAAAGATTCACAAAAAACAGGGTCATTCATTGAGTATCTATATGGTATTGGTATTGAACATAATAAAACTCTGAAATATTTATACTGTTCCCTGGTGGATTGTAGCAGGAAAACCATATTTACTGATGTTCTTCTGAACTTTCAAAAATTACACAATTCACTAACCAAATTGGCTAAATATAACCTAAATAATGCAACACAAAACAAAGTATCAATTAGATATTATCAGAAGCTGATGATAAGATACAAAAATGAAATGCATTTAGTTTGCTCATTTACTGAAATTAAAAAATAGTAGGAAAGAGCAATATCATCAATATAATTTACATGCTATCAGGTGAAATTTGGGTGGTGAAATTTCAGAAGTTCCAGGAAAGAAGTTGGCTTTCAGTGGTTGGAACGTTGGATGTCTGTAGATGATTCAGGTTCAAATCCCTCCCACTCAGCCACAAAGTTTCCTGGGTATCTTGGGCTAGTCGCCATCTCTCAGTCTCACCTACCTCATAGAGTTGTTGTGAGCTACCCTGAGCTCCTTGGGAGAAGGAAGGGTGGTAGAAAGTACAGGTTTCTTGCTTTCAACTCTCTTCCCCAGGGCAGTAATGCTAATGTTCTTGTACAGCCCAGAAGTCACGCTAAAGTATTTCTTTAGTTCAGTTTTGGAAAGCTTGGTAGAAAATCCTTCAGTCCCCTTCAGACCCAGTCTGAACTCACATGTCACCTGAAATGGCATGCAAATTGTGCTCTCCCTGCCACCATCTCACCCGCACCTTCACTGGGGATCAGAGGGGCTGTATTAGCACCTGGAAAGTTAACACCCTAAGTAGTAACAGTGAGCTGAGATGCAATAGGACAGTGGTTCTCACACATTTTGCACCAGGACCCACTTTTTAGAATGAGAATCTGTCAGAACCCACTGGAAGTGATGTCATGACAATAAGTGACATCATCAAGCAGGAAAATTTTTAACAGTCCTAGGCTACAATCCTACCCACACTTACACAGGAATAAGTCCCATTTACTATCATTGTTGGAAGAATATACATAGTAGCTTGTTAAAAGTACAGGTCTGTAACATTTCCCCAAATGCAGTCACATCCCATGGTAGCATCAAGTCTAATATATTAAAATAAAATGTTGCAATGAATGGGGACCCACTTGAAATTGGCTTATGACCCACCCAATGGGTCCTGACCCACAGTTTGAGAAACACTGCTTTAGGAAATTATGTTGATTTACATTTGCCTATAATCAACTGCTTGTACTTTTGCTAAAATCCACACCTGGGCATTTGCTACACCCAAGCCATTTTCCAAGCCTGCTTGTTCTATTTTCTCCTCATTTGTTTTATCTAGCAACCACCCACATGAAAACACCCTTTTTCTGTTTTCACAAACTCTTTTTACATTTAACTTTTCACCAGCCAGTTGTTGGTAAAACTCAGTCAGAGCCTTGCTGCAAGTCTCCAGGCTCCTTGGTTACCTGCTACACCCTAGCTATAGGCAGTGGAGGAATTCTTCATGTGACTGGGAAGGAGGCTCTCAAGGACATTCTCTCTCTACCTAGCTTTGTCCTTGTGGTGGCAGGGTTTGGGGCAGGGCAGATAAGAAGAGAGGAGGAGGAAAAGAGGAACAGTACCATGAACCTGAACACTGCAACCTGGGAAGAAGAACTGCAATCATGTGCAAGTTCATTGTTCCAAAATGACAATGCTCATGTCATTAGTATTAGGGTTGAAGTTCTTTTTTATTTTTAAGAACTTTTGCCACTGGCTTATCAGAAATAAATCACGTTTTGCTTTAATGGCTATAGATCAAAGCAAAAACACAACCAAAAGCCACAGGCTCAGTGCTGCTTTTCTAGACTGAAAGAGCAGCTGGGGTTAAGCTCAATTTATCCATTTTAAAACAGGTGGAAACACAGCGGCACAAAGAGAGAGAGGAGAAGAACCATGGCAGAGACATGTGAAACCACCTTGGGATGACTATTTTCAAAGTCACATACATACAACACTCCGGAGAGTTAGAGATTTTTTTTAAATTAAGCACAAGGTTTTCTTCTTATCATGATTTCTCTTTCTTTGGCTGATAGGTATATCATAGATCAATAAAGTAGCATATTCTGAGATGAAATTAACATGTACTGCTCTACTGTCTTAAATAGACCTAATTGAATCACATCAGCTTAAAAAAAAGGAGTCTTGTTCAAAGAATGTAATAACTTGAAGAAAGTATTTCAGTAACTTCTAGTTAATCATTAAAAGCCACTTCCTTTTCAAAAGCCACTACCTACATCATAAGTGAAAACAAGCAACATAACAGACTGCCTTAAAAGAAAAATTCAACATCCTGTAACATACAATTTAGTCCACAATGTATTTTCACCAGCTCTCTTAATATCCTGACTTTGGTACTGAAACACAAAACAAGAATGTCCGAATGGCCATCTCCAACATTGAGGAGGAAGTAATATCAAAACCTAGTACTCTTGGTGTATCATGCAGAATTTACTATGCTAGAATAGCATCTGCTGCGGTGGGACCATATTACCCAACCACAGGGAAACATCAGGCTTCCCACTCAGGTAACATATAAATCAATTGTAACGAATTGGCCTTAGGTAATTCTTGTATAACAGCAAGAAAGTATGTACTTGTTTAGAAAAATGCAATATAGCTGGACCTGGGCTACAACACAATCCTCTTAGAAGGCTCTGGGTTTCATATCCTTATTTCGATGATTATCCGTGAGGAGTTGCAGCACATTACTCTTGAATTTAGTCAGTCTGGCTGACCACAACTAGACCAAGCATTTGAAAACAAGAATGAATCTGTTTCTGGGAAGTTAATCATCTGGAGAATTATTAATTTTCCCAAATAAAGCCAACTCGTTAGGCCTGGCTAGATTTTTAATTAAAGCCATTAATCTTTTTATCAGTCTGGTTCAAATAAGGTGAGTAAAAAGTAAAAAGGAGCAGACTTTTCCATTTAGTTGAGTAAACTAAATATCAAGTTTTAGGGAACATTTTCAGTCCATGAATTAATGTTTGTCTCTTCCTTTGGGAAGGTCAGGCTAAGTTACAAGAGACTTCATGACAGCCTCCCATCAAGACAGTGGCTGGTCTGAGATATGTATAGGTATTACATGCCCTCAAACCAGCAAGGACAAAAGAAACCAGCTCTTCAATTAGATGCCCATGTATTTAGATTGATCCATATATAGAGAGTGGATGCAGTATATTGACAAAAGAGACTGAGTTGCAAATCAGAACTTCTCCTGTTTTTTTGAAGTTCTTATACTTCGGTATCTTCTGTTTTCTGTACCTTTTGAAGTATCTTATATTTGTTTTGTTATGTGTACTTCCTTGCATTTAAAAAGAACTAAGTTTTTATAAAAGCGCATGAAGAGTAGTTGTCATAGCCATGGCTGATAAAAATCTACTAAACTTTAAATCTCTGAAGAACTCTGCTTAAAAAAAATGGTAATTAAAAGTTAATCACAGTGAAGTGCTATTTAAATGCTGGCTTTTGTAAAGAAGCTATTGATACCTTTGAAGATGCACTAAATCAGGAGACTAATATTTCTTTCTTTTTTTTTAGGAGACTAATAGTTCTATATGGAAGTGAAAAGCACTTTCAAAATTAGCTGGAATGGTACAATGCGGGATTTAAGATATGCTTCATTATTGGTCGCAGTAGAAGTTGACTGGGACCAATAGCAGTCAGCTAGTACCCATCTTATGGCATGTTTACACAGATATCTTAGAAGCACAGCTGCCACAGCTCACCACAACCGAAAGTAACAATAGGTATAGTAAACCAGTAGAACTGCATGCAGGACAAACGCAGACGTGTTCTACCAGTGTTCTCCTCTCACCTTCCAGTTATTCCCTGCCCTCTGTGCTGTGTCCCATGCTGCTGGCAGAGCGCCCCCCCCCCAACCCTCAGCAGCAAGTTTCAGTGAGTTCAGGGTCTTCAATAGGAAGAAGGAGGTAAGGAAGGGACTTCTGAGGAAGGGAGCATACACTCTAAATCAGTTACGGATTTGTCAATGTTACGGAGCCACTGGGGAACAGTGATCATGCTGCAATCCGTTTTGACGTGCACGTCGGAGGAAGAATACCAGGCAAATCTCTCACAAAAAATCTCCTTGACTTCCGACGGGCGGACTTCCCTCAAATGAGGAGGCTGGTTAGAAGGAGGTTGAAAGGGAAAGTAAAAAGAGTCCAATCTCTCCAGAGTGCATGGAGGCTGCTTAAAACAACAGTAATAGACGCCCAGCAGAGGTGTATACCGCAAAGAAAGAAGGGCTCGACTAAATCCAGGAGGGTGCCCGCATGGCTAACGAGCCAAGTTAGAGAGGCTGTGAAGGGCAAGGAAGATTCCTTCCGTAAATGGAAGTCTTGCCCTAATGAGGAGAATAAAAAGGAACATAAACTGTGGCAAAAGAAATGCAAGAAGGTGATACGGGAGGCCAAGCGAGACTATGAGGAACGCATGGCCAGCAACATTAAGGGGAATAATAAAAGCTTCTTCAAATACGTTAGAAGCAGGAAACCCGCCAGAGAAGCGCTTGGCCCTCTGGATGGTGAGGGAGGAAAAGGAGATAAAAGGAGACTTAGAGATAGCAGAGAAATTAAATGAGTTCTTTGTATCTGTCTTCACGGCAGAATACCTCAGGCAGATACAGTTGCCCGAACGGCCCCTCCTGACTGAGGAATTAAGTCAGATGGAGGTTAAAAGAGAAGAAGTTTCAGACCTCATTGATAAATTAAAGATCAATAAGGCACCGGGTCCTGATGGCATCTACCCTAGAGTTATTAAGGAATTGAAAAATGAAGTTGCTGATCTCTTGACTAAGATATGCAACTTGTCCCTCAAAACAGCCATGGTGCCAGAAGACTGGAGGATAGCAAATGTCACACCGATCTTTAAAAAGGGAAAGAGGGGGGACCCGGGAAACTATAGGCCGGTCAGCCTAACATCTATACTAGGTAAGATGGTGGAATGCCTCATCAAAGATAGGATCTCAAAACACATAGATGAACAAGCCTTGCTGAGAGGGAATCAGCATGGCTTCTGTAAGGGTAAGTCTTGCCTCACAAACCTTATAGTTCCTTAGTGGTTCTCACACTTTTAGCACTAGGACCCACTTTTTTAGAATGAGAAACTGTCAGGACCCACCGGATGTGATGACATGACCAGAAGTGACATCATCAAGCATGAAAATTTTTAACAATCCTAGGCTGCAATCCTACCCACACATTCCCAGGAGTAAGTCCTACTGAATAGCATTGTTAAAAGCATATATATAGTAGCATGCTAAAAGTACAGATCTGTAATATTTCCCCAAATGCAGTCACATACCATGGCAGCATCCAAGTCTAATATATTAAAAATAAAATATTGAAATCAATGGGGACCCATATGAAACTGGCTCGCGACCCACCTAGTGCGTCCCAACCCACAGTTTGAAAAACACTGCTCTAGATGATATGGAAAATGAGGGGAACGTATGCTGACAGAATATACCGGTAAATGCAATATTTCCCTGAAACAAAGAAACAGAAACAAAAATTGTGTATTCAAGGTAGCAAAATCCACTAGATGCAAAACGATGAAATTATTTAGGATAGGGGTTCCCAAACTATGGATTCAGGACCAACCAGTGGGTCATGACCCAATTTTTGGTGATTTGCAAAACTGATAGGGCAGATTAGTTGTATGTTTAACCCAGTAGTTTTCAAACTTTTAAGGAGTGTTACTCCCTAAGTAAGTCTTTGCAGGGGAGAGGTGAGGGCAGTGAAGTGATCCCCAGGATCGCATCACTAAGGGGGTGAGACTTTCACTTACTTTGGGCATCTGCAAGCAGCAGGAGGTGAAGGGAGCCCCACGCAGTCCTCCATAAGGCTCCATGAGTATTAGAATGGTGAGAACAGCACACGCAAGCCAACTCCTGCAAACTGGAAGTGGTCTGCGTGTGCCGTTTCTCAACATTCTAACACTCAGGGAGCCCTGTGGAGGGCTGCGCAGGGCTCCCATCACCTCCTGCTGCTTGCAGATGCCCAAAGTAAGTAAAAGTATCCCCCACCTCCCTTAGCGACGTGATCTTGGGATTGCATTGCTGCCTCCCCCTTCCGCCACCCCTTAAAGGGACAGGGGAAGCTTTACACGAACTAGTGGGTCATGACCCACCAGTTTGAGAACCACAGACCTAACCTATATGTTGGGCCTATATGTTTAACCTATATTAGTTAATCGCCATTAAAGCCACACCCCTTGGCATTTATCAATCAGGCCGCACCCTCTAGGCCTCTAAAAGATTTGGGAACTACTGATTTAAGAAATTAGGACAAAGAGAAGGGGAAGAGAACACACACAGATGAAAAACTCTAGAAAGTGCATTGGTTTCCATTTATTTTATAAAACAAGATGCGATGCTAGAGTTAGACAGCCGCTGTTGTGTAACCACTCTACTGAACTCTACCACAGCATACCACTCTACTGCAAGTCTCTTTGTTGTTGCATTCACAGAGAGTAGTGCATTTACAGTACATAATACCTGAAGCACATTTGGAATTAAGGTTGTAGTTAATTAAGTACAGTCATTTTCATGTGAAGGAGTATCAGTGTTCTCAAAGGATGTAATTACCCAGTCAAAGTATGGATTTCTCAAAAGTTCAGTCATTTGACAAAGCCATTCAATTCATCTGTAAAGTCAATGCTGTGAGGTACGGTCCCATATTTGGAAAGCAGCTGTTAGATTTACTTAAAAGATGGAGTCAATGGGATACAGAACAAAATATTCATGCTTTAGCACAGTGGTTCCCAAACTTCTTATTGGAAGTTGGGGAAATGCTAAGTCTTTGTGGTGATGGGGAGAAAGCAGCAACACAATCACCAAGATTACAATCCACAGAATCACCTGTGCTGCCTGGGGGGGGGGGGGAGTGCAGAGAGCCCCAAGCCTTAGAAAAGTTAAAAATAACTATCAGAAACCACTTCCAGTTTTTGATCGTGAAACCAGAAATGGTTTCCAGTCCTTATTTTTAACTTTTCTCAGCCTTGGGGAGTCCTACAGAGGCATCTGCAAGGCTCTCCGCACATCCCTGGAAGTCAGCACAGGTGGAGCTAAGTAGAAAAAATCCCCATACAACCCTGGCAGTGGCAGGATCCTGGATAATGCATTGCTGCCTTCTCTCCCTCCCCGCCCCTTTAGGGGCCAGGGACAAGTAATTCCAAACTGATGGGCTGTGACCCATTAGTTTGGGAATCACTGCTTTAGCATAAACTACCTGAAATTGTCACTGTAAAATGTTAATCATGTTTATTGAAACTTGAACGGCCAGCAAAACAATATTCAATGAATGCAAGACAATCACTAAGAGAAAAAGGAACCTCCCATTTGCCAAGTCAGCTCAAAGTCAACAACAAATAGACTCTAATGGCCCAATCCTAAAGGGCCAATCTGCTGGCAGAACTAGCCTTCCCCCAGTGGAGACCGCCTTATGGCAGTTCCAAAAGAGTCTCCACAGCACGAAAAGCCATGTGCTGTCAGAGTACTAGGGGGGAAGCTGCAACAGCCCTGCACATGGTGATAGTTTGGAATCAGCCTACCAAGCCAGGTAAGTCAATGAGGAGGCAAAATAGGAGCTGGATTGGGTCCAATAAGGGATCAGGTTCAGCAGCCACCAAATCCAAACCCCCTTCCCAGGCCTGATTCTACAGTTTACGTGAACATGCACCAGCAATTTCACTGGTGCAAGTCCAAGTATACACTCCCATGCCTCAGAGGCTTACTATAGGTAAGTGAACAAATGCTCCCTTATCCAGAGGGGACCTCTGGAGCTGCCTCTCCCCCCAGCAGGATGCAGTGTCAGCCATTTTGGAACAGCTACATTGATAGGTGGGACACTCACATAGAATTAGAATAAGATAAAGGAGCTGTTGACTTTGATCCTACAGGTGATGTCAGCCAGGTAAGACATCATATATAATGGAGATGGCCTAGAAGCAAAATTGCTTATGTTCTTGGTGTGTATCCAGAAAAACAAAAGCAATCAGGGAAGCAAACAACATTTGCACACAAAGTGATACAGAGATGCTAAACAGTCAAAGATTCCATAAGTATGTTAAATGTGTTGATTTAAAACCAACAGCAATATGAAGGAATTACTGCAGTGCTCTTACACCCCTTAATAAACACATAAGAACGGTGATTTGGAATACCACTGTGCCACATTTATGGATAAAACAATCATGCATTTCAACAAATCAGTAGCAGGTCCTGCCTCAGACTCCTCCCTCTCCTAAGGGTGGGCTTCTAACCAAGATGAGGCTAAATGATTGGCTCTTCTATTATGCGTATTCCCAACTGAGAGCCAGTTTACCAATGTCAGCCCTAAGGGGTTGAGGAAGCTGAGCTGCCTCCACCAGACTGGAAAGCATCTGAGGTCAATTTTGCAATCAACATCTGAGAGATTACCAGCAAGCTTCTGAGCCTGATGGCATCTAGAGATTGGCACTGGTCCCCAACTCTGACCCTGCATACTTCAGGGTGCACACCAAAATCCCTTTGCCCCACCATACCTATAAAGGTCCTGCAAGGTGCACTGCAAAGATATTGGCTCCAATCACAGTCAAATGCACCTTGTCATTTCCAAACAAGTGTATGCTGCAAATATATGTGCCAGGATGGGCCATCATCACCCTCCCAGCTTTCATCACAGCCCTTCCCAGTTCATGATTAACTTTCCTCCTGGCCCTATCTATTCCATCACAATTGACCACACCCCACCAAACCCTATGCTGTTCTACCAGAGTATGAAAACACTGGGGATCCGCTCACAAAGGAGAGCCAAATCCTTAACTGCCTGCCATCAGTAACATGAAGCAATTACTGCATTTCAATATTAGATTACAAACAATATTTTCAGAGAGCCTTCTGGCATCTTAATTAAAGACTAACACATTTATAGCAACATAAACTTTCGTGTTTTGAGCTCATCTTGTCACATGCATGAACAATCACCCTCACTTGGCAGGCACACATACACGGGTATACAAAAAAAAAAAAGAATTCCAAACAGTGGTGCAAAAATGCCATGAAATACAAGAGATACAATTTATGACATGCAAAGCTGAAATGTATGCAAGACAGGCACAATGACCATGAATTCAAAGTGTAATTTAAGAAAAGAAAAAAGTAAAGTAACATTGAAGAAGGAAAAGACAGGAGAAAAAATTGGTCTGCTTGAGCCCCAATATTTTATAGCATATGATACTCTTAGGCCCAAATCCTAACCAGCTTTCCCGCAGTGACATAGCTGTGCATCCTGCAGTTGGGTAGCAGCCATGGAGGCCTCCTCAAGATAAAGGAATGTTTGTTTGTTCCCTTTCCTCAGAGTTACATTGCCTCAGTGCTGGAAAGTTGGTTAGGATTCTGTCCTTATTTGGTCAAGTCTCCAAGCCTATACAGTTTACACTTTCCTGAAAGGTAGTTCCAATAAGTGCCATGGGGTTTCCTTCTGAGTGGACAAGCCTATGATTAACCACTAGTCTGCAACAGGGATTCAACTTGTTTGAGAAGGGGTAACACTGCCCCTTGAAGAAACAGGTATGCAGTTTAGAAGTGGCACTGGATCCAGCCTTGCCCCTAGATGATCAGGTAGTAGATATGATCAGCAGTGGCATCACTAGGATTTGCGTCACCTGGTGCGGGAGGCCTGCATGTCACCCCATACAGTGGGCGGGGCAACGCCCCAGGTGGTAGGCATGGTGATGTGCCATAAACCCGCCCCCACTGGTTTTTGGGCTGTACCTTTTGTTAGAACACAGATATTTCAATGTGGTTTGTTTCATTGCACTCTGCATGAAATTACGCACTGATTGATATATAAAATGATGGTATTATTCCTTCAAAGTCTGGTTTTAGTAATTTTGAACACTTGTAGAGTCTCACACACACACACCCTGTGTCAACTTACTAACACCTTATTGCTGCAGTTCTCAAACTTTTAGCACTGGGACCCACTTTTTAGAATGACAATCTGTCCAGGACCCATTGGAAGTGACATCATGGCCAGAAGTGACATCATCAAGCAAATTAAAATAGTTATAAATAATTAAATTAAAATAAAAGAAATAATTAAATAAGCGGGAGCCAGTCCTGTTCCACCAAGTGAATCTACTCTGAAGTAAGTCCTATTGTGGTCAATGGGGCTTACTCTCAGGAAAGTGTGGGTAGGATTGCAGCCTGTGAGCCCAATCCTATGCATATCTACTCTGAAGTAAGTCCCACAGTGGTCAATAGGGCTTACTCTCAGGATAGTGTGGGTAGGATTGCAACCAGTGAGCCCAATCCTATACATGTCTACTCAGAAGTAAGTCCCATAGTGGTCAATGGAGCTTACTCTGCAGCCTGCCTGCAATAACACCCCCCACCCCCCCAAAAAAAGAATCAGTGAGATTTTCAACCCTACCCAGTGCCCATTTTAAAGTTCTTCTATTTCAGGCATATCCATATAAAGACCCACCTGGCTTTGCAAGTGCAAAATGGAATGGTGGAATGCGGAGAATCAGTGGGATACCGCAATCCCGGGCTATAAACTCTACAGGAGGGACAGGCAGGGGCGTGTTGGAGGTGGGGTGGCCCTTTATGTTAAGGAAGGGATAGAATCCAGCAAAGTAGAGATTGAAGGTGGGTCCGACTCCACCGTAGAATCTCTGTGGGTTAAATTACCAGGCTTGTGCAGCAATGTAATACTGGGGGCGTGCTATCGTCCTCCAGACCAGAAATCTGATGGGGACCTTGAAATGAGGAAACAGATCAGGGAGGTGACAAGGAAGGACAGGGTTGTAATCATGGGGGACTTTAATTATCCTCATATTGACTGGGTCAATTTGTGTTCTGGTCACGATAAGGAAACCGGATTTCTTGACGTGCTGAATGACTGTGGCTTAGATCAGCTAGTCAAGGAGCCCACCAGAGGACAGGTGACTCTGGATTTAATTTTGTGCGGTACGCAGGACCTGGTTAGAGATGTAAACGTTACTGAGCCATTGGGGAACAGTGATCATGCTGCGATCCGTTTTGATGTGCACGTTGGGGGAAGAATACCAGGCAAATCTCTAACAAAAACCCTTGACTTCCGACGGGCGGACTTCCCTCAAATGAGGAGGCTGGTTAGAAGGAGGTTGAAAGGGAGGGTAAAAAGAGTCCAGTCTCTCCAGAGTGCATGGAGGCTGCTTAAAACAACAGTAATAGAAGCCCAGCAGAGGTGTATACCGCAAAGAAAGAAGGGTTCCACTAAATCCAGGAGAGTGCCCGCATGGCTAACCAGCCAAGTTAGAGAGGCTGTGAAGGGCAAGGAAGCTTCCTTCCGTAAATGGAAGTCTTGCCCTAATGAAGAGAATAAAAAGGAACATAAACTGTGGCAAAAGAAATGTAAGAAGGTGATAGGGGAGGCCAAGCGAGACTATGAGGAACGCATGGCCAGCAACATTAAGGGGAATAATAAAAGCTTCTTCAAATATGTTAGAAGCAGGAAACCCGCCAGAGAAGCGGTTGGCCCTCTGGATGGTGAGGGAGGGAAAGGGGAGATAAAAGGAGACTTAGAGATGGCAGAGAAATTATATGAGTTCTTTGCATCTGTCTTCACGGCAGAAGACCTCGGGCAGATACCGCTGCCCGAACGGCCCCTCCTGACCGAGGAGTTAAGTCAGATAGAGGTTAAAAGAGAAGATGTTTCAGACCTCCTTGATAAATTAAAGATCAATAAGTCACCGGGCCCTGATGGCATACACCCAAGGGTTATTAAGGAATTGAAGAATGAAGTTGCAGATCTCTTGACTAAGGTATGCAACTTGTCCCTCAAAACAGCCACGGTACCAGAAGATTGGAGGATAGCAAATGTCACGCCTATTTTTAAAAAGGGAAAGAGGGGGGACCCGGGAAACTATAGGCCGGTCAGCCTAACATCCATACCGGGTAAGATGGTGGAATGCCTCATCAAAGATAGGATCTCAAAACACATAGACGAACAGGCCTTGCTGAGGGAGAGTCAGCATGGCTTCTGTAAGGGTAAGTCTTGCCTCACCAACCTTATAGAATTCTTTGAAAAGGTCAACAGGCATGTGGATGCGGGAGAACCCGTGGACATTATATATCTGGACTTTCAGAAGGCATTTGACACGGTCCCTCACCAAAGGCTACTGAAAAAACTCCACAGTCAGGGAATTAGAGGACAGGTCCTCTCGTGGATTGAGAACTGGTTGGAGGCCAGGAAGCAGAGAGTGGGTGTCAATGGGCAATTTTCACAATGGAGAGAGGTGAAAAGCGGTGTGCCCCAAGGATCTGTCCTGGGACCGGTGCTTTTCAACCTCTTCATAAATAACCTGGAGACAGGGTTGAGCAGTGAAGTGGCTAAGTTTGCAGACGACACCAAACTTTTCCGAGTGGTAAAGACCAGAGCTTGTGAGGAGCTCCAGAAGGATCTCTCCAGACTGGCAGAATGGGCAGCAAAATGGCAGATGCGCTTCAATGTCAGTAAGTGTAAAGTCATGCACATTGGGGCAAAAAATCAAAACTTTAGATATAGGCTGATGGGTTCTGAGCTGTCTGTGACAGATCAGGAGAGAGATCTTGGGGTGGTGGTGGACAGGTCGATGAAAGTGTCGACCCAATGTGCGGCGGCAGTGAAGAAGGCCAATTCTATGCTTGGGATCATTAGGAAGGGTATTGAGAACAAAACGGCTAATATTATAATGCCGTTGTACAAATCGATAGTAAGGCCACACCTGGAGTATTGTGTCCAGTTCTGGTCACCGCATCTCAAAAAAGACATAGTGGAAATGGAAAAGGTGCAAAAGAGAGCGACTAAGCTGATTACGGGGCTGGGGCACCTTCCTTATGAGGAAAGGCTACGGCGTTTGGGCCTCTTCAGCCTAGAAAAGAGACGCTTGAGGGGGGACATGATTGAGACATACAAAATTATGCAGGGGATGGACAGAGTGGATAGGGAGATGCTCTTTACACTCTCACATAATACCAGAACCAGGGGACATCCACTAAAATTGAGTGTTGGGCGGGTTAGGACAGACAAAAGAAAATATTTCTTTACTCAGCGCGTGGTCAGTCTGTGGAACTCCTTGCCACAGGATGTGGTGCTGGCGTCTAGCCTAGACGCCTTTAAAAGGGGATTGGACGAGTTTCTGGAGGAAAAATCCATTATGGGGTACAAGCCATGATGTGTATGCGCAACCTCCTGATTTTAGGAATGGGTTAAGTCAGAATGCCAGATGTAGGGGAGAGCACCAGGACGAGGTCTCTTGTTATCTGGTGTGCTCCCTGGGGCATTTGGTGGGCCGCTGTGAGATACAGGAAGCTGGACTAGATGGGCCTATGGCCTGATCCAGTGGGGCTGTTCTTATGTTCTTATGTTCTTATGTAAAATAGAAAAAACTTTCCCCTTACCATTTAAGCTCTTTTTTTGTCCTTTTTAGTGGGGGAGGATTGCCTTCTGGAACATAGGTTGAGCTTCAGTTCCATCGGATCGGGACCATTCTCGTGTCCTCACATTCCCCTTTGCCTGGCCTGACCACCAGCCAAGGCTCGCCTGCCTACTCGCAAGTAAACGCAAAGTGAGGCTGCTTTGCTTTCCATAGGGCTGGGAGGGAGGGACCTCCTCCCTTTTGTGTTTTTGGGGGCTGCATTCATTGGGTCAGGACCATTCTGACATCCTTGGAGTCCTCTCACCCTGCCCTGAGTCCTCTCAGTCCTTGCCTGGTCTAAGGCAAGTTTGCCTACTCACAAGTAAACGTGGCCACGTGGCTTTGCTTCGGGCTCAACAGACACAGCTGGGAGGAAGGCAGGGACATCATTCTTGTGTTTTGGGGGGCTGCATTCATTGGATCGGGACTGTTCTGGTGTCACTGGATTCCTCTCAGCCTGCCCTTTCTGAAGGATTATGGCAAGTACGCCTACTCGTGAGTAAACACGCGATACAGCTCACTTTCCCTTTCTATAGGGCTCCATGCATTTTTTCTTTCTGGTTTTTTGGCCATAACTTTTGAACGAAAGGAGCTATTTAAATTCTGTTTTTTGCACTGCACTCCGCTGGACGTTCTGCATCCAACAGTGTATGGCATGATGGGGTAGCTCTGAAAGCCGTGAAGTTAGCGTGTCCTCCCCCAGTGCGTGTCGGGCGTCACCCGGTGCGTCACCAGGTCCGGCCCACACCCCCCTTACCTCCCTAGTGACGCCAGTGGTGACCAGGGCTGCTTTTGCCTAGCTGTGCCAATTGCATTTGTCTTAGGAATAGTCAGTTGTGGGAATAGGTTTCCCTGCTATCTTTTGTCTGGTTTAGTTGCCTGGTTTCTTTCTCACTTTCATTTTAATAGCGTTTTGATATTTTTGCTATTACAGGTGGTGCATCATTATCCACTGGGGTTCCATTTCAGAACTCCTAGTGGATTAAAAAAAAAATCAGTGGATACCAAATCAGTGGAAAATAGCTTTAAAGACTCACTTCCAGGTTTCTTGCTCTTCCATTATCACCTCAGAATGCATTGGTATAGATGCTATACCATATTCAGCCACTAGAATGGAACGGAATGAAATTATGGTATCCCTTTAGATTCCATCATTCACTCGATCTAGTGGTTGAATGAGGTATAGCATGTATAGTGATGTATTCTGGGCAACAAGTAACCCAGAGGTGGGTCTTTAAAGCTATCTATAACCCAAAGAAGCTTGCAACTAGTGTAGTTTAACAGCACGAAGGTAGGAAACTGGCTTTCAGTGCTTCCCCCCCCCCCACTTGTTACAAAGCATTTAAAGGGGATCCCAGTATCAGTGGTGAGTCAAATCAGTGGATTCTGAGGTCCTATCTATATTTCTTTATATTGTTTTATAGATTCTGTTATAGTCTATTGTAAGCTACCTTGAATGTCTCATAATGGGATAGGAGAAAAGTACAAACTGCATTGGAGGTAAGCTATACAAGACACAGTAGCACTTTTTGCAAGGAAAAAAGTCCAAACCTTAGCAATAGGGTTTTAGAAAAAAGCATTCGAAGAATTGAAATGTATGTGCATTCAAAGTGCACATGCACCAAGTTACTGAGTACTAATATTGCTGCACCAAGCCATTTGGTTTATTCTGATTGCCAATTCTTTGTGGAGCTGTAAAATTTTCGTGGTGTAAAAGTTTGAGATATTTTGATATAAGTTTGGCAACTCCATGCAAAATGTACATGAAAGCAGACCTGCATGTTAAAAACAAAGCATCATGCTATATATGGTTAATGACCATCATATCATATTGTTTTACTGTAATACCAGTGTCCCTATGATGTACATAGCCATTGTACTTTAAAAACAAGGAAGGAGCAAACTTAGTCTGGTAGGCTCCTGTGAGATACTGGTAGCTGGACTAGATGGGCCCTGGGCTTGATCCAGCAGGGTTCTTCTTATGTTCTTATGACCCTGGTTCCAGAAAGGGGTGGCAGGTGCAAGAAAGTAAGCAGCCTTACCACAAACAAGGCATTGCTGTGGAATAATGGCAGGACTTAAAAGTATGTGTAAGGCAGCATCAGAAACATGCATTTACTGAGTTAGCTACCCAGTGACTAGTTTCCAGGAAGTGGGGTATTTCCCCACATCTGCTCTGACCTTTACGTGAATGAAGTGTCTGTGGTTGAAAACTTCCTTCAGAAATCTTTCCCAAGAGAAAAAATAAAAAAAGGAATACAATTCACAACATGAAGTGTCCTCTACTTCTCCAGTGCCATAAAGGATAACTCAAAGGAACTTATTATCTCCTCTCTAAACATTCTGAAGGTGTTATTTGTGATAGCAAAGCAGTGCAAGTTTTTCTCAGTGTACAGCCAGAGAACCACAAACAAAGAGGAAGAGTTAATATAGTTAAAGAGTTAATACAGTAAAATTGGGAGCACTGCATAACCTCCCACAAATGAACATGAGATAATAGACCTCTCTGATTATACACTTCTCCCTGCAATGAGAGGATGGGGGGCGGAGTCATAGCTCAGTACAATCCTGGGGTGTCGGGGAAGGAAGAACACATGACCTTCATCTGGACCAAAGAGTGACCATGCTTTGTAAAAAAATTACTGCACCAGAACTCAACTTGGACTCATCATGTCAACTGTAATAAATTACCTTCCCTGTGCCTTCATCTTAGCTTAGCAGATGAACTAATGAAGGAGCATACTTTCCCAGTGCAGATTTTTAATTAAGGCCACACTTGAACTACTGCAGTATGTTAATGGTGCTAATATCGCAGAAGAGCCCAAATGCAACTGCAGATACACAAATGCACTTGTTGGACAAGACTGAAGAGCACTTAATACATTACAAACAGGTAGGGGGCCAAGCTAAATTGAAGCACTACTTCCTCCCTATCCAGTTTTATCACTACATTACTGTAGACTACAACCAGGAGCTTGTCTAGTAATACCCACAAATTACACACCATGCTACACCTGAGTACTATGTGACACCTCTTACAAGATGATGGTTCACGAAGCACACTCTCTATGCCCATAGTTTATGTACTCACCACTGAGAAAGACAAAATGTAAGCACGAGGTAAAAAAAAAATCCAACACAGATCAGGGGTATTATTTGTGAATAGTAGCTAAAGAGTTAGAAAGGAAGTAAGATGGGGCTGCTAAGAGTTCTTTTCAAATTACTGTACTGAGACTCTCCAGTCGTGCTTCAGTAATAAAACATGGCTCTACAATCTCCATGAACTGAAAATGGACCCAGTAATTTGTATCAAAACATAGATATAGCTTCGCAACTTCATGCACAGTTGCCATAGCTTAATGGTGGCTAAACTTTCAGAAAACTGTGCCAGAATTAAATTTAAAGGATGCAAGAGGGCCAGTCTAGGGTGTATTGCAATACATGTATAGTCTCCTGGGCAATGGAGACATTTAGCTTCTAGTTTACTGAGGAAGGAACAGGGAGCAGCTGAGCAATGAAGGAGCAGGTAGGAAGGAGGGCAGGTCTGATTCCATGTCATAGTCAAATCATGGAGGGGTTGTCCTACTCCAAAAATACCACAAAAGTCCACTGCTTGAGGCATGCCATAGTAAGTCAAAAAGATTTGAGTCCCTATTTGAGTCAAAGATTTTATTCATACTATCCAATCTAAAGCCCAGCTAGCTTGTAGCAACTATAAAATGGCATTAAATATGACAGAAAAGACAAAAGACCCTAATCCAAGAAAATGTCTAAAGGCCTGAACTTCCCCAATTGAAGACAAATGTCCAAATAAAGCAACTTTTAAATCAGCAAAACTGCTCTTGAAAGATTTCTATCCAAATTGAAAAACAATTCATCAATATATTACAGTGATTTAATAGAAATAGGACGCAATCCTAACCCACTTTCCAGCACTGGCATAGCAGTGCCAATGGGACGTGTGTTGCATCCTGCAGCTGGGTGTCACTCACGGAGGCCTCCTCAAAGTAAGGAAATGTTTGTTCCCTTACCTTGGAGCTGCATTGCCTTTATGTCAGTGCTGGAAAATGGGTTAGGACTGTGGCCATAGTTTCTATGTATTTCTATTAGAAATAGAATAAGTTCCTCAATGAGTCAACAATCTCCAATACTACATTACAGAACATAGTCACTGAAATTTGCTAATGTAAAGACCCCCATGCCAGTCTAAGTGCATGGGCTTCCATCAGTAATTCAGTACTGGAGATTGTGACCTAAGATGCTGCACGAGTGCTATAAGTTACGTAAAGGATGTCATTATTTACGTAGTGTGAACAGCACAGAGACTACTAGCAAAACCCTGTACCCAGTGAGTTTTGAGTTATCCAACTTACTAGGCCTAGGATCCTGCTTGAGCTGCTCTAAGCAGCATAAGGTCCTGGTTGCCACCCCAGCTAAAATAACTATAGTATCAGAATTCACACTAACTAATGTCCAAGCAACAACTTGTGGATTTCAGCCCCGACATATTTTGCTTCAGAGTTCAAGTGATCTCCTACATCATCTCTTTTGTCAATATTGGTTGTAGAAACTTTTCAGATCTGTTAGGAAGCAGCAAGGAAGCCCAGCAGGTTGTTGGCTCTTGAGTTGCAAGGCTCAGGTTTTGCAGTGTGCACATCCTCACAGTAGGCGCACACACACTAATAATGGGGTTACCAGATACAAAGGGGCACAGAGTGCCTATACCTTTAACTGTTGTATAGAAGAGGGAATTTTAGCAGGTGCAGCTTTTTAAACCCTTCCCTCTTAAGCTGCACCTGCCAAAATTTCCTCTTCTATACAACAGTTAAAGGTATAGGCAATCTGTCCCCCTTTGCATCTGGAACCCTAACTATTAAGTCTGAGGCAAAACAAAAACTCCTGATCACTTTGACACATAAGCCTTTTCATTTGTTACTCCATGGTGAAAAATTCACTCCAACTGTAGTTCTTGGTTCCCCTAAGCAACAGGATTGCACCTGAAGGAGGTCACAATGGCAGGATACTTACTTAGTGCACATACAAACAATATTCTTGTCTTCTGGTAAGTTAAAACAATATAAACATCAAACAAAGCAATATATGTTGGGATAATATTTTACTTATATAAGCCCCAAGTGTTCTCTGGAAGTATTTTTGACACCCTAATTCCTAAGTCACCATAAATCAAGGAAGCCATCTGTCTACAATGCCCTAACAAATTCAGTGCAATACCACAGAATGTGATGCTTTCTACTGGCTCACTGGTGCAACTGCTGGCTGATACACCCTGAGCACCTCTGTGCTGTTCCCGCAAGTCTTAAGATTGGGACATTAGGCTGCCATTGATATATCAGCACATTTAAATATGCACTTAACTCTATACATGTAGGTAAATAATGCACTCATATTTTCTCTATTGTCATCATCCAAAGGAAACAAGTATGCCCTGTCCATATAGCCACTATACATTTATTTATAGGCACATAAACTTATTTTGAAAGACTGTTCTAATCCCATCTCTGGAAGCCATGCTGAATGAGAGCAGGGAAAGCAGAGGAGGAAAGGTCATGATACAAGGATACAGCGTAGAATCATAATTTGGAACAAATTCTTCTGGAATATTTTCATCAGTTCTACAGGGATCTGATGAATATTTTGGACATGGGGATCCAGAAGGCAAACCCTAGCAAATAACAGGATATTTGGCAATAGGTCTGCCCAAACACAGCATTTTCCCATCCCCTACCCCCCCGCTCAACTTGACTCACATCAGATCAGAAACCTTTTCTGGCAAAGTTATTTTAAATGGCATTTGTTTGTACTGTACCTTGAACCTCAACAGCAGCAACATCCAGGAATTGCTGTATCTATCAAGTAAAATCCATGTCTGTTGCTTCTACGTTCTCAAATAAGTGTGCAGTTGTAATAGAACAATTAAATTCATTTCTCTCCTTTGTTAAATGAGATAGAATGTATGAAGAGGAATGTTTTGAGAACAATACTACTTAAGATTCAGTAATGAGCATTTTAAGAATTACATTAAAAACTAAACAGCATTCTCACATTATGCGAAGTGATACACTGCATTATTTTTATCTGTAAAAGGGCATGTGTAAACACCAACCTTTTCATAGTAGGAATGCTACTATGTGAAATGGGAACCATGTTGTCATGGTGATTCTCCAATCATTATGTAGTTCAGATTTTTTTAAAAACACATACACCCTTGGTTTTTACTGCTATAAAAAAAGTCAACCACACATTGCCTCTTTTGTGTGTGTGTGTGAAATTATCAATTGAGAAATTGGAGTATAACACACCATTCACACAAGGAATTAGTGCAGTTAATGCATTCAAACAAACAAAGATACAGAATTTTTTTAAAAGTTTCTGATGCATCTGTTTATGATGTTGAAAGACTAATAAGATGACTAATAAGACTAATAAGAAATCTATTTTGTTGTATCTATAATTGACACAATTTTTGAAGCTGTATTAATTTCTCACAGTGCCATTTCTGTATCTAGGAAAAAGATATGCTTAATCTGACTAGATGTTTGAAGAAAAGCTCTTAATATCTATATGACTTTTTAAAAAGCTACAAAGTCAATTAAGGTCATTAAAGCACAACAAACAGTATAGACATACAACACCAAATGTCGTATTGTACACACCAAATCTGAGATGGCAAATGCAGCTGGAATTTAGCTCCTTTAATGTTAGAAAGGAGAATTCATAAAACAATTAAAAGCTCACGTGTATTAAGATAGCATTTCCTAAACAATACCTGGATAGATGCTAAAGAATCTACAAGAAAATGAGATTTGCAATAGATCACAGCACGAGAGCTTACCCGCAATTCACCAGCAAAGCCTAGCCAGCCATCTGCCCATTTTTTCCTTGAAGTGAATTCAGGGAATTGCCCTGTTGACTTCACAGAATGATCATTCTGATAACGCTGACCCACAAAGTTAATCAATTAATCAATTAACAAAGATCGTTTTTCCTTAGTAAGCAGTGTGTAGATGCTAGGTCATATGAAGGTTGTCTCTTAGTTTCTTCCTTGAAGTCTTAAGAAAGGAAAGGAAACGAAAACGTGCCCATCCAAAATGCTGGTTATTTCGATATTCATTCAGAAGCTGTAGAAATGCACTGAGCCCTTTACAATGCCAGCTTGCATGATGAAAGAGCAAAAGTAGTTTTCAGGCTGCAGAATGCCTTAAAAGGGTTACCATGGAAATAAATGTGGAAGGGGAGGGGGCTTGTCTGTTGGCAAATGCTGTTTCTGAACAGAGACAAGCTTTGAAGGGAGGCTGAATAGGATCTGTGCAAGAGAGAAAGAAAATGTATTTTACTAATACTCCAGGATCAGACCTGAATTTCATTTAGTTTTCAATTGTTTCACTAGTTGAGCTTCATAGTGTTCTTTCTATTTACATGAGAAGTTGCCCCAGAAGCACAGAATGAAGGTCTTTAAAGCGGTTATCTCAAATCATAAAGAACTGAGACACCTGAAAAGTGCTTTATTCGCATTTCCACAGACAAGTCTTTATACTTTGTTATCGCATTTTGAAATAACAAATGCTGGAGAGGATGAACTTTCGACAAAAACAGTTAAGATAAATATGAGTATCATACGTATGTGTTTCTGTGTTAAAATGCTATTACCGTCCATTGCAAATGCATATTTGAAGTTTTTTACCTTTTTTTTTTTTTAAGGACTGCGTAGGTGTAAAAAAGCAAAAGGCAGCACACTGTTTACTCCTAAAGCTGTGCACTTGACAGCTGGTTTCCATTCCATCAAATGAGACTTTTCTGCTTAGAAAAGTCTTAACATCACCAGCCTAGAATGGAACTCCTCAGTGCTTCTGCTAAAAGCCATTCATGTCAGACTGAAAATCTTGCATTCAAGATCACCTCACACTTAAAAAAAAAAATTTTTTCTTGAACATCTACAATGAACCTAAGAAGAGCCCTGCTGGATCAGGCCAAAGACCCATCTAGTCCAGCTTCCATTATCTCACAGTGGCCCATCAAATGCTTCAGGGAACACACCAGGCAACAGGCACAACCTGCGTCCTGGTGCCCTCCCCTGCATCTGGCAATCAGAGGCAGCTTACCCTCTACCTTGCACATACCCATCATGACTTGTAACCCGTGATGAACTTTTCCTCCAGAAATTTGTCCAATCCCCACTTAAAGGCATCTAGGCAAGATGCCATCACTACTTCCTGTGGCAAGGAGTTCCACAGACTAATGTCATAACACAGAACAGTGGTTCTCAAACTTCACGGGAGCTTTACTCCTGGGGTAAGTCTTTGCAGGGGCAGCAAAGTGACCCCCAGGATCATGACCCTGCAGGAGAGCTGTTTTTTAAACAAAACATATGTGCTTTCAGGGTCCGGGGGGTGTGGGGAGCCCCATGGAGCACTTGCAGGGCTCCTTGCGGCTTCTAAATAGTGAAAGTTCCAAGTACAATTAAACTGTCGTGCTTGCAACTTTCACCATTTAGAAGTTGCGGGGAGCTCTGCAAGTACTCCATGGGGCTCCCCACACCTCCTAGACCCCAAAAGTACATATATTTAGTATTAAAAATAGCTCCCCTTCCCCCACAGGGGCGCGATTCTGGGGATCGCTTCACTGCTTTCCCCCTGACCCTTAAAGGGAACAGGGCATCATTACACGAGCTGGTGAATTGCAACCCACCAGTCTGAGTACTACTGACATAGAAAACAGACAGCTTAGAATAAAAGCATTTATACCCAACAGCTAAAATAAATGTTGATATAAAAATGTGTTTACATCACATCCAGAAAATATCAGGCCTGAACATCAAGAAGCTGGAAAAAAGTTCTGAAAATGCCTGAATGCTTTCAAAATGCTATCCATATCTAAGTACTAACAAGAAGCCCCACAAGCTTAGTGTAGGACTTTGCATCTTTAACACAGTGTATGAAGTAGCTTTATATAAAATCAGACTATCTTAATGCATAACATTCTCCCTGGAAGGATTCCAGGTTACATTGTGTCTCTCTGAGTACCAGCTCAGATGCTACTGCCCCACACAATACTTTTGAAAAGACCTTTTTCATGACTGGATTCCAGATTGAACAGGCAGCATCTAGAACCTTGTTACCATGTGCATCAGCTCAAACTCATATAACAACCACATCTCGGTGTGGTTAAGAACCAAAGCACGGCAAGGCATTTGGCATGCACATGGGCCAACACATTTGGCGAGAAAAGTTCAGATGCTCCCATGAGGCAGAGATTTTCTGCTATATACATCAAAGCTAAAAACAACAAAAACTTACCCATATTGGAAATTCTCTCTTTTCAAAGTCTTGGCAAGAGAGCAAGGCTTTGTACTGTGTAAATCCCACACCCATCTAGGCAGATCAGATGCATCTTAGAGCCCTACAGAATCCTACAGGGAAAGCTTTTACCATATCCTTTGACAATCCTTACATAAGCTTGTCATATCAATAACATCCTGTGGGAGTGAACTGACAATTGATCATTTAGCTAAAAGGGTACTGGAGTCAGTGCCATTACCACTTATAGTTGTGTGACACCCTAACATATGGTTGAGGCTCTCTGTCAAACATTAAAGTGACACAGAGAGGCTGGCTTTTCAGAACCGTGGTGGCACTTCAGAACCGTCACTGTCCAAAGATGACACGCGTCAAAAGATGCATCCAAAGATGCGTCCACTGTCCAAAGATGCAGACGCGTGTGGCCTCTGGGAACCAAGTGCCTCGGGAACTAAGTGCCAGGTAAGGCACGAGAGTTTAGCATCTGGGCGAGTTCAGCAGCAGGGCAAGGAGGCCAGGGCCCCATACACTGCCCTTCCTCTTCCCTTCAGAAGAGGGCTGCTATCCAGTGTACGGTTTTTAAAAGGACCCCTAAATAAAACAACAACAAAAAAGCTATGCAGTCAGGCAGCCAGCAGCAGGGTGGGGGCTATCCAGTGTTCTGCATGGAGTGCCACATGTATGATTATATGCCTCTGGGGCATAAGTCATGGGTGTGTCCTCGGTGCAAGGAGCTCCAGGCTCTCAGGGAACGCGTCCGCTCCCTTGAAGCCTTGGGGGCCGACCTGGAGAAGCGCAGGCAGCCAGAGGAGGACTGTGGGGAGACTTCCGGGGATGATCAGGCTTCGTCCCAACCTCAGGCGTGCAGCTCCTCAGCTGCCCGGGTGGGAAGTCTCGGGACTGGAGGACGTCATCCTGGAGAGGAGGGAAACAATCCCCTAGGGGGGACCCCTTCTCCAGGGGATGGGCCCGTATCCGAGCGCACTCGGGATACTCCTCGGTGGGAGGGGGGTCGGGGCTTCTTGTAGTGGTGGATTCGATTATTAGAAACATAGAGAGGGGGGTTTGCGACGGATGTGAGGACCGCATGGTGACTTGCCTGCCTGGTGCGAAGGTTGCGGACATCACTTCTCGTCTAGACAGGTTAGTAGACAGTGCTGGGGGAGAGGTAGCGGCTGTGGTGCATGTCAGCACCAGCGACGTGGGCAAGTGTAGCTGGGAGGTCCTGGAGGCCAAATTTAGGCTTTTAGGCAGGAAGCTGAAAGCCAGGACCTCAAAGGTAGCGTTCTCTGAAGTGCTACCTGTTCCACGCGCAGGGCCAACTAGGCAGGCGGAGATCAGGGGTCTCAATGCGTGGATGAGACGGTGGTGTAGGGAGGAGGGGTTTAGATTCGTTAGGCACTGGGGAACTTTTTGGGACAAGCGGGGCCTGTACAAGAGAGACGGGCTCCATTTGAACCAGAATGGAACCAGACTGCTGGCGCATAACATTAAAAAGGTGGCAGAGCAGATTTAAACTGATCCCTGGGGGAAGGCCGACAGGAGCCGAGGGGCATCCGGATGGGGAGGTTAGAGAACAACAAGACAAAGGCAAAGTAAGAGAAGAAATTGGGAAAGGTAGGGTGATGGGATGTGATAGACTGTTTGGCACAATGAGAGGATGCGGGGACAAAGGAGCGAATAAGCAGCACATCCTGGGGCATTCCGTGTATAAATGCTTTTATGCAAATGCCCGAAGTCTACGAGCAAAGGTGGGAGAACTGGAAGGTCTGGTGACAAGGGAAAATATTGACATAGTGGGCATAACGGAAACCTGGTGGAATGCGGAGAATCAGTGGGATACCGCAATCCCGGGCTATAAACTCTACAGGAGGGACAGGCAGGGGCGTGTTGGAGGTGGGGTGGCCGTTTATGTTAAGGAAGGGATAGAATCCAGCAAAGTAGAGACTGAAGGTGGGTCCGACTCCACCGTAGAATCTCTGTGGGTTAAATTACCAGGCTTGTGCAGCGATGTAATACTGGGGGCGTGCTATCGTCCTCCAGACCAGAAATCGGATGGGGACCTTGAAATGAGGAAACAGATCAGGGAGGTGACAAGGAGGGACAGGGTTGTAATCATGGGGGACTTCAATTATCCTCATATTGACTGGGTCAATTTGTGTTCTGGTCACGATAAGGAAACCGGATTTCTTGACGTGCTAAATGACTGTGGCTTAGATCAGCTAGTCACGGAGCCCACCAGAGGACAGGTGACTCTGGATTTAATATTGTGCGGTACTCAGGACCTGGTTAGAGATGTAAACGTTACTGAGCCATTGGGGAACAGTGATCATGCTGCGATCCGTTTTGACGTGCACGTTGGGGGAAGAATACCAGGCAAATCTCTAACAAAAACCCTTGACTTCCGACGGGTGGACTTCCCTCAAATGAGGAGGCTGGTTAGAAGGAGGTTGAAAGGGAGGGTAAAAAGAGTCCAATCTCTCCAGAGTGCATGGAGGCTGCTTAAAACAACAGTAATAGAGGCCCAGCAGAGGTGTATACCGCAAAGAAAGAAGGGTTCCACTAAATCCAGGAGGGTGCCCGCATGGCTAACCAGCCAAGTTAGAGAGGCTGTGAAGGGCAAGGAAGCTTCCTTCCGTAAATGGAAGTCTTTCCCTAATGAAGAGAATAAAAAGGAACATAAACTGTGGCAAAAGAAATGTAAGAAGGTGATACTGGAGGCCAAGCGAGACTATGAGGAACACATGGCGGCAACATTAAGGGGAATAATAAAAGCTTCTTCAAATATGTTAGAAGCAGGAAACCCGCCAGAGAAGCGCTTGGCCCTCTGGATGGTGAGGGAGGGAAAGGGGAGATAAAAGGAGACTTAGAGATGGCAGAGAAATCAAATGAGTTCTTTGCATCTGTCTTCACGGCAGAAGACCTCGGGCAGATACCACTGCCCGAACGGCCCCTCCTGACCGAGGAGTTAAGTCAGATAGAGGTTAAAAGAGAAGATGTTTCAGACCTCATTGATAAATTAAAGATTAATAAGTCACCGGGCCCTGATAGCATCCACCCAAGAGGAATTGAAGAATGAAGTTGCAGACCTCTTGACTAAGGTATGCAACTTGTCCCTCAAAACGGCCATGGTGCCAGAAGATTGGAGGATAGCAAATGTCACACCGATCTTTAAAAAGGGAAAGAGGGGGGACCCGGGAAACTATAGGCCGGTCAGTCTAACATCCATACCGGGTAAGATGGTGGAATGCCTCATCAAAGATAGGATCTCAAAACACATAGACGAACAGGCCTTGCTGAGGGAGAGTCAGCATGGCTTCTGTAAGGGTAAGTCTTGCCTCACGAACCTTATAGAATTCTTTGAAAGGGTCAACAGGCATGTGGATGCGGGAGAACCCGTGGACATTATATATCTGGACTATCAGAAGGCGTTTGACACGGTCCCTCACCAAAGGCTACTGAAAAAACTCCACAGTCAGGGAATTAGAGGACAGGTCCTCTTGTGGATTGAGAACTGGTTGGAGACCAGGAAGCAGAGAGTGGGTTTCAATGGGCAATTTTCACAATGGAGAGAGGTGAAAAGCGGTGTGCCCCAAGGATCTGTCCTGGGACCGGTGCTTTTCAACCTCTTCATAAATGATCTGGAGACAGGGTTGAGCAGTGAAGTGGCTAAGTTTGCAGATGACACCAAACTTTTCCGAGTGGTAAAGACCAGAAGTGATTGTGAGGAGCTCCAGAAGGATCTCTCCAGACTGGCAGAATGGGCAGCAAAATGGCAGATGCGCTTCAATGTCAGTAAGTGTAAAGTCATGCACATTGGGGCAAAAAATCTAAACTTTAGATATAGGCTGATGGGTTCTGAGCTGTCTGTGACAGATCAGGAGAGAGATCTTGGGGTGGTGGTGGACAGGTCGATGAAAGTGTCGACCCAATGTGCGGCGGCAGTGAAGAAGGCCAATTCTATGCTTGGGATCATTAGGAAGGGTATTGAGAACAAAACGGCTAGTATTATAATGCCGTTGTACAAATCGATGGTAAGGCCACACCTGGAGTATTGTGTCCAGTTCTGGTCGCCGCATCTCAAAAAAGACATAGTGGAAATGGAAAAGGTGCAAAAGAGAGCGACTAAGATGATTACGGGGCTGGGGCACCTTCCTTATGAGGAAAGGCTACGGCATTTGGGCCTCTTCAGCCTAGAAAAGAGACGCTTGAGGGGGGACATGATTGAGACATACAAAATTATGCAGGGAATGGACAGAGTGGATAGGGAGATGCTCTTTACACTCTCACATAATACCAGAACCAGGGGACATCCACTAAAATTGAGTGTTGGGCGGGTTAGGACAGACAAAAGAAAATATTTCTTTACTCAGCGTGTGGTCGGTCTGTGGAACTCCTTGCCACAGGATGTGGTGCTGGCGTCTAGCCTAGACGCCTTTAAAAGGGGATTGGACAAGTTTCTGGAGGAAAAATCCATTATGGGGTACAAGCCATGATGTGTATGCGCAACCTCCTGATTTTAGAAATGGGTTATGTCAGAATGCCAGATGCAAGGGAGGGCACCAGGATGAGGTCTCTTGTTATCTGGTGTGCTCCCTGGGGCATTTGGTGGGCCGCTGTGAGATACAGGAAGCTGGACTAGATGGGCCTATGGCCTGATCCAGTGGGGCTGTTCTTATGTTCTTATGTTCTTATGACACATTTTGGGGGATTAATGCCCCAACGAAATCCTTGAGAAACCTGCAAAGCAGGCCTAATGCTTTAAACAGCAGCAGGGAAAAGATGAAATGAGCTGTCAGCTTCATGACTAAACACTACTGCAATAAACATTGTGCATATTTTGGTATGACTGTGTTTGGTGTGACTTCTCTTCCCCAACCCACCCCTGAAATGCCCAAAGCACTTTTGGAATGAGTTTTAGACAAGAGGAAAAAAGAAGTGGAAAAGAAGGCAAATGATGTGCATGAAAGGATGATGACACATCCACAAAAAACACGAAGTCTTTGAGAAGAAAAGGGGCAAAACAATACTAGTTCTCCCTCTCAGTTCTAGTCTGTCATTAAAGATTTTTTTTAAGGTTTCCATTAGAGTGAAGCCAACTTGTAATCCCATCAATTTTATCACTGTACAGTAGTACCGTACCTCGCTTTACGGCACTTCGCTTTGTGGCGCTTTTCAATTATATTCATTTTTACTATTTTTAGCACTTGCCTTGTTCTTAAGGTAGTGACGTTTTTGAAAAAGATGCACCTCTTAAACGCCAAGCTCCCAAAATCCTTTCACCTCAATTTCTCCACTGCACAGCAGCTGCTAAGAGCACTATAAGTCATCACTGCAGCTCAGGAAGGCATCTCCAAACCATACAGATGCCACATTCCTCAGTGAAAGGCTGTGGTTTGCTTTATGGCAGGGGTCTCCAAACCCCGGCCCAGGGGCCAGATGCGGCCCACGACAAGCCTCTATCCGGCCTGCAGCCAACCTCTTATCCCCTGAAAGCCTCTGGCCCACTCAACTGAACATGACCAGAATTGCGCTCTGATTGGGTCTGGAGGGTGTTCTGAGGGCCAGAGAGGTTGAATGAATGAGCCCATTCATTCATTTATTCACTTATCTAAGTTCCATCTCTAATTTATCTATTAATTTTATATTTAAATTTTTTCTGGCCCTCAAAACCATGCCAGATATTTGATGCGGCCCTCTAACCAAAAAGTTTGGAGACCCCTGCTTTACGGCTGTTTTCTTTATAGCAGGGGTCTAGAACCTAACTTGCCATATTACCATGGTACATCTGTACAACATTGTACAAAGGAAGCTAGCACGAGAATTTTGGATACAAATTAATCATGATTGAGCAGAAACTACTTACATTTTTATCAGTGTCAAATGCCTCTCTTCTTACAGTTTCGCATATTTTCAGGTTATCTTTTTTGATCATATTCATTGGACTTGCTTTCATTCTCAACTGAGTTCACTTACCTTCTATGCTATCATCACATAGCCAAAACTGATTTGGAAATGTGTTCCCCACTTGATAAGATTACCCAATATAGCTAATCTAGGAAAGAGAAATCACCAACAGATAAGAGAAACAAGGGCGCAGAATAAGAGAACGATGATTATTCACACTAAGCAGTTTGCGAGATATATTTCCACCAATCATTATATTTTTGTGCCAGAGAATATTCAGTGAAGCCCTGGAATGCAAGAGGCTTTTTATTCCATAGAAGTGATACTCTCTCACACTTCCACACTCTTTATACATATTTGCATTGATATCAAGCAACCAAGGCTAGGCCAGGGCTTCTAAAATGGCAACATTAAGGGATGGGAGGACTGGCTCCATTTTCTCTACAGAAATAACCATCTATACACCACTTAAAATAACCTTAATGAAAATCTGGATATGTCTTGAGATTTGACATCAACACAATACAAATAGTTATATTTTTATCTTACTATCTCTTGATTGTGTAGCTTCATGTTTCTTTAAAACCAAGTGGTCTACTACAGAACATTGAAGATTTAAAGTTCCTGCCCAAAGAAGGAAGGAATGAATGCGTGTCAAGCAAGAGGTAAAAGGTACATAAAGGAGATGTTCTAAAGCAGTGGTTTCCAAGCTCCTACACAGGAGTTGAGAACCACTTAAGTGTCTGCAGGGTCCGGGCAATGGTAGTGACACAATCCCCAGGATCATGCCCAGTGCCAGGGTCAGAAGGGGCTTTTTTTACTTATTGAAGTCCTTGTAGAGCTCCCAGGGGTGCAGGGAGCCCCATGGGCACCTCCGCAGGGCTCCCTAAGCCTCTGATTGAGTAACAATATTGGAAACCACTTCCAAGTTTCACAGTCTAAAACTGGAAGTGGTTTCCAATCCTTATTTTGACTCAGAGGCTTAAGGAACCTGTGCAGGTGTCCATGGAGTTCCCTGCACCCTTGGGAGCCTGGCAATGACTTCAATAAGTTAAAAAAGCCCCTTCTGACCCCAGCAGCAGTTTAATCCTAGGTATCGTGTCACTGTCATTGCCCTGCCTGCCCCTTAAGGGGCCAGAGAGGAGTGACCCACCAGTTTGGGAACCACTGTTCTAAAGTTTTGTTTAGTGTTCCAATATGTTTGCAGAATTGTGAATTTAAATTCAGCCATGTGTGAATCCAAGACTAAATCATGCAGCTTCACACTTCTATTTGCATACATCTTATATTACTGTGGGAACCAAATATAGCAACCACACAGACACTTTGAGCATTAGGTGCAAAAGAACCTCACCCACAAAGCAGAGGGTGTTTTGGCTAGAAGAGAGAATAAAAAATCCTAGTATAGCAGCTTGCTTCAGTACAGTATGGAGCAGGAAATCATTCATTTGCACATTTATACATCCTGCAATAAGTGAAAGATTCTGGGATACAGAAAAAAAGAGCTCCTTCAAATAGTTATTTCCAAGAGTCTCTAACTGACTCACAAATACGCCACCCACCCAGAGCTATGTGTGTCTTGCTGACTAGACTTCAAAGAAAGTATTTGTCATAAATCAACATCCATTCAAGATTTTCAACTTTAACAAAACAAAAACAAATGTGGAAGCTGGGTAGTTAGGTGAACTGGTTTGTCCTTGGCTAACAGCAGCAGTTTGCCAAACCAAAGATATAATTCTACAAACAAACAACCTAGAATAAAAATCTAAAGGCTAGTTCAGGTGATACCATCTAAGCTGACCGCCTACTGTGCACATCTTGGTTCTGCTTCCAGCACATCTAAACAAGTTCTCTAATCACAGGTGACTGTCCGAAATACCCCTTACACAAATACTCAGAGGAAGGTCTGGATGAACCACACATACATGCAGTTAGAAGAATAGGAAAGCCCTGCTGGAAAGAGTATGAGGATATACTCATGCATGTTTTTGATTGGTAGGGTAACTCAGATGATAAACTAGGCAAGTGGTTCCCAAACCTTTATGACTGGTCGCTCCTCTTGACCTAACTGGGCCATTGGTCATGGCTCTTCATTAGATCTACAATGCTATAGGGCTGGTTTTTCACTAGGATTCCATGGCTCCCATGGGCTGGTTTCCTTGGCTCCCTGAGAAGCCACAGTTCACAATTTGGGAACCACCAAACCAACCAATGGATGTTAATTTTCCAAGCAAAGTTGAACTGTGATCTGTCAGTGCTGAAGGCAGCAAACATATTGCATCTATCCTAGATCCCTCAAAAACAGGACTAGGAAGTCATCTGATATTTGAGCTTGAAACAGAACTGGGTCCTTAATGTGTGTACAAAATGTCTTCAACAGCAAAGAGTGTTACAAACAGACCATATCAAACAAGTGAGTCAAATGAGAGCTTCACTCAGTTAGCAATCTATATGGCAGTCTTGACAACTGAGCCAGACTGAGCCAGAATTTGATAAAATACATCAGTTTAGATGTGATGCCAGATTCATGCAACATTTCCACAATGCCCTTTTTTCTACAGATGAAGCGCTTCATTGGTAACAAACTTAAAAAATTCTTAAACTGTGCATCATCTTGTGTCCCTTTTGCATTCTAGTGATCTTTGGCACAAATGTGCTGCAAGTGTATGGGCTGACTCTCAGAGCAAGCACCTTGTAAATGGTGGAGTACTTTTGCAGATAAAGATTTTTGGGTGACAATGAACACAGACACTGTCATATCTAACTCGGTTCGCAGTAGAGTATCTTAGTCACAATCCTGGCTCAGTCCTGTGCTCTTTCCAGGCTTGCCCTGGATTCCTTTCCAGGGACCAATCATGCTATTTTCTCCTCCCACTCTTCAAACCTATGCTGTCAGCTCTGCTATTACTTACAAAAATGTATTTTCCCCCTCTCTTTCCCCAATCTGCCTGTCCAAGGCATCTCGGTTCATTCCTGCACTCTCTAGATAGCCCTAGACAAGCCACAGGCAATGGCAGGAGTGACTAATACTATGTCAGTGAAGCGTTTTGGGGACTGTATTGTGAATACAAAAGAGTGTGAGGGGTAGGGAGAAAGCATACTCTAACGGCCAGTAAAAAAGATTGTACATTAAACTTTTAATGCCCATTTTACAAATTCTGCTTGATTAGTATTGCCTGAATGAACTAAAGGCTAGCAGGATAACTAGAGTATAAAACGTGAATGCAGAAAAGTGAGAAGCAAATTTTGTGCAAGTCTACCTGAAATCAGACTGCAAGGTTTGACTTAACAGTCTTGCAGTTCCTTAGCATTGCAAATGCGGCCTTGGGGCAAGGGAAAGAACTTCAATCAATTTTGATTCACTTGTTACTTCTATAACGGACAAGAAAAATGGGACAAGAAAAATACTAAGGATTTCTTCAAAAAAAAAGAGAATGACAAGCTCATTGTCATATGTTTAGCTTTGTCATGTGCCTTTATCTACCCCAAAACATTTGGTCTAATTTCCTCTAGTTCCTAAAAGTGCTTTAAAGCAGCAGCAGCCTCCTCATTTCTGTGCTTCTGAGAAATTCCTTATTTATTCTAAGAAATTCTTTATTCCCTTGCCTCTATTTCCTCTAGAAAGAACTTTGAAACGAGCATTCACTGCCACTACAATCACAAAAAGAAGAGCTCAGAACAAGAGCACAAACACCTTCATGAATCCTAAAAGCCAGCAACATTTTCAGTGTTCTACATAAAGATACATACCAGGGCTGCAGTGCTGATTATACAGGTCACACAAATACCACCTATTTTTTCCTCATATATTCCTTTAATTAGAATCATCATCTGAGATCTTACTCTGGAAGTCTTTGTTATCAGAGACATATCAGGCATTCATGAAAATCAGGGCCTTTCCAACAGTGGTTACCAACTTGGAGGAATTCCATCCACTCAGAGACCTGTAAAGCCCCTACCTACTCTTCATTCTTGTCTGTAGGTGGTTAAGATGGCTTTTAGCAGCTGATGTTGTTTGACTGCTGGTAGAGTGGACCCCCCAGTTTATAATGGTAATCCATTGTGGATACACCATTGTTTTGTGAAAATATTGTAATGTGAACCCAATGACTTATTTTCTTTTTGAAACTTCTAGCATAGAACTAAACCATTCCCTTCCCTGAAAGGTGATTACTGCCAGTTTACACAATGTTGCAATTATAAAATACAAATTACAAGGCTGTAACTTTCCTTCAATACGCATAGCCACAATGTTAAAAATGCTGCTGCAAGCTGAGACACTACCTAGCAGGCCGACATTTGCATCGTTAATGCACTGGCTATATCCTTCCCTCCATTCACACAGCCACAGTGCTATTAGTTGAAATTACCAAGCACTTGCATTCACACTGCTAATTCGCTTAGCTATCTCTCATGAGGTTGTTGGCAACTATGAGCCCACTGTAAAGTGAACAACCTATTTTATAGTTAACCTTGTTTCACTATGGAAACTCCACTGTAAAGCTATTTCATCATAAAAAGAACCCATTGTAAAGTGGGGGATCCACTGTATCTGGGACTTTTACAGTCCCAGTGCAGTAATCTGCAGTTTGCAGTAATCTGCTTGCAGTCCTAAACAACTTTCCAGTACGGAGGTAAGGGCAATGAAGCTCTAAGATAAGGGAACAAACATTCCCTTACTCTGAGGAGGCCTCCATAACTGCCACCCAACTGCAGGATAAAGTACATGCCCCATTGGCACATCTGTGTCAGTGTGGGTTTTAGTCTTCTTGTATACTGTGTTGATCTTCCTTTTTGCAGGAAAGGTGAGATATGAATGTTTTAAATTAAAAATACAGAAAACGAATATATAGTGGCAAGTGCTATGATCGATGAGCGCCTTTCAGCCAAGACGCCACTAGAGGGCATCATGCTTCCACATGCACAACTGGTCAGTTACAACTGCTGAAAGAACTTACAAATGCCATGACCTACCTACACATTCATATCAACAAGCAAGTATAGTTTGAGGAAAATGAGAGTGCTAGTATCTGCTCATCAAAGCACGATTAGTCCAAATTCACTGTTACAAGGTGTTGCAGCAGCAAGTAACAGAAAGGGCTTCAAAAGAAGGTTCATAATGCATATATTATTTAGGTGGCTACAAGGACCATCTAATTTTCATTACAAAAGATTCCATTACATCAATTCCATTTTCAGTTACATCAGACAATTGTTTGCTATTACTGCTTCCGGAGGGAGGGGATATACTGCCATCATTTCTTGTGGCATATAACTAGTCATTGTTAGAAGAAAAAAAGGCTAAGCACTGTATGCCACTGGTTGATCCAGCATGAGAATACATAAGCACCACTGCAAATTATTCTAACATATTTTACAAGCACACAATTAGCACACTGGTTCTCGACCTGTGATCCAGGGACTACAGGTGGTTTGCAAGACCCTGAGAAGTTGTTTGCGAAGTCTTAAGAAAAAATACAGATTGCCTTTAATCACTTTTAGCAATCACTTCCCCATGAACCACCAGAGAGGGTGGTGAATGAACTGCCTGTAGCCAGCAACAAAAGCAGTAACCCACAAATCACTATAAATAATACATCTAAAAAAATCCCTAATTATTATAAATTTTATTTTATTCTTTGCGAGAAAGGGATGTGCGTTGCATGGAAGACTCATGAGAGGAGGTACTGGCAGTCATTTGTACCTGGGCCTAGGGTTAAAAAGGGGGCCCAGAAACTAAAGGAGAGTCAGAAATTTCCTGAGAACTTATATTTTCCAATCCCACAAGAACTTGCTGCCCACTTGGGATGCTGGGTGCACAGCAGCTGCAGCAAGCCATATGTGCTGGGTCAAGGAATGCATACATGACACTTCTGAACACTGTCAAATCTGGGAGGAAACTGGCCTTGCTACAGTAGTTCTTTCGCTTGTGGATCTGCTTACCATGAAGGAGTGTATCAAAGGCACCGCTGTGGAACTACACCTGCTGCAGAAACACATTTTGGTACACAAAGTGGTACACACTTTCCATTCTAGTGTGAGACTAAATATTATGATCTAATTTTCTGCAAGGATTTTCCCTATTTAAAAAATGTTAGAGACTTAGGAGTACTGTATCTAGAATGCTACACTGTATGGGCAGGTAGACCTGGACTCCACATTGGGATGCACAGTAGACCAGGGCCCAAAGGCTCTTCCTTCTGTTGCAACTCCCCACCTGCTCCGTTTCACCTTCTTCCCATCCCTTACCACCCTCACTTTCTTTCACTCTTCCCCTCCCCCTCTGGGAAGAGGCCCAAAAGAAACATTGTACAACCTGATAAAATTCCTCTTGGAGGCCCTAGTTGCATGAGGTCCATGCCAATTCCAATTTTTGTCTCAGTGGTCCATGGGCTCCTAAAAGTCGGCAATCACTGTATTAGCAGTATGATCTTGAGCCCAAAAATTGAATATCTCAAACACTATCCTTGGTATCTAACATTATCAAACTCTGGGAAACAGGCTGCAGGATCAGTGGCAGAGCACATCTTGATTCCAGGCTCAGGCCGCTGGTTCTCCAGACAGGGCAGCGAACAAATTCCCATATGAAACTCTGGAGAACCACTTCTAGTCAGTGTTGACAAGACTGATCAAGGAGGATAAATGGTCAATCATAAGGCAGCTTCTTATGTTCCCATCAACTCCTCCAGAATTATCAAAGCTATTAAAGCTATCTCACCAACGTCCCTTTTCAGAGAGCTCTATCACTCCAAACATTGAATAAAGTCTTGAATAAAGACCAAGAAAGGCGGTATATAAATACCTGTTGTTGTTGTTATTATTATTATTTCAGCAGACACCCCCTGTTATGCTGGATGGCTGTTAGAGAAACACTCCACATGATACAAGACTGCGTATTTGTAAAGAAAAATGTACCAGTATATGTAAGGAGGATTTAATTCTACCACTAGTTAACATGCCTAAATTTTACCATCTCATATACTTGGCACCACATTGTGGTAAAACTGATCATTAGTTAAAACAAATTGAATTTCTCTGATCAAACAGAGCAAATAAACACAGGGAATTTATAAATAAAGCTTTCATTGCAATATGCCTACATCAAAAATTATTTGAGAAGCATGTTGTGAATTGTTTTCAGCATAATGATGAATCATTGTTCAGTTGAAAAGTCTTTAAACATAGTACTGTTTGGCTATGACCCACTGGGTTAAACAATCATGCTACATTCACTAGCAAGAAAGAGAAGGGAAGCCACAGCTGCAAGAGTCCTATCTGCTCCAACCAAGCAGTGCAAGAGCTTCATAAATTATGTGAACTGCACAGGCTCAAATGATCTTGGACACCTCCTTGCCTGTGGCTAGAGGGAGAGGCTCTTTGAGTGAAAAATTCTTCTTACTGCTGCTGGATAGGAGTTGCTAAAGCCAGGGCTAGATTTTGGGGAGAGGAAGGAAATACTGTACAGTAAAAATCATAATGAAATGTTATTGTGCAGAGACTCAGGCTTGTGAAGCAAGGTTTAACTCTGAATTTGCACTTGATCAGTGAAAAGAAAATGACACTCTTCACATGCTCAGAGGCATTTCAGTATCTTTTTTCCAGGAAAACATCATTTATCATTGAGTCCCGTAGTAGGTGGTGAGTATGAGTATGCATTATAGTTTGGAGCATGTGGGAAGGGGGGTGTTGGGAAGTGTTTGAATGGGAAATATTTGAAAGGCAACTTGAAGAGTGGGTTGCGGCTCGAGTGAGTTGTGGGAGTGGGGGATGACAGATCAATACTTGGCTAGTAAGCCAAGAGGATATTTATAGATCCTTGGAACTGGAGCAACATCAGTTGAAAACAAAAAGCCTTAAATTTTCCAACAATGCCTACTTTGTAAGAGCGGCTTCTACATGGAAAAGCTGCAAATCAAGCTCATCTAAGCATAGCATTTCCACTTCCTATCCAAGGAAGGACAGTGCAAACTGATCATAATGATTAGGCACAGCAGATTCTGCATCAGGTTCTTTGGAGAAGAAAAGCCATGCAAACAGATAATTAGCAAGAACAAGAGAGGAACGATTGGCAGTCTCAGAAAAAGCTATAACATTTTTGTCAAAATGGTTTGATCTACAGATATGGAAACATACTCTGGAACTTTATGTTACATTCTATTCTTGCAGCCTAACCATTTCAAGATAAAAAGAAGAAATGTGATCATTTGGATATTACATTTCTCATTCCAAGGAAATGTTCTCATAGGAAAACTAGATATAGGAAAGAAAAAAAACAGAAAATGCATCTGCACATATATATGATAGGTTATATATGAAATCTCAAGCCATAACAGTTTAGGGAGTTCTTCTCCTCTCACAGTCAAAATAAGTCATTTTTTAGTTTTATTCCACGTGAAATTAAAATCAGAGCACATTACTGAAATTCTAGTCTCTAACCAGGATCATCCCCACCTCGACACCTGAAATGATCTCTCTCACCTGCTTCAAAGGTGCCCCAAAAGGATACTAACCCTTGACTGAAATGCAGTGTCAAGAGGAGAGCAAGCAACTCTCTCTGCTGCATCTGTCTTGGTATGCAATGCTAGTTAAGTTCTTGCTCTTTTTCACAGACGCAACTCATTCACTACCAATTATAACAAAGAAATTTGGACATTGTTCAGCCTCTACCACATGTTTACTCCTACTAAAGAGCAGTAAACATGTAACAGATTCTCGCTTTCAAAAAATAGGGACAAGGAGAAAGATTTAAATGCAAGACATATGCATTTTGTAGCGCACATGTTTAGAATTGCAAAGGTAATGTGAAACAATGTATGGAAAGAAGGACTAATTTTCAGTGGAAATTTATCACATTTTCAGACAATCATCAAGTGTCATCTGGTGGATTGATGCAGAACTGCATTGGCAGAAAAAAACATATTTATACAGCAGCATTAAGAACATAAGAACATAAGAACAGCCCCACTGGATCAGGCCATAGGCCCATCTAGTCCAGCTTCCTGTATCTCACAGCGGCCCACCAAATGCCCCAGGGAGCACACCAGATAACAAGAGACCTCATCCTGGTGCTCTCCCCTACATCTGGCATTCTGACTTAACCCATTCCTAAAATCAGGAGGTTGCGCATACACATCATGGCTTGTACCCCATAATGGATTTTTCCTCCAGAAACTCGTCCAATCCCCTTTTAAAGGCGTCTAGGCTAGACGCCAGCACCACATCCTGTGGCAAGGAGTTCCACAGACCGACCACGCGCTGAGTAAAGAAATATTTTCTTTTGTCTGTCCTAACCCGCCCAACACTCAATTTTAGTGGATGTCCCCTGGTTCTGGTATTATGTGAGAGTGTAAAGAGCATCTCCCTATCCACTCTGTCCATCCCCTGCATAATTTTGTATGTCTCAATCATGTCCCCCCTCAAGCGTCTCTTTTCTAGGCTGAAGAGGCCCAAACGCCGTAGCCTTTCCTCATAAGGAAGGTGCCCCAGACCCGTAATCAGCTTAGTCGCTCTCTTTTGCACCTTTTCCATTTCCACTATGTCTTTTTTGAGATGCGGCGACCAGAACTGGACACAATACTCCAGGTGTGGCCTTACCATCGATTTGTACAACGGCATTATAATACTAGCCGTTTTGTTCTCAATACCCTTCCTAATGATCCCAAGCATAGAATTGGCCTTCTTCACTGCCGCCGCACATTGGGTCGACACTTTCATCGACCTGTCCACCACCACCCCAAGATCTCTCTCCTGATCTGTCACAGACAGCTCAGAACCCATCAGCCTATATCTAAAGTTTTGATTTTTTGCCCCAATGTGCATGACTTTACACTTACTGACATTGAAGCGCATCTGCCATTTTGCTGCCCATTCTGCCAGTCTGGAGAGATCCTTCTGGAGCTCCTCACAATCACTTCTGGTCTTCACCACTCAGAAAAGTTTGGTGTCGTCTGCAAACTTAGCCACTTCACTGCTCAACCCTGTCTCCAGGTCATTTATGAAGAGGTTGAAAAGCACCGGTCCCAGGACAGATCCTTGGGGCACACCGCTTTTCACCTCTCTCCATTGTGAAAATTGCCCATTGACACCCACTCTCTGCTTCCTGGCCTCCAACCAGTTCTCAATCCACGAGAGGACCTGTCCTCTAATTCCCTGACTGTGGAGTTTTTTCAGTAGCCTTTGGTGAGGGACCGTGTCAAACGCCTTCTGAAAGTCCAGATATATAATATCCACGGGTTCTCCCGCATCCACATGCCTGTTGACCTTTTCAAAGAATTCTATAAGGTTTGTGAGGCAAGACTTACCCTTACAGAAGCCATGCTGACTCTCCCTCAGCAAGGCCTGTTCGTCTATGTGTTTTGAAATCCTATCTTTGATGAGGCATTCCACCATCTTACCCGGTATGGATGTTAGACTGACCGGCCTATAGTTTCCCGGGTCCCCCCTCTTTCCCTTTTTAAAAATAGGCGTGACATTTGCTATCCTCCAATCTTCTGGCACCGTGGCCATTTTGAGGGACAAGTTGCATACCTTAGTCAAGAGATCTGCAACTTCATTCTTCAATTCCTTAATAACCCTTGGGTGGATGCCATCAGGGCCCGGTGACTTATTGATCTTTAATTTATCAATGAGGTCTGAAACATCTTCTCTTTTAACCTCTATCTGACTTAACTCCTCAGTTAGGAGGGGCCGTTCGGGCAGCGGTATCTGCCCGAGGTCTTCTGCCGTGAAGACAGATGCAAAGAACTCATTCAATTTCTCTGCCATCTCTAAGTCTCCTTTTATCTCCCCTTTCCCTCCCTCACCATCCAGAGGGCCAACCGCTTCTCTGGCAGGTTTCCTGCTTCTAACATATTTGAAGAAGCTTTTATTATTCCCCTTAATGTTGCTGGCCATGCGTTCCTCATAGTCTCGCTTGGCCTCCCCTATCACCTTCTTACATTTCTTTTGCCACAGTTTATGTTCCTTTTTATTCTCTTCATTAGGGCAAGACTTCCATTTACGGAAGAAAGCTTCCTTGCCCTTCACAGCCTCTCTAACTTGGCTGGTTAGCCATGCGGGCACTCTCCTAGATTTAGTGGAACCCTTCTTTCTTTGCGGTATACACCTCTGCTGGGCCTCTATTACTGTTGTTTTAAGCAGCCTCCATGCACTCTGGAGAGACTGGACTCTTTTTACCCTCCCTTTCAACCTCCTTCTAACCAGCCTCCTCATTTGAGGGAAGTCCGCCCGTCGGAAGTCAAGGGTTTTTGTTAGAGATTTGCCTGGTATTCTTCCCCCAACGTGCACGCCAAAACGGATCGCAGCATGATCACTGTTCCCCAATGGCTCAGTAACGTTTACATCTCTAACCAGGTCCTGCGTACCGCACAAAATTAAATCCAGAGTCACGTGGCCTCTGGTGGGCTCCGTGACTAGCTGATCTAAGCCACAGTCATTTAGCACGTCAAGAAATCCGGTTTCCTTATCTTGACCAGAACACAAATTGACCCAGTCAATATGAGGATAATTGAAGTCCCCCATGATTACAACCCTGTCCTTCCTTGTCACCTCCCTGATCTGTTTCCTCATTTCAAGGTCCCCATCCGATTTCTGGTCTGGAGGACGATAGCACGCCCCCAGTATTACATCGCTGCACAAGCCTGGTAATTTAACCCACAGAGATTCTACGGTGGAGTCGGACCCACCTTCAATCTCTACTTTGCTGGATTCTATCCCTTCCTTAACATAAAGGGCCACCCCACCTCCAACACGCCCCTGCCTGTCCCTCCTGTAGAGTTTATAGCCCGGGATTGCGGTATCCCACTGATTCTCCGCATTCCACCAGGTTTCCGTTATGCCCACTATGTCAATATTTTCCCTTGTCACCAGACATTCCAGTTCTCCCACCTTTGCTCGGAGACTTCGGGCATTCGCATAAAAGCATTTATACACGGAATGCCCCAGGATGGGCTGCTTATTCACTCCTTTGTCCCCGCATCCTCTCATTGTGCCAAACCGTCTATCACATCCCATCACCCTACCTTTCCCAATTTCTTCTCCTACCCTGCCTTTGTCTTGTTGTTCTCTAACCTCCCCATCCTCATCCCATAGGGATGAGGAGTCCCGAACCGGATGCCCCTCGGCTCCTGTCGGCCTTCCCCCAGGGATCAGTTTAAAAGCTGCTCTGCCACCTTTTTAATGTTATGCGCCAGCAGTCTGGTTCCATTCTGGTTCAAATGGAGCCCGTCCCTCTTGTACAGGCCCCGCTTGTCCCAAAACGTTCCCCAGTGCCTAACGAATCTAAACCCCTCCTCCCTACACCACTGTCTCATCCACGCATTGAGACCCCTGATCTCCGCCTGCCTAGCTGGCCCTGCGCGTGGAACAGGTAGCACTTCAGAGAATGCTACCTTTGAGGTCCTGGCTTTCAGCTTCCTGCCTAAAAGCCTAAATTTGGCCTCCAGGACCTCCCAGCTACACTTGCCCACATCGTTGGTGCCGACATGCACCACAGCCGCTACCTCTCCCCCAGCACTGTCTACTAGCCTGTCTAGACGAGAAGTGATGTCCGCAACCTTCGCACCAGGCAGGCAAGTCACCATGCGGTCCTCACATCCGTCGCAAACCCCCCTCTCTATGTTTCTAATAATCGAATCCCCCACTACAAGAAGCCCCCGACCCCCCTCCCGCCGAGGAGTATCCCGAGTGCGCTCGGATACGGGCCCATCCCCTGGAGAAGGGATCCCCCCTAGATCCCCCATTCTATTACTGAATCGTTAAAGGCATCTTTAATCTTCAAAATCAATGAGTACCATCCAAATATCTTTATGGGAATGTGGATTATCTACTGACAAAAATACTAGGTTAATCACTGGATTTTAAAATATTGGTATTTTATCAACATGATGGCATCAGCACACATTGCACTCTATGAAGTATGAAATGACAGTTTCCTGCTCTGAGGAGCTTACCCACCTAAAATTTGACATAAGGGAAAGGCAGAGAAGAGGAGTCACTAGTAAACAATGAAAGAATGTGCAATTATTTCAGTTACATTTATATATTTAGGCTTAGTTACAAAAGCATCACAGAAAACATGGCTCCAAGGTAGAATCTGAAGGATATATAAGAGGAGACCTCATGTAGGTAATCTGGCGTGGGAGGGGGGCAGGCAAAAGGAACAGCAAGGTAGAGTTGTTTGAAGAAATCAAGACCTTTAAGAAAAGGCAAGAGTGTAATGGGCTACAGGAGCAAAGAAACCAAGAGGGGCAAAGTAGCAGGGCAAGGACAAGGATCCAAGGTGCTGGATCTAAAAGCAGACAGGAAGTCAGTGTGGCATTACATAACCAAAATAGCAAGACAGTTGCAGTATTTTAGCAGCACATGGCTGAACAGAGATGAGGAGACCAAAGGTTGCAGTAGTCAAGGCAAGAGATTATCAAGGTTTGAATTGAGCATTTTATTAAAAGGACAGAGAGGAAGGCCCATATTTCTACAGTGATGTAAAGAGCACAGATTGAAAAGGGGGATAAAGCAAAGCTTCATGCCTGGCCAACAAGGTGAATACCAACAAAGGAAGCACTCCAGTACTTTGACACAACACATGGCAAGAGGAAATCAATTAGAGAGGCAGAAGTCCACCTCATGTTATTCTGAGAATCAAAATATTGCAATACTTGATGAGAATGTTTCAAAGTTTTCTTTTGACTTACAAGTCTCATTTGTATCATTTTTAAAAATCTTCCCCCTCAAGTTTTTAGTTAAAGGTTATTTTTAAGCTGTGGGGGGAAATAGATTTAAGATCAGCCTCAATTTATCACGCAGATTTTAAATCACCTGCAATTCATAATGCAGAGGAAGTACACACATGGAAAACTCTCATTAAAATGAAGAGCTGTAGCCAGTTGCTTCTTCCTACTTTAACCTTGGTTAAGCATTTTGTCAGTAGCATTGATAAGGCTACCAAGGGTTTCATCTTACCCAAGATTTGGGGAAAAACTTGAAACCCTATTCAAAATCCTAGTAATTAAAGGCTTTGGAAAGCCTTACAATCTTTGCAACAAAAAACTTAACTATGGAATGCTTGTTCTGGAAACAAAGTATTTTGTGTTTTATGTATATGACACACCATGGGCACAATATTTCAAATAAAGTAGTTATCCTCTTTATTGGAATGTTCTTGTGTGAAAACAAGGGTGGTCCCTAAAGCTCATGAGTTCCATGAAAGTTAGACCACAGATTAAATCAAGTGCAGATAAACTATTCAATTTGACTAATTAACTTAGTATTTCCTAAATAACATACTACAGTAAAGACTGGGTATTCTTCCACAATGAAAAACCAGAAGTTGTGAACATTCTCAACTAGTATTTGGCAGAAATCCAACAAGAGATTTTTTTAAGGAGCCACATGGGAGATACTGCATCAGAGAAGCCAGAGAAGTGGGAATGACACTACTTCACATCTTTCTAGGCAAATGTCACATACTTATGAACTATTTTGACACACAGATATTGGAATCATTATTATGCGAAGGACTGTTTGTGCTTCACAAGAAGGGGTGGTAAGCTAAACACATCCCTCTGTAGAAAGAATGGTTGTTTAATAGATTAGTAGATCTAGTCTACTTAGGCTAGGGAAACTGAAAAATTCCATCACCATTAGAGGCATGCCCTGGTATCCATGGGAGTTCTGTTCCAGACCCCACTTGCCCCACGGATACTGAAAACGACAGATACCATGGATGCCTGTCTCCATGCCTCCCCCACCCCCCCACACACATCATTTAAACTTACCCTGGCAGCGATTCTTGCTTAAATCAGGTTGCTACAAGTTTATGAGCTCATAGCAGCCTTCAGGCTCATGCGGTCTTCAGGCAGCATGGGCACTTCTAAATAACTAAACAGAGCAGTGGTTCTCACATTTTTAGCACCAGGTCCCACTTTTCAGAATGAAAATCTGTCAGGACTCACCAGAAGTGATGTTATGAACAGAAGTGACATCATCAAGCAGCAAAATTTTTAACAATCCTAGGTTGCAATCCTACCCACACTTTCCCAGTAATAAATCCCATTTAGTATCATTGTTAAAAGCATATACAGAGTACCCTGTTAAAAGTACAGATCTGCAGCAGTTCCCCAGTGCAGTCACATGCCATGGTAGCATCAAGTCTAATATATTAAAAATAAAATATTGGAATGAATGGGGGGGCCCACCTCAAATAAGCTCACGACCCACCTAGTTGCTCTCGACTCACAGTTTGAGAAATACTGAGATAGAGGTTAACAGGAAGCAGAACTTAGTCACTTCATGTTAACCTCAGTCTAATTTTTTTTAATGCTTAATTCTTAACAAAGATAATGGGCTCGTGGAAGCAGGCACAGGGGATCTGCAACTCCCTTAGCAAGCCTATTAACTTCAAGAACTTACCACAGCTAAAAGGTTTCTTAAAGGAGAAGGCTGCCTCACTACAGTCTGGACATTTAAAAAAACTAGATAGAAGTTAACAGGAAGCGATTAAATTCCACTTCATTTTAACCTCTATCTATCTAGTTATTTAGAAGTGACCATGCTGCTGGGAGGCAGCCTGAAGCTTACTATGAGTTCCTAAGCTGGTACTGGCCTGATTTAAGCAACACATCACTGCCAGGGTAAGTAAGTCACATGGAAGGGCTTTTGCATCCACAGATAAATGAACCATGGATACAGGATCTGGGCATATGGGACCTCCCCCTTTATTTATTTAGAGGATTTCTATGCCATTTTTCCCCAGGTTAAAAGCCTAGAGTTCAAGACCGTTTACAATAAGTTTAAAAGCATGCATAGTAAAGCCTACAGAAAAACAATACTTAAAATCCTAGTGGCCTGAAACAGCAGATTAAAATATAAAACCATCAGGCAAATAGCAGGAAAAAAATCCAGCAGCCCTCTCTGCCATTCTCAACCATCAAAAGCTTTCCCTCCATCCTAACCACCACTAAAAGCTGTTTGAAATTTAAAAAGTTTTCATGCCCCATCAGAAAGCAACCAGGGAGGGGACTCACCTGGAAGGGAATTCCAAATCTGGGAACCTACCACTGAGAAGATTCTTCCTCTCACTACTACCCTCCAGTCAAAGAAGGTTCCCCTCTGAAGATCTCTGGGGATTAGCCAGTCTTTATGGGAAAAGGTGATCCTTCAGACACTCCAGCTCCAACCGTTAAGGACTTTAAACATTAAAACCTTGAACTGGGCCCAGAAACAAACCAGCAGCCAATGTGATCGCCATAAAGACAGTCCAACAGAGTCAAACTATTAAGTTCCCAGGACCACACAGGCCATCACAATCTGTACCAGCTGCAGTTTCCTGAGCGCCTTCAATGGGAGCCCCATGTAGAGCATTTTGCAGAAGTCAAAATTTTGCATTCTGTACAGCAAATGCGATGCCACCAGGACATGGACCACTGTGGCCTGGTCAGAATGGCACAGGTATAGTCACAGCTGGCACACCAGGCAAAACTGGGCTGATACCACCCCAATGACAGCTGCCACCTGCTGAGCCAGGGGCAGCTCCTTGTCCAAGGAGACACCCAAACTGTGTATCTGCAATAATACCCCTCCTTCATAAGCCTCCTTGAACAGCAGTACAAGTACTCCTTGAACAATAATAAGCCTTCTTGAACCACAGCTCTCTCATCAATACCAATCTCTCCTTTGTGATGCACAGCTGAAAGAGAGTGTTTGATTTGGTTCTGGAGTGCACTCTCAGTTCACATAAGACAACTCTGTGGCCTGGTCAGTGCTAGCATGAACACAGCACACATCTAAAAGGCACAATCCTAAGCGCCACTTTGGCGTGCGCAAGTCCCTTGCTGTAAAGTACTTTCACATCATTCTTCAAGGAGAGAGGACAGTGCACATCCATCTGCCGGCCTCCCCACACCAACACAGACCCTGGGGACAGGTGAGTTTGCATTAGCCAAGCACAGGAGTCTGGGGGTGAGGGATGGGGAGAGCAGGGAGGAGGGCAGAGAGGCATTTTAGGGTGAGGGAAGGATAGACAGCGGGCGTTCCCAAGAGCAGGCAGTAGGGCCAGAATCGGGCACTTATGCTGGATCCTAGCCCATTCCTGGGTGGCTGGACTGCTCGGATTTGAGCCAATGATTTACATGGTGCAGATTCAAGTAGCCCCACTGAGGCTGCTGAAGCTCTCCCTGGGGTAAGGGGAAAAGTTTCCTCTTGCCTCTGGCCAAGCCTCAGACTGCCCAAAACCTGCAATGGATACAGCACAAGCCTGCCAGCCTGCCTATTCCAGTACAAGTTAGGATTGCACTATAAATTAGTGTAAAAGAATTCACTATGAGTGGAAAGTTTGAAATACACTGGCTTAAGTTTACAAAGCGCATATAGATATAGAATAAATCAAACAATGGACTCAGCCAGTACAATTCAGACAGTTTCCTATTGCTAATGTCAGTCAAGATAGCATGACCCTGGAATGAAGTTGCTGTTGGAGGACACCACCTCCTGTTTACTCCCCCAATATGGGGGGAGGGGAGGTTTTCCCTGTATTTTTCCCTGTATTCAGACCTAAAAGGACACATTCCAGCATAACACACAAATTCAAGAAACATTATATACTGATCAACACACATCAATCAACACTTTAAAGGTTTGTACAGGTGTTCACCAGCATAACACAGATCCCTTCACAGCTGGTGATTTTATTCTCTCAAAATGAAATCCATGCAGGACCTGTTTTAAGGAAAAGTGTCTCTAGGTTCTCTGCAAGATTTTTGTTTGTTTGATGTCTTACGTTTCTGCTAAGGTTTGCTTTGGCTGTGACAATGCCCAGGGCAAGGTTTGCCAACCTAAGACTAAGTCAAACTGGCAGTGTGAAAAAATATCCCTAACAAAATTAACCATTAGGAACTTCCTACAGAGCAGGAACTGCCAGAACATTATCAAAGACAAAAGAGCTGTTTTCCATTTAACCATGAGACCCAACCATTGCTAGAGGAAAAGCAAACCTCACTACCACCTGGACTCCTTAAAGAAGCAATCAGTAATACTGGCAAGTAACTTTACTTGCAAGTTACTTGCGAGGGGGCTCAGATGCCAGAATGAGCTTGGTTTAACAGCAAATACTGAAACTGGTGAAATAAAATGGGGATTCTTTCATCCTTTGAACACAGTCACTATTATCATCCTTTTCCCATCAAATTCTTACCAGCCTCTTTTCTTCGTGGCAGCGGATTGAAAAGTGAGCTATCTTCACTCAGGATTGAAGGAATATACATTACAGCTGCAATTCTTCATCAAGAGCCTCATATGAACCAAATGAAGCGATGTGTCCATATTGCTGAACATCAGTCTTTCCAGGTCCAACAATGTTATTCATTAGCAAAACTGCATTCTCTCATTAACTTAGCCTGATGAAACCGCAAGTCTATGACCTTCTCACATAATGAGGTGTGTTTCTTTCATTTAAAGTTTGCCACTATCTTTTTCCAAGTGGAATATTGGGGTGTAGCCTGACAGAAAGCACAGCTCTTTATCACTTCCTGCCATTAAAAAAGAAACCTAAATCTACTATGCTCTTAAACAGTGGGGTCCATATCAAGCCTAAAATTAAGAGCAAGTGGGAAAAAAACAAGAACTGGAAAACAGGTTGTGTTATCCTGTTTTTCCTAACGATGCCAGGAACCAGTTGAAGAAAATTATTAACTACTCTGTATCCTTAAGAACAGAAATACCAGGCTTCTAACACAGTGGTGTGAATGCACTCACACACAGAGAAACACTCAGCTGAATTTCTCACAATTAGTATTTCAGAAAACCTCAAAAATCCTCAAGTTTCAAGAAATATTTGGGAGATTCAGCTCAAGAGATTTTGAAAAGGGAAATGACACTAACATGTGTGCTGACACTCAACCCACTCCATCTTGTGAGACACACACACACACACACACACACACTTTGCACCAAACTATTACTGAACTTGAAAGAGTTAAAAAAGCAATTTGTGAATAGCTTCACATGTTAAAAATGCAACCGTTTGGGCTCTTATGCAGAGCATTTGCACCTTCTAGAGCAGCGGTTTTCAACCGCTGTGACACAGCATACTGGTGTGCCGCAGGCTCCCTTAGGTGCAGGATCAGAGGAGGCAGGCAGTACAAGCAAAGGAGCAGCCAGGGAAGGGGCTGGTCACAGCTGCTTTGCATCCCACGCAGCAGCTGAAGAGTCCACTTTGAGCTTGCTCCTGCTACTGAGCAAGACTCAGGCTGCAACCTGATCCTCACTTTCCTGGGAGTAAGCCCTGTTGGCTCCTACAGGGCTTACTTCTGAGTAGACATGCATAGGGTTGGGCATGAAGGAGGTTGTTGCCTGCCTGCCTGCCTGCTGATTGGCCAACAAGAGAAGCCTGGAGGAGCCAGGAGGTGGGAGCTGCGGAGTGAGTGAGAAGAGGGAGCCAGAAGCAGGCACATAGCGAGCGAGTCTGCTGAGGCCCCCAACCAAAGGTTTCAGGGTCCCTGAAAGTCCCTTTTCCTTGCCAGTTTTCCTGCAACTCCCCAAAGCCACCCTCCCTGCACTTTTAAAGAAAGGGCGCTGGGCCATAATCCTATCTACACTTTCCTGGGAGTAAGCCACATTGACTATAATGGGGCTTACTTCTGAGCAGGCATGCATAGGCTTGGGCTTTAGGTTGCACTCTTTTTTTTCAAATACACAAGCAGGCAATTGGCACTTCTCTCCTCTTCTCCCCCACCCCACCCCCTTCCCCAGGAATATCCCCCCCCCAAATCTCACAATCACAGTTAGCAACTCTCTGACTGTCCCTCCCCTCACTTGTCAGCACCTTGCAAAGATACAGAATCACTGCCTCACATTCTCTCTCCCCCACCCCCAGTTTAATCCTGCATTTGTTTCAATCCTGTCTCCTCACTGCCCCTCACCCACATTTTCCACTATGTGATCAACCTGCCCTGTCTTTGCCAACACTTTCTGGCACTTTTGATAAGAATTTGAACATAGAATTTTTCCTCCTTTTCAGAAACCACATATACTTTCCTCTCCATGCTTCTTGTCGATTTTTTTTGTCATGTAATGATTTAATTGTATTGATTTTATTAATTCAAGATTAACTGTAATGTAGTAATTTAATGTAAGTAAAAAACTGGTAGTGTGCCTTGACAATTTTAGTGCCTTGTCAGTGCGCCGCAAGCTGGAAAAGGTTGAAAATGGCTGTTCTAGAGCTTGCTCTTGAGTGACCAATCTTTAAAAATAAACGGATGCATTACTGACAACAGCTATAGTATAAAGAGACTACCTGTACAGTCGTATTCATACAGAAGATCCTCATTTCTTTTTTTGTAAGACAAGGGAAATGCAGAACAGTAGTTTATATATAAATGCCCACAGTGGCTCACAACCAATAAAAATACAATGGATACAATAAAATAAAGTTAAAACAGTTTTAAAAATAAGGATACAAAAACAAAAAAACAACACAGCATATATAAAAATCAGAGCAACAACCTATTGGGCGGGGGGGGGGGAACCACTAAAGGCAGAAGGGCTAACTGAATAAAAAAGTGTTCAGCCCCTGCAGAAAAGTCACCAGGGAGAAAGCAATTCTTAACCCTACAGGGAATGAATTCTAAAGGGGTGGCACCACCACAGAAAAAGCCCTCCCAAACTGTCAGTGTCAGTACATGCAGGAGAGCTTCTCTAGATGACCTAAGGCAGTGGCTTTCAAACTCTCCGGGAGTTTGAAAACCACTCTAAGTTCTTGTGGGGGGGGGGGGGAGAAGGCAGCAACACAATCCCCAGGATCGCGTCACTCACGGGGCTGCAGAGGCTTGGCTGCACTTACCAGAGCCTCCAGCAGCCTCCCAGGGGTGCGAGAACCCTGCATGAGTGTCTGCAGGGCTCCCCAATGCTTTAGAAGTGAAAGTGGAGCAATTGCACCCCACCTCCACTAAACCAGAAGTGGAGCGCAGTCATTCCACTTTCACTTTTGAAGCATCAGGGAGCGCTGCAGACACTCACACAGGGCTCCGTGCACCCCCTGGAGCCTGCAGGAGGCTCTGGTAAGTGCAGCCAAGCCCCTGCAGCCCCATGAGCGACGCGATCCCCAGGATCCTCCTCGCTGCCCCCACCCCTTAAGGGGAAAGACGCCAAGGCCCTCAGGCTGGGGCATCGTGACACCCCAGTTTGAAAAGCCCTGACCTAAGGCAGTGGTTCTCAAACCTTTAGCATTGGGACACACTTTTTAGAATGAGAATCTGTCAGGACCCACCGGAAGTGATGTCATAACTGGAAGTGACATCACCAAGCAGCAAAATTTTTAATAATCCTAGGCTGCAATCCCACCCACAATTACCCAGGAGTAAGTCCCACTGACTATCATTGTTAAAAGCATATACATAGTAGGCTGTTCAAAGTACAGATCTATAACATTTCCTTGGTGCAGTCACATGCCATGGTAGCATCAAGTCTAATATATTAAAAATAAAATATTGAAATGAATGGGGATCCACATGAAATTGGCTTGCAACAAGGGCCTCTGAGAGGAATCTTATCAGGGGATCCAAAGTTTCTTTTGGGCCCCTTCGCAAAGAGGGAAGGGGTGAAACAGAGTGGAGGGTGGCAATGGGGGTGAGCAGAATGGAGGCCAAACAGGCAAAGGGAAAGTGGCAATAGCAAGAATAGTCTATGGAGCCCAGGTCTACCAGTTCTCCCAATGCAGAGCTCAGGTCTACCTGCTTGCCCAGCATTGGCTGCTAGATATAGTAATACGGAAAACCAAACACACTCCTAAGTTATCTCTAAAATCTTACGAATATAGAAAATCATTGCAGGAGAATAGTAATTCAACTCACACTAAAATGGAAAGTGTTCTGTTTGCACCAAAACATACTTCCGCAGCAGCTGCAGTCCCGCAGCTGAGCCCCGAGCTCCTCTACACTCCTTCATGATAAGCAGACCCAGTGTAGCAGGCCAGCTTCCTCTCAGATGTTACACTATTAAGGAATGTTCCTGGGCCTGGTGTGTATGGCTTGTGGCAATAGTCGCTGCCATGTGCCCATGATAATGCCCCAAATTGGTCCCAGTGAGCTGTCAGATTGCTCATCTCCTCCCTCCAAGGAGCAGGTGAACTAGGCACCACAGAACCTAAAACAGCTCACCTAGATGGCTCACCATGCATGCAATGGCAGTAGAGGGAGGAAAAAAGCCTTCATTGCCATCACCACCACAAAGTTGGCTCTAAAGTGGGCTTTCACTCAGTTTCGGAGTTTTCCACCCATGCTGCTCTATGCATCTACAAAGCTGCCTCATAGGAAACTCCTCCCTAGACAACCAGGGAGCCACCTTTGCTTTAAAGTGTGGCAGAGGCCACTCAGGAGTGATATGATCCACCACCCTGGCTATTTCCTCATTCAGAAATTAACCAGAGCTGTAGGTGGGTCACTAGCTTGAGCAGAGGAAGTTCCCCCAGAACCATCAGTAATCCATCTGCATCCTGAACCATTCAGGGGTAGAGCATACAAGTTGGTTCCCACCCCTGCAGAGGTCAGGGGACGGCTACAAGAAAAACAAGATCCAGTGTATGCCCCACCACATGCACTGCAGCAGAAATTACCAGAGATATGCCTGTGAAGATCATGAAAGCCACTTCTACAGTGGTGGCCTCAGTGTGAACACTGAAGTCCCCCAGAACCAATAAGCAGGACCATTCCAATGCCATGTCAGAGATCACCCTGGCCAGCTCAGGCAGGGAGACTGCTGGGCAGCAGGGTGGATGCTGCACCAACAGACTCCCAATCTTGTCTCACCCATTCGGCATCATGCAGACTCTCAAACTTAGGAAGCAGCTAGACAGAGCTCATGGACAGGGGTGATGGACTCACAATAGAAAGAGGTGCTTGAACATGGTGTTATTTACCTTGCTCACAAGTAATCCCATTGTGTTCCGTAAGACTTAAGGCAGTGGTTCCCAAATGTTTTAGCACCAAGACCCACTTTTCAAAATGACAAAGTGTCAGGACCCATCTAACTTTACGAAACCTAAAAAAATTTCACTTTACCCAGCTACACGAACCTCTATTTTTATCCTTTTTGCTATAGTGGGAGGGACTGACTTTTTGAGTATTTGTTGAGCTCCATGTTCATCAGATCAGGGTCATTTTGATGGCCTGCATTCCCCTCAGCCTGCACTTCAAAGTGGACCAAGGCATATTCACCTACTCATGCAAAAATGCACACATGCTGCTCTGTTTCAGTTTCCATAGGGCTCAATACATTTTTCCATGTCAGCAAACAGCTTGTCAGTTTCACAACCCACCAAAAATTGGGTTGCAATCCACTGGTGAGTCTCAACCCATAGTGGGAATCTTAGGGTGTAAACCAGAAAGATACACTCTAAAGATTGACTATCACAACTCCACCTCCAACCCTGAAGCCCTGGTTGCTGCATCACCTGAAAACCTGATGGAAAAAACGGTAAGAGAGCTACCCCTTCTGTCTTATCTAACCAGGTCAGCACCCTCCAAAGGCCCAAGAAAGGACCAGAAAGTGAGATAGTCTGCCTATGACTAACCTCCTTCTCCTGCAATGGACAATCCACTTTTGAATTGCAATGGACAGTTCCCCAGTTTACAGATAGACTCTAGTTGTTTTTACTTCTGTAAAAAAACAGGTGCATTTATTATGCAGACCTGTACTATCAAAAAAATTGTTTTAGCATCCTACTGCTGAATAAAGAGATTTAAGGGATTCATGCCAGTTATACCACTACATTACATCCTTTTGCTACTTCTCAGTCCACTCAGCAAACACATCATGGAAAGTATTGTCTATTTCAGTAGTTCATACAAGGTTTATCTCTCCCTGTCTCCTACTAATCTATTTAAGTGTGACCTCTCCTTCATGTCTGGCACCAGCAGAACAAGATTCTAGATGGGTGGGGTGGGAGATGCATTAATCCTATAGGAAACTTGTTTCATCCAACATAGTAAAACAAGGAAAAAATAACAGAAGTCCATGTATGTTTTGTTTAATCTGTCTGTGAAACAAATGGGAGTGCCAGTCATCTTCCTGTACTTTAAAAATGAGCATTACTCATTATAATCTATTAGCAAAATATGAAGCAGTCAGGTTATTCAGCCCTGTGCACCAATGGCCTTGAAATAAAAGCTTCTTCCATGAGTGGTGTTACCAGACTGAAGAGAGACTACTCGGCATTAACAGATTTCAGGAGCTTTAATTTGACAGAAGTTTAAATTTAGATGTGCCTAGGTTGTCAATTAGGTTTGAACTGTTCCCAACTTTGTTAAGCTATGGTTAATGACCATCAGAGCCAACACAAAGCCATTATAAAGAAAGAATATGCATCTGATGATTTCATGATGAGAACCAGAAGAAGGTTACATGAGCATGTTTCAACAATTCTAAGGTGCGGGGGGCTTGCCAAGGGCCTCACAGGCTTCCCCCACCCTCTGGGGGCATCTGTGGGCCTCGGTAAGTCTAAAATTAGCTCCAATGTCCCCAGAGCATGCACTGCTGTCAAGGTCACCCCATCCCTTAAGGGTGCAGGGTCAGAACTTCTCAGGCTGGGGTATCACAACGCCTCAGTTTGAGAACCACTGGATTAAGGAATAAGAGGACATCAGTGTCAGGGCTCCCTTCCTCCCACAAGAAAGGTGAATTACAAAATCTCAATTTCTTAACCCAAGTTAAGGTTCAGCATTATCTTAACAAATCTGAAAAATTTCTGCAAGATGATGCCATACAAAATAAAAATATTAAGAGCAAAGAAACACGCCCACATTTTAATGCACACTTGCAGCATTTCTTCAGTCTCCAGTTCCTAGTAAATTTAAACTACTGTGCTATCAATTTCTCATAATAATCAAACTGTGTCCCTTCCAAAAGCATGCTCTGGATTACTGATGAAACAGGTGCCTTAGTCCATCACTAATCACTATCATGCTGCACTATCATCCATCATCAAAGACCAACTTGTGCACTACTATACTGTAATGTGCTACTTGGGCACTGATGAATGATTCAAGTAACACCAAGCAAGGAGATTCATATAACATGAGGCACATCTGTGTGCTGTTATTATTCCTCATATGGTGAACTTCATAGCTTTTTTGGCACGTCATATGGCTACCATATGCAGAATGTCTACGTTCTAAACTTTGAACTCACACACACACACACACACAAAACATAGCCAAGCATGATTTCCAGAGCAACAGCACAGGTTTATTATATAAATATTTGAAAAGACTTCACTGAGAATGCTAACACAAGTTTTGCAAGAGTAGAAAATATGTCAGGAGAGAGCATATGAACTTCAACATTTGTATTTAGACATTGCAAGTATTTGACTAATCAGCTAAATACATTTTTAACAACTCATACATTTTATGTCTGCTGTCATGGTGCAGTTGGGGGAGCTCCAGGACTTATCTTGCAGCAGAAATGGTGATGTCATCAGCAGGAGTTCTCAGGTGCTATCACTGAAACTTTTTCTAAGGATCTTTGATGAGACATATCAGGTTTAGCAAGAGGCAAACTGAGAAATTTCCCTAGGCTGATATGCTAATGCATGAAACTTTACAGCCAAAGGGCCACATCTAATATCTGGCACAGTGTCGAGGGCCAGAAAAAAAATATAAAATTTAAATAAATACATTAGAGATGGAACTTAGATGAATGAATAAATGAAAGGGCTCAAATGTCCAGGACTTCTCCAAGCACAAACCCAGCCCAAGAAATAAAGCACACACTTAAATGGACCCACATTTCCCCACTCCACAAGCACAACTCTGGTTGTGTTTGGTCAACAGGGCCAGAGGCTCTTAGGGGATCAGAGGCTGGCCCCAGGCCAGATATAGGCTCGCCATGGGCTGCAACTGGCCCCCAGGCCGGGGTTTGGAGACCTCTGTGCTAATGTCTAGACTACCTGAGAGAAAACATGTAGCTCATGTCAGCCTAAACCTATCCCTTGCCAGCCCACAGCACGCAGTGCTGCTGCTGGAGCAGGTGCTGCATGCTATGAGAAGGCAATCACACAGCCTCCAAGAAGCAAGAAAAATGTTTTCTTACCTCTCTGTAGCTGCCTAGCCTCCAGTGGAGTTCCTTGGATTTATGCCAGCAAGAGTGCTGCTGTAAGTCCAAAGATACCTGGGGCAGTTTTGGAGCAGGGAAAGGGGAATAGGATCTCAGCATATGCTGCTGTTACCAAGGTCCACCCTTCCATCCTCAGCCCAGCTTGCTCACTGTCCCCAAACCCCCACCCCCACCACTGACCTACCTGCTGTGGCAGGGTAACTTGGAGCCACTGTCATGTGCACAGGGCTTCTGGCCGGAGGCCCCAAAGTGCACAATGACAGCGTAGCTCTCACTTCAGCATCCTGGACTTTACCATGGCAGATCGTGAGATCCCCCACCATAAGACCCCATAGGATTGGGCCATTAGTCTACAATACTTTGCAAAATTACCTGACAGCAAGTCCTGCTGAACACAGTGGGACTTGAGTCCAAGTCCACCTGCACAGGCTAGCACTCTAATATACCTTTCATATTTATTTGGGATTTTTAACCCATTTTTCAATTTGTAAACTGTTTTTAAACTATTGCAAACCACTCCAAGTATTAGGAATGAAATCTTTAAATGAAGTACAAGTATACTGTATTTTAAATTAGAAATAAGTGGCAGGAGAAGAAGACACTGATTGACTAAATTAACACTGATTTTTTAAAAATTATAGTCATAGTGAGACATTGTATGGTATGGGAAGGGCGGTCATTATGTGTTCCTTACTTTAACTTTAATTTTCAATGACTGTTGAAAATTGTTCTACTTTTCCTCCCAGAGTAGTTGCTTTTGGTTTTCTGGGGGTTTGTTTGTTTTTTTGTATTTTGATTTACAATTATCTGTTCCACAAACAAGGCGTATATAGCAATATTAAGAAGAAGAGAATGATCCTGAGGCAAAAAAAAATATTAAGAAGGGAGAAGAGAAACAAAATGCACAGATAGCAGCATACATGTGCATTCTTATGAGCTAAAGCAGAGGTGTCAAACATAAGGCCCGCGGGCCAGATACGGCCCCTGGAAGCTTTTTATCTGGCCCTCAGGCTCTCAGCTGCTGAGCAGTGCTGAGAAGTTACTGCTGAAAGGACAACCCATGTGAAAATTGGGATTTTCCATATCTTGAAATATGATCAAGATTTGCATATTTTCTCTTCTGTCATTTGCAGCTAATGAGTTTTTATGTGAGAACAAAGTGTTTATTTCTGGCCATCAGCTCCTTAATGATGTCACTTCCAGCCCCATCAGGCGCCCTGAATGCTAACTTTGGCCCTCTGTATGAAACGAGTTTGACATCACTGAGCTAGAGGGTTCCTAAGGGCATTGGTATAATATGAATATTGTGCAATATAGCAACATATGAAACTGCCTTATATTAAGTCATACGGTTCATCAGTACTGTATTGCCTACAATGCCTACTTGAGACTTTCCATCTTTATATGAATGACACAGACTGAAGCAGGGATATTTTGCATATACAACATATGTGCTCTGCACTGAGCTCTGGTCCCAAAGGCATAGGTGAAAAGAGCTAAAGAGTTAAACAGAAACAGATTGAAAACAGCAGTGTGAGTTTGACATCCATTTCAACTTGAAGACCTCAGAGAAGCATATGAAAAGAGTGGAGAAGTCAGGTAGCTCGTAACAGTCTAAAGACAGCAGTTTTGGAGTGCATATTGCTAGGCCGAAACTTTTTCAAGCACAGGACGTTGCCATTCAGCCGTCATCTACAAGACAAGCAAGAGCTTTAGTTTTTAAGAATGCTGCTTGCTTCTACTGTTCTGACCAAAAAAATCAAAAGGGTATCCATAGCAGTTCAAAAGCAAGAGTGAAACATGGCTTGGTTGTTAAGTGTTTCGTGGGAAACCTCAATCGAGGGCATCAATTACTTTTCAGCAGGAGAGAAATTTGTCCCAAACCAGTTTGCAAACCAAAAGAGAACAATCTCTGAGTTTTCTGGTGGATTACCTGACAATGGTAATAATTCAAACATTATGAAAGCGCCTTCTAAAACATGCAGTATATAACTTCCTCCACAGTCACTGCTTTAGTATAAAAAGAAAATAGTCCCAACCTTCAAGACATTGTTTTTCTGGAAATCTGTATGAGAACATACACCAACTATGATCATAGGGGATTTTCTCTTCCTCTCTGCTTGCACAGTGACGAGCAGGCCTCATTGATATACACCTCCCTATACTGCCCTCTGGTGGCAGAGCCTAGCTTAGCAAGTTGCACTATGGTTGTATGTACACTGGAATCTTATCCAGGGTTGAGGGAACAAACTAGGTTTAGAGCTAAGTTAACCTTGTGCAGATGCAATGCCTAACTACAGTTAACACCAAACATGATTTGCAAACCAAATACATGATCATGTACAAAATACATGCCTCACAGTGCAATCCTATGCATATATGCCCAGAAGTAAATTCCATTGTGTTCAGTGTGGCTTACTCCCAAGAAAATCTGTACAGTACTGTAGCCTCGCACACTTCCAAGCACCTCATGAGAGGAATGACCTGGATAAGAGGAAACATGTTCTCAGACACATACCACCAATATCTCACCACATAAGCTCCTCCCGCTGCTGCTCTTTTCCAATAACCAGTAAATTAATGCACTGTTCACCTCACTTCACTTCCTCCCCGGCCTGGTGGTGCAGCACAAAGGACAACTTGACCAGGGCATTCTAGAACAGCATCTTGAGTTCACATGTTATGTTCATTAAAACCAGAGCCTGTCTATTTAAAAAATACGGTGTATTTATCTGGAGCCAGTAGTGTTTCATAAGAGAATCAAGCATTTTTGTATGCACGGAACAATGGTTTCCAATATTGACCAAATATGCTTTTAAACAAACTGCAGTAAAGCATTACTCCCATAAATCACAGTAGGAGCAACTGCAAGAATGATCCTGGGTTTCTCCTTTGAAAGCACAGGGGAACTACAGAAACGAGTGAAGTTGTCTAAGGGTGATGCTTGGGAAAAGGAAGGCCAAGATACCAAGATGATATGAAGGCAACATGGGAAACACTACATGTTTTCTTTGAGGAAGAATGCAGAGGGTGAGCCAAGAGACTCCTTAAATATTATCATGGGTAGAGGTCATACATGGAGATCAGAAGGTGTAGCTGATTAACCTGTTTGGGAAGCAAAGGCACCCAAGGTTGACATGAAGGCCACACCTGGAGTACTGTGTCCAGTTCTGGTCTCCGCATCTCAAAAAAGACATAGTGGAAATGGAAAAGGTGCAAAAGAGAGCGACTAAGATGATTACGGGGCTGGGGCACCTTCCTTATGAGGAAAGGCTACAGCGTTTGGGCCTCTTCAGCCTAGAAAAGAGACGCCTGAGGGGGGACATGATTGAGACATACAAAATTATGCAGGGGATGGACAGAGTGGATAGGGAGATGCTCTTTACACTCTCACATAACACCAGAACTAGGGGACATCCACTAAAATTGAGTGTTGGGAGAGTTAGAACAGACAAAAGAAAATATTTCTTTACTCAGCGTGTGGTTGGTCTGTGGAACTCTTTGCCACAGGATGTGGTGATGGCGACTGGCCTGGGCGCCTTTAAAAGGGGATTGGACAAGTTTCTGGAGGAAAAATCCATTACGAGGTACAATCCATGATGTGTATGCGCAACCTCCTGATTTTAGAAATGGGTTATGTCAGAAGGCCAGATGCAAGGGAGGGCACCAGGATGCAGGTGTCTTGTTATCTGGTGTGCTCCTTGTGGCATTTGGTGGGCCGCTGTGAGATACAGGAAGCTGGACTAGATGGGCCTATGGCCTGATCCAGTGGGGCTGTTCTTATGTTGATAGAGACATATAAAATTATGCATAGGATGGATAGAGTGGTTAGAAGGATATTCTTTTCTCTCTCACACAACACCAGAACCAAAACATCCACTAAAATCGAGTGCCGGGAGAATCTCGGGAAATAAAACATTTCTTTACCCAGCAAGTAATTAATTTTGGAACTCCTTGCCATATATGGCAATGGCATCTTGCCTAGATGCCTTTAAAAGGGGATTGGACAGATTTCTGGAAGCAAAGTCCATCACAGGTTACAAGTCATGCTGGGTATATGCAACCTCTGGGTTTTAGAGGTAGCCTATCTCTGCATGCCAGACTCAGGAGTGCCAATAGGATACAGGTCTCTTGTTGTCTTGTGTGCTCCCTAAGGTATCTGATGGTCCACTGCAAGATACAGTCCTGAGATATAGATGGGCCTTTGGCCTGATCCAGAAGGGCTGTTCATATGTACAACTGCACTGTTCAGGCACAAAGGTCTGGGTGGAAGCCTTGATAGTGTTCATGACCTGGATGAGAGGAAAAATGGTTCTCACAAAAATTATTTCTCAGCAAATAATGAGAGTTTCCCTATGGGTAAGCAAACAAGTTGATATCAATCTTTCTACATAAGTCACGCAAAAGCGATTCTTAATGTGAACACACTGCTGGAACTTTCAAGATCCATCTGACTCTTTACATTGATGGATTAAGGACTGGGCTCTAAATCTTTAGGCTGCATCAAACAGACATCAACAATTCACAAAGTAAGATTCAAAGGCTAACATGAATCTGCAGTTGCATCACAACCCAGAGGTCACTGTAAGCCTGTGATGATTCAGCTACGCAATATTTATGAAGGGCTCTGAGACAGCAAAATTACAGGCCCTTTATTCATTCATGCCTCAGTCAGGCATAAAAATACTTTCTGTAACTGAACAGTCAACCGTCACTAAGGGGAACCCATCAAAGTAAAATACAATACATTACAATGCAATAAAGTGTTTTAAAAGAAAATAAAACAAGGCCTGAAAGTATCAAGTTGTTCATTTTCCCATTAAAATGATTCATGGGACCCTAAAATATTTAACAGTGCATTATTACAATGCAACTTTCTTGCAGCCAGTTTTCACTGAAGTTTTCTAATGTCTTGAAAATTGTATCATAAAAAAAAAAGTCTTTTCCTCACCCGAAAAGAATTCAAGCTGAACTGACTGTTTTTCCATCTACTTTTTCCATCCACATTTCATATACCAAGATTTCATCCAAATAGAAATATACTCCTAAAGTGCTTAATATCACTCTAAAACAAATGTCGATGAATTAAGGACCACATAGGTGGAGAAACAGGCACCAGTGTGAAATCTCAGAAGGCCAAAGCATATTTCTTCAAAGGTTGTGTTGGTCATCATGGACACATTGATAATTCACAGAATGTCACTCCAGGCGTAAGCAAAAAAGTATCTCCATCTTCTACTGGACTTCACCTATTTACAGAGTTCTACTTAAAATTATCTTCTATGAGGAAATGGAGGAGGTAGCAGTATAGGTTTCCCATGCTATTTTCATTGATCTTGACAGTAATTTCATACTACAAGAATTGATGCTACAAAAAAAAGTTGCACAGTTCTACATTCTCCATACTATGATAAGAACTTTCAAGTCTTCTATACCAGCAATTCTTAAAACATTTTACCACTCAGACCCACTTTTTACAATGACACAATATCGGGACCCACATAGCTTTATGGGACCTAAAATGTTTCACCTTAGCTGTTCAAGCCTCCGTTTTAACCCTTTTTACTGTGGGGCTGCCTTCTGGATCATTTATTGATTGCCACCTTCGTTAGATTGGGAACATTCTGGTCGCCTTCTGTTCCCCCTTGCTTAACTTGCAATATGAACAGAGACACAGCCACCAACTCACAAGTAAATGCATATAGTTCAGTTTCACTTTCCATAGGGCTCAATATATTTTCCTTGACAGCTCAGGCGGACAGACATCCTTCTCAATTGTTTTTTGGGGCCTATGTTCATCAGATCAGGACCATTCTGGTGGTGTTGCATTCCTCTTGGCCTGCCCTTTGAAGTGGACTGAGGCAAGGTCACTACTTGCAAGTAAATGTACATGTGCGGCTCAGTTTCACTTTCCATAGGGATCAATACATTTTCCTTGTCAGCAATCAGCTTGTCAGTTTCACGACCCACCATCAATCAAGTTGTGATCCACAGTTTGGGAAACACTGTTCTACACCATTGTGCTGCATCATATGACATCAGTGCTGTCTGATACAAACTTTTCTGTCAAATAAGGAGCAACACCCAACACAGAAAATAGGCAAATTATTAGGCAGCTATAATGGGATTCTCCTCTTTTGACTGTTACTACATGTAGAAAAAAATTTACTTTTCATCACTACCAGCAGACCCTACAAACTGAAGGCCAAAAGAGTACATTTATGCTTCTAATCCTTTTAAAACCAACCCGGAAATTAAAGTAATCATGATATGGTTCAGACTTTTTTGTAGTTCACAATACCATTTTTCAAGGCAAAAGTGTTTCTCATTTTAAAAATATGATAAAATATTTTATTTCAAAAATATATGAAATAACTAGATAAAACACAGAATCCCACATTTTTCAAACACATCTATCCATAGGCAATGAGTCTGGAACACTGTAATTGTGTTTTCATTTATGAATAAAACACACCACATTTTGCATTTTAATTCAACAAATTTAAAAAAAAACATCATTTTCAAACACCTCTATATATGCAACATTTCTATTAACAAAGACAGGATGGAACACAACCCCTTTCACCTTTTTCCAAAACATGTCCATCTTTGGATGGACCTACACTGACAGTAGCAAAGGTATATTTGGAAAACACTGACTAAGCACCTAGGACCAGAAAAGCAGCAAGATGTGAAGCAGTTAATCCTTCCTACCCTTAGTATTTCCCCTCTGCAACTCCTCAAGCCTCTTTTGGTAAAGACATGTTGGAGAAGGCTGAGTGGGAAGGGAAAAAGCAGCAGAGGACTAGTTAAAAATTCAACTTGCTCTGCTTCACTTTCTTCACTGAAAAACACCCCCTTCTCTATCACCAGGTTGCACTGAGAAATAGTAATCAAGATTTCCAGACTTGCATTTCATAGTTTCTTCTTAGATAGACAGTGGATGGAAAATTACCTCTTAAAATGTTTTGTGCAGTTTTGGATGATTTTTTTAAAACCGGGTTTCAAGAACCATTACTCTGAAAACAAAGAACTTTTATTTCAGCTTTATTTTACCATGATGAGAGGAAGGAATCATTTAAGCATATTTCCCTTCAGGTAAGATAATTAAAGAAATACGTGAGTAAATTCATAACAAAACACACTGTGAGCATGGCACAGTAACATCATCATTAGCTCCATAACTGTACCCAAATTAAGCTTTTGCTAATGGAACATTAAAGGTAAATGATGCAAGAAAAACAAATCAGTAGTTAATAACCATTATCAGACATCCAGTTTAATTACATGCAATAAAAACCAACAGAAACTGACTCTGGGTTTTAACATTTACACTTACACAGACATTTACACTTTTTAGAATGCTATCACTGCAACACTTGACAAATTGTGTTATCATACACACCACTGCAGTTTGATACACATATCTGGCTACTTTATTCAGACATTACATAAGTTTTGCATACAAGATTCTGTTAACTTCTTTTTGTTTGGGAGTTCAGATACTTGGAATGTCTTGCAACTTGCCTATTTTTTTGACTGTAAAACTTTTAAACTAAGTGTGAGATTAAGGGCGCAATCCTAACCAAATTTTCAGCACTGAACTAGCCGCAATGCAGCCCCAAGGTAAGGTAACAAAATGCCCTTATCTTGAGGAAGCCCCCTTGACTGCCACCCCACTGCAGAATATAGTGCACGCCACATTGGTACAGCTATGTCAGTGCTGGAAAGCTGGTTATGATAACACCCTAAGTAGCAGACAATAGACTACTACTAGTAGGGATTAATCAACAGGTCTGAATTGGAAAGAAGAAGCTGCAGCCTTTCAGAGGGTAGAGTAGGTAAGAACATTTCTGGCTCACACTACAACAGGCACTGCAGTTGATCTAGAAGCATTCCAATGCTATAAGAATTGAAGCCGAACCCAGTAACTGAACCCTTGCAATAAGAATTCCTACCTCCCAAGCCTATCACTATCAAAGCCTCATTTCTATCCACCCTCAACCAGTTCACTTTCATCCAGGCACTATGTAAACATAAAGTCTGTAGGACCCGCATCGAAAGAATCTTTATGAAGACGTCATATTAGTGGCACCAAATGTCCAGTAATCTCACCCATTCGACTTAAATTCATCCGAAGAGGGGAAAAAGGGATCCAATGGAACCCTGTTGGTGGGGCAAGCCAACTTTGGAGAAGCATGAATTCTCTACGTCAGCCTCTTCCTCAGAGCATCACAGACAAGTGGTGCAAGTCAAACCCTGCTTTGCAGGATCAGAAAACAGCAGGAGTTTCCTTTTCACCAGTTTCCAGTCAGGAAGGACTGAGGCAACTGGCGCCTATAAATCCTAATAAGGAGTACAACAAGAATACAATCACACTTCAGCGGCTTGCCGCCATTTAATCAGATCAGCAACGATGGCCAGTAGCTGGTATACTCAAAATCTTGAATCCTCTTTTCCTGAGAGTACAGGTCCAGCCTTGTTATACACGGATTTTTTATACATGGATTTGACTCAACACAAAAGGCCACTGCAAATGAGAAGGAATGTGCTGATCCCTGGAGAAGGGGGGAAATGCAACCCTTTAAAATCAGTTTAAAAAACTGACAGTCCTTTAACAATAGCCTCTTTAATGAGAGAGAGAGGGCCGCTGGCTGACAATCCATCAATCCTTCTCTTTCCAGGCGACCCTTCCCTTCCCCCTGAGTACATGAAAGAAAGGTGATCACTTTGCATTGGTGATGGGAGGGACTGATTGATTTGCTATAGTGCATTTTTTGCCATCCACGTGAGTGCTTGGAATGCAACCCACATGAATAATGAGGCTCAACCTGTATATTCATTCAGTTGAACTGACATGGATTTTTGTTCTTGAACTGACTTGACCTTGGCCTATAGAATAAACTGAGAACGTATCTGTTGAACTGATCAGGACTACCCGTGAAACTGTCTGGGACTCTGACACACTGACTGGGAACATCGTACTTGCTTTATATATTTGAACTTTACTTGTTAACTTGTTTCAGACTTTGCCTGCTGATCAGTTTTGAAGTCTGTTGAAATACTTTTGACTTTCTTTGTTAATAGATTTCAGTGATTTCTTCATTAAGACTTAATAGGCAGTGAATACTATCAAATCACCATGGATTAATCACATGAGGAGTGCTTTTTTTTTGCAAACTAGTTTGAATTGGAGTTGAATCAAAAGCACATTTAACAATTAAAAAGAAAGAAATCAGAGGAACTTCATACCATCAATAAAGAAAACTTAAATAGAAGTACTGACTCAGAAGATATTTAAAAAGTATTTCTTTTATATGTAATTATATAAATTTAAACTACCACAGGAAAAGATTCAAGATTTTGCAAATAAATGAATGATTCAAAAAAGAAATCACAGAAGGAGGAAACCAAATATTAAACGTTACAAAATCCCTTCAGAAAACTGAAGATAAGATTAGTCATTTAAAAACTAACAAGTTATCAGGTCCTGACAGTTTATGATCTGAAGTTTACAAACATTATAAATCTCAGCTTTCTCAATAGATATTAAAATTTGTTGGGTATGTTAATAAAGAACTTTCGTATTCTTCGAATGAGGTCAATATTGTTTTAATTCTAAAAGAAGGGAAACTTCTTAACGAGGTGGGCTTTTATAGATCAAATGTCTTTGTTGAATGTCAATGACATCTTAACAGCAAGTCCAGGTACACAATTAAATAAAATAATCAAGAACGATATTTGTGGTGATCAAACAGAATGTATAAAAGGCAGACAACTGCACAATAATATTAGTGGGGCTATCAGCATACTCAACAACACACACTTCACAACTTCTCCTACTCATCTATTATTCTTAGACACTGGCAAGGCTTTTGACAGAGTAGAATGCAACATGCCTCAACTGCATTCAGTGTTAAAAGATATTTCAGATCTTGAGTGGATTAAATCTACCAAGTGTCAACAGCAAGACTATTTTTAAACTTGTTACTAATGAAGCATTCTGAATGGCAATATTTCTGAAACAAAGTTTAAACTAAATAAAATCTTTTTGCAGATAAGAAGAGAGCAGTATAACAACGCTCAGCAATTATTTATGCTCAACTAGTTATGGAAGTGGTGCAACCAATCTGGTACACATGGCTTTAGGTTCAAAGACACAAAGTATATTATATATTTATATCATCATTAAAATGTTTCTATAGCAAATTTGTTATAAATTTATCTCTGAATCACAAGAAATTACAACTTGCTCCTTAGTTAGATTTATTGGACCTCACAGTTTTTCTGGGTTTTTTTCCCATCTGGATTATGTCATCCCATTCTCAGGTTTGATTTATATGCTTTGTCTGCAGACCATTTTGAATTGTGGGGTAGAATTTAGAATTAAAGTGGAATTAAAGACAGAGCCCACTTGGTATACACAATGGAAATCAACCATTGCTATCTCCTTTGGACTTTCACCGCAAAGGATGAATTAAACTGTTCAACAGCAGTTCCATGCACTGCTTCTAAAACCCACAAGCATATCACCAGTACTGTACGTCAGTCATGTCTGACAAAATGAATAATGGACAACGTCTGCTATCAGTCTCTCAGTGGAGATCAGTGACCAAAGTTTCAAGTGCAATCAAAGTGCTGTATTCAGGTCAAAATTCAGATAGGTATGAATGTCGCAAATAGATAATACCCAAGTATGCACAAACTGAGCAGGCCACTAACCTGCTCATTGTTGGGCAGTTCATTTCAAACACAGTCACTTCTTTGCTGCAGCTCAGACATTTCAGCTTCAGTGCAAGTTGACTTGCAGCACAATCCTATGCATGTCTACTTAGAAGACTTAGCAGTAAGTCCTACTAAGTTCAGTGGGACTTAGAGTCCAGTCCTATCCAACTTTCCAGTACTGATGCAGCTGTGCCAATGGGGTGTGCACTGCATCCTGCAGAGGAAGGGGCAGTCACGGAGGCCTCCTCAAGGTAAGAGAATATTTGTTCCCTCACCTCTGGACTGCACTGAGGTTGCATCAGTGCTGTAAAGTTGGATGGGATTTGGGCCTTACCCCCAATTATGTCCGTTATACCCCTCACCAATCTGCTACCTGAGTCAACTACTTTAGTAGTTGGGCTGGCCAACTACTAGTGGGCCAACTAATAAGTGGGCTGGCCATACTTGTTGAAGCTGGAGCACTGGGGAGAAGTCCCAGTGTTTGTTCAAAAGAATCTGCTGCTCCTTTGTCCTACTGCTGCAACCTTGACTACTAGTTCTATATACTGTTGCTTCAGCACAGCAGCTCATAGAAACTTTTGAGACAATTTTTTTTTTTTACAACGTGAAGTGTTTACGTGAGACACTGACCTTCAATATGCATTTAGTCACTTTTGGTAAGGGAAATAAACATTGCGATTTAGAGACAGTCAAATGTTCTAAAATTAATCTCAATGATTGTTTGGGGTTTCTCTTAGTAATAGCACTTGCAGACAAGCAGTCAAAGCTAGATGCCAAAATTAGTCAGTACTCACCAAAGGAAAACCTAATAGCATGATATGTGTACTAATAAGAAGAGTGTCTATATATATAGACACACACATAAATATAATATACACACGCGCGCCGCACGCGCACAAGCCCAATTCCAGTATCTCATAAGAAATGCAAGAAAGGATGGAAGGCAAACCAGGTACCATGCTGAGCAGTTAGCAACCAGTATGCCACTACCTGCTTCCCACTTCATCATCTTTACTGGGTTAACTGGAATTGGAGCAGGGAAAAGTAGTTTGCACTTCCACCAGCCTAAGCTAGAAAGTGCAAAGAGAATGGCCACTTTGGGAAAACCTCTATCTCCTATTTTAACAGAGAGCCCCAAAATCAGATTGGTCTCTTTAAAACCAACCCTTAGGACAGGGGTGCCCGAACCCCGGCCCGGGGGCCACTTGCGGCCCTTGGGGACTCCCAATCCGGCCCACAGGGAGCCCCAAGTCGTCAATGAGTCTCTGGCCCTCTGGAGACTTGCTGGAGCCCATGCTGGCCCAATGCAGCTGCTCTCAGTGTGAGGGTGACTGTTTGCCCTCTCACTTGAGCTGTGGGATGAGGGCTCTCTCCACTGCTCGCTGAGTCATGTCTGTGATGCAGCAGCAGCACCAAAGGAAAGGCCAGCAAGACCTTGAGCTACTGCAAGACCATTCACTTATATGTTCCATCTCTAATATATTCATTTGTGTAAATTTATTCAAATTTTAGATGTAAATTAATTCTTTCCTTCTCCCCCCCCCCGGCCCCTGACACAGTGTCAGAGAGATGATGTGGCCCTCCTGCCAAAATGTTTGGACACCCCTGCCTTAGGAGAACACTGGTAGCCTAATAGACAAGGCAACCCACTTCCTCCCAAAGTGATCTGACACCAGCAGGAAAACCATAAAATTAAAAGATGTTTTCTAGAAGTCTGAAAAGTCACACCAATGGAGAGAAGTGCAAGGTATAATTAGCAGAAGACGAAAAGGGGACAGTAGCAAAGCTGGCAAGGATGTTAAAAAGGCAAGAGGCAAATCAAACCAAAACCATAATGCAACCAACAGAGTACAATCTCTACTTACTTAGTGACATTAACCTACTAACTGACTGATGGTACTCCAGGGTTGCAGTACCTACATCTGCAACAAGGTAGTCTAACCCATGAAGTATCAGATGTTTCTAATGTCAGATCTAGGGAAATGCACAAAGGGTGGAGCATGACCCCCATTTTACATAGCCTGAAGACATTAGTCAAGTTTTACTTGTAACACTGGATTCTGCAGGGAGGGAGGTCACCTGTGTTCCTGAATTTGCAACTCCTGGAAATCAGGTGGGTTACACATTTCAATCAGCTATCTCAAAGGCAACTTGTTTGCTGATGGGGAGGGGGGGAATGGAGAAGAAGGTTTATGGCTACCTAACCTGGATGACCCAGCTGCCTCTAAGGCCACATGAGCCTCCGTGGTGCTAAAAATGTCCCAGGTAAGCAAAAAGAAGAAAATCAGGAATTTTCACTACAAAAAGTATAACACACATGGGACTGTTAAACTACATTCCAAAATAACTACAGTACAACTTGAATATATACATGCTAATAATCTCTCAATAAGACACTTAATATAGTATTCTGATTCAACATGAGCTAAGTGTATCAAGATCTTCACCACTGTTCTTCATTAAACTGAAAAAACAGCAAAGCAAATTCAACATTCCAGTTGCCACTCCTGCTGTTAGCCTGTACCTCATATGCTTTTATCCCCTGCCCAAAGAAGACAAGAGCCAAGAACTTCTAGCCATTTTCATTTTAACATTAATGGTTTGGGTCCCATTAAAACAGTTTATTCTTTCTCTTTCCCTCTCTCATGCACGTGGAAATTGGCAAGCCAGCCAATTGGGACAAAGGGCCCAATTTCAACCCAGGCACTGGACTTAGATGCACTTTCAAGGAGACTTAACAAGTACTTAGTCTTAAAAGGTAACTTTAACCTCACACATCTGACAAGCTCTTTAGGACTTGGTTAATGGTTCAGATACTCCTGGGATGCCTCAAAGATGCAATATGCACTCAGTGTACATTCCCAGTGAACAATAATTGAACACAGCAGCTGCTTCAGTGTGCCAAATCACCACACAATGAACTTGGCTGGCTATCAGCAGTAATCAAAAGTTGCCTCTTGTTAGAGCAGGACTCTTCCACAGGTCATTTGGGGGGAGGGGGATGAGAGAGAGAATATTTGTTCATAGCTGCACCCAAAGAGCTAGGAGACATTCAGAAATTCACAGTAGGAAAGTCTCTGACAAAAGATTAAGGAAGGGATAGGAGAGGGAGAAAGGAAAATAAACATTGCAATGAACTCTTAAAGGGTATTTTGATTTTGCATTAATTGTGCAGTATGGGACATGAGTCCCATGATACATACAGCTCAGAGTTCTTCATCTCAAGTTGAATGCACTATAGCATCTTCACTATGAGAAACAGCTAAAGTGTCTGGAGGCTTTAGTTTGGAGAAAAACAACAAAGGAGAATTTGATAGTAATTTTCAAAAAAATCATAAAAAGACATCCACAGAGCAAGTCTCTCTCATGACAACAGAACTTGAATTCAGCCAATGGAGCTGAAGGCCTATAGGTGCAAGACAAGCAAAATACAGTTTAAAATACATTTTAATACAAGCAAAATACTAGAGGTATGCCTCCACAAAATATGGTGATCATCATTAGCTTAACACAGTGTTTCTCTAACTGTGGACTAGGACCCAGTAAGTGGGTCGTGAGCCAATTTCAGGTGGGTCTCCATTCATTTCAATATTTTTAATATTGCAGTCACATACCATGGTAGCATCATCTGGGGAAATGTTACAGATCTGTACTTTGAACTGTCTATGTATATACTTTTAACAAAGGTAGTCAATGTGGCTTACTCCTGGGTAAGTGTGGGTAGGATTGCAGCCTAGGATTATTACAAATTTTCCTGCTTGATGATGTCACTTCCAGTCATGACACCACTTCTGGTGGATCCTGACAGATTCTCATTCTAAAAAGTGGGTCATGCTGCTAAAAGTTTGAAAACCACTGGCTTAATGGAATCTTTTAGAAGCAAGTAAAGTTCATGGGCGACACTAGCAACGGCTGATGCCAAACAGGGAATGGCAATTGCCCTTATCATCAGGCAGGCCACTGCTGGAAGCAGAATGGCTAGAGATACACTTCGGTCTGAGTCAACAAGGCCGCTCTTAAGTACTCGGGGGAAGGGGGTTTCCCCAGAACTGTCTTCTGAAGGACCCCATAAATAAAACGACATCTAGTCTCCAGCTTGCCAATATATGCACCTCAGATCAGTTCTTTCCGATTGCACCAGGCACTCAATTGCAGATGCCCAGCTACCAAAGCCCAGCCTCCCTCTTCTCCAAACTTTTAAGCAAGGTGTTTCTCTCCCAGGCACAGCCAGAATGAACCACTTCCCCTCCATTGGGTGGAAAGGATGGGGGGGGGGGTGTCCCTGGATTTTGGAGCAGACCAGCCAAGTCCGTTTCTGGAGAGTAGGGCTATAAGCCTATCCACACTTTCCTGGGAGTAAGCCCCATTGATTATAACGGGACTTCTAAGGAGACATGCATAGGATGGGATTCTAAGGCTGCAATTCTAGGCACACTTTCCTGGGAGTAAGCCCCATTGACTCTAATGGGACTGACTTCTGAGTAGACATGCATAGGATGGGGCTCTGAGGCTGCACTTCTATTCACACTTTCCTGGGAGGAAGCCCCATTGACTAGACTGGGACTTACTTCCGAGTCGACCTGCACAGCTGGGGCTGGCGGTCTGCAGGGGCGCTTTCCGGGAGAAGCGAGCCACTCGCTCCGGCACATTCCAGCGCCAGGCAGCCCACCCCCCATCCCGGAGAGCTTCGGCAGCCCAGCTCGGCTGGGAGGCGGGGCGCGAAGCGAGGGGGTCGGGGCCAGCCCGACTCACCGTCCGGCTCCATCTCGGTCGGGCGCGCGCTCTCCGCGGCGGCTCCTCCACTCCGCGCAAGACCTCAGCAGGCGCCGGGCAGGGCAGGGCGGGCAGCAGGCAGGCTCTCGCGCGCGCGCTGGCTCGGCGGCGGCGGCATCTCGCCCGGAGGCACCGGCGGCTGGGAGGAGGCAGGGAGGGCGCCTGCCTCCAGCACGCTCCGCGCAACTGTCCCCTCCCCGCCTGGGGCCGGCGGGAGGAGCGTGCCGAGGCGCCAGGTGCAGAGGCTCGCGGGGCGCCTGCGGTTCGGGTTTCCTCCGCTGCCGTCCCACCGCCCGGAGAGGGGGAAGCTCCTCCAGGCCGGGGCATTGTGGGTAGCAGCAGGAGGAAGGGGGGTCCCGACCTCTCCAAGCAGCCGGGAAGCAGTCTGGGAGCGGGGCTCCTGCCCCACACTGCAGCCCCCGCAAGGCCCCCGCCTGCCCATCCCTCGAGGGGCTGCAGCACAGCTGCCCCGGCTCTGGGCGCTGGATCGCACTGGGCGCCAAGCCCGCTGCTGAGGCGGCAGTGCTGGGCACACTTTCCTGGAGGAAGCCTCACTGAACACAAGAGGACCTGCCTCGGAGGAGACGTGGAGAGGACTGTGCTGTGAGCTCCCCCGCAAGCTCATGGCAGAGACCAAGGAAGGGCAGCCGCTGGCAATCCGTCCTGGCACACCCAGGCAGCCCCATGAAGTCTGCTCTCCTCCTAGCTGGACTATGGCTGGGGTGGGAAGAGGGGAGGCTGGATTCCGAGGCCAAGCCGTGCCCATTAACTCATTTCTGGGCCGGGCCCACAGGTGGGCGCTTTTGGTCCCTGTTGTGTATATGCAACGTTGGGCAGAAATGGCTTCAACGCACCCTCAGTTCTCACACCAGTGTGCCTTGCACTCTTTTCTGCCCACACCCATTGCCATCCATCTCGCACCACCATAAATATGCTATATAAGGCGATGTGGTCGTTTTTCTCCATTTCTCGAAAGAAGCTCCAAGTTCAACCCCTGCCATCTCTAGGGACGGCTGGGGTAATAAAAAAAAAATCATGCTTAAACTGCAATTCAGAGTATGCTTTCCTGAAAGTAAGCCCCAGTGAACAGGATGAGTAGGCATGTAAAGGATTGTGCTGTCAATCCCTGGAGAGTCCTTGTCAGTCAGTGTTACCCACACTGAGCTAGATGAAGTGATGGTCACCGACTCTGTATACAGCAGCTTCATATGAAGGCCAGGCTACCTATACATTTTAGAGAATCATTTTAATTGGGGAATTCCATTTTGCAACAAGGAAGCGATCTTCAAAGCTGCAAGGAGTGGAATCCTGAGATCGCTCTGAAGGTCAGAGGTGTAGGGGCTCTGCTAGGTGACAAGGTTGGTCATGGTGGACAGTCTGAAAGAAGTCTTGCCTACCAGCCACAATCTCCTCCAAGGCATATCTGATTCCACAAGAGAGTATTGGATGTGTTTAATAAACCATTACTACCCAACGTTGCATATACACAACAAGGACCAAATGCATACACCTGTGCACCAGAGAAAAATTGGTTTAACAAACATTCTCAGTTCATGCATATCAGCAAACATCCAATACAGATTTTCTAAAGCTTTCAGCCTTATTACTGTGTAATTTGTAATTATTGTTAGAAGGAAAAATAAAGTGCTTTTACTATTCTATGTGATAGAGATACCATGGATTACTTTTTTTTATTTAAAGATACATGCAGGGGTTCACACATTTTACCTAGACTTGCTAGCCAATCATCATTAGTGGTCAACACCAATACTGTCCTTCCTTCATGTTCTTTGACATGCTCAGGGTATCCTCTTTGATCTTGTGCTGTGTCTCTAGTTCTGAGTGCCTCTAGTGTGAAATCAAGTGGAAGTGGAGACAAGTGGAAGAATTGTCAGCATGGGGGAGAGGTAGATGGTTGCACTTGGTCCACAAATAATACACTCTTACAGCACAAATCTATATGTATTTACTCAGAAGGTCTATTGTAGTGTATTCAATGGCACTTACACCAAAGTCAGTGTGAATTGGATTGTATTAGATACTTTTAATCCATTCTTAAAGCACCTCCCCATTCTTAAAGCAGTAAACAAAGTTTATCATTAACAGGTATTGCATTTTTTCCATGACTTCACAATATTCAGAAATTTTACATCTCTTGAATTGGTATTTTTTTGTTTACCAAGGTGCTTTCCATGCATGGGTGCACAGCAGCTTTTATAGGATCATACCTAATGCATCTATCCTGTGTTTGCCTTCATTTGAAAATGATCACTGTAATTATTAACTATCATTAACTATGGAAAGCTAGTGTGGAATTAAAGCAAGGCTTATGTGATACATTGATGAAAGAAAAGGTTCTAACTTAGACTACCGTAATGCACTCTATGTGGGGTCACCCTTGAAAACGGTTTGGAAGCTGCTGTTAGTAGAGAATGTGTGTGGCTTGGTTGGTTGCTGGGATTCGACATGCTGCGTGTGCCATGCCATTGCTCTGATTGCTACACTGGCTGACCATTCCTTTCCAGGCCTGATTTGCCCTAGGATTGCCCCATATAATCCTGCACATTTCCTATGATAATCAGGTAGGGTCTTGCTTAGGATACCACCACCATCTGAAACTAGAGATGCCAGCAAGGTACAGGGCCTTTTCTGTTGTGGCACCATGTTTCTCGAATCAGTTTCCAGAAGACTTTGAGGACAGTCTCACATGATTACCTGATTTCTAGCAGGGCTTAAAGCGGTCGTTCCCAAACTGTGAGTCGTGGTTCCCTGGAGAGCTGCAGAATCCTTGTGGAAACCCTGCTGCCCTATGCAGTGTATAGGATTGTAGTCTTAAGGAGGAACCTCTGGGCCCAATCTTATCCAACTTTCCAGCATAGGTGCAGCTGCAATTTAACCTGGAAGTAAGGGAACAAACATTCCCTAACATTGAGGAGACCTCTGTGACTATCTCCCCACCAAAGGATGCAGCACACGCCCCATTGGCATGGCTGTACCATTCCTGGAAAATTGGCTAGGATTGGGCCCACAGCCAATGCCCCAGTAGTTCAAGAGAGCCGCCAGTTGAAAAAGTTTGGGAACCACTGGCTTAAAGACTTGTTTTGCTTGGCCTTTGAGGAAAGAGGAACCCCTTTTTAATTTCTGTTGCTGCTTATATGTTATATCTGTTTTGTATTTTAATCTGCTCTTATATCATTTTTAAAAAATATATTGTTTTTAATAACATGTTTATTGAGACATTTTTATCTTCTGTATTTTTTACTTTTATGTTGTACACGGAGTACCAGAAAAGCAGTATATAAATCTTTTAAATAAATAAATGCATGAGGCTGCAATCCTATTCACACTTTCTTGAGAGCAAGCCCCATAGAACAAAATGGGACCTACTTCTGAGTAGACATGCATAGGTTTGTGTCCTAAATGATTTTGTAGCTTCTGCCAAGCTGCCAAAGGAAACCTTGCAAAATCTTGGGGAGGTGCAGAGGGAAGAGTGGATGCCATTGTTCCTTAACTATTCTCATTTGAATGTCGTTTGCCATCCCAAAGTGTAAGTGTAAGCCTCATCGCTTACTGAGTGCAGGTCGCCACCTGACATTCTGCTGTAGAGTGCACATTACAATCCAGTGCAAAAAAAGTATTTTTGCATTTATCCAAAATAATGAAAATCACATCAGGAAAGAGCTCTACTATCAGAGTGAGTAAAACTTAAAATTATGTTTCTCTTAATACATTATCATCTCCAACAGTGAATGGCACTGCATATACAGTAATATTGAGAGTTTATGATTGAAAAGGACCTCTTGTTTCAAACACAGCAATGACCAATTGCTTTTAATGCCAATATACAGTTTTCTAACAAACCCTTTGGATGCAACAGCAATTCAGGATGCTTCCTTGGTATCATGACTTCCTGTCCTTTCCACTGGCCTTCTACGGAATACATTTCACACAAGTAGTACAAATAACTTTCTGCACAATTTTCTCCTTTTTTGGCAATTATATGGTGAACAGCTCAGTCCTAGATGTATATTCTGAGTGAATTTCAGCACAAGCCTAGGCATGTCTACTCAGAAGTCAGTCCCATAAAGCTTAATGGGACTTAGTCCCAGGCAAGTGTATACAGGATGGCAGCCTTATTTCCTGGAATTTAATGTCTGCACCCTAACAGCCCAATCCTATCCACACTTTCCTGGGAGTAAGCCCCATCGACTCAAATGGAACTGACTTCTGAGTAGACATCCATAGGATTGGGCTGTAAGACAGCAAAATGAGTAGTATGTATACTAGATTTGAAGTGAAAATGCATTTTTCCTTGTACTGTAAATGGGGAGTGGCTTTAATTCAGTTTTTGTCTTTGAATATGCATCAGCGAAATGAAGTATTTTGTAATGGAACCTCTGTTTATTGCTTCCTAATTCCACAAGAAAACTAACAGCCCAATACTATTTATTTATTTATTCAGGTATTTATATACTGCCTTTCTTGTTCATCAGATTTCTCCTCAGACTTTAATACAAGGCGGTTTACATAGGCAGGCTGTTCTAAACCCCTGTAGGGATTTTTACAATTGAATAGTTCTAGTCTTTCATAGAACTCCTAATTCCAGCTGGATTCCTTCCTGGTCTGGTCTGGTCTGGCCTTCCTCTGGCCCTCTGCCTCCCACATTCCAGCTGAATCCCTTCCCAGTTTGGCCCCTCTCTGGCCCTTCACCTCCCACGCTCCACTTGACGGCAACTCCTCTCTGCCACCTGGGGTCAGCTCATCAGTATATCAGCGTGTCCTCAGTTCTCCGGTTGTTTCATACTGGCAGCCTCAGATCTTAAGCTCTACCAACTGAGCCAGACCTCCTGCCTGCTTCCTGCCTCCTATGCATATCAAGTCAGAAGTAAGTTATATTGAGTTAAATGGGGCTTACTTCCTTAGGCTGCAATCCTATACATGTTTACCTGAGAGTAAATCCCATAGGACTTTCTTCTAAGTAGACATGCATAGGATTGCACTGTAACACATGGAGGGCAGGTAGGAAGAACCAATTTATCTCAAATGTTACATAATCTTTCCTGCTGACTATAATAAATTACAATTCACCCAAAAGGAAAGCATTTTACATCCAGTTCCGCTCTTCCTGGCTGTGCTTTCCACATTACTGAAGATTCCTTAGATATGTCTATGATAGATAAATCTATATATAAATTCCTCTGCATTTTATGAGACATCGGAGACTATAAACCTTGACTTTTGAAAGTGGATACTTTCTCCTGACATAATTTTCACATAAGAGATGCATGTTTTATTCTCTGCTGAATGATGTAATCCACAGACCGACCCTCATGTGCTTTTGCCATCATATGATACTCAACTGAACACACAAAGCGCCTTTGTACAAAGACTGCCTATTTAGAAATTGCAGGATTTTAAATTAGAACTCATTTTCCCCAACAGAAATGTTCACAGGAAGATGGATTCAAATTATTGTGCCCTGAATATACACTGTATGTACTTTTCTAGTGAAATTCTTCAGATTGAACTTTTATTGCATGCAAAACAGAAACAGCAGAAGACTGAACATGTGAATATGCCAGAAATTGGGGATTTTATTATACACCAAACACCAAACTCTTTGGTGTTATTCTGGTTGCAAAAAAAAAAAAAAAAAAAAAAAGAAATGTAGGTTGAGAAGTAGCTTTCCATGCAAGTTTATAATAACCCATTGTCAGGCAGTCTAGCTCAGGAAGTAGATATGATTGGAGCTAATGAGTAGGCTGGAAAAAAAACCACAGTAGCTGGCCACTATTGAGGCTTCCTGCTCTATCAGACAAACTAGGTCCCCTAGTTCAAGCAGTTGCACAGGAGTGCATGTGCATGCATGCATGAATGCAGAGAAACAGTGTTTCTCACCTACAAAAGTCATCCTTCTTATTTAAATGAAGGGACCTGTTTCACATATCCAACGCTTATGCATATGGATAGGACAGCTCATCTGTGCAGAAGCTCCCTATGAGCAGGGGGGAAACACACAGAGGGAGCACAATGCAATCTGAAATGCTGTGACCCTGCCTCAGAATCCGTCTGCACAAATGAGAAGCAATGATGTCTACATTCACTGGCCAGTTCGGGGTCCCTGTGCAAGCACCAGGCATCCAAGAAATGAGCCAGTTCCGCACAGGAAAATTTGAAAATGTATATTTCTCTTCATAGCTGTGGATTCCCATTCCTGAAGGAGGAATTGACTTCATGGGAGTCTGCAGTGCAGAGTCAGCAACACTTGTGTTCTGAGTGATATAAACACTCAAGGGAGGCTTCTGTTCTTTTTCAGTGATGTCACAGCAGTGGCTATGTGTGTGCAGTGCCACATTCAGATCTATGGCATGCATTTTTTTTTCCTCCTAGGGTATTGTGACATTTAGGGCCCATTCTTATCCAATTTTCCAGTACTGGTGCAGTACTGGAAATGGTGCAGGCGCTGCATCCTTTGGTGGGAAGACAATCACAGAGGCCTCCTCAAGATACAGGAACATTTGTTCCCTTAGCTCAGGGCTGCATTGTGGCTGTACTGGTGGTCAAAAGTTGGACAGGATTGGGCCCTTAGGCTACAATCCTAACCACACTTTCCTGAGAGTAAGCCCTATTGAACAAAATATGATTAACCAGGTCATAGTAGGATTACTATGTAGGTCTGTACATAGTAGGTCTGAGTAGACCTGGTTAGGATTGTACCCTTAGTCTTTTATTGAGAAGCAGAAATGTAGTGGGAGGGGGGAACTGTAAGTACTGCTGGCACCACAAAATGCCCTGTAAGCTGCACCTCCTACACACCATCAGAGCCATTCTGGGCAGCAATGGTAATGCACAAGAAATGCTGTTTGGTTTGGTGAGAGCCTGGGCATTGCTGTCACTGCCCAGAATAGCTCTGACAGCAAGTAGGAGGGGCTACTTACACAGCACATTGTGGCACCTGCAGTACCTACTGTTTTGCCCCCCCCCCCGCCCAGCCATGCCTCTTTTCAAACCCATATGAATTTTGCTGAAATTGAGCTGGCTCCTGAACATTCAATTCATTTTTCTGAAACTTTAGTATGTTGGTGGATCTGTTTCGTGAAGATACATCTGGCCCACAGCTCTAAAGGAGCGTACAACTGATACCAGAGTAAGAAAGTTGATTTCTAGGAAATTTTGCTACCTGTCTGAATTTGTTAAGTCATCATCATGTTGGCAACCTTCAGTCTTGAAAGACTATGGTATCGCGCTCTGAAAGGTGGTTCTGGCACAGCGTCTAGTGTGGCTGAAAAGGCCAATCCGGGAGTGACAATCCCTTCCACACCGGGAGCAAGTGCAGTCTGTCCCTGGTCTGTCTCCCTGGCTATGGGCCTTCCTTCTTTGCCTCTTTGCCTCAGTCTGTTGGCAAAGTGTCTCTTCAAACTGGGAAAGGCCATGCTGCACAGCCTGTCTCCAAGCGGGACGCTCAGAGGCCAGGGTTTCCCACCTGTTGAGGTCCATTCCTAAGGCCTTCAGATCCCTCTTGCATATGTCCTTGTATCGCAGCTGTGGTCTACCTGTAGGGCGCTTTCCTTGCACGAGTTCACCATAGAGGAGATCCTTTGGGATCCGGCCATCATCCATTCTCACAGCATGACCGAGCCAACGCAGGCGTCTCTGTTTCAGCAGTGCATGCATGCTAGGGATTCCAGCACGTTCTAGGACTGTGTTGTTTGGAACTTTGTCCTGCTAGGTGATGCCGAGGATGCGTCAGAGGCAGCGCATGTGGAAAGCGATCAGTTTCCTCTCCTGTTGTGAGCGAAGAGTCCATGACTTGCTGCAGTACAGAAGTGTACTCAGGACGCAAGCTCTGTAGACCTGGATCTTGGTATGTTCCGTCAGCTTCTTGTTGGACCAGACTCTCTTTGTGAGTCTGGAAAACGTGGTAGCTGCTTTACCGATGCACTTGTTTAGCTCGGTATCGAGAGAAAGAGTGTCAGAGATCGTTGAGCCAAGGTACACAAAGTCATGGACAACCTCCAGTTCATGCTCAGAGATTGTAATGCAGGGAGGTGAGTCCACATCCTGAACCATGACCTGTGTTTTCTTCAGGCTGATTGTCAGTCCAAAATCTTGGCAGGCCTTGCTAAAACGATCCATGAGCTGCTAGAGATCTTTGGCAGAGTGGGTAGTGACAGCTGCATCGTCGGCAAAGAGGAAGTCACGCAGACATTTCAGCTGGACTTTGGATTTTGCTCTCAGTCTGGAGAGGTTGAAGAGCTTTCCGTCTGATCTGGTCCGGAGATAGATGCCTTCTGTTGCAGTTCCAAAGGCCTGCTTCAGCAGGACAGCGAAGAAAATCCCAAACAAGGTTGGTGCAAGAACACAGCCCTGCTTCACTCCGCTTCGGATGTCAAAAGGGTCTGATGTGGAGCCATCGAAGACAACAGTGCCCTTCATGTCCTTGTGGAAAGATCTGATGATGCTGAGGAGCCTGGGTGGACATCCAATCTTGGGGAGAATCTTGAAGAGGCCGTCTCTGCTGACCAGGTCGAAAGCCTTTGTGAGATCTATGAAGGCTATAAAGAGTGGCTGTCGTTGTTCCCTGCATTTCTCCTGCAGTTGTCTAAGGGAGAATACCATATCAGTGGTGGACCTGTTGGCTCGGAATCCACACTGCGATTCTGGATAGACGCTCTCTGCAAGTACCTGGAGCCTCTTTAGTACAACTCGGGCAAACAGCTTTCCTACAACGCTAAGGAGAGAGATGCCGCGGTAGTTGTTGCAGTCACCCCTGTCACCTTTGTTCTTGTACAGCGTGATGATGTTTGCATCCCTCATGTCTTGAGGTACTCCACCTTCTCTCCAGCAGAGACAGAGGATTTCATGCAGCTCAGTGACGATGATCTCTTTGCAGCATTTTAGGACTTCAGCAGGGATGCTGTCTTTTCCAGGTGCCTTGCCAAAGGCAAGGGAGTCCAGGGCCACGTGAAGTTCTTCTAGGGTTGGTTCACTCTCAAGCTTTTCCAGCACAGGCAGGCACTCAATGTTGTTCAGTGCTTCTTCGGTGACTACATTTTCTCTGGAATATAGCTCAGAGTAGTGCTGCACCCAGCGTTCCATCTGCTGCGCCCGATCCTGGATGACCTCGCCTGTGGCAGACTTCAGAGGGGCAATTTTCTTCTGTGTTGGACCTAGGGCCTGCTTGATACCATCATACATCCCCTTGATGTTGCCCGTGTCAGCTGCTGTCTGTATTTGGGAGCAGAGCTGGAGCCAGTAGTCGTTAGCACATCTCCTGGCAGTCTGTTGGACTTTGCTGCGAGCAGCTCGGAGGACCTGCAGGTTGCGCTCACTGGGACAGGCCTTGTATGCTGCTTGAGCTCTCCTCTTTTCCTCAATGACTGGTGTCAACTCCTTAGAGTGGGCTTCAAACCAGTCTGCCGCCTTGTTGGTCTTCTTGCCAAATATGGACAAGGCGGTGTTGTAAACGGCATTCTTGAAATGTTCCAATCTGTTGGTATGCTTACACATATTGAGCATTTGTGAGTAAAGCTCACAACTGGACATGTGGCAATAATTTATAGTTATTACCTTTTTATCCAGCACCAATCCTTCTTACTGAACCTGTCTCAATTGTTCTTGCTAACTTCAGTGTCGTTTCTTGATGGATATTATTACGGGTTGTTATAACTGGTGTCCTTTGTGTTTCTGGATTTTTTATTAGCCTAAAAATTAAAATTGACACTGCCTTATGCTACAACATCTATCATGGTATTGTGTGTTGATAGCAAGCAGCTCTCCAAGGCAGAACACTTGGATAACTATCTGGCCAGTATCCTACTTGCCTTCGGCTGAAACCTCTGAGAGGAGTAGTCCAATCCTACCTAACGCCCCTGTGCTGATGCAGCCATACCAATGGGGCACATACTGCATCCCATGGGGGAGTTTTGGGCCTGTGAGATGTCCTCAAGAGAAGTGTACATTTGTTCCCTTGCCTGGGACAAGCCTCTGCTGCCCTGATTTGTTTGCCCTGACCTACACCAGGCACTTTGCTGGTGCAAGCTCAAGTGCAGAGGCATAACACACTGTCCCAGCACATGACATCATTTCCAGGTTCTCCTTGGAGAAGGGAGCAATCGCTGCAGCAGCTTCACCCCTCCCATTCCTTCTCCTGTGAAGTCTTCCCTTGAAGAAGAAATGGGGTGGCATGAAGTCACCAGCACCTCCTCCATAAATAGAACAGAACCCAAGGGGCAGTCATGCCCCAGGGCAAGTGCTGCTTAGGCTCCGCCCTACTTACACCTCTGTCCGAGTGGATCTAGGAAGGGGTATAGTATACTGGTGACACTATTGTCACTGATACCACACCCTCTGCATTCCAGTCTCCTCCCGCCCCTGCCCACCCCTGCCTCCTTCCACACTGGTAAACTGGTTCTAGCACATGCAGTGGCGGTGAGGCCATGTTGCATGGTGTGTCATCTTGTGCAACAATCATAAAGTACTCTTTTCTGCCATAACACCAATTTATAGCATATAGCATGATACATATCGACTCAGAAGCAAGTTGATTTGAGTTTAATGGGATTTGCTTCCAGGTGAGTGCATATAAGAGTAATTGAAATGTTGTAACCACCTTTAGCTTCCAAAAGTGGACAGAAAGTGCAAAGAACAAATATTTTGATGAACAATGAGATTTTCTATGCATCAAGCATATGCTTGCATTTATGCTATTAGCCCTTTACATCCTTCTTTGCAACAATTTATAATAATAATAATAATAATAATAATAATAATAATAATAATAATACATGTATTTATATACCGCCTTTCTTGGTCGTCAGATTTCTCCTCAGACTTTATTCAAGGCGGTTTACATGGGCAGGCTGTTCTAAATCCCCGTAGGAATTTTTACAATCTAAAAATTAGATGTCTACAGAATGCTTGGGTGATGGTAGTATTTTTTAGTACACAATTTTCCATCCCCCCCCCCCATTATTCCATATTTTACCTCATTGTTTTCTGGGGTGGTTTGTCATCTGTGACCAGGCAGTGATGCTTGAGACATTCTCTTGCCGTTGGACCACAGGTGATGATTCCTGATCCCAAAACACCAGCTGGCTGCTCTTAGAAGAGTGAAGTGGTGGGCACAAATGTAGGACTTGCTCTGCATCAGAAGATTTGGGCCAGCTGACTCTAGGTTTTTGGAAAGACTGTGATTCTCTCTTTTGTACACTGGTAAATTGAATGATTCCCCATTGACAAATCTGCAGCAATGCCAACTCAGCAATTAATTCAATACTTGAATATTTCAGTTTCATTTTAGACTTATTTTCTGTAATACCACAACCAAAGTTATCTGAGATCCCTATTTTCAAGACTTTTAGTCTTGCATTCCAAGCATCCACCCCTTACAGCCAGTCAGCCACCACCACAAAATGTCCAGTTTTGTATACCTGACTGGTTGTGTTGCTATGCATCCCTCCTTTCTGGCATGGTCCTCTGCATGATGATTCAGAAGCAAGTTCTATTGATTTCTGTTGGGTATTTTCTCCCAAGACTCTGCGTAAGATTGCAGCCAAATACTGTTGCATTGACAAATTTATCCCTCCCTGGCAGAAATATTCATTTTCCTTTGCAGCAGTAGGTGGCACTGTTTCAAAATTAACTCAACATTTTGTTCTGTAGAACTCAAACCTCTTAACAGGCTTGTTTTGCTTTGAAATGATTGCCCTTTAAGAAACCAGCTGATTAAAACAAAAACAGTATTTTGAAGTACCAGGAGCAAATGTCCTGTGCTTTAATAAAGATGCCTCTTACTTATAGAATGTTCTTTATGAAAATTCAAGGAATCCACCTGGAGCCTTTTTTGTGTGCCTGATCAATGTATTTGCTTAGCTTGCATTTGTATCCCTTCCTTCAAGTGATGTTTGGGCCTCACAGTTACCTACTGAAATCAACAGGATGGGAGACCATAATTTAGCATAGGCCAGCAGATGAATTTCACAAGCAAGCAGGAATTTGAACTTGTCCTTGCCACATTCAAGGCCTCTATTGTAGATCCTCTGTTGCCATGCTGATGCTACTACCTTTACTGCAGAACAGGAGTCCTTACTGCTGGTGTCCCAGCTTTACGTCTGATAGGAGATTAGCAATGAGAGTGTTGTGAATCATACACAGCTAGTAGTAATAGCTGCATCTGACACACAGTGGTACAATTTTCACTGGAATACCAACATTTGAGAGGTTGGTTGTTGACACTTTCCCTTATGTGTCAACAGCACTAATGGCTTGATTCTAGAGGTAATAACTGGCAAGGCTGCTGCTGTTCCCTTTCCAACAATGATATAAAATTCCCTTTGATCATGGGGGGGGGGACGGGACTAATGCATTGCACTAGTTCTGTTCTTAACAAACTACTGTGCTACTTATTCGTGGAAAGACTTCCTATAGGGTGAAAAAACCATGATGTTAGGCCAAGGTGACACATTGGTTGCCCCTGGTCTTCAGAATGATGTTGGTGAGTCAACCCTGCTGCTTCAGGATCAAAAGCAGCTGGTCAGAGAAAGATGGTTCACACTGGTGATGGCTGATAGGACCCTCTAGGTCAGGGGTGTCAAACATAAGGCCCAGGGGCAAGATGCAGCCCACGGAAGCTTTTTATTCCCTCAGGCCCTCAGGCCTCTCATCTCTTTTAGCCCTCAGGCTCTCATCTGCTGAGCAGTGCTGAGGTGTTACTGCTGAAAGGGCAGCCCACATGAAAATTGGGCTCTCTCATATCTTGAAATATGATCAAGATTTGTGTATTTTCTCTTCTGTTGTTTGCAGCTAAAGTTCCTAAGTAAGAAAAAAGTGCTCATTTTTTATTATGACCCATTTATTGACATCAATTCCTGCCTAATTACATCACTGCCGGCCCTCAGCAGGCATCTTGAATGCTATTCAGCCCATGTGGTGGACCAGCACCAGTTGGAGGCCAGCGGACCACCGTCCAACTCTCCATGAGAAGCGCCAGGTGAGTGGGGGTATGGGGAGAGGCGTTTTGGGGGGAGGCGGGGAAAGCATGACAGTAAGACAGCAGGGCAGAAGGGGGGTGGGATCCTCTGAATACAGAGCCCGGTGTGGTGCCCCATGGCCTGACATGAAGCTTCTTTACTCTACGCTGGCTAAATAGCTAGCTAAAAAGCCTATTTGGGGTTACGTTCCTTACCCAAGGGAAAGGGATAAATATCCCCTTCCTCTGGGGAGCTGCCAGTGGCTGCCCAGGATACTAAGGATGCCACGGCAGCCATTTTTGCCATCGCTGCAGCCTTTTGCACCAGGAAGCTCAGAATTGGGCTCTAAGGGCCCAGTCCTATCCAACTTTCCCACACTAATACAGCAGCAATGCAACCACAAGCTAAGGGAACAAATATTCCCTTACCTCAAGGAGGCCTCCATGGCTGTTCCCCCACCACAGGATGCAGCACACACCCATTGGCACAGCTGCATCAGTGCTAAAAGGTTGGATAGGATTGGGCCCTGTACGGTCCAAGAAAAGCATGAATGATCTCATATAACCTGTGGTCCCATTTGTTGACTTGCTAATATTAACAGCAACCCACAGAAGCAAGTTCAATATTGCAGTTCACCGGAAACGCACATTCAATTTTCTCAACACTCACTCCCTAGATACACTACAGCAAAGTTATTTGAAGGTCTGAGTCAACCCACAGCCACTATATCCAGCTATTGCAACCCCAGTTCCAGAGCTAGAAAACTGGGCTAAAATTCTGATTTAGTCGAACCAACATTTATTGATTATTCAGTGGAGCTGTGGTCTGGAGAATGAGCTGTTGCCTTGCCTGATAAAAGTTAAGCAGGATCAGCTGCCTTGGATGGATAACTGAAGTCCATGGCAGATCTCTGCGAAGGAGTGTGAAGAAGTCAGCTGTCAAGATGAATAACACCTTGAGAACCGGTCTGAGGCTTGAGTAACAGCTGCATGCAAATGTTTGGAAATGCAAGAGCTGGCAAGCCAGGGTGACCACTGCACTGTAAAAGGAACATCTGGCGAAAAGGAGGGTTCTATGAACAACACTTGTAAAAACCCTGTTTGAAAGAAAAAGGGATTTATATTCAGCCTGCCTATGTAAACCACCTTGAGTCTGTAAGAAAGGTGGTATATAAATAATGTAATAAATAAAATATTTGTGTAAATGGGTGGCAATGGGAGAAAGGGTTTCAACAGACATACACTCTCATTGTGGAACTTGATCCCCTGTGGCACACAAATATCTTCAGGCAAAAGACCTTTATTTTGCCATACCTGTAACATCCAATGTATTTCCATAGCTTTTATGTTTAACTATCTTTTTTAACTGTTGTAAACCACCACAATACTCTATTGATAGCTGGAATATTTTGAAAATGTATGAAATGGTTCATATTGGATAACATGCTTTATCTTTTAAAGACTGATCAAGAGTGCTGCCACATTAACTGCACAATCTTGGGTATGCCCACTCAGAACTAAGGTTGTTATATGCACTTACCTGGAAGTATGTCTCACTGAACTCAGTGGGACTTACTTTGAATTGGATTAGGATTGGGCTGTAAACCTCACTGGCATCAACGGGACTTCCTCTCAGGAAAATGCATACAGTATAGCTGTGATTTTCAAACTCTCCGGGAGTTTGAAACCTGCAGTAACTCTTTGCAGGGGGGAGGGGGGGAGGCAGCTCTGCTCTGCCTCTAGAAGCAGAGTGCGATCGCCCCACTCTCCCTTTCCCTGACCTGGGGAGCCCTGCAGGTGCTCACGCAGGGTTCCCCGCACACAGGGACGGCTGCTGCAGGGACTGGAGGGTGCACCCCAGTCCCTGCAGCCCCGTCAGAAGGGAAAGCGGAGCGATTGTGCTCCGCTTCCGGTTTGGTGGAGCGGGGCGTGATCGCTCTGCTTTCACTTTTCCTGACCTGGGAAGCCTTGCCGAAGGTTACGCAGGGCTCCCTGCACCCCCAGGAGGCTGCAGGAGGCTTGGGCAAGTCTCCTGGCTTCCCCCTGTCTCCTGGCTGCCCCCGCCCCTTAAGGAGGCAGAGGCCAGGACCCACAGGCTGGGGCATCACGACGCCTCAGTTTGAATACCACTGCAGCATAGGATTGCAATCAAAGAGATCTGTGCAACTCTTGTAAACTGTGCATGCTCCTGTAAACAAGACTTGAGCAAACAAAACACGGTTTCACTTATGTGAAGTGAAATGATCTCTTGATATTGTCAAATAGCCTAAAGACACAAAAGAATGTCATCATGTCTGCTGCTACTGCTGGAGGTTTCCTTACATGATGATGTTCTTTTTGTCCTGCCCTATTTTGCATTGCTCTGCCATCTAGTGGCTGCTTTATAGCATGCTTCCTAACAGTATTTAATTGGAGGAATGGAAAGGATTGCTCATTTCCTCACTCTTCTCTGGTTAATGCCACACAGTACTTAATAGTTCTGCATGGAACAAGGTCATGAATGATATGGAGTTCATCACTGCCTTTTCCTGATGACAATCATGTGCTTGTAACTACTGCAGAAGAGGTAGAATGCCAGCTTTTCTACAGTTTCACCCACCATGTTGTAAATAGGGTAGCTGCCAAACAAGTGTAAATGTAAGTGGCAAGTGTAGCCAGGAGGTCCTGGAGGCCAAATTTAGGCTATTGGGTAGGAAGCTGAAAGCCAGAACCCCAAAGGTAGCGTTCTCAGAAGTGCTACCTGTTCCATGCACAGGACCAACTATGCAGGTGGAGATCAGGGATCTCAATGCGTGGATGAGACGGTGTAGGGAGGAAGGGTTTAGATTCGTTAGGCACTGGGGAACGTTTTGGGACAAGTGGGGCCTTACAAGAGATATGGGTTTCACTTGAACCAGAATGGAACCAGACTGTTGGCGCATAACAATAAAAAGCTGGCAGAGCAGCTTTTAAACTGATCTCTGGGGGAAAGCCGACAGGAGCCGAGGGGCATCCAGTTCGGGACTCCTTATCCCTATGGGACGAGGATGGGGAGCTTAGAGAACAACAAGGTAAAGACAGAGTAGAAGAGGAAATTGGGAATGGTAGCATGTGATAGATGGTTTGGCACAATGAGAAGTTGCAGGGATAAAGGAGCTAATAAACAGCCACCCTGGGTCATTCCATGCTTAAATGCTTTTATGCAAATGCCCGAAGTCTCCGAGCGAAGATGGGAGAACTGGAATGTTCAGTGACTAGAGAAAACTTTGATATAATGGGCATAATGGAAACCTGGTGGAATGTGGAGAATCGGGTACCTAAATCCCAGGTTATAAACTCTACAGGAGGGACAGGGAGGGGCGTGTTGGAGGTGGGGTGGCTGTTTATGTTAAGGAAGGGATAGAATCCAGCAAAGTAGAGATTGAAGGTGGGTCCGACTCCACCATAGAATCTCTGTGGGTTAAATTACCAGGTCTGAGGAGCGATGTAATACTGGGGGTATACTATCGTCCTCCAGACCAGAAACTTGAAATGAGGAAACAGATCAGGGAGGTGACAAGGAGGGACAGGGTTGTGATCATGGGGGACTTCAATTATCCTCATATTGACTGGGTCAATTTGTGTTCTGGACATGAAAGAGACAGGATTCCTTGACATGCTAAATGACTGTGTCTTAGAGCAGCTAGTCATGGAGCCCACCAGAGGACAGGTGACTCTGGCTTTAATATTGTGCAGTACTTAGGACCTGGTTAGAGATGTCAGTGTTACTGAGCCATTGGGGAACAGTGATCATGCTGCGATCCATTTCGACATCCATGTCGGGGGAAAGAGTACCAGGCAAATCTGTCACAATTCTATTGGGCTGCCCTGTTGATGGAATGCCTGTTTTGCCAGCACTGGCTGCTGCAAAGCAGCTATAAAACACACTCTGGCAGTACACAAAGTAACCAGAACCTTCCCTTGTACATTGCCCAATTACTGGCCACCTGCTGGTGCAGGTAAGCCAGCAGGAGAGGTGAGAGGGGGGGCAGAACGGAGGAGAGAGGAAAGGGGGCATGGAGGCTGTGGGCAAGGTAGATCGGGCAGCAAAGGCAGGCCCCAGATGCCTCCTCCCACCCCCTTTCTCTCCTTGGACTTGTGCCAGAGGAGGAGAAAGAAAGTAGGCCCAGATACTGGTTGTACACAACATCAACTGCCCCTCCCTGGGCACAGTTGCACTTTTTCAAACCCCCAATGGCTATTTGTTGCCACTAAGTTCTGAAAAGAACACATTGTCTCTCTTTTCCTGCAGCCTAGTTCAAAACTGCTTCTTCCCCTTCAGCACCGTTTTTTAGGGTGGAAAACTATGCTTGGAAGTGTGCTGGTAAAATGCCTAGGGAATCTCAGAACTCAAAGGCAATACTGATTCCAAGGGGTAGGTCATGAATGCCCAGCTCAGCTTTTTCACCATCCCTATGACCAGAAAAACAAGGCTGATGTAGCATTGTAGGTTGCTTACGTAATTTATTCTGCAAGGACCGTGTGCGATTTTGCTCAATTTCCAAAATGTATACCTGTTGCACACTGCAGCATTTCTTGACATAGAATTTGGATGGCCTTGGTACAGGACTCAATTTAGAAGGGCTTGCACGCACAAAGTTCTATGCACTTGAGGTGTTTGTATACATGTACATAGGCACAAAGTTGTGCGCTATGAACAAGACACCTCTTTTCTTTTGGTGCTCCTCCCCTCCCTGAAGCATATATAGCCATTGATATGTTATTTCATGTTATATGATACTTTTAGGATTTGTGTGTATAAGTGTTAATGCATCTTGCTATTTTAAGGAGGGGGTTCTTTGATTTGCACTGCTAGCTGGCATTAAGGTACAGTACACAAATTAAATGGATAAGAATTTGAATGAGTATCAGCAGGGGCAAGAACTACTTCATCCAACAATTACTCCTAGCAACCTAGGGTTTCTTTATCAATCTGCCCACTGAGTTATCTATTAGCAGCTATATTAGGCTTGCTTCCAAACTAGTAGTGTGATGCTAGTTGTGCAAGTGAAATGTTATTCACAGGGGGGGGGGAATGAAGACAGACATACTGGTTCATAACCTTATTTCCAAACATAATGATCTAGGTCAGTGTTTCTCAAAGTGTGCGCCTAAGAGCCCTGGATCTCCCTGAGATCCCTTCAGAGTCCCCACAAGCTCATTGTAAGTGGCTGCCATCTGCTCAGCATTGCACCACTCTGCACATTCACCAGCACTCTGGGTTTCCCCAAGATTCTGCAAATGTACTGGTGGGGCTCCCCAAGACTCCACTTAGGAATACAAACAGCTCTAGAGACTGAAAAGCTTGAGAACCTCTGTTGTAGATTACTGTCAGTTAAGAACATAAGAACAGCCCTGCTGTATCAGGCCATAGGCCCATCTAGTCCAGCTTCCTGTATCTCACAACAGCCCACCAAATGCCCCAGGGAGCACACCAGATAACAAGAGACCTCTTTCTGGTGCCCTTCCTTGCATCTGACATAGCCCATTTCTAAAATCTTACTGCTGTTTTTCACCTTTCAGCCCCATCGGGCGACTGTTGATTCTCTGGCTGCTTTAACCATTGCTTCCTGTTTTACAAACACATGGAACAGAACAGGCTATAGTATTTCATAATGTAGTTTCATATAGTAATTCATAATGAGCTTTATTACTGAGCAGGTAATTTAACATGCATCTTCAAGGCACCCAGTAGGAGATCAAATGCAGTGCCTTGGCTTCCCTGTTTCTGGTTCTCCTTTATAAAATGAGCACTTGAAAATAAATTACATGTACATGCACAGACAAATTCCTTCCTTTGTTTCCACCTAAAAATACATGCCAAAAAGCAAGCCAGACACAACATCTAAATACGTAGCAAATCAGAGACACAGGAAGGGGGACTTGGGAGGAAGCAGCTCTCAAGGTATCACATTCCCTGCTGTCATTTACCCAGGATAAAGAGCACTGCAGAAAAAAGAGATGGCAGGAAGTGGTTCTGTCACTGCCCAGAAGAGCCAATAAATCTGCAGAGGGGCGAGAACACTTGTCTCGGCTAAACTGAAATAAACTGCTTGCTGTGTCTAAACAGGAGAAAAGCTGCAAAGTGATCTTTTTATGGCAGAAAGTCCCATTTCATGCACACATGGTACCCTACCATATTGGTAATGAGGATTTTAATGTTGTTTCATGTTTACATCACCAATTTGTGGAACAAAGCAGTGAATAATTTTTTTTTTTAAGGAATACTATTATTTTTGGATTATGGAAATTCTTTTTTATGTCTGTAGCTTTCATAGCAAGATGCTTTACACTGAGTCGTGTCCATTTGATCATATAGCCCCATTAGTGGCAGTTCTCCCAGTGCTTTAGGTAAGGAGTCTTTTCCTAGCCCTGCCCCATGAAATTATTTTTGACTGGAGGTGCCAGAGACTAACAGCCCAATTCTGAGCTGCCCCCCAGAGTGCAAGGCTGCTGTGGCGCCAAAAACAGCTGCCGTGGCATCCTGAGCGCAACCAGGCAGCTGTCAGTGGCTCCTTGGGGGAGGGTGACGTTTGTCCCCTTCCCCTAGATAGGGAAAGTAGTCCTGCAATGGGGCTATTTGATTCTGCGGCATTTCTGGAGCTGCTGCAGAATCAAAGAGTTCTGTGTCAGGCTGCATGGAACAGGGGTGAGCAGTGAGGTGGCAAAGTCTGCAGACGACACCAAACTTTTCCAAGTGGTGAAGGCCAGAAGTGATTGTGAGGAGCTCCAGAAGGATCTCTCCAGACTGGCAGAATGGGCAACAAAATGGCAGATGCGCTTCAATGTCAGTAAGTGTAAAGTCATGCACATTGGGGCAAAAAATCAAAACTTTAGATATAGGCTGATGGGTTCTGAGCTGTCTGTGACAGATCAGGAGAGAGATCTTGGGGTGGTGGTGGACAGGTCGATGAAAGAGTCGACTCAATGTGCGGCGGCAGTGAAGAAGGCCAATACTATGCTTGGGATAATTAGGAAAGGTATTGAGAACAAAACAGCTAATATTATAATGCCGTTGTACAAATCAATGGTAAGGCCACACCTGGAGTATTGTGTCCACTTCTGTTCGCCGCATCTCAAAAAAGACATAGTGGAAATGGAAAAGGTGCAAAAGAGAGCGACTAAGATGATTACTGGGCTGGGGCACCTTCCTTATGAGGAAAGGCTATGGCGTTTGGGCCTCTTCAGCCTAGAAAAGAGGCGCCTGAGGGGGGACATGATTGAGACATACAAAATTATGCAGGGAATGGACAGAGTGGATAGGGAGATGCTCTTTACACTCTCACATAATACCAGAACTAGGGGACATCCACTAAAATTGAGGGTTGGGAGAGTTAGAACAGACAAAAGAAAATGTTTCTTAGCGTGTGATTGGTCTGTGGAACCACACGCAGGATGTGGTGATGGCATCTGGCCTGGATGCCTTTAAAAGTTGATTGGACAAGTTTCTGAAGGAAAAATCCATTATGGGTTACAAGCCATGATGTGTATGTGCAACCTCCTGATTTTAGAAATGGGCTGTCAGAATGTCAGATGCAAGGGAGGGCACCAGAATGAGGTCTCTTGTTATCTGGTGTGCTCCCTGGGGCATTTGGTGGGCCGCTGTGAAATACAGGAAGCTGGACTAGATGGGCCTATGGCCTGATCCAGTGGGGCTGTTCTTATGATCCAGTGGAGCTGAAGAGAGAGGCAAGTAACAGGCAGAGATACAAGGATCCCTTACAATGCATGGATCTCATGGGAGTTTCCACCCACTACCCTATGCTTAGGAGGACCCAGTCATTAGAGACCCCCTCCCTTCTCTTGCAGCATTAGGTGGCTATTATCCCCTCAGGCCCTTGCCTCTACAGGATGCTAAGCCTCCACTTAGGCAAGATTCACTGGAATTGTGTACAAAGGTGAAGTGACCTACCAAGGTTGGGAAGACATTACCCTAATTTCTGTTATATGAACTGATCCTCTAAAAGGACCATAATAACGCTTGAGCATCATACATCAAACCGCCTTGAATAAAGTCTTGAATAAAGACCAAGAAAGGCGGTATATAAATACCTATTATTATAATATTATTATTACTTGCATGTCAGACTTGCTTTGCCTTCCCTTTTTCTTCTCCAAGTCACCCTTTAGTGACTCTAATGGACTCGACCCGCCCCCTCCCTTTAAAAAGCCCACGATGGGCTGCTGCTGCTGGGCTCTGTGTGTGTGTGTGTGTGTGTGTGTGTGTGTGTGTGTGTGTGTGTGTGTGTGTGTGTGTGTGTTCTCCACTGCAGTCGGTTATTCAATGAAGCTCCCTCCCCCACATAACAATGGAGCCAAGAAGCCACAAGGTTGGAAAACAGAAACCAGCAAAAGAGTTTTCTCCCAACTCCATGAGCTTCTGCAGCCAATTATAAGGCAAGAACCCCCTTGGGCTCTGCCTCCCACCCACCCTCAGCCAATAAAAATATCAGAATGCCCATAGTTTGTCCAATGCTCAAGTCTTTTTCAGAGTCTTCCATGCATGTGACTCATGAGTTGCTGAGTCACCCAAAATCATGCATTTTCACAACCTGAGTCCAAGTCACTTGACTCAAGTTCCCAACACTGAGTATACCTGAATAACAAACATGTTCTTACATTCCAGTTGATTGAATTCACTCTTTAAATGCAGGATATACTTCAAAAATCTTTGACAAAACATGTACGAACCACAGAATATGATCCAGCTAAACCTGGGCACTTTCAAATATCATTTATCTCAATGGAAGAATGGCGTACATGCAATCTCTCACTGAAATAAATGCAACTCTGAGAGCCCAATTCTGCCCCTTGTCATGCTACATCATACATAATTTTTACTTACCTCCATGTAAGCCCTCAGTTTGCCTGTGGGCCTCCTTGGACATAAGATACCCATTTTGGTGGTGAATGTCCAAGGAGAGAAAAGGAGCAGGAAGGTTTTAAAAAGAGGGAATGAGATCCAGGGTGCATAACTGCCCCTCCCTACCCTTCTTTCCAGTTCTTCACAAAGCATCGCATTCCTCCCCTTCCCCACTCACACAGCCTACCCTTGCCACTCTTGTAAGCGCTGGGTGATTCAGGAGGGCTACTACCACATGGTTGGCACCAGTAGCCCTTTCCAGCAGCAGCTGGGTAGCAATGATAGAACGTTGCATTTTGCAGCACTGTAAGTTGGGCTGTGCTGCCAGAATGCGAGTTCCAGGAGTGCAGCCCAATGATAAGATTGGGCCAAAAATGGCCTAAGCTGAACTGGATCAAGTCCAAAATGTGTAAAAGTGCCCTAAGAGGAGGAAGAAAAACTCTTTGTATGCTACAACTGTTGTGATTTTAGCAACACTTCAGCACAGAAAAGCAGCATAATTCAAAGACAAATTGGTCAGACCTCTTCTTTCTTCTTTATTGATACTGCCAACATGACAATCTTTATGCAGGTAGACTGCTTTCCTACACAACATGCACTCTTTGTGGATTAATTTGGAATCAACATTTTATGTCCTCTACACTTTCTAAAATCATCAGATTAACAGAGTTGTATCTTCCACATCTGCCTTTTAATCAATTACATTTAACTTCTTTTTCCCCCAATAAAGGTTATTGGCAAGAGTACATGCATGTGATAATAAAATGGAGACCAATCCACCACTAAAAGGTAATGCACATAAAAACATAATACAGTACTTTGACATTTCAAATAAATACCCACATAGAGATGCAATTTTAAATGTAATCATATCACTGATGAGTCAATACTGTAACCAAAAAGATGAAAATATAAGTCCCCACTTCTAGGAATAATAAAGTTTCTTCCAGCAAACAGAAAGCTTTTCCCCATGACATTATTATTACAATTTGTTCTTTTTTTTTTTTAATAAGATAGAGGCAGGTGTTTTCTCCTCCCCCAGAAGTACCAATTTAATCACGCAAATTAGCCTCAACAAATAGCACCAAGACTAGCAGGTACCCATTTTGTTGATGCACATTTCAGTTTCTGTTTCCTGAAATTACAATGATTAGATACAACATGCAAGAGAAAAGATATTAAAACGTCTTGTTTTTCTTCTTCACATTTGCAAACAATACTATGGTTAAACTGTATCCACCACCGAACAAAGCTACCAGAACACCAATTATTCCCAACACGTCCTCTGTACTGCAACCACAAATGTGTTAATACGTCTTGTTTATTATTCTGTTCAATAAAGTCCATTTGGTTTGCAAAGTATTTTCGGGTTTTGTTTAATATTTCGTTTGTTTTCTTCCATGCCCCTGAATTTGCAAGGATTTGCATGATGAAGTATCATTGACTAACAGAATTTTTTACAATTTGCGCATATATCATCTCTGCAGTAGGTCTACCCATTAAAAAAATGTGCGATAGGGGAGTTCGCTTTGCACTTATTGCTCCACAACACTACTGGTTCCAAAACCACAATTCCTTTCTCCTTGGACAGACTAAGCTAGCCTAGCCTACTCCCTTTAAAACTTATGAAAGGCACTACTGGCAACAATTAAATGACAAAAAGGCGCTGAAATAGAACACCCTATCACTGACAACAACTTTAGAATTTGTCTTTCTAAAATGTACCACAATTTGGCACAATAAAACAAAGTAGTAACAAAAACAATTCCAATTTGGAATTTAAGTGGTATCGTTGTATAAAATTCTGTTAACCAATCATACGCCATATAATTTTTTTTTCCCTAAAACCCAGACATTCTGGAATTTATAGGTAACACTAATATTTCTTTTCAAGTGCCTATAACTGTTTTAACCAGAGCAAAGTCAAGTTTTCTCCTTGTTACATTGAACTATTCCTAAGAATAATAATACAATATGAAAAAACCCCAGAATTGGAATACCCTGGATTTCTCAATTAACATGGCAGTTAAAAATCAGTAATTTTAAACAGATAGTGCTTAACATTTTATAATTAAAAAAGAAATAAAGCTGCTGATGCACAGCACATATATAGTTTAGCAGAACTCCTGGTTTGTGTGGAAGCTCTTTTCTAAACACAGTGAGAAAGCAAAAATAATGTAGTAGAAAACTTTGCCACATGTGGATGGAACACATCAAGCACAAGCCTCAAATGGAGAGAAACTATTCGCATAAGTCACTGGGTTGTTGTTTTTTTTAAATATAAACTCTTCTACAAAAAAGAATAAAAAGACGTTAAAGTAAATATCAAAATATTAAAAGTGCACAGGTTTAAACAATCAGATAGTTTTAAAAAATGAATGCTCTATAATGAAATTAAAAAGAGATACCCATCTGAACATTTCTAACACGCCATAAGCTACCATGGCAATTATTTCACTATGAGTAGGTTTCTTCAGCATTTGTAAGTTTTTTTTTCCTGCAGCAGCACTTAAAAGGTAAAGCTTTACTTGTTTGTATTCAGACATTGTATGCCAAAAAGTTTGATGTTTTTTTTAAAAAAGGGACACACACACACACAAATTGCAGGCTGAAAATTATGTTGCTTTGCTTTAAAGGAAAAAAGTAAGTTCACTATCAGTGGTTTCCATTCTTTGTGCAACGGGCTACCACCACTTCTAACCGTAACGACACAGGTTAAGGTACGGAGTTGCACTGTTGCAATGGCCTTCTCCAGGAACTACTCTACAGCTGAAAAGTGAAAGTAAAAAACAAACAAAAACATTAGATATGAAAAATTGGGTCATTATTTGTCAATTCAAGAACTGAAAACTTAAAAAACACCCAAGGGTGTGCTGCAATAGGTCCAATAGCACATTAGTCGGTTGAGGGGCATCAGTTAGTCTTTTAAGGTAAAGCAGCCAATGTAGTTCAACGAGTGCTTTCCAAGCATCTGAAACAATGCTCTGGCGCACTGCCTGTTAGCAAAAGCTGTGCAGGAAGAAATTTTCTTACAAGTCCTGAATCAGGATGTGCCGTTCAAGCATAAGTAAACAGCAGTGAGTACGCAAAAGAAGTTATCAATGAAGCTGTAGGCTCTCCAGAAAACATGCAGGTCAGTGTATCATGCCAGGCAATGCAGAAAACAGTAAACCACTCAGGAGAAAAGTCCTGCTTGCAGAGGTAGGTGATGGCTTAGAAAGTGTCCCATGTTGTAGCCCAAACCAATGGAAGCAAAATGAGACATTGGTGCAACAGAAGTTAGTTTTAGGAAACTGATAACCCAACAGGAGTAAGCTCACATCAATTCTGAACATCTTAACCTAAGATTTTACACAGCAACAGTAAACAACCTTTTGGGATGATTTTGAGTTTCTTTTTTTCTAGGGTTTAAAGCCAATTGGACTCATACAACTTAAAAACAGAGGAATGAAGCAGAGCTGTTCTTGGGTGCCATCCACCAAGCACAGCTCCTTGAACTGAATTATTTTCAAAAGAATGGCAGAAATAACCATGGAAAACTATGAGTAAGCTTAATGGAAACGGTAAATGCGTCGCACTGAGCAATATGAACTGACACTGATGGACAATGTCACCATCCAACAACACTGAAAACCTCCCTCTTTTGTTTCAATTAACTTGAAAACTTGCCAATGCAATTGAGCTCTTAGTGTGTCCTTTTCCCTCCATGAGTATTCCATGTTGTTAGCACCACCGAGAGAAAAGGAAACCGTTAGAATTGTATTAATAGCTCCCCATCCACATGGAAGCAAAAGCAATTGCTGCTTCTAATGGAGCAAAATAGCTTACTCTTCTGAATGCCGAGTGACTCCCCAAGGCATTTTGTAGCATCACACACAATGCAAGAATGCGAGGGATGGGGAGGGGTAAAAAGGCCTTTCGGATTATTGTGCAGCAAAGAGGAGAAAAGCAGGACTGAACATCGTTAAAAGGTGTTCTGCCTCTAAAAACATCAAAACCTGCTACGTAGCAATATTAAAGCTCAAATTTAGGAGAACTACAGTGTTTGCTGCAAATGCAGTAATAAAGAGAGGTGTACAGCACTTGCCATTTGGAAAATTAAGAGACCTCTTTTTAAAAACCTCTCCTGTTGGCTGATTCTTCATTAGAACTAGATGGTTCATAATTGTTGATTTTTTTTTTTTAAGCAATGCATATAACTTTGGTTGTTTACTTCCTAGACGTCAGATTCTCCATTTGAGGACTTTCCTTTGCATTTCCATTTTGCAGGTTTTCTTGTCCTTCCTAATCTCTTGAGAGGTCTCTGCCCCCAGTGGTTTCCCTTTGCTATGGAAACCAGCAGCACTCCCCTTATTACTTCACAGTAACATTGCTATATCTCCTAACTACTTTATAGGCAGAGCGGCAGTACAGAGGAAGCAAGCTGCTGATCATCTAAAAAGAAACAGGAATGTGAGATGAGGCAGTACAAACAACACTGAGATTATTATTATTATTAGCATGGCTTTAAAGGGAAAACAATATTACTGCTATCAGCAGACACAGCTGTGCAGTCCTGCATTACTTCTTCAGTAATATTCTAAGCATACAAAGTTATCTGAAAAGAGTACAAAATGGACAGGGCTTTACATTAAAATAAAGTTTGAGACTAGGCACTTTTGAATTCTTTTTTCCCCCCAAAAATGTGCCTTATTGTGCTCCTTCAATTTACCACAATTTTAAAAGCAACATTTTTTACCCCAGCCTTGTGTCATTACTGCTTCTATAGGCACCAATTATGAAGTACACTTTTTTTCTGCTGTTATCAAATGTATTGAAATTAAGCGGCTAAAAAGGCCTCTTGAAAGTTCAATAGTGGACTTTGAAAGGTGAATACGCATATGCTAACCTACTTCATAATTACGTATCGGCAAGAATAAACTGGTCATTTAATTCCCTGTGCCTAGAATGTAGAGCCCTGTGGAACATGTGCTTGCAATTTTTTTTTTTTGCTGAATCAGAAGTCAGAGCTCTGTAATACTATTCTATCAAGCCTTAATACTGAGAACTGCGTTGCAACTTGACAATACTAGCACATATTCCTATTCATTCAGTACACATATACTGTGCAGATTCAGTAATAATGGGCACAACTTAAGCACTTTGAAGTCCCATTGACGGCAATGGAAAAAAGTCTAGAATTTGTTTAACTTTCCCTACTGCAGTCAAGGGGATTTAAATGTGCTTAACTTTGGCTAGATGGTGCCCAATGTGTAACCACCCTTCTTCCTGGCACAGCTACCCTTCCACAAACAACAGCATGATACTACAAAAATCTTTGTAGTACATGGGACTGTCCCACAGCATAACTTTTCTGAACTCTTTGAGATTCTAATTTTTTTTAAGCATTAAGTTTTGTTCCAGAACAGGTAATATTGCATATCTCTTTTTTTAAGTGTGCAATTTTATATAACATAACCCTCTGAAACCAAGAAAGGGGGCAAATAGACCCAGAGGGTTTGAGAAAGTATCTCCCCCTATTAAGTTGCTCTAGCTTTTACAGCATACAAAAAAGCATTTGGACTTTGGTAAGTGGTGATAATGTCAGCAACTAACTGCACATGCCATTTAGATTTGGTTTTTTTTTTTTTTAAAAAAAAGATTCTTGATACTCAAGTTATACAGCTAAACTTAAGTGTTGCATTTCACCACTTCTCAAACCTATTAAACAAGCAGATGCTTTTGCTGTAAAATTATCTCCATTACTTGAAATATGCATGTAAGCCAGGGGAAAGGATCACATTTGTGCTATACAAGCTACAGCTAGTAACCCAGATGAAGTATACCTGGTATGCATTTTTAACACTTACCCATACACAGCAAAATCACACTTGCTCATTGTGGAAACAGCCTTTTCCACCACTAACTGGTCAACAGCATTCCCTCCTATCCCATGCTTGTGAGTCAGTTACGGTTAAGACCACTATAATACAACCTGGTATTACATGGTTTAACAACATACTAGTACAAATCCACTCATCACTGCAACATTAATATAGTGGGGATTTATGCTGACATTCAACAGCACAAACGTTAGATGCACCCTATTTACGACCTCCTAGATTGCTTTCTTAATCGCAGCAGATCTTATACTTCTCACTGCAAAACACCTGGTTATTAAGCACAGATCCTTCAGATCTGTCTCCACACGATCGTATATGACTTACACTGGGATTACTACTCTTGGGTTTGGAAGTGGATTTTGAGCGCACCCCCCTTTTGGGCTGCTCTTGTTCCAGCTCAAGATGCTCAAGGCGCTGGGTCAGAGCCAATTTTTGCTGAATGGCCATACGAAGCAAGGAGTTCAGCGTCTTCTTCTCATCTTCAGCGGCAGCAAGCTGGCGTTGCATTTCATCCAGCTGGGTGACATATTCATCACATCTGTAAAATTAGAAAAAAAAAACACTTTAAGGCAGTGTATACTGACTACTAGAAACCATGGTCTGATGGATATATTCCTTTTAGCATAACTAACGAAAAGCAGTTACAGGCAGATTGTAGAAGCTCATGCCAAGAGCTTATTGATCTCACCAGCAGCAATTTCTGCAGTCTCTAAATAGCAAAATCTCTCCATCAGATAGCAAAAGTTGCCATGGCTGAGATTCACAAATTCCTAATTCATATGCTAAACTGACTATACAAATGTATCCTGCTCATGTTACCAGAAGTAGTCAAGAGTTTGTTCCAAGACTGTTTTGTTCAGATGGCTAGGCTTCTAAGATGGAAATTTTTCAGAATTTTTGGCCCAATCCAAACAAGGGCCCCTGACAGCAGAAAATATGTTCCACCAGTGTGCTGTTGCAACAGCACCATAAAGTGCTACATGACAACACAAGGCCCAGGCACGCTGGCAGGAAGGCCAGAACCTTCCCACTGGTGCCAGTGGTCTGCAGGTAAGCCTAGCACAGGGCAAGGGGGAAGGAGGAACGGTGCAGCAAGAAGTGGGTGGACCAAGCCTGGAAGAGGGACGGAATGGGTGGCACCAGCATGTGCTGTATCCAAACCACTTTCCCAAGCCTGATCCTCCACTGCATGGATCAATGCAGACTTGTGCCAGTGATATTGCTGGCGCAGGTGTGAGCTGACTGGGGCTTACCCAGAAGCAAGGGATGCCTAAAAAACTGCCCTCTGAATAGTTTCTTCTCATTCTTTGAGCAAAGCCTGTTTATTAACTGGTGGAATCACTGAAGAAGCAGAATGCAAGGTGGTAACTGAGGCTTTGTTATGTTTCGTAATTCATTAGTATTTAACTTTTCCTTTAAAAACTAAAAGATGTAAACTCACTCTAAGGCTTTGACATCTAAAAAGATGTAAACTCACTCTAAGGCTTTGACATTAAGCCTTAACTAAAATGTAAGAACAGCATTATTTGTCACATTTTAAATAAAAAATGCAGGAGAAATGATAAAATTATAACTACACAATTAAAAAAAACTAGAAAATCGACAGGGATAACAAAGCCTTTAAAATGTTTTTGCACTATTATTCTTTTTAAAAGAGGCCAGAGGTTAATGTGTTAATGGCTGTATCAGTTTCAAAAGCAGTTTAGCATTCATGGTACTTATTAAAAGTTCCACATACTCTCTCGAGCTCTGCATGCATTTTTTTATCATCTTTAATTCTATAGCGTGCTTTCAAAACAGTTAATTATTCCCAGAACAGTTTCCAGCCTGCAATTCACTATGTCATAGTAGAGTAGAGGACATGATCTTTATTGGAAAGGGCATCTGCTCTCTCAATTATTCCCATCTCCTCCTTTATAGTCAGAACAAGAAAAAGATATAAGCAGTACTTTCAAGGCTTGCACACAGCTGCTTTTCCCCTCCCCAAACCAATGTGGTTCATGAAAATTATGTGCATCAGACATGCAGACTACCAGGTGACATCATAATGATAACCATTACCAATATCTGTCTGGTCCCTCTTGCGTTTGCCAATATAGTCTCTTCACTGTTTTCTCTCATCTCAGGGATCGTGTTAGCTCTTAGCATTCACCGTTCCTACCTACGTCAGATTATATTACCAGTACTATTTCTCAGAAAAACTAATCCAAAGGATTTTCAGCTGAAAGGCATATATGTGGCTAAATGCCCTTCCTTTTTTCCAATGAGACTTTGTCTCCAGCAATTTCAATTTAAAAAAGGAAATAGGCAGTGATTTACAAGATGTGGCTAAAAAGCCCACATCTTTTATAGCCTGTAATGCATCACAATGTTCCCCAGCAATGTCACACCAATGAATAAGAGAAGTAGAACTGCAGACATTGCAATTCAGTGATTAGACTGAGAATAAGAGTTGTGCCCATGCATTTTCATTTTTCATCCACATTTAACATATGCTTCTAAATAGATCAGACTTTGTACTTGAGTCAAATTATAGCCTTTATTTCAAATGGGTCTAAATGCTCTTTCCACCTCTCTGGTTTTTTGCTTTTAAAACATAGACAACTCTAAACTTAAAGCTACACTCATCATTACTGACATCCCATTCTTGCTTTCATGTTGTGAAGAACCCACATCTATAACATCAGGATTTTTTTCTGTGCGCTTTATATAACACACACATACAATTACAGAGAATATCTTACTTTTTCATGCAAACCATTTGAAATGGATTACAATGCACCAAAATAAAATCTCTCACTCATGCATAAATTCATATCCTTAATATTTCAAAAGGACTGTAGTGTAGCAAATAGCTTCTATTTATTTTACCTGTAACCAAACCTGTGTTTAATTTCCAATTTTACCTGGTAGCAAACATGGCCCTCAGAGAAGAGAAGGTAGCAGCATCTTCTTTCAAAGCCTTCAGTTCATTACGCAACTTCATCATCGTCTCCGTCACCATGGCCTTCTCGTTTTCATACTTGCTCTTCAAGTTGGCAAGGGCAACCTCGGCAGTCTATTGTTTACCAAAAAAGCAGTGAAAAGTCTACATGTAATGCAGCAGCTGAAGGAGGAAGGTTTTAATCTGTTTACATACCAAAACAATGACTTGGCAATGGAGTCAACTCTTCCATGAACCAATTAAATAAACTGCATTTCTTTTACATTTTAGAATATTCTTCGCATATTTATATACGGACACAAAACTTCAAGCAACAGTCATTCAAGTTTCTTGAACTCCATTTTCAGAGTTCCTTTGCGCTGACAACAGATGCATGAAGCTTGATCAGGCCTTGAAAACAGAGGCCTGCAGTACTAGTATATTTGAAGTGGGTGCGTTTCTGAAATATGAGATTACCAGGCAGTAATATCAGCACATTTCCCAAATGCTTCAACCAGCCACAATGGGTGAGGGTCAGCACTGATACTAGAGGAAGGTGCCAAAGAAAACAGGTGCCTGAAGCTAAAGAAGAAAGAAGGCAAAAAGAAAACTCAAGGAGAATAGGACACAGTTCGGTTTTAACATAACACATATGTTGTGTTGCTGCTGAAAAAGACTCACTCATGGTGTGGCTCTAGTTAGTAGGCAGAACATGTACATGTCTTTACCCCAGAGCCTCTGAGAGGAATTTTATCAGGGGGGACAAAGTTTCTTTTGGGACCCTTTGCAAAGGGAGAAGGGTGAAATAGAGCAGGGGAGGGTGGTGACAGGCAAGCAGAATGGGGGCAGGGAGGGATGAAATAGGGTGGGAGGAGGATAGAGACAACTGGAAAAGTCTTTGGAGCCCAGGTCTACCAACCCATGTGGCACAATAGTTAGATACAGTAACACAGAAAACCAAACACACTCCTAAGTCTCTCTAAAATCTTTTAAATATACAAAATCATGCAGAAAATTAGCATCATCATATTGAGGCTCATACTAGAATGGAAAGTGTCCTGTGCAGACCAAAACTTGCTTCTGCAGCAACTATAACCCCACTGCTGTGTCCCTGAGCTTCTCTACACTCCTTCATGGTAAGCAGATCCACAAGCCAAAGAGCTACTGTAGCAGGCCAGTTTCCTCCCAGATTTGACACTGTGTTAAAGAGTGTCATGTATGCATTCCTTGGTCCAGCATATATGGCTTGCCAGTAGCTGCAACCACACGCTCATGGTAGTGTCCACAGCAACCCGTGTGGGCAACAAATCTGAGTAGATAGGAAATTGTAAGATCCCAGGACATTTCTGGGTCCCCTCCTTAGGCTCCTGGGTCCTGTTTTTGACCCTGGGCCCGGGTACAAATTAACCCCTTTACCCCCTCTCCTAGGCCCTGCTTTACCCTGAGTGCTTAGCAGCAGCTTCCATATCAGGACTGCAACGTGTAAGTCAGTTCTCAGTCACAAAAGAACAAGATCGCGCAGCTCTGAATTTTATTGACTTTTCAGAACCCATTACTGGTGACATACTAGAATCCAACTCTACGAGTTAGACCAGTGAAACAAAGGAAGTTTTGCCACCCTAGTTAATAGAAAAAACAGGCCCACAGTTCAGAAGGTGCAGTTGTTGAGACCAGGGTGGCAATGAAACCGTGAAGTGCTGTACTAACAGCACCTACAAGTCCTCCATTGGGTGGCTCTCCTCCTTAAGGGGGTAGCATCCCAAACAAAGGTTGGGAACCACCGATTTAAAGGGACAACAAGGTAGCAAAGAAGTGAGTAGGGAGGGAAGTGGATCATAGCTGCCGGGGTGATTTTTTTCAGGTGTTAGCAGCGGCAATCCACTTCTCTAACCCCATCATCTTGCTCTTTCTTCACATGTTCTCTTTAAGTTTAAAGCAGGGCTCTCCAGGCTCCACCCTGTGGGCTGGATCTGGCACACTGCCTAACCCCCCTCCTGTGTGAATGGTGCTTACTCTTCTGTGGGGGAGCCTTGTGGTCCCAATGCTGCTATCCCCTGAACTGTGCCTTGGCTTTCTGTGTCTGCCCAGAAATCTGGAAACAATGGCTGCTGGGGCGACAGACCCTGAAGTGGCAAGCCAGGGCTCGGTTTGGGGGTGAGAGGTGCTGGGACCATGAATCTTCCCAGCAGAACAGTAGGCATGCTGAGGACGCCTTTCCTGACACACAGTGGTCTTCAGTTTGGAGAGTGCTGGTTTAAAGAGACAATGTGACAAAGGAATAGGGCAGCAGCTAATCTGCTTGCCACTTGTTTTTCATGTGTACAAAGTGGATGGATGAGTCTTCTTCCCTAGCAGACTGGAGGGAGGCAACAACAAACTTGATGTGAAAGGACACCATAAACCTGCCTCTCCCTGCACCACTCAACACAAGCCACATCATTCATGGATGGGCTGACCCTGCTGGCATGCATGAGCAACTGTACATGTGTACATAAGAAGAGTTAAGTAGACTACTAATAGTATTACTTACACAGATGAAGAAAAATCATTATGCACTGAACTCCTATTTTGTTGTTGTTTATAGTTCATTCTGTATAAAATAGGTTGCTCACCTGTTTGTTGGCCTTTAGTACAGTCCTCAGAGTTGCAATCTGCTCCCTCTTAGTGCTCAGCAGAGACTTCAGCTTCAGTATTTCCTCCATAAGAGCCTCTTTGTCTTTGTCTACTACGGGTCCTAACTCTTGGGTAGTCACTCGCTGCCGGGACAACTCTGTTGTTCTGTCTACAGCAGCCTGAAGATGTTTGATCTGGTCACGAATTATGGCAATCAGGTTGTAAATGTTCATGGGTTCCTTACGAGGATCAGAAACTGGTGATGGGAGAGATGACACTGGTGAAGGACTGCTGTCTCCACTTCCACTCTCCGATTTGCCTAAGTCTATAGACAACAAGCCTTTGGAGAGCAGTATTGGTGACCTACGACCTTTGCCTTCCGGACTGGTGCGTCCTCCTTTACCCTCTTTGTAGTAATCCAGCATCACCCTGTTTGGTGTTTCATTGTTGCACATACAGACATGATGATAAAGGTTGGCTAGCTCCTCACTGAAGGTAACCAGCTCATCTTGTGCTACACTGAGACTGCCTTGTGTTTCCCCAGCAACATCACTGACTTTCTTGAGTTCCTTTTCTAACCTGACCACCTGCTCCCTGTCTTGCCTACTAGATTTTTCCAGCAAGGTGATATTTTCTGAAAGAGTTTGAGTTTCTGTCTCATACCTGCTCTTCTCCTCTTCATACTTAGATTCACACTCTTCATATTTAGCCTTAAGGCCTTTGAGCTCTTCTTTTAAGTCGCTTATCTCTGCCATAGCCACTTTATACTTGCATTCCAGAATCTCTGGTCCGTTGATATCAACCTCATAGTAGTCTCCATCTTCATGGCTGTCCCGTTCCTTTTCATTGTCAAGAGCTGACTGACGTTCCTTGCTGACCTGGAGTTTTTTCATGGCATTGAGGTTCTCTGTGAGCCTGCCAACTTTCTCATGTTGTTCAGAAAGAGCTCCTCTGGTGTTTTCCAGTTGTTTCTGAGACTCTTGAAGTGCAGACAACAAATTCATCTTTTCCCTTTCCATCTACAATGAATAAGAATAGATAATTATGTTTCTCAACTTACATCTACTTTAACACATGACATCAAGGAGCCACAGTCTGTACACAGAGTACAAGCATCCCCCCATATCTGCGGATCCACTTACCTGCAGTTCTTTGCCCCCCCCATTTGCCCATTACTTACCTATTTTCCTTTACTATGGCACCAAACATTCCTGTTTCTTGCTTGGCAGCCTATTATAGAATGCTAGGAGAGGAATGTGAGAAGCTGTCAGCAAGAACACTAGAAGTGGAGACCATTCTCTTAATCTCCCTCCTCAAGGATTCTGGATGGCTGCTTCTCTAGCTAGCATTTTATAGCAGGCAGCAAAAGAAGAGACAGAAGTGCTTGTTGCCACAGTTAAGTACAGAGTTCCCTTTTATCTGAGGTTTTGGTATGGGGGGGGGCGGACCTGGGAACGTATCCCTCGCAGACAAAGGCAGATGATGCCCATGCATTCTTTACACAAATATAAAAGTCCTAGGTTCAGCTGCTGACTTATTTCAGGGATTTCAACTATTTCAGGGAACAGGAGCAAAGAAAAAAAGACCTATGGCTGGTCAGTGCCAGCCAGAATCTGATATATGATCCAAAAGTCCTACTCTGTATAATTCATATTTATTCTCACACCTACCATAGAGACTCACTTATAAGGCAAGAAATTTCTACCAATAAATCAAGTGTAGATTGACATCCTGTCTTTTCTACAGGTCACTCAGGGGTCAGGGCTGTTCAGGCTATCACGGTAGCCAGGAGAAGCCCAGAATAGCTTTAAAAGTGCCTGCAGAGGGTCTGTGAAGTGTCTGAGGAACATTTGGACTGTTTGTTTGGAGTGGAGGCGGCTTTGTTCACATTTGTCCATTGTACAGTCTTATGTGCATGCTCCTTAACTTCAAACCCAGGAGTGCCTCTTAAAACAACAGTGAACAGTCTAAAAAGTTGTCTGGCAGCAACTGAAGCAGGGTGTTGCACCGAGGCAAGCTGTTTATGTTGCTGTATATTGGTACTGCATTTGTTTTGGATGGTTTTTTAAAACTGCAAATGCTTTTCTGCTCTTGCAAACCTGGATTCTTTTTTTTTTTAAAGCAATTCAATTCAATGTTCAATTCTGTTGCTTTTGGGGGGTTGATAACAGCACAAAGTATTACATAGGCACCTTGTTAATGTCTTCAAAAACAGTGGTGTGACTAAGATTCTTTCCCCCCTTTCAATCAGGCTCCAGGGCAAGCAGCAGCTTCTCCTCACAAGCACCATTCCCCAAGTCCCCCCCCCCCCACTTAATCGAAGATCATGGAATATTCTATGATTTTTGGCTGAAAACCTGCCCTTGCCTTATTTGCGAGATCGCCTTATAGGCGAGTATCTGCGGTAGTTGCATTCTTTGTTGATGCACACATTCAGTGAATAACTGCTATTATTCTTAGCAATGATCAGATAGAGCCACAGCCACAACTGCATCCAAAATGTTCGATATCAAGGGGTCAGCCAATTCACATTAATGCTCACAGCTAGCTTCACCCTTTATTAACAGATCATTCTGCTTGTGAATCAATGAACAACACAGGCAGCTGCAACAATTAATGTTAACTGAAGGGCATGCTGATCACTGACACTGCAAATGCAAGTGCAACCTCAGTTTCCTCCAGAGACCACAAGTGTCCAAGACTGGCTCTGTATATAATGACATCTTTATGCATCCTAAAGGAACACCACAAGTGTATGCATCCTGGTAACACAAAACATACTTAGAAAATATACTTTAGCCCAGCGGTTCTCACTCCTTTAGTACCAGGACCCAACTTTTTAGAATGAAAATCTGTCAGGACACGCCAGAAGTGATGTCATGACCAGAAGTGACATCATCAAGCAGGAAAATTTTTAACAATCCTAGGCTGCAATCCTACGTACACTTACCCAGGAGTAAGTCCCATTGACTGGCATTGTTATAAGCATCTTCATAGTAGCCTGTTAAATGATCTGTGACATTTCCCCAAATGCAGTCACTTACCCATGGTAGCATCAATTCTAATATATTAAAAATAAAATACTGAAATGAATGGGGACCCACCTGAAATTGGCTCACGACCCACCTAGTGGGTCCCAACCTGCAGTTTTAGAAACACTGCTTTAGCCTGTATATAGACCACTCAGACTCACTCTACTTTTCTTGCCTAAAAAAATTAACCCACCATCAATTCAGTTGAAGAAGAAATTCTATGGACCGTTATGGTATCTCTCAAAGCTCACAGGCACTACAAAACAAAGTTAATACTGCTGCTCTAAATTACCAGCATTATCCACTCCACTTCATTATTCCTGATGAAACAGAAAAGATGTCAAGCTACTGTCTCTGAAAAATGCAGCTTGATCTTAAGGAAGTAGTTTCTAAATTACTTATTCATACAATTGAGAAATGGAATTTTGGCTTGCTGGGTAACATAAGGCTCATGCTAAATATGTGACATTATTCACTTTATGGCAAGTAACTCTTTGCTTGCAGAATTCCTTGCACAAACATGTCACAGAGAAATGAACCCCTTCCTGCTCTAGCAGCACATGCCCAGTTAAGAAACACTGAAGAATATGAAAATGCATATACTGTTAAATGATCTAACAGAATACAGCAACTCTGTTGTTCAGGGGTCCTATAGAACATGGGACAAAAAGAAGACGTATGTTTTAACAAAGAAAATACACTGTGCTGTGATTGAAACAATCATTATTGCAAAATATGTTTATACAGCACAAGGAAGACTTGGCTCTTATGACTAAAGGAAATACCCAAGGAAATGACTAAAATTAATTCCACATCCTGTCACCAATATTTCCTAGGATGCTGGCTGTGTCAGTTTACCTCTGACTCCATTGCTGCCATTTCGGCCACTGTAAGAGACAGGAAGCTGAACTAGATGAGTCTACGGCCTGATCCAGTGGGGCTGTTCTTATGTAATTATTAATAGTAGTGAAACAAACAGGGTGAAAGCACTGTAGCAATAGGAACTTCCTAACATGCATTTTGAATAAAGTTTAAATTGGGGGGGTTAATGTATACATATTTATGTATCTATGCAGCAAACACTTACCTGAATAAGCTGCTGTTTTAGCTTCTGGATTTCAGATATATTCAACTCACTCAAAAGATCAGACACCAGGCTAGGGGCAGGAGGGAAGCTTTCATTTTTCTTGGGTGTGGATGCTTTATTATTGCCACTGTTGATTTTACTCAGGCAGTTCTGTTCAAAGCCATTCACGATTTCATCATTATTGGGCTCTGTGGTTTCATCACTGAACTTCAGTCCATCCAAAGAGATGTTCAAGTGGCTGGTATACATGGAATCATTGATATTCATATAATGAGACAGCTCCTTCCGAAGGTTATTCTTCTGTTCACGCTCTGTTTTCAGGGTCTCCAAGGCTTCCTCAAGCTGGCGTTCAGATATTTCTTTCAATCGAATGGCATCTTCTAGCTGGCTGTTAAGGAATTCTGTTACCTCTTCAAGCCTCTTAATTTCATGCTTCAGCCCTTCAAATTCCACCTAGGACATAAAAAGAGTCACTAAAATGCCTGATACCACAAGATCAAACAGAAAACCAGAAATGCTCCAATATTAATAGTGAAACAGACTAAAGATGATCTTTGGTTCAAAATGGATATCCAAGTGACCGCCCAATCATATGAGAAGGAGAATGTATGCAATATACTGTTCCATTCCTATAGTCACATGACATTCAGAAGGTCTGCCCGTTATCACACAGCTAAAATAACAGCCTTTAAAATGTGTGATAAGGATTCAAATGATACACCTTGCTATGAGACTAAAATATTACTATGAGAGACAAGAACAACAGGCATAGCTGGACACATGCACAAACACACTTTTCCTTACTGAAAAGGGTGGTCAGTGGGATGGTATCATCCAAATTTATCACACAGTGAAGAATTCTTTATGCAAGAAGTTGGTGCAGAGATGGTAAACTTTTACAGGCAAAAGCTTAATCTTTCCCTCATAACCTTCCTCCTCTGTTAACAGCGTTACAATGCTGTGCCTTCAATGGCAACTTAGGGCCCAACCCTAACCAACTTTCCAGTGCTGATGCAGCCACAATGCAGCCCCAAGCTAACGAAACAAACATCCTTACTTTGAAGAGGCCTCTGTGATCAACCCGCCCCACCACAGCATGCAGCACACACCCCATTGGCACAGCTGCATCTGCGCTGGAAAGTTGGGTAGGATTGGGCTCTTCATATCATCAAAAGAAACAAGCAAACAGAAAGAGAAGGAAAGGAGAAGATGAAGCCCTGTATAGAAAGCAGCTGTAATTAACTTTTGAGGACTGAAGTCTATGGCTTCATAAGCAAGCTACAGCTTTTTCAAGCAGAACCAAATTTGAAGACACAAGATAAATTTTTCAGTATCCACCTGATTCTGTTTCAAGACAGAGACTTGTTTCTGAAGGCAGATATTCTCCTCCTCAAGCTCCGTGTAATCTTGCAGCAAACGAGCTTCTCTGAATTTATATTCTTTGATGTCATCTCGCAAGCGACCTCTCTGGAGCTCAACATTCTGATTTGTCTGCAACAAATGCACAAAAACAAAATGACAACTCATCTTTGCCACAAGACCTTATGAACATTTTTTACTTTAAAAAGTTATTTGCTGCTTCAAGAATGACCACCCTCACTCCACTCCCTTGTCCTAAACATGCAGCGCCATGAAGACCATAATATTCACGAGTACTTTTATAAAAGGTATTTCTTCAGAAGGCCATAACCTTCAAGTGATTTTACTTAAAATCATTATGGACTTTCAGCTATATTCTCTTATTTAGACACTTGTTTAAAAAGTCTTTTAAAGAAAAGGGTCTACAGCACAGGCAAAACAATCTAACTAAAGCAAAGCATACTTAGGATGGATATCATGAAATTATTTCAAAAGCAAGAATGGGCTTGTTCTTAATTTCTTTAAGAGAACGAAATTGACCAAAGATTATGTGGATTCTTTCCCCTGGAAGCATAAAGAAGTGGATGGGTATCTGTCAGGCATTATTTAAGTCCAGAGAAGTCAGCTGAATAACCTGTGATGCTTCTTTCAATCCATGATTTATTTTAGCTGTCTGATAAACATGGTTTATCCCACAGGGCTGTGGGTGGGTGCGAAAAGTGGCAATGAACATGATTATACAATTTCAACCAGAAAAGAACAGTCAAGTACTGTACAGTTGTGACTGCTTATTATATTGTATAAGAGGTCCCTTTTGCATCTGCAAAGTAAAATGAGGAGAGAGAATTTCTCCATTTGTTTAGAAATCAAGGCATCTGAACTACGTCTGCAACATCAACTGAATCAGCAGTCCAGTCAATACATAGCGATACATATTCTCTTCAAGTAGAGAAATGCAGCTATCTGGGGAGATGCAAATTCAAATACTGACCCATTCATGACAGATTCTCTCTCTTGGGCATATCACTATCTCTCAGTCTAAGCTACTTTGTCAGAGAAGAGTGGGGGACTGAATGAAACCATATACACCACCCTGAACTCCTTTGAGGTAAAAATAGAAATCAATAAATATATAAAGTCTTCCCTCCCTAGGAATTTAAGATTACAGTCTTCAACTTGCTTGATTGTTGACTTTGTTAAAACTGTAAAGCAAGAATTATATGATTTCTGTGATCCTCTGCGCTCACATTTTTACAAAGCTCCAGATGGGCAACAGTACAAATAACACACTCACATTCCATACTAATCAAGGGCAAGTCTGTCAATGTGATTTGACCGTGAATAAAATGACTTTCCATTGCCATAGCATGTGAAGGTTGCAATCATCTGAATGAAAAAATAAAATTATTCTTATAAGTCTATGACAGCAGGCTTGATGTGGTCATATAACATAATTGTCAAATGGATAGTTATAAAATAAGACAGAGCACAAAGAAGCCATGTTGAAAGAGGGTTTACCATCTCAAAGCCTTTTGTTATTTAGGACATAAGAGGAGTCACCTGAACAACAAATCCAATCAAGCTAACAATGGCTGTCACTCAAACAGAAATTAAATCATCTAAGTCAGTCACCCTACTCACAGAAGCCTAGAAAATAGAGCCTCACAACCTAAACAGCTGAAAGTTGACCACTGGGTCATAAAACAAAGATACTGTAACTAATGAAAAGAGTGCAAATTCTGTTTCATTGCTACAGAAGAGAAATATGGACATATGTATTCAATCAAAGTATATCTTGAGAATTCCTGAAAATGAAAATTAGAGTAGAATTCCGCTAAGATTTTTAATTCGCAGGAGTTACTGAGATTTCCATAGCTAGGGCCTTAGTTTAGCACAACCATGGGTGCTTCCCACTTCTGCTCTAATATACATACCTGGCTCTGTCAATATCTAATTCTAAGATATTGGTGAATGTGGCTGTTTGGAAACATCAGGGCTATTCTAATGATTTAAGTAGCTAATGCTGTGCATACTTATTTATGATTATTCTCTGTGTATAAAAATAGCTGCTGAAAAATATGGGCATTTTAATATATTTTTAATATGTGCAATTAACATATAAAATCATACAACTTATTTTATATGTTAATTGTAGAATTGTCAAGCCCACTCCTCTTGAGAAAGACTTCTCTCAAAACACATCAAGGAAAAAACAGTATAGTCTTTCCCTACACAGCTGCTGTTTCTTGGCTAACAGATTTGTTGCAGCTGTTTGAGACCTCTTGTTGCTCTAATTTTATCCTCCACCCCTTAAGCCCACTTAAAGTTTTTTTTTCCTTGAAAACTAAGCCTAAAATGCTTAGTAATTTGTTTTAAACCCAACCAGATTCATAACTTTAGGCTCTTAATAATTCTAGGTAATGCTCTGGGGTAGATTCAAGCATAGATCTATGTGCAATATACTGTACTCCCTGTATATTTCCTATTGTAATTAGTCCAGGAAAGTGAGAGCTCTTTTAAAAACTCCTTCCTTGGTTCCCAGTGATCCAGAGAAGGACAAGCTGGTATCTAATTCACCATACTAGGTGTGTGAGAGGGTGACCCAATTCCACACATTCCTGAATGAAACATTATCAGACAGACTTTTGACTCCGTTTTGGGACTCATACTGCCTAGGTTGTTCCTGTGGCTGACCTACACGAGGTACTAGATAGGAAGTGCATGCCTGTTGGATCCGCTGAATCTCTCAGCAGTTGTGGACATCAATTGGCTCTCATGTCCTTCTGGGCCACCTTGCTGGCTGGGTTTGGGAGGCAACACCTTGCAGTGACTCCACCCCTTCCTGGGATAGTGTTGGGAGACTGCTATTTGGCCCCTTAGCCCTTGGGGTCCCTCAAGGTTCCATCTTGTCTTCCATGCTGTTTAAACCATTTCTGCCCAATGTTGCATAATGCAACAGGGATCAAATATGTACACCTCTGGGCTGGGCAGAAATGGGTTAAAATCTGCATAACATCACTGGAAGATGTTGTCCAAGGGTTTGGGCAGTGATGTCATTACAGTGTAGAAAACACCCAGTTGTACCTTTTTCTATCTGATCCTGGAAGGCTGTGGAAGAATCTAAACCAGCCATTTTCAACCACTGTTCCATGGCACACTGGTGTGCTGTGAGTGATCTGCAGGTGTACCGTGAGAGTTTGGGGGAGGGTCATTTGTTAGTAGGGCCAATGGAAATGTGAGCTCCCCACCAACAGCACGGTGTGCCTTGTCAATTGTCAAAAAACTGATGGTGTGCCTTGACAATTTTAGTACCTTGGCAGTGTGAGATGATAAAGGTTGAAAATCACTGATCTAAACTGACATCTGAGCTCAGTGATGGACTGAACATGGGCAAATACACTGAGACTGAATCCAGACAAGACAAATTGTGCTGTGCTGCAGGTCAATAGGTAAGTTGAACTGAAGTTGGATGTTTTCAGCCTGTTCTGGATAGGGTAGTATTCCCCCTGAAAGACCAGGTTTGAAGCTTGAGAGTACTTCTGGATCAGTGGTGTTCCTAGGGAAGGCAAGGGGGACAAATGCCCCAGGACACCACATCCCTGGTGGTGGCACCACCTTCCTTGCTGTCACTCCCCACCTGGGGGCCTCCACAGAGCCAGGGAGGCTGTGCCCCACCTCTCCTTCTGAGGCCTCTGGAAGGCTGAAGATTGCTACTTCTAGTTGCTGAAAACCAGAAGTAGCAATTTTCAGCCTTCCAGAGGCCTCAGAAGGTGTGCGGCCTCCCCACTTCTCCAAAGGCCCCTAGACTGTGGGAGGTGGCACTTGTCGGGGGGGTGGCAGCACTGGGGGCCTTTCCAGCTGCAGTCCCCAGGTTCTGGAATTCCTTTCCCCAAAGATGTAGCTGACCTGCTCTATTAAACTGTTGTATATGAATGGGTATTTACAGTAAAAGTCTTGTCATGGGCAACAGAGAAGTTGCTGCTTTCCCAAATATGCCAGCGAACAAAAGACTTTCACTAGAATGACGAGCCCCCAGTCTCCTCACCCAACAAGGCTCTCTCTGCGGTGCCTTTCTGTACTCCTTTGCCTGTCATGAGGACCCTCTAGGAATTGAGACATTTCACTTTCTCAAGAGGGCTTTATGTGAAAGGAAGCAAACATCCATTCCTAGTGGGTCCTCTTGGAGAAGAAAGGAGGGCGTATTGGCACTGTAGAGGGAGCCCTGTCAGATGTGAGGAAAGTGACTGGGGTTCTTGCTTAATTGATGCTTTGTTTAAGCAGCACACTTATTTAACTGGCCTCTCCACTCACCTGAGGGAGTGAGCGGAGGGTCTGGCTAACCAAGTTTGCTGCTTAATTACGTAAGTGCCAGTTAACATGGCTTTTACTGTACTTAATTGCTACTCCCCTTTGAAATGCTGTATTTATGTTCTTCTAATTTATACTGATTTCTCAGTTCAGTTATACACATCCAAATCCTAGCCAACTTTCTAGTGCCAGTGTTGCCACAATGCAGCCCCAAAGGAAGGGAGAAATTCCCTTACCTTGAGGAGCCTGCATGACTTCCTTCCCCAGTACAAAATGCAACGTGTGTCACATATGGCACATCTGTATTGGTGCTAAAAAGCTGGATAGGATTGGGCAGTTAATGGGAACTGGAATTATTTTATGCTGGAGTTCCATCATTGGCATCCTTCAGTCTTGGAAGACTATGGTATCGCGCTCTGAAAAGTGGTTCTGGAACAGCATCTGTTGTGGCTGAAAAGGCCAATTCGGGAGTGACAATCCCTTCCACACTGGGAGCAAGTGCCCACCTGTTTCCCACCTGTTTAAGTCCTGTTTCCCACCTGTTTCCCACCTGTTTAAGATTAAGGTTTCCCACCTGTTGAGGTCCATTCCTGAGGTTCAGATCCTCTTACAGATATCCTTGTATCGCAGCTGTGGTCTACCTGTAGGACACTTTCCCTGCACTAGTTCTCCATAAAGGAGATCCTTTGGGATCCGGCCATCGCCCATTCTCACATGACCAAGCGAACGCAGGCATCGCTGGACGCTGAATGCTGGACGTCTCTGGATGCTGGAGTTGATTATTTTATTTTTGCATTTGTATGCATTTTAATTGTTGAAACCATGTTAGGATAAGGATTCTTATTTAAATCCTTTATCTAAAGGATAAATCTAAATCTTTACCTAAATCTAAATTTTTTTTAAAAAGTGAACTGAACTGCACCCTAGGTCAGCAATTTTCAACTGGTGTGCTGTGAATGACCTGCTGTTGTACCACAGGAGTTTGTGGGAGGATAAATAGTACTGCCTTTGGGGATGTGAGCCCCCTGTTGGCAGCATGATGTGCCTTGTCAATTGTCAAAAAACAGATGAGGTGTCTTGACAAATTTAGTACCTTCTCAGTGTGCAATGAGATCGAAAAAGGTTGAAAATTGCTCTTTGGACAGGAGGTCTGGTCTGGAGGGTAGAGCTGCCATTATGCCCAAATATATCATTTGAAGGTCGCCTGCTCAAGCCTGGAAGCGGCAAGTCCCTCACAAGCTGAGCAGAGCTCTTTTGGGTGAGAGCCAAAGAAGCTGGTTCTATAGCTCTTTGTCTGTGTGGGAGGAGACCGCCCATGTAAACTGCCTTGAATAAAGTCACAGGAGCAATCCAATGGCCAGAAAGGTGGCATATAAATAGCTGCTGTCGTTTATACACTCCAATTCTCATGTGTGTTCTTTGAAAAGTGCTTTTCCTCACCTCCGATACAAAATATGCTACATAATATATGCAAAGAGCATTTTAGACATAGCAGCAGAAAGCTGTTACATCTCCTTATGCCTCCCCCCCCCCATGTTTCATACCACATGATTGTGCGCCAGGGTTTCCTGCTTTGTTTGACTGTTGTGGCCAAGTTCCAGGACTACAGAGAGGCATGACAATGTATTGGATGATCTGGCATCTGTTCCCAATTCTCGGTTTTACAAAATTGTGTCTGGATTATATCATATTCTTGCCATCACTTTTGCTGGGAAACCTTTGCTATGCACTCCTACACTTTGGAGCATGAATGAGTGTGCATACATGCACACGTTCACCGATGGACAGTTTAATGAACCTGCTCACCAGCTTCAGCTCAATGAAAAAAATGCCTATATGCCTATTTCTTCAATTGTATGGAATCTCTCTTCCCCACCTTCTACAAATCTCATTGGGTATAATCACTTTTACACCCAGCTTTTACATCTTCTTTACCTGCTTCTTCTATCCCCCATGTATCCCCCCTTCCTTAGTCCTCCTGCTATTTCAACTTCTTTATCAGCTTGTGTACACACATACCCCTTTTCCTTCTAACCCCTCCCTAGCTCCAATGTATCTTGCCTCTACTTGAAGTAAGTAGCCATCTCATTCCTAGACCTGTGATCCCAGTGGGGTTCTGACCCATACACACATCTGACCCATGAGCCAGAAGGATAATTCACAACATTACATACTTACTAGTTATTTGGAGGGCCAATAGAATCTGTGATATGATTTAAAGTTATCAACTGATGACCTGATTACATTAAGCCCCCAGCTACATACCAGTTAGGTAAGTACACAGTGTAATTTTGGCGTGATTTTCCCCCATTTTAAAGGCATTTAAATGGCAATCCCGGTATCTGCTGGCTGGTGGCACCTGCACCTCCTCGATTCTGTCTGATTACATAGCAGTTTGACCCACTTCTCTTTGTGCTAAGAACTTCCCTTACCAATGTATTCTCATCTCAAATAACAAAATATTACTGGTGCAATTACCTTACCATTCATTTATGTGGTTGTGTAACTTGGTTTTTTATGTGTTCACAACAAACAGCAACATTTTTATGACAAAAATAAAATGAACACATTTTCCAAGAGCTCCTCAAAATGTATCAATTCAGTTCATCAAATGAGACATTTTAAACATTATGCAATGCACCGGTTCCCCAGGGGAAGCTAATTAGCAACTGTTTCACAATCCCTGAAGGCAAGCATAAAGCAATTTATTTCGAATAGTTAAAGCCGTTTGTGAAAATAGATCCATAACGGATGCTTAGGTAAGAGAAACAGACTTAAAAACTCAAATTTCTCCAAACAGGACTCCATTTTAAACCAGTAACTCAATTTTGTTGTTGCTTTATTGCCCAGAGGCATTTAGCAATGATGTAGGCTCTTCTCTTCCCCCCCCCCCCCCCATATTCTTCATTACCTCTGAGCAACAGAATCTGCCTGCTTCCTTGGGGTCAGATGGAGCACTGCATTTGTCTCTTGGTGCAAACTAGCTTGGGGCAGTGCTGCATGTTGTTATCAATCTTGCTTTCACACTTTCAGAGTCCACCAGCTGCCATTTCTCATTAAAATCCTGCATGCAGGGAGCCCTACTGTGGATCCCATTATCTCATGCAAGAAAAAACAGAAGTATTTGGGGGCCTAAGACCAGAAAATATCTACTTTTCAAAGCCTTGGATCTCCTTAGTGAAAATAGTGGAAAGGGCAAGTACCTTTTAGGACTGAATGGCTGCACAGTACTTTCTTTGCAGGAGTGAATGGACCAAAGGGCACAGGGAATTTGAGAATATCTCCCAAGTGCTGCGCTCAAGCCACCTCAGATTAAATGGAAATGGTAAAAATGACGCAGCAACTGGGATGCATTTTTCCTACATGAAAACTAGTTCATATTTTCTTTTGCTGTACACAACACCTTATTGTGCAGGGTGAGGTCATGTAACAGGCCCCAGGAGCAAGAAAGAGAGGGAAAGGGGAAATGAAGATCCAACTTGGAGCAATTTCTGGTCATATGCATATCATGCTAGTTCTAAACCTCTAAAATGAAAAGTGTCTGGACGTTCAGTCCTTTGAGGCAACAACTTTTAGGTATTCTCTAAAAGGAACAGATATTTGGCTATCTGACTGCATCACACAGCCTTTCCCTTATGCGCCCGTTTCCCCCAATCAGACTTTCTACAGCAGGGGTGCCCAAACCCCGGCCCTGGGGCCACATGCGGCCCTCGAAGCCTCTCAATGCGGCCCTCAGGGAGCCCCCAGTCTCCAATGAGCCTCTGGCCCTCCAGAAATTTGTTGGAGCCCGCACTGGCCCAACGGAGCTGCTCTCAGTGTGAGGGCAACAGAGTTTGACCTCCCGCGTGAGCTGTGGGATGAGGGCTTCCTCCACTGCTTGCTGTTTCATGTCTGTGATGCAATAGTGGCAGCAAAGGAAAGGCCAGCCTTGCTTTGTGCAAGGCCTTTTATTGGCCTTGAGCTATTGCAAGACCTTCATTCATTCAAATAAGTTCATCTTTAATAGTTTCATTTATGTAAACTTATGTAAATTTATTCAAATTATAAATGTAAATTAATTCTTTTTTCCCCCCGGCCCCTGACACTGTGTCAGAGAGATGATGTGGCCCTCCTGCCAAAAACTTTGGACACCCCTGTTCTACAGCAACAGTAAGTAGGACAACTGAGGGCAACACCAAATGGGATCGCAGTCAAACACGAAACACAAAACAACCATACTGAAAGCCACACAGAGCCCATATTAACCAAGTATGCCTCTCTTTAGTGACCAATAAATCATTGCTATGGCATCAGTAAGGCACACTGCAAAGTCATGTTGCTGAGGAGAAAGGAAGTGTTTTTCCTGTTATTTGCAGTCTTTTAGAACAGGAACTTTGCACTTGCACCCATCCTAACTGGCTCTATTGCAGGAAGGAAGACGCAGAGGCAGGCCATCACTGCTGGAATGAGCAGCCTCATCTAGCTCGCTTTTCCCCTTTGCTGCTAGGCAAGACAGAACAGGGAAGCAGCTGCTTGAGCAAAGGACTGGGGAAACTGTTGAGTTGCAGTCATACATGACTTACATCGTTAGAGATACATATAACAGAACAAAGAGCAATGAAATACAAGGCATCCCTTCTTATCTGTGGGGTTCCATTCAAGGACCCCCCACAAATAAGGAAACCCATAGACAATGAAATCCACTGGTTTCAGGGGCCCTGTAATCCTCCGGAGGTGACAGGAGCTCTGCACCGGTTGCCTCCAGAGGATGTTCTGAGGGCTGATGAGATCGCACACAGCCTCCTCTGCCTTCAGAACACCTTCTAAGGTGTTAAAAGGCCTTTGGAGGGCTGGGGAGGGCACATGGGTCCAACCCATGGGTTCAGAGACCCAGGGATAATGAAATCCACGAGTTCCAGATCTGTGGATGCTATGGACCCACTGTACTGCAAGACTGGAAAAATAATTGTGTATGGAAACACAGAGCATAAAATCTATTAACTGATTTTTAGTCATCTTACTTGTTATACATTGTACATTTATTATGGAGCTTTGTAAGCTGCCTTGGGCATTTGCTTTGACAAGGGAAAGGTAGGATATAAATTTTTCAAATAAATAAATCTAGAACTAAATCTAGTCAGAGGAAGTTTGCCTTGGTCTCCAGATGGTACCCTCTGCTGGGTACTCCGCCATTACAGATATTTTTCATTTAAAATTCATGGTTCAAACTACTTCACTGTACACAGAGCACACATTTTTAGTGATGCTATTTACATTCTCTCTTCTCACCCACCCTCCTCCTCCTCCATTCTGTTCCTGTTTTTCAGACCTGAAAATACCCTCTCACTACAATTACTGCATGATGAAACATTCTATATTCAGCTTATTAATACTATATATTAAGGCCTGTTTTCCAAACTACAGGAATCAGTTATGTATTAAAACTTATGCACTCAGCAATTTTCTGTGGAGTTCTGCGGGGGAGGAGGGCCTTGAGCTGCTTCATAAACATAGTGGTTGTTTAAATATTTATTCATATGGCTTAATTTTCGAATCTCAAACATCCTCTCCTGTGAGCTTTTGATAAAATGAAGCTACGCCGTGTCTAAAGAACTACGATTCTCCATTTCCTGAAAGAGAACTTAGTGACTTTTTCAGGATCCAAGGTCACATTAGAAACAGACCTTGAACTCGAGTAATAATGGCTAATGCAAATTCTTTTGGCGCATACAAGCACACACAGGATGGTGTAGGATGAGCCAGGATGGTGTAGTGGTTCTAGGATGCAGGAGGATACAGGTTCAAGTCTCCACTCAGCCATAAATTTTCCTGGGTGACCTTGGCCCAGTTACTATTTCTCAGCCTCACCTACCTCACAGGGTTGTTGTGAGGACCCAAGGAGGGAAGGAACCATGTACACCTTGGAGACGAGGTGGTATAAAAGCTCCTTGGAAGAAGGGCAACATAAAAATGTGAAATAAATACAAGTAAGTCAAATTAACTCCGTTAAATCACAGTCCTTTAGAGGCATCACTTCATGTGTCATATTAGTGCAACTTGAAATTCCTCCAACAGGAAAAGGAGTGTGATAGTCACCATGCTGTTCAAATATCAAACACAGAGAATCATGCTGTGAACATATCTACCAAGCTTGATGTTGCACTCCTCAGAATTCCCCATACAAATGTGGCTTGCACCTTTTCTGGCTCCCTTTAAAATGGGTGCTGGGGTCAAGCCAGGGTTTAAACATGAATCATGTAAGTGTTTTTCCAAGTATTGGTGCCAATTCACATCCAGGTGTCTCACTGTAATTTATTTTGCAGTTTAAGCTGCTCTTTCAAAATGAATGTGTGTGCGCCTGTGCATGAGGGGTGTTTGTCAAACCTGAAATGCAAAGAGCATGAGTTTCAAACTTCACTCCAATATCTCAGTAATCAAGGAATAATATCTTATTGAGATCAAAGGTTTTACTTTGTTTGAATATTGTGGAGAATAAATGTGGACGAACCAATGGTTTTATAACCAGCCCATGCAACTGTTACCAGTTGTTTAGGCCAGAGATGTAAACCCAGCAGAGTAAGAATGGCTTCAGAGGTGGCAGAGATACTGTTGAATACAGACAACAAAAGTGGTTACGAGTGCTCTTCCTTGCTGTTTTCCATTATGTCTGAAACTAAACTTTTGCTCTTCCCCCACTTCATTCTGTGAGGACATGCATGAAACGTCTACTGTGAGAGTGGTTTATGCAACACATCAAGTTAGTTCTCAATTATCACTGTCACTTCACCACCCACCCCCAATCCTTGGGTGGTTCTGTGCCGATTACTTGGCTGGTACATGCTGCATAGTTGAGATGCTTCTCCCAGATGCATCTTGGTGATACAAGAACGCTAGGAATTATTTTAAAAAGTAACTAGATCAAGGGTGTCAAACACATGAGCTGGGTACAGCCTGCAAGAAGCTCTTTATCTGGCTTGTGTGATAATTGGGCCATCCCAGCACCACAATTTTCAACTACTGAACTGTGAAGTGACACCTCGGCAGAAGTGGTGCTACTGAAACGGTGGCACTGAGAAAGCCCAATTATCACATGGGCTGCCCTTTCAGCAGTGCTGCTTCTGCCAAGGTATCATTTTGCAGAGCACCACTCAGCTACTGAGCTGCAAAGTGACACCTCAGCAGAAGCACTGCTGCTGAAAGGGCAGCTCATCTGATGACTAGGCTGTGCCATATCTTAAAAATATGATCAATTTGCATATTTTCTCTTCTGTCATTAGCAGCTAACAAGTTCCTAGGTGAAAAAGAGCGCTTATTTCTGGTCATCGTCTGCTTAATGACACCACTTCTGGCCTTCAGCAAGCACCATGAATGTTCTTCAGCCCCCTGTATGAAATGGTTTGACACCCCTAAACTAGAGTAACTTTATCCTTTCAACACTGCAACTCAATTCAGCTATTCCTTCTCTCGTCTTTTTCATTGAGCCAGAAATAGACTTCTGAATGTGACTGACCTCACAAGCTTTAATTCATGTTAGCAGTGTTGCTGACAAATAGATTGCTCACCACAGTTACAACCACAGCTGCAATTCACAAATGTGGAAACTTTGCTCATTCTGGACAGGGGATCCAAATTAGGAAATAGCTTGACAAAAAATCCATGCCTTAAATAATATATGCATTGATCAGCTCAGTTGAAAGGTATTTCTATGCAGACCATACATCTGAAATTAAGGAGAGCATATTTGAATAGCTAATATAGGTCTTACCCTATGATATCTGTTTACTTCTGCTCAAAAAGCTATTAACATATTCATGATTCAGTGAAATACACACAACATTCATTTATAACTAAGATACTCGTTACGATGAAACCTGCCCAATTTTCTCACACTTGTTGCACAAACCTCTGAGCCAGTACACAATTTAGAGAAACAAATACAGTGAAGTGGTAATTTGGACACCCATTAAATTGTCTTATCGCTGGATATTTTTTTTCCCCCCAAGAGATTCTCTTCTATCCCAATTAGTAGAGGTTTTCTAGCAAGGAATGCCTTTTCAGGAATCAGACATGCAGAGAAAAGCCACTTTTCTTTTCCCAGAGGTACAACTTTAGAATCAGAGCTGTGATGATGAATTATGCTGCTTCACACATTGTACAAGGCACATGCAGAATATGTTCTCCTGGCTTGCATTCCTATCTGAAGTGTAAAATGATAATTGCTATGATAGGAACATCTAATATGAGGATGAGATGGGCAACCATGGGTTTGTTTGATCTTAACAGTGCAGCATTTTCCTGGCCAAAAAAAGACTCATTAGCTCATTAGCTCAGCCAGAAGAAGTAATAATGCAGTGCTTCTCAAATCTGCCCGTCTATACTGAATGCCCTTTCCCACCAGCTAGTGCTATCTACAAACTCTAGGCACTAACCCAAAGGACCAGAGTCTCAGAAAGGACTGCCACTGTTGCTGCCTGCCTTCCAGTAGCAGGATGTGTGTGCGCACTGGAAGTCTGCTAGCAAGCAAATAAATATTTTTCTACTTTGATATACATTATTTTAATCTTCCTCTATTCTAAACTTCCTTTCCCACAGTGTGCCGCACAAAGCATAGTACAGCATCTTAAAAACACAGAGGAATTCACAAAAGGCAAAGCCAACACTGTCACACCAAACAGAATTTTTCAAAGCAGTCAGAACAGAATATACAACATAGATATTGCTTCATTTATCACCCAAGCTCACAAGCTTGTGCAAAATTCAAGATTTCATTATATACCAGAAGAGAGCAGTGGGTCTAACCAAGTTACAACAGAAGGGAGTTTCAGAGCAATCAGAACCACAACATAGAAGGCTCTTACAGATGCCCACTTAATATTATATGATTAAGGTAACTAGCAATTAATAACATCTGACTGAGACACAAATAATGGCCCAATCCTATACAGCTCCTTAGGTGGCACTGGTGCGGTTTCCACTGCATTGCGCATAGGAGTTTTCGCTGATGGAGGCCTCCTCAGGCTAAGGGAACATTTGTACCATTGCCATGGGATAAGTCCCACTTCATACAATAGGTCAGTTTGGACCTGCACCAAATCAATCACTGATGCAAGTCCACATTGAACCAGGAAGGTGGATCAGGCCAGGAATTTGGCATGTGCTGCCGCCACAGATCCCACCCCTTCCCAGGCTTGATCTGCCCCCTCCCCACTCCTGTCACTACCTGTTCCACCCACTCCTTCCCTGTTCAGTTCATCCTCCTACATCCTGCCACTCCTCTGCACCGGCTTACCTCTTCTGGTGGGTCTCCATAGATCTGCCAGCACAGGCTCAAGCCTTCCCACTGCCAGGGCAAGCCTTACAGTTGCCTTACAGCAGCCAGCACTGGTAGAACACGTGTTCCGTTGGTGCAGCAGTCCAATACATTGGATTATCGGATTAAAAAAAAAAAAAGTCTAGTTTCATAAATGCTGTCAATTACTTATCAGGGGCTGCACTAAAACCAAACTATATACAAGTTTACAAATTGACAGCTCAGTGACAGGTTTCCCCAGCACAGCTGAAGGTGCTCATTAATTATTTGTGCTTCCTTTCAGAAATGTATTTCACTTTATACCCCTTTCCCTGCTGTCTAACATAGTTTCATAACCGCAGGAACTGCTGTTGGTTATTTTGCTACTAACACCATTAATGAGAATGTATTGGGGGGAGGGGAGCATGCTACACCCCTGTTCAGCTGGAGCAGTGATTTCCAAGATTTTTCATCTCATGGCACACTGACAAGATGCTTAAATTGTCAAGGCACACCATTGGTTTTTTGACCATTGACAAGGCACACCATGCTATTGGTGGGGGGATCACATCCCCCAATGGCCCTACTAGTAAATAACCCTCCCCCCCCCCCCCAAAAAAAAAACTTCCATGGCACACCTGCAGAACATTTGCAGACCACAGCACAGTGGTTGAAAATGGCTGTGCTAGAGTCTAAAAATCCCTAGCCCTCTTATATTCTCAAAAGATGGTAACATTGTAAATATTTGTTAGGATATAATAGTCCTGAGTTACAGCAGAGGTTTACAAATTTCTGTCTTCGGGGAAGCCTTTCCATGTTTAATTGTCTGATATGTTCTAGGCCAGGGGTGTCAAACGAGTTACATATATTGGGCAAAACAGAATTCATGGTGATTGCTGACGGCTGAAAGTGAAGTGATTCTGCTTAATTATGCCCATTATGCCCTTGCAAAGGCTTCTGGGACAACTGACTGTTCACTGAAAGAAGGAACACAACTTGTAGACAGCTCTGGAACTGATCAGACCACTCCCCAAAGCAGCACTAGCCATTTCAAAAGTTGCGCATTTGAAGAAGTGGGTAAAGTGAGCACATGTCCCTCAGCAAGGGATGAGGATCAGGATGAAGATCAAGTCAACCTGAAGTTGCCAGACTTCAGCAAGATCTCCCCTGAAAAATAAAAACCTTTACTATTTTACTTATGATCCAAACTAAAAATTTTACTTAGTCCTAACCCTTAACTTTGAAACTGAAGAGACTCTATTGCCCCCCATTACTGTGAAAATGTAATGTGGGGCTGAGAACAGGTTGATTTAATTGTTTATCTGCATAAAATAGTATTAATTTCTCTTAGCTGTGTATGAGCTCGCCATGAGTGACATCTGAGGGGAGCAAAATTAAGGGAGAGTATGAAATGAGTCATCTGTCACTTTCCTGCACCACAGAAGGACTACCATATATACTCACAATACAAGATGTAAACATTCTTTACATTCTTGTAAATACAAGATGTAAACATAATACAAGATGTAAACATTTGGGCAGGAGGTCTGGTCTAGAGGGTAGAGCCTCCGTTTGCCTGAAGATAATAGCTGAAGGTCGCCAGTTCGAGGCCACCGGTACCGTGTACGGCGAGACCTTGAAGCAGCTGACAAGCCGAGGCATGTTTTTCCACCTGCTCTTTGGCCTTCAAGTGAGATATGAAGGATTGTCAGCTTGCGTGGGAGGAAACTGGAGGCTAGAATGCGATACCAGATCATAAAAGGATTCATCTGAAATGTTGTAGTTCTTGAAAGACAGAACCTCTTCAATTGTAAAAATCCCTGTAGGGATTTAGTATAGCCTGCCTGTGTAAACCGCCTTGAAATAAAGTCTGAAGAGAAATCTGACGACCATGAAAGGCGGTATATAAATACCTGTATTTATTATTATTATTATTATTATTATTATTATTATTATTATTATTATTATTATTATTAAATTTTGAACTTTTCTTGAACACCAGCTTTATCTTTTATCACCTCAGTTATATCACTTGAGACTCTGCCAAGGTCGTCCAAGAGCTAAAACCAACAGTTATTTAGTTGTTTAAATGTTGCAGAAAGCATCAGGGTTAGTTATTACTCAGAAGGAGAATGGAGTTTATAGGTTAACCTTGGGCTGTGAGAGAGGGGGGAACTTCATCACAAAATCCCTCCAAGGTGATCATTCTCAGGATAAATAATTAAAATTATTTAACATCCATTTTATTAAAGTTATTGTATAAGTTAAACACTAAAAATTATTACTTGCATACAGATTTTCCCTATTTTGCATCTATTTCTGATTTCCTGTATCCTTAGGGAAACCGGCCACCATCAGGAATATTTTACACCAGACCATCTGCAGCGCATTTTTCTAGAGTGCTTATTTTAAAGCAGGTTGAAGGTCAAAATGTCAGTCAGAGCAATTCACAAATAAAAAAAGAAAAAACCAAAACTAACCTCCTATCAAGATTAGGGCTTATGGTCACATAATGGTTTAATTAAAAGTTAAGTGCTGAGAAAGATATTTAGCCATGCATGATAAGAGCATTAACTCTCAAACAATAGCTTACAGCCAAGACAAGGAACTTGGTAAGGTAAAAGCAAAACATTAATACAGTATCTGCACTGATATTTTATTTTAAAACAAAAAAGTCTTCTGAAAATATTGTGCATTTCAAGTCAGAATATATCCTTTAAATTTCTGCATTGAATGGACTGTTGATTCTCCAGGCAGTTGCCTTTTAGAGATATGCTGCCTTTAACAACATTTCTTTGAATATATCAGTGCACAACAACAAAGGGGAAAATCAGGAACAGATGCGCCCTCAAATAATATGCAGAGTGAACCAACTGAATTTCCATTACAATTCATCATCTCTGAAATGCTTTTTCATTATGAGTTCTCAAAAGGCTGCAAATGATAAATGATAGTTACTTATTGAGTAAAATACAAAATTCTTATAATTATTCCAGAAGAAAAGAGCATGCAAGAAAGCAAACTGTCAGTTTAAAACCAGATTCAGTGAAGATAGGTGGGAAGCCAAACAGCTGCCATCTGCAACTGTCGATGGTACATTGAGACAGCACCCCAAGCTGGTTTGAATCTATTCTTATCACTATATCTGAATTTCTTGCAGTGAACAACAAAAATGCAATAACTGTGCCTATTTATCCTGCCCATTCTTCATTGTGCCCAAATATTAAAAAACAAAACAAAACTTCAGGGTTATTTCAGTTTAACTGGTTACAGATTTATTTCTGGGCTTAATGTGAAGTACTGATCTTTATCAAGACCTTAAAAAGTCCCTGTCCAAGGAATCAAGAACTGCCTCCTTCCATATGAATCTGTTTAGGTGCTCCATTCAACAGCAGAAATTCCAATTGCCTCCCCTCCCTGCAACCACCTGAAATTTTATGGGTAACACCACATGCATTAATTGAAGAGGACAACTGCTTTGTCAAGATACTACAGCACCTAGATTTAACTTACAGTGTCCAAAGGCACATGTGCATCCATGGAGGTGTCTGGTGGTGTCCACCCACCACTGTCACCACCTAGTCTCCACCCTACAGGTTTGAATTGCGAAAAAGGAAGTGCTGAGAATAGATGAGAACATATGGCTTAACATCTCCCTTCTTCCCTGGTCAATACTTTGTTCTGCACCCTCCCTGTCGAAACACAAGCATGTGTTGACCAAAGTAAAGCTTCAAGCAAGATAGAAGGAGGCCAGGTGAGGAGATGGTGATTGTGGAAAGGGCTGCAGAGGATGGTGAATGGGTGGGTGTGTCTGCTCCTGATCTAGATATATTGTGGACTCAATATATGGATATATGGATTCAATATGCGGATTCATGCATTCAAGCAATGGCAGGTATATATTAACTAGCAATATGAATATTGTTTTATTATTTTTGCTTTTAAAATGTGTTTTAATTACGGTTTTGTTATATTGTTAGCCGTTGCCATGGTGGTCCCTTTGTCAGGACAGAAAAAAGTCGAAGGCCAACTCTTATGCACACTTTCCTGGGAGTCAGCCCCATTAAACATAATGAGACTGCCTTCCAAGTAGACCTGCACAGAATTGTACTGTAAACGTCTTTTTAAATTAATCCTCTTCTTTCATCTTATGCTGCACTTCTCCTGTTGTGCTCCCTTATTGCCTTGTTCTGATAATTATGGCAGGAGGTCTGGCTCAGTTGTTGAGGCTGCCAGTTCGAGACAACCGGAAGTACCCAAGAACTGACGACATGCTGATATACTGATGAGCTGACCCCAGGTGGCAAAGAGGAGTTGCCGTCAAGTGGAGCGTGAGAGGCGAAGGGCCAGAGAGAGACCAGACTGGGAAGGAATCAAGCTGGAACTCCAGCTGGAGTTCTATGAAAGACTAGAACTATTCAATTGTAAAAATCCCTACTGGAGTTTAGAACAGCCTGCCTATGTAAACCGCCTTGGATTAAAGTCTGAGGAGAAATCAGATGACCAAAGAAAAGCGGTATATAAATACCTGTATAAATAAATAAAATAAATAATCATGCTTTTTTCAAGTTTGTTTCATTTGCTGTTGCTAAATTCCGAATGCCCTTTTAGGTCACATTATTTCGCTAAACACTTTAATGAAGTGCTGTTTCTCAGACCAGAACACAAGCACATTCCAAACACAAAAGTATTCCAAGCCTTGGATAATCTCCTTCCCACTTCTTTTATACTTAGTAAGAGCCTATTCACACAACAAATAATTATCAACAGATGTATTAACAGGTTACATTTCATTTACTGTAGCAAGTCAGTCACACTTAAGGCCAAGCAGAATCCTACCCCTGCAACTCTATGCATATCTACTCAGAAGTAAACCCCACTGAGTCCAATGGGACATACTCCTGGGTAAGTGTGTATAGAACTGCAATCTAGGAACCATTTTCAAAACCTGCTTAAATGCAGAAATCCTGGTTTGCCTAAGCAACAGCTGCATATGTAATTCTTAAACACAGTTAACGCCTTCAGCAGGAATTACTGCTCCAGAAGGAAGGGGTTGGGACAGACAGCACATGATCCACTAACCCGCTCCCAGTTGCTTATCCATGGTAACAAATAACCTACTGGAAGGGGCCAGTTTCCTTGTTTTGGTATACAGTACAGAGATTGAGAAATATACTTTTTTTGCACTTAAGTGCAAAGTTGTTCCAGCACCTTCTGTCTTTTCTTCTTGACAGTCATTGTTTTGCTCACCTCTTTACTTTCCTGATAGATTCCTTCAGTATATTTCTGCTTATCTACGAAGTATCTTCTGCATATGCCAGGTACTTTTTTATCTTGTTCTCTTCCATCTTTCTTTACCAGGTTGCCATATTTTCTTCTGACAGCATTTTCAGAAGAGGGAATGGGATCAATTCCATGTACCCAGAGGTACTGGCAACATATGATGCATGTGCTCTTTTAGCTCTTCATGCTGTAATGCAATTATGAAAAGTCTGGGTTTTTATTTTGAACTGTCAGGGAAATGTGTCAGATTTGTTCACAGCCCCCATTACGGTTTTTTGACTCTCCCTTTAAACCTGGATTGTCAAATATAAGACCTGGGGGCTGGATGCAGACTGCCGAAGCTTTTTATCTGGCCCTTGAACTCTCCGCTGCTGAGGTGTCACTGCTGAAAAGACAGCCTACATGATAATTAGGCTCTCCCAAATCCTGAAATATGATCAAGATATGTGTGTTTTCTCTTGTCATTTGCAACTAATGAGTTCCTAAGTGAGAAAAAAGTGCTTACTTCTGATTAAGACCTGTTTAATGAAATTACTTCCTGTCTAATGACATACTTCTGACCCTCAGCAAGCATCATGAATGCTATTTGGCCTACTGTATCAAACAAGTTTGACACCCATGCTTTAGATCTCATTCTCATACCATTATAATTACACAGGAGAAATTCATTGCTACTATTTTTTTTTATCACCAACTATCATCTAATAAATTTAATAGACCACAGTAGCTATTCATGCCCGACACACAGATTTTTACTTAGGAACAACCATATTCATTTAAGTCATTTTCATATTCATTTTAGAGGCTATAGAAAGGCTTTTCCTTTTGTCCTTTTAATATTGATAATAATTTACCTTTATATAAATACATACAGTAAATCTATCTATATCTATATAAAGAAACGTATGAATTCACATTAATCACAGGCTTAGAAAACCTTTGGTTGCCAAAAAGTCTGGATTTCTGTTCTTGTTTATTACGTTTTTATTTTTTTTATTTGACTGGTTTAGCAATTTCAGAGAGAATGCATGGAAAGATGAGAGGCTAACAATACACAAAAGACTAATCAGCATTTTAGCTATAAATCCTGTTGGGAATTGAAGTGCAACCCTGACTTTGATAATACTCTGCCCCTCAGCAATGATGTTAAGGCAGGTGCTTATGGGAACTTGGCAATCTGGAACAATTAGGCTACTGTGTATATAGAAAAGAGTACCAGACAGAGCCAATGTAGGCAGATGGGGCCTAACAACAAGCTAAGCTGGCTACTATGGTGACAGGGCTGGCACCTAAAAATAAACACTTGCTGGAAATAGGACTGATTGATGGTGGGGGGATGAAAGAGCCAGGGGTTGGGGAGTAGCCTTACATACAGTCAAACAAATTTTGATGAATAGACCAGAACCCAGGGTTTGTTTTCCAGACTTATATTTTGTATATTGGCCTCATGAAAAGGTGAAGAAGCCCAGATGGAAGTCTTACAGCCCAATCCTATCTTTCTACAGCTCTGGCGCAGCAGTTGCAAACTGTCCTAACAGCGCAGTAAAGCCCTAAACAATGTCTCATCATTGTTTGTCAGTGTCAATCATGCAGGGGATGGACAGAGTAGATAGATAGATGCTCTTTTCCCTCTCACATAACAGCAGAACCAGGGGACATCAACAAAAGTTGAGTGTTGGGAGAGTTAGGACAGAAGAAAATATTTCTTTACCCAGCATATAATTAGTTTGTGGAACTCTTTGCCACAGGAAGTAGTGATGGCATCTTGCCTGGATGCTTTAAGAGGGGATGGGACAAATTTCTGGAGGAAAAGTTCATTACGGGTTACAAATCATAGTAGGTGTGTGTAAGCTCTTGGATTTAGAGGCAAGCTGCCTCTGATTGCCAGAAGCAGGGGAGGGCACCGGAACACAGATCGTGTCTGTTGTCTTGTGTGCTCCCTGGGGCATTTGGTGGGCCACTGTGAGAAACAGGAAGCTGGACTAGATGGGCCTTTGGCCTGAACCAGCAGGGCCCTTCTTATGTCTCAGGAGGAAGCAGTGCTGGTGGAGGCTATTCCACCAGTGCTGGATCCAAGCCCCTGGTCGCTGACAGTTTTGCTCCACATGGTACAGGGGCTGCGAGAGGGTGGTGGGAGGGCATTTTGGAGGCAGGGAGATGGACGAAATGGAACATATCGGGCCTGGAAGGGGGCAGGATCAGTGGAGGCCTCCTCCATCATATCCTAACCCTCCCAGGTCAGCTAGTGCTACACTGTTCTGCTCAGACTTCCACCAGCTATATAGCTGACAGAGAGCTGAGTACCCCATAAGGCTGGCTGGGGTGTTAGTTGGGATAAAGGGAAAAATGTCTCCTTATCCTGAGGAAACCTCCAGCCATGCAGCTTGGCTGTGCCCACGCAGGTTAGATTGCCAGAGGTATAAGGGGTGAAAAATTTGATCTCCCTCTTGTACAGAAAGCTGAAATAGTGCTCCATATACATTTGGATTGTGATCATGGACTATGGGGCACATACAGACAGAAAAAACAACAGAACAAATGCAAGCGTAAGTGGCAGCATCTCTGCCCCATGAATTGCAGCAAGAGTCAATGACCTCTGCAGTTTTGCTAAGGAGGTGGTCTCTGTAGGATTAATTTGTGCCAAAATCCTACTTCTCTGTTGAACTTGCTGTATGACAACAGGAAGCAAACAAATTTTCTGAAAAGAGGAAATAGAGATACAGATTGAAAGAACTTCTGCTCATTTGTCCTGCAAAGAAAAACAATATTCTAAACCAGGGGTGCTCACACTTTTTTGGCTCGAGAGCTACTTTGAAACCCAGCAAGGCCCAGAGATCTACCAGGGGGGAAGGAAGCGTCTGACAGACACCCCCTTTAATGTATGGAGCCCCTGCTGGAGTCTAGTCAGTTTCGTCAGTTTTGTTGCTGCATGCCTGAAGAGCAGCTAAAGTGTCAGTTTCAGTTAGTGTCAGCTAAATATGCCAGTTTCGTCTAGTCACGAAACTGACATATTAACAGTTTGGAGAGACAGGGCTTGCGATCTACTCATTTTGCCTCGCGATCTACTGGTAGATCGCGATCCACCTATTGAGGACCCCTGTTCTAAACTGTCATTCTGACATGGAAAAAGTAGGGTGTATTCACATAGCCTGGGAATAAATTAATGACAGATGAGAGCTCTTAAATGAATTCAGACTTGCTGCTGCAAACAAAAAAATAATATCAAAAACCTTAGCTGAAAGAATGAGAAACAACTAAAAATCTTGGAAAGAAACGGAAAGGAAGCTAACTTGGGACAAGAATCCCTGGCAGACACTATTGCATGTACTGGTATCACCCGGAAGTTCTTCCTCTGTGATCACTAATGAAACCAAAGCAGAAGAGAAATGAGAAAGCCTTAGGAAAAGAATTATAATCCAAAAATTGCACTTTGTAGATTAATCTGCAGTTTATTAGTGGAGCCCAGTCTAGCAAAGATGAGTGATAAAATAGATTGGCAGCAACAAAAAACTTCTCAAAGCAGCCTTAGGAGAACTGCTGCCATGACTAGTTTTAGAAAGAAAGAACATTGCTCATACTTTCCTGATAAAACAATGAATCATACTTTTGTTTTTTCCAAACAAGGACTTACAACATATTAGACAAAGGCTGTCTGATTTTCTTTAAAAGCAAATAATTTCTAGCAGCTTTTAGCTCAGTTATAAGCAATATAAATGGAGAAATTTCTGCTTTGTGTTTTTTTTTTTTTAACTATAGTATTTGTTTATTTTTGGTACCTGGAAAAGTATGCAGTTCACCTTAAACAATTCGGGCACCACTGCTGTTTTTAAATTCCTCTTGCTAAATGAATGAGAAAAGGCATGATAAGTAGCCATTTCAATATGTCTCCAGGACACAAAATCTGCTGAGCTAGGTAATGGCCAATGCCAGAGTCATACTTGGTAACCACCCTAACAGCAAGCCTCAACAGGAACAAACTGCAACTCTAAATGAACAGTTGTCAGACACACATTTGCGATTACTCTTTTTTTTAATGATATGCATGCAAAAGCTCATGACATCTTTGGAAATTACCTAGCTGATTCTCCCCAAGCATGTACGAATGTACAATTGTACAATGTACGAATTCGCACATTGTACAAATGTACAAATGGTTACAGAATAATCATCTCCAAAACCTGACATGGAATACAAAGAAGTGACCTAAAACATGGAAAGGAAAATTTCATTGAACACAACTGCATGCAGCTGGTGGACTTTCTATTGCCCATCACCATTACATCCTCACCTAGTAAGAAACCTGCACCTTTTAGCCCCTTCTTTTTTTTTTACATGCTGACATACATTTCATGAAGTAGCCTGAAACACATTTGATCCCAGACCCCTGCACCTGACCCAAGATCGATGACAGTGTTTCTCAACCTGTGGTACGGGTACCACCAGTGCTACTTGAGGTGGCGTTTGAAGATCAAAATATTTATGAGAATACTTCCAAATGTTAACCTTTCCATCTACTGACAAAATAAAAATGATCTCTCAACTTTGATTCCTTACAGCATTTCTGCCTGTAGAATGGAAATATACTTCCCAAGCAGTCATCACAATTACCCTGGGATGTGTGCATCCAGGGGTAGCAATCTAAAAAACAAACTCCCTTTTCCCATCCATTGCACATACGATGCCAGGCATGCACAACTTGTACACTACAGAGTACAAGTTGGGTCACAACACCAAGAAGATTGGAAACCGATGCCCTAAAGAATGGTTGTACCACTGAGTTGCTGACACAGACTGCCATCTCTGCAGAGATATCAAGCTTTGCTTATTAAATCTTGTTGAAAAAAAATACCTAGAATGTGATATGACACTTATCAGACCAACTTTTGTAGACTTTAGTAGTGTAGACTTTAGACTTGCATAGAGCCCCTCTTTAGGCAGTGTAGAAAGTTTGATGGCAGAACAGAATATAAACTGCAGCACTCCATCTACTTCCAATCCGACTGAAAATTTATTATATTTATTTGTATTTTACAATGCTCTAATTCCTTATCCATACCATGAGGAATAGGGGAATAGTCAGAGAATATGGAAGAAATACACATCTGTTTTTCCTGCACATTGGAAAAGGTCAATAAAAGGAGTGCAAATATGTGTGTCTTCTAGGAAAAGACAATTTCCAGTAAGAAACATCTAAACTGACCTATAGACATTTTTCTAGGGCTGCAGAATGGCAAGAAAATCTCTTCCCCAGTTTTCAGCAGAATCACATCACAGCTTCAACTGCACAATTTCATCAGTTTTCCTTCCATTGACATGATGGATTTTAGTCAGTGAATCAGGATCTGCTCTGCTGATCTCATCCTTACAGTCCTGCCACTGAGTGACCTCAGTTCAAACTTTCATCTACAGCCTGTCCTCCAAGTGTTAAGTGAGACAACTTCACAATGAGAACTGCTCCCTAAAGATGAATCTCATTCATTTTCAGCACTTTTGCTGCAGCCTTCCTCACATGGCCTAGTCGTCTTCCCTGTTTAATTCAACTAAAAACAGCAGTGATTTAACCACACATACTACAGAGGGAAGTTGGAAGAGGGACTCTTTTGAATTCTGCAACTCTTAGACCTGTTCAAGTAGAAATACAGCAAAGTTAAAAATAGCCCATGTCTGGAATTCCTCCAAACAGGGTAGAGAACTCTGGTGTTGTTTTGCATAAGAACAGCAAATAATTTAAAACAAAAGTCAAGCCTCCAATTTCACAGATGATAGACTGTTCAGGAAAAAAGCCCAGATGTTTTTAACATTACAGACTTCACTTTATCAGGGGTGGAAAAAGGGGGGGAAAAAACATCTATCAGTAGACAACAGGTTTAACAGCCCACACAAGAAAATGCATACCTGATTACTCCCCTGGCCACACAAATAAAACTCATTTGACATTCTGTGTCAAAACTGAGCATCAGTCATTTGTTCCACACCCAAAAGAGCATTTTCAGGTCCTTGCATGTACCCATATGCACAGAATCTGCTGAAGTGTTCAATGACAGATTCATGCCCCGAATATTGAATCTCTCTAACTTTTCCTAAAAATGTGTACCAGAAAATACCACTAAAACAAAGCAGTATCACTTCCCAAGACAGCTCTCCACAAGTTCAATCCAATGGGGAGTGGTGAGGCTCTCCTGCCAGGGATATTAAACCCATCCATACTTAGCTGGTGGAGGAAGAAAAACTGCACCTGCCTCAGAATACTATCCCTCTCAGGTTGTCTGTGTGAGCATTCATGTTCCAAATGAAAACTAGAAAAATGATGAGGAACACTTGAGAAACATGGGCAGTAGCAGCAACAAAATCCAAGCACATACTGTATCTTTTTGCAAGCTATCAGTGTTGGATTTCTCAAAACTGCAGACAATGCACACTCTCTCCTCCAGGTCAAGGAGTCTGCTGTGTACACACTGTGAAACCTGAATCACTACGTGCAATTTCCATTTGTCCTAACATTAGTGCGAGCCTCTCTGTTCACTGCAATGGGCAGAAAATGCAAAGTAAAAAAATTCTAGTAGATCATGTAAAACGTAAAATACTAGTTAAGGGTTTCTTATATTGACTTAATCCAAAAGAAGCACAGCATGGATTCAGTTTCAGCAACCCTGCAAACCTGTCCAATGTTCCCACTAATTCTTTGCACACCTGTGCAGATCCTTCCCATAATTCCGTGGCGGCATCTCAAGAGCACTGATGATGATGTCACTGTCATCGCTGACTTTCAGGGAGCTGAGCTCCAAGCTGCGTGGCCACACAGCCACCACAGCTCAGCGGGAATAGTGGGCCTGTCACACGAGAAGCCTGAGCCGACTTAAGATTTATTGAGGACTTTTTGCAATTTATACTGAAAAATCTTCCACACAAAGAATGCTGTTGACTAGTTCCATTGCCTTGGGTCACTTTAAATTTTACAGATATCACTATAAGAAAATTTAAGGTTTCTACTTGACAGTTTCCTGCCATGCTGTTTCATGCCTATAAAAATTGCATTCACCAAATGAAAGAGAACACAGCATACATTTCTGAAACATATCAAAGTTTTAAAGGAGCTGGGGGAATAGCAAAAAACCCCTCATCAATATTAATTAGATCAACAAATAGAAAGGATTGATCAGGAGAAAATGCACAAATTCTGCTTCATGCTACACATAGATATGACTGATTTAAACATCATGTCAGAGCTGGATTCATTCACAGTCAATTCCTCAGTTTCCCATTTTGCATTTCTAAACTGATTGCACACCTGAGCTGCAGTCTCAGTAGAGTTCATGTTCTGGGACCAAGTACAGCATCCTTTTAATGGCTCAGCAATATTCAGAGAGGGGGTAGAAATTATAGAGAATAACTGCTTGCAGAAAACAGCATAACAATTTTAGAAGACTGCACTCATGTACATAACTGAATGGCTTCTTTGCTCCCTTCCCCCCAAATTCAGAAACAAAATTGCCTTTTTTCTTTGCTTGTATTAGAACATCTCTGGTTTAAATTACTGCAGTACTGGCATTACTCCAAATACACTTTTGGCACTTTTCAGTTTTAGATAACTATCTTCCTACAATGGAATACATAGAAGACAGAGTTAGATTCTGGCAAGCTGTAATGGTGTTTATATGTATAACACTGACTTGACAATCAGCCCTCTTAACAGCTGTCTTTTCCTAAAAGACTGAATATTCTACAAGGGCCACGGTGTTTGGAGCTGAGTGCTTAGATCAGGGAACCAAACTGTGGGTCAGGACCTACTGGTGGGTTATAACCTGATTTTTGGTCAGTCGCCAAAGGGTGATGGAAAGATCAGATAACTAAATGCCTCAAGCCTTGAGAATATTCAGAAATCAATTACTGTAGTTGCTAATTACCCTGCAAAGAGCTCAGCACCTGCAGTTTGCAAGATTGCTGCTAATTGCCCCACTAGGAGCTGGGCTCCTGAACTTTGCAAGCTTGTGTAAATAGAGATTAATGTTTGAGGGTCTTGTGCTGGTTATTACTACTTAGAAATAAATAAATAAAATATCATTTCTTTCTAGATCTTTTTTAAAGACTGGTAAACCAAGTCTGGTCCTGATAGAGTGTTATTTTAAAAAGTGGATCCTGATACTAAAATGTTTGGGGACCAATGGCTTAGACCAAGCTTTATTCATATTAGCCACTACAGGAATAACTTAATTATTCATGGATTTTTCACCTGTGGTTTTATCTCAACGCAATGAGAAGGGCCCTTTAAATTAAAAGGAAAAAATCATTTAACAATAGCCTCATTAATGCAGGAGAGGGCAGCCAGCAGACAAATCAATCATTCTCTCTCCAGGCACTTAGAACAGCTTCACTCCAGGCAAGTGACACCTCCATTCCCTCTGAGCAGGTGAAAGAATGCTAAATGGAAGTAATCACCACACCCGCTTTGCATTCTTTTCCCTGCTGTGCTCCAGTGCAAAGAGGGGTCACTGCCTCTTTCTAAGTGTGTGGAGAGAGAATGATTGATTGACTGCCTGATGCCTCTGTCCTGCATTACAAAGGTAACCAAGGCTGTTTTTAAATCACTGAGCTAAGGGACATTGGTTTTTAAACAGATTTCCTTTAGTGATTTTTGGCATCAATGGAGACTCAACCTGTATTTCCACAGTGGAAGGGAGTCTCCTCTGTTACCCTTCCACAATAAGAATTTTTTTAGAAAAGAAATTGAGTTCTGTTGTTATTCCTCAACAACATTCATTTTCGATAGTTGGCTGAATTATTTTCAGCTCTCTGCTGCTTTCATAGATTCCATTTTTAATAGGAATTGTTGATTGCTGTTTTGTTGCAAAAGGACTGAATGACTTTAATATTTATACTTGCAGTACAAGTACAGCAGCCTCAAGGGCCCTACTAGACAGAAAGGTAGATTACAAGACAATTATAAGGGATTAAAAATAAAATCAATGCCTTTTGATAGTCCCCCCATGTATATAATTTAGGAAAACATGTACAATACTGTGTAAATTCCCAAGGGAATGCAAACTGATAGCTTCAGAACTCTTTAAATTGCAGGCCACGTTGCATAAGAATCTTACCTCTCTCAGTTCCTGTGCAACAGAATTCAAGCGTTCATTTTCAGACTGAGTGTTGGTCAGGATGTTTTTCAGCTGTTTTAGCTCTGTCTGCAGTTCCATTACTTTTTTCATGTAGTACTCTTCCTTTGTGGCAGATTCCTGAATCAAGGTCTCTTCCCTGCTCTCTCCATCTGCTGCTACTTTCTTGTGGTTGGTGTGAGCTTGACCAAAAGCCTGTAAAAGAATTAACCAGTAAAAGAATGGTTAAAAATTCAGCTGCATGGCAGGAATGGACAATACAATGGTGTAGACACCAATAAGCATAAATGTCCCCAGCCATGAACAGGCAGCAACATAATTACATGCTGGACTTCAAACACGAAGGATGCATGTTCTTTTTCTTTTCTACTGATGCAGGAAATATGGCCATAGGTCTGGCTGTCCTTTGGAGGCAAAAATAATGGATTTTTTTTTTCAAAATGGAAACAATTAATAGAATAAACAATCATTTAACCAATTTGCTTTATAATTCCGCTAGGTCATCCCAACTTCTGTCAAAGAGTTCCCTAAGATTCCCAATTTTCAGATACAAGACTGAGAGACACTGAGGTTCTGAGACTGAGTAGGGATTTAAGTCAATATTTCCCTTTTCCAAATGCAATGCTACCCACTGAGATATACCAACTTATCTCTTATGGACCAAGGACTAAGCTTCTGCAAAACTAATACACCTCTGTTGATCTTACTAAACTTGCACTTATTTAAATATGTAACTGCTTGCCTTCTTATAGGTGGGACATCCAAATAGAAAGAGAAAGAGAGCATACAGAAAAAAAGATCCAGATTTGTTTTCTAAAACAAGTTTAGCCATTCTGTAGGTGGCTTGCTATTTTAATTTACATCTTACTAGTGTCAAGCCAAAACATGAATGCATTCACACAATAGTTTTGCCCAAGCCTTGAAATGTCCCCATTACCTTTAGGTAATAAGAATCTCTTTATACAGAGTATCATTATCCAGCCTCAACAAACTTACAGAACTATTGTGAGAACAAAAGGAGGAGAGGAACTATGTACATCACCCTGCTGGTATAAAAATGTGAAAAGTAAATCTGTAGAATTCAGATTATTCTGAATAATCTGGATGTGGTGATCTACGTCAGGTGATGCCTTTCAGAGATGCCCTTCAAAGGGGATTGGACAGAATTATGGAGGAAAGGTTCATCACAAGTTACAGGTCATAATGAATGCATGAATCCTCCCCGATGTTGAAGGTAGCCTATCTCTGAATGCCAGATACAAGAAAATGACTACAGGATATAGGTATCTTGTTGGAACTCTATGTTTCCAGAGGCATCTGGTAGGCCACTAAGAGATACATGAAGCTCAATTAGATGGGCCCTTGGCCTGATCCAGCAAGGCCCTTATGTTCTTGTGGTAATTTTTCATATTCCTTTCTGAAAGAATATAAGACAATTTGAGATTAGGTAGGATTTTTGGGGAGGGGGGAGAAGACATAAGGTGTTTTCTGTTGCCAAGGCAACTGGGTCAATGCTCTGTCTCTGGTTAAAAATATGGATGGAGATGTATCCAAATCCACATCCCACTGAAAGTAATTCAGTCCCGACAGACACAATCTTGTTTTGTTACCAAAAAGGGCTGTTATGTTTTAAAGGGAATTATTATATTACCCTTTTGGAAACTTCAGGATCGCAGGCTAGATAACAAGACAGCATAATGCAAAGAAAATTCCTTTTTAGCTTGAAAAGAGACTGGGAGAAAGATAACTTTCAATAGGATTATATTTTTATTGCAGAAACACACAGGTATACATAATGCACATGGAAAATTGATAAGTATACGTTACTAGTACTTGTGTCTAGTGTACCTAGCTTCTGGTGGTTGCATGTGAGCAGTATTTGGTGCATCCGAGGAGATCAGGAAAAGGGAAATTTGTAGGGGAGGATTTTAGGGGTCCCTGGATGCATAACCCAGTTGCTAACTAAAGATAGGGAAAGAAGGGGAGAAAAGGAGGGGGGGAAAGAAAGGAAGGAATTCCAGATGCATACAGTTACCTGTCCTGAGAAGCAGTTGGGGGGGGGGGGTGGAGAGTCCTATGAAGGACCTCTGCCTTGGAAGGGCAGCCAGAGAGAGAGAGCTAGCACATGGCAGCCTTCTCTTAAAAGGGTTTTTGCTGACCTGGATGCTGACCTGAATGACCCGGATGTGGCCTAGAGCTGTCCTGGATGCGCATGCTCACTACACACAGTGGGACACGTGGAGCATGCAAGAAACACAGGATGATTAGGAAGCCAGCTATCAGCCATGGCTGACCTCTTGGGAGGGGGGAAGGCAGTTTGCATTCGGTACTTAAGAGTGATTAAGCTACAACAACAGGAAACATTTAAATAATGATTTACAGTGATTGAGACAACAATTTGCTCTTCAGACTTTGCTGCTAAAGTCTTTGCTGCTAAAGTTTTTGTTGCTGTGTGCATGGAGAGGTAGAAGTTGTGTAAACTTGTGACTTTTACCAAGGTTTTTGGAAAAGTGTGCTGGGGGAAGTATGTCCTGTGTTTTGAGGCTTGGCCTGCACGAGTTTTAGTCCATAATACATAACCAGATATAAAAATCACAACTTAAAAGGAAAAAGGGGGATTTTCACGTAACAGTTTGTCTAGATAGGCAAAACATACTTTGCACACAGAAAGCTTGATTCACTGTCAAACCGCTTCTCAAAAGTCCAAAACTGGGTTCAAAGTGTCCAAAAATTACCAAGAGCAACAACCACAGCCAAAGCTAAACAAAAACTAGAAAACTTTCAGCTGTGCCAAGCCTACATAGTTCATATCCATCACTATGAAGATTCACAGAAGGGAATGCTTTATTTCTTGCTAACAAGTGGGCCTTTCAATCACTTAACTTCTACTTCAGGATACACATAAGAACATAAGAACATAAGAACATAAGAACAGCCCCACTGGATCAGGCCATAGGCCCATCTAGTCCAGCTTCCTGTATCTCACAGCGGCCCACCAAATGCCCCAGGGAGCACACCAGATAACAAGAGACCTCGTCCTGGTGCTCTCCCCTACATCTGGCATTCTGACTTAACCCATTCCTAAAATCAGGAGGTTGCGCATACACATCATGGCTTGTACCCCATAATGGATTTTTCCTCCAGAAACTCGTCCAATCCCCTTTTAAAGGCGTCTAGGCTAGACGCCAGCACCACATCCTGTGGCAAGGAGTTCCACAGACTGACCACGCGCTGAGTAAAGAAATATTTTCTTTTGTCTGTCCTAACCCGCCCAACACTCAATTTTAGTGGATGTCCCCTGGTTCTGGTATTATGTGAGAGTGTAAAGAGCATCTCCCTATCCACTCTGTCCATCCCCTGCATAATTTTGTATGTCTCAATCATGTCCCCCCTCAAGCGTCTCTTTTCTAGGCTGAAGAGGCCCAAACGCCGTAGCCTTTCCTCATAAGGAAGGTGCCCCAGCCCCGTAATCATCTTAGTCGCTCTCTTTTGCACCTTTTCCATTTCCACTATGTCTTTTTTGAGATGCGGCGACCAGAACTGGATACAATACTCCAGGTGTGGCCTTACCATCGATTTGTACAACGGCATTATAATATTAGCCGTTTTGTTCTCAATACCCTTCCTAATGATCCCAAGCATAGAATTGGCCTTCTTCACTGCCGCCGCACATTGGGTCGACACTTTCATCGACCTGTTCACCACCACCCCAAGATCTCTCTCCTGATCTGTCACAGACAGCTCAGAACCCATCAGCCTATATCTAAAGTTTTGATTTTTTGCCCCAATGTGCATGACTTTACACTTACTGACATTGAAGCGCATCTGCCATTTTGCTGCCCATTCTGCCAGTCTGGAGAGATCCTTCTGGAGCTCCTCACAATCACTTCTGGTCTTTACCACTCGGAAAAGTTTGGTGTCGTCTGCAAACTTAGCCACTTCACTGCTCAACCCTGTCTCCAGGTCATTTATGATGCTCAACCCTGTCTCCAGGTCATTTATGAATGCTGTTCTTTCTAGGTGTTCTAGATAACACCTCTCTAGGTGTTATCAACCACGTCAGATTCTTAAAGAACCCCAATTAGCCACTTTCAGGAACAGAAGTTTTTAAAGCTAATAATTTGTAAGGAGGCATTGTTTGATAATGACCGACCTGACAGATGGACCCAAGGCAAAGAAATGAATGAATGCTATATTTGAACTACAAAATATGTTGGCACTTTCCAAGACATAGCTGAGTCTTCCAGATGAATGAATATGCTCAACATGCCAGCTCCTATAAAGTCAACTTTTCACAGAAAGAAAAAATGATAATACAAATGCTGTGTATTCCCGTCAAGGACAAACTACCACCCCCTTCTCCTCCTCTAAACAAAATTCCTTGTCACATTTCCATTACCATTTATGTTCTAACCCTTCAGAACAGTATCTGTTATCACAGGAGCAAATTTATTTCTCAATATACAAGAAGTGGGCTTCAAGACAATACTTTGCATATTAGATGCGAGCTATTTACTGTAAAGTCACTATTAAATAAAGCAAGACTGAAACATGAGAAGTGTGAAATATTAAATAAAGCAAGAGTGAACATGTGTGATCCAACTTGCATTCAAGGTCCACTTTTTGCTCCTTGCAGATCAAACCCAATTTCAGATAAGCAAATCAGAGAAACCAGAGACAAGAATCACCCACTGAGTAAGTTCAGGCCAGGATATAAAAAAGGCCCAAGGGAAATTAAAAGGTGTCATATTTCAGACAGAAAGTAAGATGCCATCTCTGCATGTCATTGTCAAATGCATTTCAACCGGACAAAGCAGGTTAAAAGTCTAATATCCAAGATTTCTATAAACGTTAGGGATAGCATCAGCAAAACGAAACATGTAAGCTTCTTCTCAATATGCCAGTATTTCTTGCCCACCCCAAACTAAAATTCTTCTTTTATGGGATTACATTATTAAGCCACAACATGGAGAATAAAGTTCCAATATCAACTCAAAACATTTTTTTTTCAGTATAGTTCAAATGAAAACATTTTTAGTCCTAAATCTGGTCAGCATATCAATGCCATGGTGTAGAACAGATGTGGAACAAATCACATCCAACATGATGTTGCTATTTGAGACATTGTTTGAGAAAATACTGCAAGCCAATTTTGAAAATCTGTGGAGTTGGCAGATTTCTATGTTTAAAAAACAACAACAAAAAGTAGCCCTGCTATGCCTATGCTATCTCTCACACCTTTTAAAAAATAAATAAATATGGCACTAGAGCAGTGTTTCTCAAACTGTGGGTCAGGACCCACTAGGTGGATCGTGAGCCAATTTCAGGTGGGTCCCCATTCATTTCAATATTTTATTTTTAATATGCTACCATGATATGTGACTGCATTTGGGAAAATGTTACAGACCTGTACTTTGAACAAGCTACCATGTATAAGCTTTTAACAATGATAGTAAATGGGACTTACTCCTAGGTATGTGTGGGCAGGATTGCAGCCTAGAATTGTTAAAAAAAATTTCCTGTTTGATGATGTCACTTCTGGTCATGACATCACTTCTGGCGGGTCCTGACAGATTCTCATTCTACAAAGTGAATCCCGGTGTGTGAGACCCACTGCACTAGACCATAGGTAGCATGTGTACAAGATTAAAGCAGTTTGCATAGCAATTTGGTGAGTGTTGGGGTGATAATTTAGATTGCAAGCCCTTTTGGGACATAGCTGCTTTGTTTTTTCTGTAAACTACTTTGTGAACTTTTGTTGTTGTTGAAAAGCAGCACAGTATATAAATATTCTTAATAATAATGAGAGTGATGATCACAATCCACCCTGCAGAAGTTTAAAATACATGAATCTGAAAGTTAGTTTCCAAGATGAAATAGAGCTGTACTCACTAGAACCTCACTAGTGCAAAATAAGCCATTTATAAATCCAAGAACCACAACAGGTGCTCCTGTTCAAAGTAGCTCAGGAGAATGAATACTGAAAACCTCTATTCTACATAAATTATCCACAAAGAAAAAGGTGAAAAAGCATACACTCCCAAAGTTTTAAGCTCCAGGTGTTTAAAAGGTCAACAATTTCCCACAACACTAAATGGAAACTGAAATAGAAATGATCGTCTTTTTGAAGTCAATTTATGTAGCTAATGCATCTGGATACTTTCAGAGTAGCGACCAGCTTTCCACATATAATTTCTCATTGGGAGCTAGCTGTGTTATTTTAATATAATTACCCACTTTCACATGAAAAATACAATTACAGAAAGGATTTTCAGATGTTAAAATCTAGGACAACTGACAAAGGGAGGAGGAGAGATCTTGGTCTCTGCCAGGTGTGCATTCAAGTTTTTTTGAGTGTTTCTTGGGGAATACACAGAAGTAACATATCTTCATGTTCTTTTAGATATATATTAGGTAATAAGAAATACATTTTGAACATTTCAATTCTCACCACTAAACCTCACTATTACACACACAAAAATATTGCATTTCTTTTCTTGTCATTTACCAAAAAATGAACGCAAAGTATGACATAAGTATTTTTTTTCATGAAGTGCTTAGCTTCTTCATTCCTATTTTTGAAATATGTTGAAAAATCGCTCTCAGATTGAAACCATTATAAAACGCTCTAGCAATCTATGCATGCAGTCAATACATGCAGTTTAAAGGATTTCTGCCTTGTGTTGTGGCACCTGGAGTGTCAGTTTCCAAGATGTCATGCTGACTGAACCTTTGACTTTTCTTTTCATCTCATAAATCATATACTTATTACAAGCAGGTTCTTTTCTCATTTGAATTGACCCATTTACACGAGAAAAGAACTGTTGCCATGACAAAGCAAGTTTCCTCATACCTTCTACCAACCCATTCTTCCTTTCAGCAGCATTTGGTGTGTGGCCACATCAAATTACTTGCTGAAATTTAAAACAGACCCTTTAATTTCAATAGAGTTTTCTCATTATTTGAATAACAGGCAAGGGTTACTACCTCAGTTAGGCAGGCATTATTTTTCACATGCTGTTTTTTGATTGTAGACATTGATGACTCTGAATTCTGGACAATTCAGGCACTGACTCACAGAACTCTTAAGACTGATTAACTTCCCATTTACTATTTTATTTTTGAATGTATATATTGCTTTCTTCAACATGCCCCCACTTCCAAATGGTACATACTTTGAAAACAGATAAAACAAATCCTAACCAATAAATCAAATCCTATAAAATTCACCACCACTACCAAGAGGAAAAACCAACAAGGCAGATGCTTCTTCCACAATCAGATCAGAAAGAAGTTGGATGAGCATGTTTTTGACATATCCAGGTATGGAGGGAGTCAGTAAAACAGAGCAGTTGAACCGTACACATTTTATTTGTTGTTTGACCTTGTAAACATGACAGATATGAATGGAACTATTTATTTGTTACACATTACAGATTAATCTGAAGTGCCTAGCCCAGAGGTGTCAAACATAAGGCCCGCAGGATGAATGTGGCCCCCAATTTATCCAGCCTCCATTATATTTGGGCTCTCCCAGCATGATAATTGGTCTCTCTCATATCTTGAAATTATGAACAAGATTTGCACATTTTCTCTTCTGTCATTTGCAGTTTCTGTGCGAGAACAAAGTGCTTATTTCTGGCGGCCATCATCTGCTTTATGGTGTCACTTCCTGCTTAAAGATGTCACTTCTGGTCCTCAGCAGGTGAGGAGTTTCACATTCCTGGCCTAGCCTATGAGGTGCATATCAAAAGCTATTTTGGGTCAAGTGCCATGGATCCACCCATACAGTTAGGTTCAGCTTCAGTGCTTCCACTACAGTTCCTGCATCCCTGGGCCTTTCACAACCAGATCCATTCAACCTGGCTCCCCTGCCAAAGAGTTCTCACAGGAATACACACCATACCCACCAAGCCTATCTTCCCCCATCATTCTGACCTCATCCAACAGAGTGCCTCCATGTTCAGTTCTTTCCCCTCACAGCTTCAATCTGGCCAGAAGAAAGACAGGAAAATGGGGGTGTGTATGTGCAGACCAATAAGCCAGGGAAGTAGTCTACTGAAGTATCTATGCCAGTGTTTCTCAAACTGTGGGTCAGGACCCACTAGGTGGGTCACGAGCCAATTTCAGGTGGGTCCCCATTCATTTAAATATTTTATTTTTAATATATTAGACTTGATGCTATCATGGTATGTGACTGCATTTGGGGAAATGTTACAGACCTGTACTTTGAACAAGCTACTATGTATATGCTTTTAACAATGATAGGAAATGAAACTTACTCCTAGGTATGCCTGGGTAGGATTGCAGCCTAGAAGTGCTTAAAAACAAACAAAATTTCCTGCTTGATTATGTCACTTCCGGTCATGACATCACTTCTGGTGAGTCCTGACAGATTCTCATTCTAAAAAGTGGGTCCCAGTGTTAAATGTGTGAGACCACTGATCTACGTTAAAATGAGTATTGTGTTGGAGGGACATTGTCTGGAGGGCACAGTCTCTCCTGCCTATGTGAAGGAGCAAAACATACCTCTTTGACATTCTGGGGTTGCATCCCTATATGCATTGTCAGAATGTCAGACAGCAAAATGCTAAAAATCCTTCATTAAATCTCTTTAGGATTTGCATATACTGCCCATGAATCTCTTGCAGCTTAAAAGTACAGCTCAGCATACCAGCATTACAACAATAACCACCCCAGTGACTTATTACGCTGAAATCTCTTCACTGATGAAAGCATGATTCACACAAGCAAAATTAGCTTGGCATATAAAGAGCATGTCAGTTTGGGATCACTGGGTCTTAACCTGCAAGAAAACCGTGGAAGGGTAACACAGGATTAAATAGTACACATATGCAATGTAGTTAATTAGATACAACTGAAGAACTTTGAGGCACATTTTGGACTATTAAATGGGGTTGTGTTGGTTGCATTTTTTTTAGGTATATACAATTTCCTTTCCTCCTACAAGATGATTTTAATAAGATTTCTAGCAAAGCAATTAAAGGCTGATTAAGAATACTTGCTGCACCCTGCTGTGGCCTCGCGTGTTATTGATGTGTTTCTTGACAGGACTAGAGTTCAGGTGGAGCTCTATGCAAATTGCCTTCCTCCGCTACACTGCATGTCAGAAGAAAAAAAATTATTTTAGGATTACACTCAGACTAACAGACCAAGCTGATGGGGAATGACACATTCCCTTGATCTTATAATATTGTTGGCAATGCTTTGTATTCTGCTGCTGCTTCCCTCTTTTCCATAGACAGATATTTCCCTATCAACGCTTTTATTAGAAGTGTGAATTCCCCCCCCCCCACAAATGTTTGTAAATTCCTCAGTGTATTAAAAGCCATGAACAGAAACTGTGTTTACAAATTAAGCGGGAGGGGGAAGAGAAAGAGAATCAACTCCTTCATTCCAAATGGGAGTTCTGTATTCATCATCAATTCAGCTCTCTATAACATGATTGAAATATGACATAATCACTTATATGATTATGAAAGAAAGAATGTTAAGAAAGAATGCACAGAAAGAATGTTAAGATACTTAAACACAGAAGACACTCTGAATTCAGATATCTATTTAAAACATTTACACACCATCTTTCTTGTCCCTAGGCACAGTGTCTTATAGTTAGTAAATACACAACAACAAAAAGTAAAAGAATAAGTGGAAAGGGAGGCTCAGTCCAAAGCTTCAATTTACAACAGGACAACAGCAGCAATAAGGAAGGCATAGATAACAAGACTATCAGGTTAACTGCAAGCATTAAATCACGCCCAACACAATGATTACATGCCTAATACTGTGCGCGGGTCCAATTATAGGTTACTGAAATGCACAGCCACATTCTACCTCTCCTGTATCTCCTGGCAATGTCATGTGAAGCAGATACATCACATGACATTATAGCTTTCAGCAGTTTCCTGCTGTGAAGCAGCCTGGATCTCTGCAGCACAGCTTAGGTTCACTCCAAGCAGCTCTGGGGAATGCCTGGTGATAATGTCATAACCATGCACCTCCACTACAACAATGAATGGCAGCTCCCCAGCTGCTCATCAGCAGAATCTGGTAACAGCTGAGGGCTGGAACAGAAGGAAGGGGAGAAAGGAAATGGCAGCAGGGGAGGAAGAAGAGAATGAGAAAGAGAAGGGGGAGGAAAAACAGTGGGAGAAAGAGCAAGAGAGATGAAAAGAGATGGGGCTAGAATAAAGGAGCAAACAGTGAAAGGCTGAGTAAGGGGGAGAGTACCAGACACTTTTGGGACATGCTTAAAGGTAGAGGAGATACTGCTGTAATGGAGGCCTAGTGCCAACAGCCAAGTTGCTCCAAGGGAATTTCCCCTTCAGAGACTGAAACAAGAGGCTAAGCTATAAACTGAGTAGGAGGATGGGGTGGGGGAGGCTCTTGCATATCAGCATACCTCAGGGAGACAATGAGAGGCTGCTGGCATCCATCTGGCACAACTGGAACCTACAATTTCCCCCACTCAGTCCTTGCCCAATGGCTTTGCAGAGTCTCCACTTATCTGGACTGGGAACAGGGGAGCGAATATAATAGGACCACTTATTTTTTGTGAAGCAAGCTTCTTCAAGTTTGTCATCCTGATTGGGTCTTTATTTTTTTGTTGAAATGAATTTATCAGACTCACTTTTCTTTTGGAACCTTTTCTATAGACATGTTCACATCCCCATCCCTAGGATGTAGCACTCCCACTGTGGGATGAGAAGAAGCCACCTTTCACCTTTCACATATGGCAGCCAATACAAGTGGTAGGGAAAGTAGGGATATGCTTAACACAACACTGTCATGTCACTTCCCTGCTCTAATTACCAGACGATACAAAGAAGCCATGCAGACTGGCAGCAGCCACACATTTCAGGGAACACTTTACTTTATTGGGTCCTGAATCAAATATAAAATAATGTAGTAACTTCTCTGCTGTGTGTTCAAAATCTGACCTTTCAGTATCCTTAGGACCACACTATAGAAGAGCATACTTGCACCTATTTTCCCCCCCTGAAAGTTTCCATTTTACCTGCTGTTCCTACAGAAATCCCAGAATAATTCCTAAAACCCTCTGAAGTGGCTCTAAATTAAGGAAAAATCATAGCCTTACAATGTTACACAGCGTAAATGCAGTACTATTCACAAAATGGCAACATAATAGCAGGACACAGTAGCAGAAAGGGGGGGGGGACATCAACAGACTCTCCATCTATCATGGGTATGTTATTTTCTGTACCAAACTCTCAAACCAAACCAGATGGAGCACATGCTAATCTCTTTCATCTCCTTCAAACCAAAACAGTTTTGGTGTAGACTTCTCCATTTTGTTCACAGCAGCTTTGCTGCATTTACCTATCAGTGTATCTCATCAACATTATACTAATCAAGATGGTTAACAATACACATCAGCTGATTAATTAGCACTAAAAGGAACTAGACTTTTTGTTCACACTTCCTTAATGCAGCCCAAGAACATAATTACAAATTTTATAACAGTAGCAGGATGTAATTTTTCCCCCCTGTGTATCAGATTTCAAATTAAGAAATAGGATGAGGTACAAAATTCACTTTTTGGACAGTACTATCTTGCTCATAATCAGTTTCATGTGTATTCCATATGCCTACAATAGCATTATGAATGGAGTACCATTATGCTTGGAGTATTAAGCATGAAGTATCAGGTGAACAATTCAGTAACATGAGAATTTCAGGTTTCATTTAAGATGGCAAACATCTAATCCAGTGGTTCTCACATATTTAGCACCAGAACCCACATTTTAGAATGAGAATCTGTCAGGACCTACTGGACATGATGTCATGACTAGAAGTGACATAATCAAGCAGGAAATTTTTTAACTATCCTAGGCTGCAATCCTATCCACACTTGCCCAGGAGTAAGTCCCATTTACTAGCATTGTTAAAAGAATACACATAGTAGCTTGTTAAAAGTACAGGTCTATAACACTCCCCAAATGCAGTCACATACCATGGTAGCATCAACTCTAACATATTATTCTTTGTTTCCCCAGCATGTTTCTATTTCTGAAACAGTATTGCCTCTATTGAATTGAACTGGAAAGTCACTACTGATGTTCCAGCATCCTAATCCCATGATCTAGTTGCTTGTTTCCTAATAAGTGTTCCATTCTTTTCTAGGCATCAGTCTCAAGACATTGTAGGTGGTACAAACACTCAGAGAATCTTGAGGGAAAGGGTAGTGCCACTGGAACTGTTTGACAGCACCCAACATAGAAAGTCATAACTGTAGGGAGCTTTTCTCTGGATGCAAAAGTCCTGGCAATCCCACCAAAAAGAAACTTGTTTTTCAAATAAATGCCTGATTGATACCCTAAGACAGTGGTTCTCACACATTTAGCACCGGGACCCACCGGGACAGAATGAGAATCTGTTGGGACCCACTGGAAGTGATGTCATGACCAGAAGTGACATCATCAAGCAGAAAATTTTTTAACTGTCCTAGGTTGAAATCCTACCCACACTTACCCAGGAGTAAGTCCCATTTACTATCATTGTTAAAAGCATATACATAGCAGCCTGTTAAAAGTACAGGTCTATAGCATTTCCCCAAATGCAGTCACATATCATGGTAGCATCAAGTCTAATATATTAAAAATAAAATATTGAAATGAATGGGGGCCCACCTGAAATTGGCTCGTGACTCACCTAGTGGGTCCCAACCCACAGTTTGAGAAACAATGCCCTAAGATGTAAGCAGCTCTGCTGTGCCAGCAGGTAGCCCTAATAGTCTAAGCTCAGTGTTGTCTCTTCTGGCTGGAAGCAGCTCTCTAAGGATTGAGGCAGAGATTGCTCCTTGCCATACTACCTGAAATCCTTCCACGCCAAGAACTGAACCCAAGCCTTATATAGCAGGGGTGGGGTCAATTGGAGTGGTTTTCAATGTTATCCCCTCTCATGTAAAGAACATTAGAGAGCGTAATGAGAATGATATGACCGTGACTACAATTTTCAGTCCTCCTAAAACTAGGAGCAATCCCCTTAAAGACTAGGAAAATGGGGTTCCTGGATCTTCCAACTGCACAACGTATTATAAAAAGAGACTAGCTGTATCATTAGGTCACTTGGGCTTGCTGTGCTTTTTTGGCAGTGCTCCAGACCTGAATAAGGCCAGCCCCAGACGGTCAGACTGCTATTAAATTTAATCCCTAGGTTTTTTGTGGTATGGACATCTGTCTACCAGCAACTTCCCAGGAGCCATCAATTTTGCTCACATGGGCCAATAACCATACATCAACTAGTAATTATTTTGGTCTCTGCTGACCAAGAGCAAGCGGATGTATATAGAATTAATAGCTAGTTGCCAAAGTCATCCAATTCAGCTTATTAGGGCAATCATTAGAGGCCCTTCTCATACACAAGACAAACATATCTATTTTGTTCAAACAGTCCAAGATTGCAACCCTATACACAATTTCCTGGGTATAAGTCTCACTGAACATAATAGCGTTTATTCCAAGTAAACATGCATAGGATTGTGCAATAAAGAAATATTGCTATTCTTTTCTGACACAGTGCAAACTTGCATCAGTGTTGTGCAAAAGGTGATAGCAGGCATTGAGACAGACACACATACAGCATTTGAATTCCTTGAAGACTTGTATAGTACGTTCATGCCTTCAATTAATGACACCTCAGAGTTGTACTAATTTCTCCTTTATTCCACATGTGTGGAATCGCTCTGGAGACCAATGACCTTGGTGCATTAATTTCCAGCCTGGAGCCCATGTCTTCCTGTCCAAAGTATCTACATTTGCATATGACATTTTATGCACAGATAATGGAATACAGGAGCTGCATTACTACAAAGGAAAAGTGCTTGCCTTCTCACTTAACTGCACAGCAATGATTTGAGTGTAAGGATAGCACTCTTCACTAAATTTGATACAAGGCACTGATGGATCAACTGTTCTCTCTCCTTGGCTCTCTAAAACATGTAACAGGTACATGTTGGCAAATAGCCATTCTTTGCTCAAGCAGCTAAACTAAAATCAAAAGCAGGTTTTTGAACGTCTACTTGATTGCAGTCATGTCACCCGAGTAGGCCTCACCTTGAGGGCACAACAGCTTTTGCACCTGGAATATTTCCAGTGTTTTCCCCTTCTCCCCATAATGAGTATTTCCTAATGGCTGAACAATAGGCATACTGTTAAAGCAAGCAGTGCTGTGAGCACCTCTGAGGCTAGAAGGTTTATTTGCCAATGCAATCCCACAGACTGCACGTGACCTGCCTTGCACTGCAAATAGGATTTGCCAGCAAATGGGTCAGGCTGTCATGCATATTCATAGCAGCCTCCACATGACTTGTAAAGGTTAAACCAGAGGCTGCTGGCTGAGGAGACCTGATATTACAAAGCAGCAGCTCCCAAACTGTTAGGAGGTTACAGCACATGGGACTAGCAAATTACCCTAGGACCCATGTGCACAGGGCAAAGCCCTGGAATATTTGGTTTGCACGTAATTACAGTAGTGGAAGGAATAAGACATTTACATGTGTTAGAATGTCAAAGTACAATCGATACTACTCCCTCAAAGGGTCACCTTTAAAATTAAAATTTTAATTGTGCTCTTCATCCCCACAACTTTTCCTACCCAAAGATGATATAGCTAGTTTTTGTTCACATTGTTTCTCACTATCTGTTTAGAGCAGCGATTTCCAAATTTTTAGCATCAGGACCCACCTAAAAAAATTAGTTTCACTTTACCAGCTGCTTAAGCCTCCATGACTATGATGGTGACTGGGCAGTAGTGCTCCCACCAAACAGCAGGCTATTTAACCCTTGATGCACATAGTTTAACCTGCTTTGTCAGTTTAGTAACCCACCAAAAAATGGGTTGTGACTCACTGGTGGTCTCGAGACCCACAGTTTGGGAACCATTGGTCTAGGGCAGAGGTTTTCAGACTGGGGCATTGTGATGCCCAAGCCTGTGGGCCCTGGCCTCTTTGCCCTTGAGGGGTGGGAGCAGCCAGGAGGCAGGGAGGAGGCAGCGGCGCGATCCCCAGGATCACACCACTCAGGGGGCTGCAGGGGTTTGGTTGTACTTACCAGAGACTTTGCAGCCTTCCAGGGGTGCAGGGACCCCTGCACGAGCATCTGCGGGGCTCCCCAGGGCTTCCAAAGTGAAAGTGGGGAGATTGTGCCCCGCCTCCGTTAAACCGGAAGCGGAGCACCATCGCTCCACTTTCACTTCTGACAGGGCTGCAGGGACTGGTGTGCACCCACCAGTCTCTGCAGCAGCCTTCCCTTTGTGCGGGGAGCCCTGCACGAGCCTCTGCAGGGCTTCCCAGGTCAGGGAAAGTGAAAGTGGTGCAATCACGCTCTGCCTTTTGGTCCCTATCTCTATAATAAGCCTTTTTCACTTCAAGTGCAAGCCGTTATGTGGCTGATACATCACAATACTCCTTAGTGCGACTCCATGGGGAAGGACTTTTATAAAAATGTACATATCTGTATGAGGGAACAATAATTCCAGTGGGAACTAAAACTTTTCTGTTTGGCTTTCCTGCCACAGATATGTTTGTCTTTTTCTTGGTTAGGTGCATTTTTGCTTTACCTCTCTCTGGATACTTTTTTGTGCTTTCTTGTTTTGGCTGTTTACTTAAAATAACATTTTTAATAAGATTTTATTATTTATGTTATTGGTTTTCTTATTGTTGCTTTATGTGTTTTTATTTATTATTTTCTAACCGCGGATCTGTCTCAGCATGGGTCCCCCAGACATGTGCTGAGCCAAACTTGGCCCAACCTGAACCATCTGAAGGCAACCAGAGCTGCACTCTAGTTGCTTCTGAAGGGCTTTCTGAAGTCTTCAGAGGCTGCACATGTCTTCAGAGGCATGCCTCCTAGAGGCAACAAGTATGACTTTAGTTTTTGGAGGAAAACCTGAAATGACATCTTTATGACTTAAAAGACATTCTTAGGGTTGGGGAAGCCCAAGGCTTTACATTTACTATATAACATTTTTAAAGCATTTAAAAACAGCATATATTTTTCAAATTCTCATTCAAAGAGCAATCAGAAAAGCGATATTTTTTTTATTTTAGCTTCACAAACACGTCAGACTGAGAGACATTTACCCAAAGTACATTGGGTTCCTAGAAAGGAATCTACATGCACTGTACTTCTCACAGGGACTGTGAACACATAACAGCAAGCAAAACAACATCTAGTTTTTAAAGTGGACCCAAAGTTCTGACCAGATAACCCTGGGGAACAATAGATTCAAAGAAGGCAAAAACAGAGCATTTATCAAATGAGGCCATTAAGGACATCTGAGGAGGCCACAGAGGCACCACTGTTTTAAAAAGGGTGCAATGTGCAGTACGTTTATTTAAGGTCAACCTGCGGATTCATCTGGAGTCAGACCTAAAGACCACATTGAATACAACTGCCTTAGATAGCCACAATACTTAATGGTCTCCAGGAGAAGACTACTTTACACATAATCATTTGGTTGCCAAGTTGCATGAACTGAATGCAGACATCCCAAAAATTATTTTGATGCAGCCCAGGCAATATACCCCCAAAAAATATCAGCAACAAAATCTGTTCAGTTTTTTCAAGATTCAGGTTTACAGCTGGGTCTCCACAAATTAGAACATATAAAGAACAAGTAGCAACATTAAACAAGGACCCATGTGTCTAAAAAATGGCAAGAAGGGTTAAAAGTTCAAGCGTAGTTTTATTCCCCTTGCTTTCTAATCCAGATCCAAAATTAATTGTGTTCTGATTCAAAGATTTAATTTGGGATTATTTCTACTAAAACTTTAAAAATGAAACAAGTAGAGTCAACAGTTCCCCCTCATGAATCCAGCAATTAAGAAGTAGTTACTACAAGAGGGTAATAATTTTGCACATATGCACTTCATTCAAGAGTCAGGCTGATTACAGCCTTTCACATGTTTTCCCCAACATCCTTAATCTTATCTTCTGGAACACTCGCCATAGCACAATGAAAAGGGCAGAAGGATTGAGATTCAAATACTGTAAAGAGAGGATGATGGGGTCAAAGATTGGTCAACAGCATGATGACATGCATTACTATAAACTGAAGACTAATCTGAGGATATCACAGCCAGGTTCAGGAGAATAAATCATCCCATGAAAGTAGATCAAGCATCAGCACATGGCCTGAATATGCATCTTTTAACAATTCATTATGTCAGATTGGACAAGTTCCATTTAAAAATTAATATTTAGAAAAACCTAAATGTTTAAAAATTAATTTTGAGTTCATTTAAAAGTCTTCATTTTGTTAAATGCGGAACAAAAATAAAGCCGCTAAAGCAATGGTTCCCCAACTGTGAGCCATGGTTCCCCAAGGAGCCACAGAACCCTTATTAAAAACACACCACCCTATACAATATATAGGATTGTAGCCCTAATGGGGAGCCGTGGCCAACAGCCCAATAGGTCAAGGGAGGTTTGGGAACCACTGATGTATTTACCTAATGAGCAACTATAGAGATCCATATTGTGCCTCTGTAGGCAAAAATTGCATGAAATGTGGGGATTGTTTAAAGTTTTCTATGTAGTGCAGATGGCAGATGAGTCAACTGTCACTCTCGACTGTAGTCTTTGGCCAACATAAGAGTTATAGTCTGAACAAGAACAAAATATTTAGAAGCAATTTTCACTCAGTATTTCCTTCATCTTTGCTATCATATAGGGAAACATGCTGAACACAAGTGGCTACCAGAATTTCTACAGATTTAGCCAATATTGTCTAATCTTCACTGCCAATAGTTTGACAGACCCGCCAAAAGATGTATCTGAGACATTACTTGGGAACAAGCCACAATGTGGGAATAGCCAAATACACTGATTGGAAAGAAATTTTATTGTGAGCACTCAACATCAGATCCATCTCCATAAATCCCTTCTTATGCATTTTTTTTAAGGTTTGTATCAAAGATCTTTTTAAGAGTAATATGAATCATACCGATACACTGAGCTGGGAGCTATGATTAGCTGCAGTTCCCTGTGAAGCATACATTTCATCTTAAACCCAGATTTGCTGCCATGTAACATGTGAAAGGCCCTTTGATTCAACCTACATGACAAGAGATTATGCAGCAAAATATGAAAATCCATTACCATCAGTTGTGCTTAAAAGACGTGCTTTCCCCATATTGTACTGTTTTGCAAGGATTTGCTTGTTTATGTGGCACCTGTAAATTTTTTTTATATATATTTGAGAGAAAGTACCAGGTATACAGATCAAGCCTGCATGTTTTGGCTCTTTTAACATCATGTGAGACATGTAGATTTAAAGCCTAGGCTTCGACTGACCCCCACAACATCTCAAAGGAAGTACCAAGAAACTTCTGAGGACTCTGGGTAGTTCCACTAAGAAGAATCCCCAAAGAAAAAGCTTGGATGCTTTCCAAGTTCTTACTGAGGAAGCAGTAAGAAACACTCAAGGGAAGCATAAACCATCGATCCTAGAGACCTAGAAGACTGAGAGGAGAGTAATGCTTTATTTAGGAGTAATGAAGCCTGAGGACAAAATCTGCTTCACTGATGAGAATGCTTATTGCTGAATACCATGGTGCCTCTTGCACCATGAACAGTGCCAAAACAACTCCATGTACAGAGTCTGACTAAGGAGCGCTGTTTTTCAGATCAAGAACAAATTAGTGTTAAATATACACAAAACTGAATCGCACATCCACTTCACGTTTTTCAGCCCTGACATGCAACCACCTTTTGTAAGAATACAATACACACACCTACCTGACATCAGTTTCTAAACAAACATGCAAGAGAGTAAAGTAGAAGCACTACTAGTGAGCTCAAAATGTTGCACCTGTCTTTGTATAATTCTTCTTTCCTATCAATCAGTTCATTATACAAAGGAAATGAACAAAGAATTAATGCAATCCCCCAATTTCTACTCCAACTCCCCCAACTTGCATTGATGCAATGCAGCTTTCATGCAACACTCAGAGTTGCCCCACATGATGCTGCACATCAGAAGCATTTGATGCATTGAACCTAATTAGTTCTGCTCTCATTTACTCTGTCGCTGTGCCTGAAAAATTAATATATTTTCAAAATCTATCACAAATATTAAGGAAACCACCACCAATCACTCCAGCTCAACATGTTACCCCAATCTACCATTACAGTGAAAAGATGTAACCTTTATCACACTGTGTGCGTCCCAGAGTCAGAGCTCTCCTCACAGCAGGAGCCAATTAAACAGTTCTGCTGGAAGTGTGAGAAGGGCATCACTAATGGCCCATGCAGTGAATGCTGGCGCTAGCTGGGAGGGGTGGGTGGGCAGTAGGGAGGGATAGTCTGCCTAGCAACTGGTTCCTAGAAAGCTTTGCATGTAACAAAAACAGCCAGCATTCTTACTTGGAGTGACTCTTCCCTCAGCACTACTACTAAAGCAGAGCCTACATTTCTTTCCACATTTCCAGGCCACTGCAAACTTTAATCCAGCCCACAGATACATTGTCGCTCCCCCAGCCTCATGCATTCCTGACTAAGGCACCCAATGACATGCGGCTCTGAAATGTCAAGCAAAACAAGGCAGTACTTTAATAAATGCCACACTGCCCTTTTCTCACGTGAAAGGCTGATAGACCAAGCTAACCGTACTCAACAGATGAAGCAACATGAGGCATTAAATGTTGTTTTCACACATTCACAAGCAGGTTCAAGGGCTGGGTTCTCTCTATTACATTTACAATGCAATGTACAGCATTCCCCCCTCACAAAAGGACTGTGTTTGGAAGTTAGCAAATGTGTACACATGACCTTCCACTACCACCACCACATGAAAGGCATATATTGTAATTCAGTCAAGGGAAGTACCACAGTCAAAGAAAGTGCTGGGGGGAAAAACAAGAGATCATAAAAAGGAGGTAGCCTTACTGAGAGCAGTGCTCCATTACTGCCCTCATTAAGCTGACGGGGTCTGATCTAATTTCTTCTTGAAGGGGACAAAATACTTAAAAAGAATCAGGCAATTCAGAAATGTGATCCCCATTTGGTTGGATTTGCTGAGAAACATTAGCACGCATACAGAGTCTTCACCTACCAAATGTTTATGCCTAATAAAGGTTGACTTGACTTGACATTAGCACGCTAAACTTTTCCTGTTGCACCCTGGTTCAGTTTCGTCTTCCAGAATACAAACAAGATCAGAAGAACAAAAAAAACCAGGGCTTTCTCTCCACAGCCCTGCCACCTTTCAAATGCTGGATATTGTTCGCATGGAACAAAGGTGTAGCCGTGCGTGTTTAAATGGAACCTTACCAATTCAAGGTGAACGCAGCCAGAAGAGGACATTTCTGTAACAAACAGCATTTCCAAGAGGGTCTGCTTTTCTTTACCATTAACTAAACATTCTAACAGCCAAGAAGAAATAGCTTGAACACCATCCCATGTGGCAGCATAAGCTGCAACTGATCACCTGCACAGTTATTTTGCACAAAACAACTGCATGAGCATAGAGAAACCTGCTCCAACCACACATGGTACACTGAGGCCAAAGTTGACTTACAAAGCTGAAACAATGGCCACATGGCCTAATTTAAAGCAGTTTCCATATGGTGCCTCCAAAGCACAGGCCGGCCTTAATCTGATGCTTCTTGTTGGCATTGACATGCAGAAGGAAAGAGTATATACATCTATTTTCAGCCTCCAAAACAACTAGCGCCTCAATTAATTATTAAATGCGACTCTAGTTGCATTAGTTGCATTTAAAGAGAAAGTGAATAAAGGTCAACACCCGGACACCATGCAAAGAGGGCCTGTGGTCAGTGCTCCACTATCACTGAAAGCTTTAAAAGCCTTCTTAGTGGTGGGTACCCCATTTGTGAAATTCCCAGGTGTAGGAGATTCACATGTTATCCCCCACGCTGATTTTGAAAATGAAGACATAGAAGCATTTTATTTCAAACAGCTCTAAAAAACTACAATATTGTTCATACTGACTCTTGCCCCATGAGATGTTTTATGGCCCTGAGCGATAACTTGGGAGATAGGAGATACTGCTAGGATTATTTATATAGCACAATCTCTGTATATGGCTCTTTACAATGGATGAGAGAAGAGGCCCATGCCTCCAGGAACTCATGATCTGGAAAGCTCGATCAAGAATGACAAGCCCTGACTGCAAGTCAATGTTTACAGTAAAGTAAGCACGCAGCACAGCAGACAGGATTTAGGACCCAGATTCAAATCCCAGCTCAGTCATTAAGCCTTGGGCCTGTTGTTTCCACACAGTTATTCTCAGAGTTATTCCAAAGTTAAAATGGGAGACAGGAGACTAAGTATGCCACCTTCAGCTCCTTGGAAGAATAAAAATGAACAAAATGAATTATGTCTACAGCAGTCCAGCAAATGGGATTATGTGACCATTGGGAAAGGGGGAGAAGGAAAATAATCTTGTAGCCATTTGGACAGATCCTTGTGTGCAAGAATCTTCACATGCACAGAAGGTTTTGCACAAGACTGGGATGGGGGGGGTCTGCATGAAATGAGTGGAAGTGCCCTTCTCCCATGCCATGTTCAAAATGATTGACAAATGCTGCAATTAAGCAGCCACTATCCCCTCCAAAGCAAAGAAGGAAGTGATCCTAAGATTAACTGCAAGAAACCAAGAGCCAAGATACATTAGTCACAGCTAGGAGGGTGCTCCATTTGTCAGCATTTTTTTTACAGTTTTAAATAAAACATAAGATCTTTTGACCAGGAAACAAGAAATTAAACACCTTTGCCCCAGCTTAGTAGCAATTTAGTTTTGCTACACACAGTTGAGGCTGTAATCATTATTCATGGTTTTGGGAATAAGATCCTAGGCACACACATGCCAAGTGAACCCTCAATGCCAAATTTTGGACATTTAATGAGGCATCTTTTCAATTCTTTTTTTGGGTGCAAAAAACTGACTGCCTCTGAATGCCCTGTCTTTTGAAGAATGAGGGGGGGGGGGCGCTAGTAATCAGCCTGACAGTCCTTAGACAGGCAAAACGTGCCTTGCTGCCTGAAGCCACATTACTCATGATGGAAAAAAGCTGCTCTGGTGAGCTCTAAGCTTGCTAGGGAGTAAACTGCTAACCAACAGCTGCTTGAGATTTTTTAAGTGGCTTAAAAACAGGCAGCCATCCAAAGATCTTCAGAGAAAACAGCAAAGTAGCTGTAGGGGGGGGACTCAGAGGGGGGGGGGAAACTCCCAAATAATTTTGCTGAGCAATTCCATATCTGGAGGGATTTTCCTCAGATTTCCAAAATTACTGCTCAGTATAGTCTTTCCCTTCTTATTTTTGTCTTTTGAACAAACAAACAAAATTCTGAGTGTTATTTACTCAGAATTGTTTTTGTTCATTCAAAAGAGACAAAAGTAAGAGGAGAAAGACTACAATGAGCAATAGTATTGAACATATGTGGGGAAAATGCCTCCAGACACAGAACTGCTCATCCTCCCTTTCTGCCACCTTCCCCAGGTTTTCTAGATCACCATAATGAGCCAGTGAACTAACTAATGCTCTCAGTCTGCAGTCACAGGTGCCTGCACTTAAGCCCCTCATAGTTCAAGGCAGGGTCTCCAGGCCAATAGCATTTGCTGCAGACAGAAATCCATGAGACAGGAAGCAAACGCCTATAAACATCTTGATCCTGGTTTTTACAGTGAAGGAGAGAAGAGGTCATTTCTCATCCACTTTACTACTAGTCTCCTTTAGTGGCTCCGTGAGGCCACATGATGCAACCAATGCCGTGGGGATCAGGTTGGGGCTGCAGCTTCATGGTCCTGCACTTGGCTATGGCAGCATTGCTGAGCGACCCCAGAAGGTGCAGCACTGCCGACTGCTTACCAACTGACAGTGATTCTGAGGGGGGGATGAAGGGACACAGAGGTGGCATAATTCAATTTGGACAGGACGGGAAGGTGCCGGGAGGAAGGAAAGAGCAGGGTCAAGGAGAGAAAAAGAGAGTCCCAATGACAGCACAGGAGACATGAGGACAGACAGGAACCAGGAATATGTGGACAGCAAGTAGGAAATGTCAAGGCAGAGGAAGAAGCATGACGATCAAAGGCATGGTGGGCACACTGAAAGAGGCTCCAAGGATAATACAGGGACAAACAGAAGACAAGGGGAAGATAGGGAAATGAGGGAAAGACCTCCGAGAGAAAGGACAGCCCCACCCCAAGAGAAGCAGTGCACCCTGCAGTATGCAAAACCACCCCTCTGGGGACAGTAGGTGCTAAGGCAGCAACAGGAAACCAGAGGGAAGAGCTGGGCTGGGGAAGAATGACTTCTACTGGACCATTTCCCATTCAGAATAGCAGCATGAGGCAATGACCAGCAAAAAATGAACTCAGTCTATGATTCTGAGAAACCCCACCCCTTGTATAACTTGATACGTATGACTATAAGTCATATAGTCAAGGAGCCCGTTGCTGAGGCACTATTTCTCTCAATCCCTTCTGAAAATGTCAATCCCCAAACCCTGTAATGTGGTTCTATCCCCATAAGAACATAAGAACAGCCCCACTGGATCAGGCCATAGGCCCATCTAGTCCAGCTTCCTGTATCTCACAGCGGCCCACCAAATGCCCCAGGGAGCACACCAGATAACAAGAGACCTGCACCCTCCCTTGCATCTGACATAGCCCATTTCTAAAATCAGGTGGTTGCACATACACATCATGGCTTGTAACCCATAATGGATTTTTCCTCCAGAAACTTGTCCAATCCCCTTTTAAAGGTGTTCAGGCCAGACGCCATCACCACATCCTGTGGCAAGGAGTTCCACAGACCGACCACACGCTGAGTAAAGAAATATTTTCTTTTGTCTGTCCTAACCCACCCAACACTCAACTTTAGTGGATGTCCCCTGGTTCTAGTGTTATGTGAGAGTGTAAAGAGCATCTGTCTATCCACTCTGTCCATCCCCTGCATAATTTTGTATGTCTCAATCATGTCCCCCCTCAGGCGCCTCTTTTCTAGGCTGAAGAGGCCCAAACGCCGTAGCCTTTCCTCATAAGGTGTCCCAGCCCAGTAATCATCTTAGTTGTTCTCTTTTGCACCTTTTCCATTCTAGTGGCTGTCTGCTGGTATTCATTTGCATCTTTTTAGATTGTGAGCCCTTTTGGGACAGGGAGACATTTCGTTATTTCATTTTTCTCTGTAAACCGCTTTGTGAACTTTTAGTTGAAAAGCGGTATATAAATACGGTTAATAATAATAATAATAATAATAATAATAATAATAATAATAATAATAATAATAATAATAATAATTATTATTATTATTATTATTATTATTATTATTATTATTATTTCCACTATGTCTTTTTTGAGATGCGGCGACCAGAACTGGACACAATACTCCAGATGTGGCCTTACCATAGATTTGTACAACGGCATTATAATATTAGCCGTTTTGTTCTCAGTACCTTTCCTAATGATCCCAAGCATAGAATTGGCCTTCTTTACTGCCGCCGCACATTGGGTCGACACTTTCATCGACCTGTCCACCACCACCCCAAGATCTGTCTCCTGATCTGTCACAGACAGCTCAGAACCCATCAGCCTATATGTGAAGTTTTGATTTTTTGCCCCAGTGTGCATGACCTTACACTTACTGACACTGAAGCGCATCTGCCATTTTGCTGCCCATTCTGCCAGTCTGGAGAGATCCTTCTGGAGCTCCTCACAATCACTTCTGGTCTTCACCACTCGGAAAAGTTTGGTGTCGTCTGCAAACTTAGCCACCTCACTGCTCACCCTTGTCTCCAGGTCATTTATGAAGAGGTTGAAGAGCACCAGTCCCAGGACAGATCCTTGGGGCACACCGCTTTTCACTTCTCTCCATTGTGAAAATTGCCATAGGAGGTGGGGGGGGGGAGGATGCCTCTGCATAAGATGCTCTAGCTTTCTACACGTAGCAGAAACAGGTGTTGCTAGAAAGTATATCTACACTTGATTTCTGCACAGAAGCGCTTTGTGCAAGTTTGATTCAGTTCTGAATCAGGCAAAAATGTGTAGAAACAGACATTGTCCCCATTAAGCAGGTACAATTGATAGACACTGTGTACAAACCAAATGAGAAGTTGGCAATTAGTATACATAATCCTGTTCATCCACACTTTGAGCCCTAGCAAAGCATTTATAATTGTAAATGAAACTGCAGGGTGAAAGACAACTTAGTCTGGGGTAGTGCTACTACAAAACAATTCAAGGACATTCACATTAAAGTGAGACATACCAATAATAAAAATAAAAATTACTACTGAAAGAACAAACCCAAGTAAATCTAAATATTAAGGTATAAGTAAGACTGGTGCATCATGAATGACAGTTGTAGCTCAGATTAAAAGTGGTTAACTTTATAGACCAGTGTTTCTCAAACTTCCCGGGAGTAAATCTCCCAGGGTAAGTCTTTGCAGGGGTGGGGGCAGAGACAGCAAAGGGATCCCCTGGATCGTTCCCCTGCGGGGGAAGGGGGGTTCTTGTTCAACTAATCTTACGTGCTCCCAGGGTCCAGGGGGTGTGGGGAGCCCTGCGGAGGGTTCCCCACACCCCCTGGACCCTGGGAACATGTAAAGTTAGTTGAAAAATAGCCCCCCTTCCCCCGCAGGGGCGTGATCCTGGGGATCACTTTCCTGCCTCTGCCCTTGCCCCCCCCTTAAAGGGAATGGGGCATCGTTACACAAACTGGTGGGTTGCGACCCACCAGTTTGAGAACCACTGGTATAAACATTAATAAAGTAGGCCATTTCTCAGACATTGGCTTCATATTGCTTATTTTCCTCTAACTCTCACACCACTGGCCAATTTGGCCATTTATTTAACCTGAAAGGATTTTAGAGAATGCTAAACACACATACACAAAGGAAGTTCTTTCTCCTTTAAAGAGCAGTGGACCCTAAAATGCAAGTCACAAGATAGGCACCATCTGCACTGTGAATGTCAAGTCAGTAATAAGGGCCCAATCCTATCTAATGTTCCAGCACTGATGAAGCCATGCCAACAGTATGTGCGCTGCATCCCGTGGTGATGGGGCAGTCACAGAAGCCTCATCAAGGGTAAGGGAATGTTTGCTTCCTTACCTGGGACTGCATCCATGCTGGAAAGTTGAATAGGATTGGGCACCAAATCACCAATCCTATCCACACTTTCCTAGGACTAAGCTCCGTTCAACATTATGAGACTTCTTCAAAGTACACATGCAATAGGATTGTGTCACAAGCATTATTGTGTAATTGTTATAAACACATATAATGTATTCATTACCATGAGCTTTCTACAGAGCTCAACAACTAGCAAATCATGCTGGGTGTTAGAATCCAGGAAACATTATCTCAGCATATTCATCCACTGAGCAATATGGATCTTGTATGCCTACATTATCCCCTTCAATCACTTGAGAACTACAGTGCATTCATTTCTCAAATACAGTTCCTTTGCTTGGCAAAAAACACACTATAGCAAATCAATTTAAAAAACAAAGTTTCTTTAAAAACAGCATTGCTGACCTTTGTGAAGTAAGGTAAGAGTCATTAAGAAGACAATCCATCAATCAGTCCTCCTCCAAGCTTAAAAAGGCACTTCACTCAGCTCCTCCCTTCACCAATGCAAAGTGATCACCTTTCTTTCACTGCTCAGGGGAAAGGGAGGGGTCTGCTGGAGAGAGAAGTATTGATGGATTGTCAGCCAACTGCCCCCCCTCTCTCATTAAGGAGGCTGTTGTTAAGGGACTGTTCAGTTTTTTAAACTGATTTTAAAGTGATGCATTTTTCCCCTTCTCCAGGGATCAGCACATTCCTTCTCATTTGCAGTAGCCATTCGTGTTGACTCAAACCCGTGTATAAAAGATCCGTGTATAAATAGGCTGGACCTGTATAGGGATCTACCAAGCAAACAGTTTGCACATCTAGGCCCAACACAGATGTAACAACCACCACAGTTTGTTGCTATAAGAAAAGGCAAGTGCCAACCTAAGGCTCTCCCTTCCTCTCTCCTTTGCAAGCAAAGGGAAAAAATTGGAAGCTTCTACTTGTGGTTTGCTACAAGCCAGTTTGTTATGCAATACAAAAATAGCATAACTTGTGAAAAACTTAGTTTCATCTTGTAACAAGCCACTGTTTGTTGCTATGTTTGAATCAGGCATTACTGTCCATCTGTAGGAGAAACATTCCCCTTCCCCCACCCCCAGTAGCTACTAGCCCTTCCTTACAGAAAGTGCTGAACACATACTTCAAAATAAATATGCACAGAACACAGTTATAAACCCCACTGTGACTTCCTTATAAAATAAGCATGAACAAAACCACAGATTCAGAAAGTGATCCTGTTGAGTACCCTTGCAATGCACACAGAGAGTTGAAAAGAGATCTGCACTTCACACAGTATGCTGGGTGACAGCTAAAGATTTTGGATTACTCTCCAAGATTGTATTAAGGCTCTGTTTTAACACAAGCCAAATATGGTTTAATTGTTGCCCCAACCAGTTAGTATGCATGCTGGTTAAGAAATATAAAATTTCAAAAAGGGAAAGTTGATTTAAAATCACATCTCCCTGAATCCAAGTAAATGATAGCAATATCTAGAACAATTATGCAGGAACTTGCAGTCTGCATTACAGAGCTCCAACACTGGTGATGTCATCGGTCAACAATAATTTAAGGTTATTCTAAACAAAGAAAGAAACAAAACTACATGGAAAATGATCTCTAGAGATATATTTAGTCATAGGTCTCCAAGGGCCAAGCAGTGCCAAAAACTGAGATGGAAAACAGGAAAGAGTAGCTTCCTTTACATGTCCTTATTTTTTACCCAGTGCAGCTCCTTAGATATACAAATCACGCATGTTAGAAGGAAATGGCAGATCATATGACATTACTTAATAGCTAGTTGCTATTTTTAAACTATCAAGCCAAAAAGGTTTTTTGTGTGGTGGCAGAAACTTACAAAGACATTTCTCAGTGCTGATGCAGATTCTCTGTTCATCTAAGTGGGCTTGGAAGCACAAACAAATGGTTACAAGCATTCTGCACTCCATGGTTCTTGTTCCTGTTAGCCCCACTGGCAGTAGGGGCTTGCTTGCACTTGGAGCAGCTGGGCTCAGAATCCTGACCCTAAGATGAAAGAGAAATAAGCAAGGTGTCTGGTCATTACCAGCACTGCTTTGGTTTCTTGAGGTACCTCAGAAAAGCTTGCCTCAAATACAGAAACTTCTGAGATGCAAGTAAGTGGCATCCTAGATTTGGTTTCCACTATTCCACCAGAAAAATCACAGAACACTGTGTGCCCAACTCAGGACCTCAAAGTTATTCTATTAATGACACACCAAACACACTTTATATAAAATTTACCCTCTTAGAGCCACATGCCAACTGAGAATTGCTATATGTTTTTAAGCTGAACAAGAAGCCTGTCACATTGTTAAAATAGAGACGAATGATTCATGTCAGAAGCACGGCATGCAACCATTTTATGGTTTCTACAGTTAAGCAAAAATATTCACCTACAACAGAAGCAGACACCCTATTGCCACTATAATTGCTCAGAACTTGGAATCTTCAGCACCAAGACACTGTTGACATTTTACTGGGTATACTGTATTTCTTGTAGTGCGCAAACTGAAAAAAGGAAAATATAAAGGGCAGCTATACCCCAAGTCAAATAGCTTTTTATATAAATCTCATACATGTCTTGGTATAAACCTTTGTAGATGCTGGATAAAGAGTTTATTCCAGACCAGCTTTGCATTGAAGAACTATGGGCTTCCTGTGAATTCTTAACATACTACCCACAATAAATGGAGCTCCTCATTCATTGCTGTAATGTGATGCAATTTTGCTGCTGTAAAAGCACAAAGACGCTTTTGCCCGGGTTTGAAGGCAGCGCTGATGCAATCTGAAGTCATCTTCTGCAGATAATGCCTAAACTGTGCTCTCCACAGACAGAAACAAAGCTTCAAGATAATTTTCAATTAGCACAATCTACAGATTTTGCTTGAAGGGAGCTTCCACAGTATTACAAAACTTCAGACAAAACTGCACAGTTTGAGACACACATTAAAGTGCATTGTTTTACAGCAGAAAAAAACCTGCTGGATAGTGACAATATATGGATTGAAAAGGGAAAATAGAAATTTGTGAGGGCTGAGAACGAAACTGAAGATTGGGGGGGGGGAGAAGAGATGCAGCAATAGTGCCAATAAGATTAAGCAGCCATGAAGACACCACATCATACCATAACTGAGCATTACAAAGCAAGACAATATTCTTGCTCCAAGGCAATATTCCCAAGTTTTCAACAGTAAAACAGAATTCTAGCTCTCATTCAATACGCACACTCAGGAATATGACATTGTTTAAAGGCATTTTCTCTCCATTTAAGTGTTCTATCATTCAGCCCTGAAATCAAAGCAGACAGTCCCCACAGAAGAAGGAGTCTAAACAACATACAGGTGGGAATAGCTTTAGATCACAATCAACAGCAACAGTTCAGTGATAAGTGAACCAATGGATAAATCATAAGTGGGCCCCACTCCTACAGAGGTGAGAGGGGAACTGAAAATAAATGTCTTAGTAAGTGCACCTTTACTAAATAGTTTAATTTGGAGACAACAAAAAGCAAATAGAGTAGAGCTGAATTGCCTGTTTTGGAAACTGTTGCCTGTTGAGAACATTACATCAAATGTCACAAACAGATCTTAAAAGGGACTGAATTAATTAGGTCTATGAACATTTGTGGCTCTGCTATCCAAGATACGAAAGCTAATCAAATCTCATGCTTCAGTGGATATACTGATTCCAGCTGAAGTTCAGAAGCAGAATAATCCATATGTCTTTCACCAGCAGTGAAACTATCCATTAATTGGATACTTTGCTGGAGAAGTGTGGGTTACCGTATATTACTTCCAGATAAATATTGTTTAACCCATCCTTCTTCAAGGAGCTTAAGGTGGAATATGTGGTTCTTTCCCTGTGAAGTAGGTTACACTGTGAAGTTAACTTCCCTTGTTCAGTGAATTCAGGGTGAGAGGAAGTATCAGTGTCCTTCTCCCACATATTGAAGCACTTCCCAGCCATGAACCCTCAGGAATCCCCATGTCTGCCAAGGACAGTGCTGAGAGTGAAGGGAGTTTCTACCTATGATTTAAAATTCTAGACAGCCAGGTGAATGCAGGAAAGAAATGACTGAATAGAGCAGTAGTTACGGGCCCAAGGGCACCTGATGAACTGCACAGATGAGTGGGGATCTGAACCTGGGTCTTTCCTGTTCTAGTTCAACATGCTAGCCACTACACTATGGTAGATATTTGTGCCATGCATTAACTGCAGACATTTTGCACTTCTATCTTAGCAATTCGTTGCTGTCCTTTCAACAGCTTACAGTGCAATGAAAAAGGCAGGCTACAACATTACTCAAGCCAGGCCACATCCTGGTACAGACAAAACACTGGGCCCCTGCAAATCAGGGTTTGTAAATCAGGAACCAACTAGGGCAATGCATACTTCCCTCCATCACCCTACTCCAGAACTACTCCTATCCCTTTCTAGCATTACACAAGGTTGCACACAGCATGTGCATGAACTCAAATCAAGGGTAAACCAGATTATATTCACTCATAACAATGGTTTGCAAATCTCTCTTTGTTTAAAAAAAAAAATTAAATTATAATTGTCTTTATTACATACAACACAGTATGTTTTTCCCCGTTATAGTGTACATATGTACAAATAAACCACAATTTCTCATACACGCTATACTTAGACAACAGTACATTTATTTTTATTCATGCATAGCCTGTAAATGGTCTATATAGCTCAAAAATAAAAGGCACCTAAGGTAGCCTCATGGGAGCATTGGGAGATTAAATTTTGGTCAGTGGTGATATGCTTGAAATAGCCATAATAAAATAACCCTGAAAGGTAAGTATTAGTATGCCCAGTTGGAGTTGGGGTGCTGATACTCAAGGCTGCCTATTGAGAATTCATGGCACAGCCAGAAAGTCCCGTTCCATAGATCAGTGGCTCTTAAGTGGTTCCATAAGTGGCTCTTAGCCACTGGACTACCAGTTTGTATCTGATATGTGATTAGACACAAAGGAAAGACTGAGATATGTTAAATTCTTTGTCTGCAGAAGACAAGTATTTTTTTTAAGAAATATGGTTTTAGGGAATAATGTTTAGCTGAGGAGTTTTAGGGTTGGATATTAAATATTGAAGGAAACCCAATTTCAAACCATAGCTTCAACAGAATGTTGGCATGCTTTACATTGAGTATCGTTTTTGTCAGTGCACATGTAAAGTGAAAAATAGCTAACGTTTGGAGGGGGTAAATCTCCTGAGATTGCTGAGAGTGAGAATGGGGGAGCACAAGACTGGTTTCTAATTTTTAAAATGTGAGTCATTGTTTGGAGTCATTGCTGAATAGGACCAAATCTATTGATACATTGAAATAAATTAAGGCTGAACTGTGTCCATGCTTGGTTTGATGGTTTTCTAACTTTGGAGCCTAATCTCCTTTACAACATCCTTCCCTACAGTTAACTGTGACCTAAATTTGAGACATAATTTTCAATAGGCTGGTCACTGACACAGTTCTCAGAACAAGAGGCAAAGGATCTGGTCAGAGATTGTTGATATATTATCTCAGGCAATCTAGCAATTGAGCTAGATTTTGTCACAGATGGCAGCTACTAATTGAAAACTTCTTATAATTAAGTTTACCCGTGACCCCCAGCATTCTGCTAAGGACCTCACTGCCTGCTGGACACATCTAATAAAAAACTTGTGTCTATTCTGTTTTAATTAACCGCAGGAGCACTAGAAGGATGAAAAGACCCAACCGTCTGACCATTATTAATTCTGACCCACCTGCCAGCATCCCAATAAGAAACAAAGAATTTTATTTTCTAGATGAGTGAGACATTGACAATCATGACACAGTATATATGCGTACTTTTAAATTACTGCTAATGTTAACATTAGGACTGAAAGGCAACTCAAAATTTGCCATATCATTCAGTGCAGTAATGATCTTTAGACTCAAGAAGTTCAGTACCAGAATAAGATATACAGGACTGCTGCAGACGTATGGCCAGCTCCCTGCAAATCATGGTTTGCAAATATGGGTATTAACCTGGTTTTTGAATTAACTATGACTTTGCTTTAGCATGGGCGGGCAAACCCTGGCCCGCAGGCCATTTGCAGCCCTCAGGGACTGCCAATTCAGTCTGCAGCGAGCACCCAGTCTTCAATGAGCTTTTGGTCAGTCGGAGACCATTGGCACCCATGCTGGACCGTGACTGCTGGTCGTCTGCTGGAGATGCAAGCTGCTGGCTGAGTTCTAGCAAAGCCTTTTATAATCTCCATGTGTATTCTGCTTTTCCCTGGGCATTATTCCCCCCCCCCCCATTGCCTGTGAACAACTTATGTCTCCATGTGTTTCTGGTTTGGTCTATAAGTTTTCACTGTGCAAGAGGTGTATGGCAGTTCATAGTTCTCATTTAGTTCTACATGCCTGTATTATAACTCCCATGTGTATCATAAATAATACATTCATTTATAAGTTCCATCTCTAATATATTCATTTATGTAGATTTATATAAATTTATTCATTTTTTTTTGTCTTGTTATATAATGCTTTATTTATTTATTACAGATACAGGTAAGGAAAATTGGATAGACTTAGGGCTAGGACTACATAGGTTACACACGAGGGTGGTGGCCATCGATTACAACAAACATTAATCCAAACGAAATTAATAATCAATACAAAAATTATCATATTCTTTAACCCAACTGGTTAGTACTTTAACATTCCATATTTTTCCTCTAACCTTATCTATCCCATCATAAAAAAAAACACTTCAAACTTTTACTTATACACTCTTCTTACCACTAAACTAGTCTCTAAAATAAAATCTTTCTTATCTGATTCTTAATTTCTAATATGACATCTAAAAAAAGAAGTCTCCGATTACCATGGTATTACCTCCTTCAATATCTCTTATAACATTATACATCATTTTCCATAACTATCCAATCAAAAAAGGCTTCAAATTTTTACTTATAGGCTCTTCTTACCACTAAACTAACCTCTAAAATACAATCTCTTATCTGATTCTTAATTTCTAATATCACATCTAAAAACAAATATCTCCAATTACAATAATATTATACTTCGCTTATCCACCACATATTTATTAACCCAAAATACAGGTTTAATATTTTCTCCAAAATAAATTGACATCTATAATTTATTTTATTTACCTTCTTTTTTTATAAAATAACCCTTTTATTTGTCTTGATACCACTATATTTTATACAATACTTATATTCCAAAATTGCAGTTCCATCTAATTTATTTCATATATTTACCACTTTAATTTTCACAATATTTATATTCCAAATTCCCTTTTCATCCACTTTAGTTTAATCTAATTAATAAAATATTTATCTTAATACCACTTAATTTCCGCAATATTTATATTTCAAATTTTCATGTGCATCTATTTTAATTTAATATGTTTTAAAAAAAATTCTATTTATTATTCAACCATTTCGCCCTTCTTCTTATTGTTTACTTTATACTCTATCTTATTGGTGTTCCCTCTTAGTCCTCCTACTGGTTCTTCCACTTCTTCTTTTTCTTCTTAAGTCCCCCCCCTCTGTTTTTCTTTCTTCTTTTTCATTCTGCTATTCTTGAATTCAATCCATAAATTCTTCCTCTTCTTGAGACAGCTTGCTCTCTGAACATTTCGTCTTTTTTCTTCCTTAAGATTCCCAGTTATTATAACAATTGCTTCTTCCATCTCGTGTCCCATTTCAAAATACTCCACTTCTTTAACTTCACCTGACATCTGATCCATTCTTTTTTCTTCTCTATTGTTTATAATCTGTTCCCCCGAGTTTACAAGGGAGGAGCTTATTTGATCAATTTGTTCAGAGAGTTCTCTGACTTGTTGCTCCATTTCTCTTCTAAAATCCATCAGAAAGTCCACCAACAAGGCCTGGCTTTCATGATCATCTTTTAGATTTTCAAAATCCATTTTTAACAACACCAACTGGAGCCACTTCCTGCAGGGCTACTTTCTAATTTTGTATCCAGGGCTACTTTCCAAATTTTTGTATCCAAAAAAAGTCAATCAAATCCATAGTCAAATTAGGTTAGTATGCCTTTAAATGACCAAAAGAAGAAAAAAAAAATTCAAGCCACTTGCTGAGAAACCGAAACCGAAACCAGCACTGTCCAGGCTTAAATAAAGGCTTTTTGCTGGGAAAATGAAGGTAGACTTTATTTCCTTCGTTGAAGATTACTTATTAATTTCTCTTCGGTACATACCATTAAAAAAAAAATAACTTGTACTTACTCCAGCAGGGGAAATACCAATTCACCTATCCCCCCCCCCCCGGGTGGCTAATGGCCAACGTGAATAATCTTGAATTATCTCCTCCTCCTCCAGACTTCTTACTTACAGTTCTCAGTAAAACTTTTTAACGAGCCAAGTTCACTCACTCTTAATAGCTTTTTTTGCTGCGATGTTGTTGTATCTAGGCCGTGGGAGGACGGGTTTTCAGCTCTCCGAGCTTCTCAAAGATGGCGCCCGGGATAGATATGCTTCAGCACAGAGCAAAACAGAGAGAAATCCTTGAAATTGCCTGTTTCTAAGGACCCCCCCCCCCCCGTTCAAGCTCTCAGCTCTTCGTATCATCTTCCTGGCACCGAAGCGTGCCTTAGTTGTTTAGGCACATGAAAACATATCTATTTCGCAGTCTCTTCGGGAACCCCCAAAGTTCACTGCAACTTCGCTGAAAGTTAGCTCCGCCCCCTATGTAAATTTATTCAAATTTGAAATGTAAATTAATTTTTTTCCCTGGCCCCCAACACATTGTCAGAGAGATGATGCGGCCCTTCTGCCAAAATGTTTGCCCAGCCCAGCTTTATAGTAATGGCTACTCCAAATGATCAACATTGCTCTTATTTCGAATGGGTGAATGCTCCTGCATCCTCTCACAATCCCCAGCACCCCCCTGCAAAACACTGCTGAATGAGGAACACTGGGGGGGAGGGGGGCTATTGAAAATCCCTCCTTACTTTCTGCTGTGCACAACATTGTCATTCATTCACATCAACAGCCATCAGTCAATTGACTCCCAGTCAGTGCAGTCAACTCCAGAGCTAACCCCCAAATCACATTGGCTATCAGAAGAGTGCACTTTTCCTGCAGAGATACAGTATGTCAGGAAGTCATTAGGGACAAGGCTAAAATTGGCTTCTTATACTTAGCCTGCTTTCTTTGTAACATGTTGAGGGAGGAACTACATGTTGCCACCAAAAATGCTGGCTTTGTGTTAAGTTCCCTTTCTCCTAACTCATATCCTAATGTCATTAGAATGTTTCTTCCCCCTCTCCATACCATTGGCTGCTACTGGTGGCAGTATGAAAATATGTGGTGATTAAATCAGAATATAGGGCAAACTAAATAGGTTTTATAGATGTGAACACCAATGACATGCATTATAGTTCTCAGTGGCAGCTCTGTATTCTTTGTAATGACAAGGCTATGAAAGCCTTAGCACTTTACTCCCTGTGCTATCAAGATGGGTTGTCACCAGAAGTAACTGCTGGCCAGAACTTCACACTATTGCAACATCACTAGAAGGCCAGAGGGTGCGTAATAGCTTTTAGCCCAGCAGGGATCAGGTGACCTGAGAAGCCAAATAGGGGAACACGTGGCTTCTACAACTGCTGACATCATTCTAAGCAACTTGTTAGCAGCTCACAGCCCAGCCTGAGTCTCCCCTGAGCTGCTGGCTTGTCTGCTATCTCAAGGCAGCTAGCTCCAAAATCAAAGCTCTGAAAGACAGTAACTTCCCAAAGACCCTTTAATGAGTTTGGGGCCAAACAGATATTTAAGATGGGGATTCCCCAGTACATCGCTAGTTCATGCCCGCCAATCTTCACCAGCTCCAACAGGCTTTTTGTGTCATGGATTGGCTAAGCCCAGTGTCCACAAAGAAGAAGTTTCCAACAATCAAAGGAAGAAAGCGAAAAAAATACACAAACATCCCATCACACACACACCCCGTCACCTCTGAGACACTCAGCAAGTATTAGCAAAGGGAAGGAGACAGAAATATTAGCAGGTTATTTTTGCTCATTTGTAAGTAAAAATATAAGAGTCAATAATGTAGAAAGATTTTGCAGGGGGGACAGAAGAGGCCATGACATCAAGCTCCAACTAATGCTCCATCCAGATGAGACCCAGAAAAGATGATATCTATAATATCATGTACAATATTACCTTCCCTACTTGAAAGGCACAGTCTCATCCTCATGGGGCACAAGATAATCTCACTGCACACAGCACTGGAAGTAATTTCTGCTGAATGAACAGGCTGCTGAGCCATGCAAGGCCACAATATGTAACACAATTACAGTCTGCTCCTGTAACGACTCCCCGGGCCGTTCAAACAACCCATAATGACATATCTGAAACTGAAATGTTAGCTTCATGAAAACCATTATTCTACACCTTTGGGATAAACCCCAAGGTGAGCAACATTTCCAGAGCAATTTCTACGGCCCCGTACAAGTTAGGTTCTTGCATTACTATAAGCCACATTTATTTCAGTACAATTTTGTATTAAAATGGCCTTTGTGTTTCAGGCCAGTCTTTGCCTCCCTCTTCCTTAGGGGAAGCTCCACTATTCTGATGACTTTAGGCAGAAGTTTCTGGAGCTCTTCATTCAAATTAGCTGCCTCTGTGTCATAGTCATTAGCATAGGTCAGAGCCCACTGAAGGGAACACTGAAACAGCTTTATTCCTAATTAACAAAAATGCCATTCATTGATCATCCCACCCACAATTGAACTGCACTTTCGTTTTGCATTTATTGTGCTATGAAGACATTCTGTGGGTCAGCAAACTGGCCAAGGCCAAGCACTAGCTTTCACTACCAGCCACTGCTCAGTCACAGGGAAGCAGGACAACGCCCATCAGGATGGCAACCCTGGCATTGAGAGAAGGCAGGTGAACATTGGGCCAGTCGGCAAACAATTACTTAAAGGTGACTGGCCAGTGGTCAACCACCACCTTAATAAATCAATCCCTTGACAAAAGGCTATATCTGAACATAATGCTGAATGCTATGTATTACACACAAAAAACACACAAGCATTTGATGCAAGAGAATACATTTAAAGTCTAGGAAATAGAATAGTTGTGCAGTTCTTTTTTGCCAATTTGGAAACAAAGACAAGAAAATAGCAAAGCTTTCTGAAGTTCTTTTCTCCAAGCATCTGCAGTCATTAGTGAGCCATAAACACATGTGTGATCTTAAAAAAAATAAGTAAAACTGCTCCACAAAGTCCGGGGGTTCCATCCAGAAGGCAAGTTACTGAAGACCATTGTTGTACTACTGGATTGGCCACTGTCCGAAACAATAAGCTCTTTTTAGAAAACCAGGGATTCATCCTCTTATGTGGCATGAGAGAGGGATTTAAGCTTAATTTAGCACCATTTAGAAAAGATTACCCCTTAATTGCAACAAAAGCTGGCAGACACAGGCAATAATGAATAGCTGTTATCCACTGAATCTTTCAGTGCTGGGCAAACTACATGGCCAGAAGAGAAGAGAAACCAAGTGAAGTAGCCAGGAAGCCCCTGCCATCAGAACCTGAATTTCTTATTCAGCACCAAGGCCTCTTCCACCTCAGAATGTGCAAGGCAAGGCGGCACACACCACAGGGAGGAAAATACACTTGAATTCTTTAGGAACAGCTGCGGGCTATTTTGCATATACATCACTATCGAACTCAAGGCACAGACCCCTTATTCATCAGCATGCAAATCAAGAGAAGGGAGGACAACAGGAGTTGTCAAAATGTACAGGGGACAAGTACAGGCTGCGGAAGGCTTGAGAAGGAAAATGAGATGACTTTGAGAAAGAAAGCCAATGCCTTCTTTTTGCACTTCACAAAACCAAGCAACATGAGATAACAGATCTCCAAACACTGCAGTGGTAACAGCAATTGTGAAAAGAATTACAGAGAATACCTGCTTTAAACAAATCTCTATCTTAAGGCTCTCTGAAGAATGAGACAAAGATATGCATTTCACTCTGGGCCTAATTTGTGGGTTCCCGACCTCCAAAATAAAACACACCGCTTCAGGGCAATCTTGAAACATTCTTAGGGACACTTTGGCCCATCTACAAAAAGCAGGGCATTTTTCCAGATCAAAAACCACTTTCCACACACACAAGCTGTAAACTGAGGATGTCCCGATATCAAGAAAGGGATTCTTGGGTGAAGGCTGGCTGAACAAGGGGAGTGCTGCTAATGTTTAGCTCACACACACAAACCTTCCTGCTCCTCGCTTTCTCTTCATTGGACCAGCAACTGAACAGAGAAAAAAATTCTGGTAGTTTTTATCTGCTGCCACCATCCCAGGTTACAGAGACTATGCAGAGGAGAACAACTTGGGAATACCTCCCTCCTCGGAAAGCACTAAACTCCAGGAGTTCTTATTAAAAATCTAACCCACAGTAAGGTCCATAAGACAAAGAGAAAGGATGATCCACTGAATCACCTATAAGCATGAACCATGGCAGACCAAGGATCAAAATGTAATTCACTTATAAAAACTTCGGAAGAAAAGGGAACAAAAGGAGAGAAAGTAAAGATGGGTAGTAAAAGTACAAGCAGGCTGAATAAAAAATGCCTGAGCTTGGCTGTGATGTACAAAGAAAGGTTTTCACCAGACTGGTGCAGTAACCAGGAATACACAGCAGGTAGAGCTGTGACTCAAAACCCTCAGCTCACAGACCCTCCTACAGCACTGTTCTACCACCACTGGGCACCAAAAACACTTTTCAGTTGTTGAGTATATACTTTGTGTGCAGGAAGTCCCATGTTCAGTAATCTGCAACTCCAGGTAAACGTTCTCAGGTGGAAAGGTTGAACCCACACTTGAGACCATGGAGAGAGACTTCCAGTCAGAGGACACCGTACTGAGCAGGATGGGCCAACTGTCTGACATTACAAGGCAGGGTCATGCTCATGACATTATATCCCTGATTCATGTGCTAAACATCACAATATCAGATCAAGATGGGGAGGATCAAGCCCAGGTGGTTTTAAAACACTAAAACTAAATCATAAAGACATTTTTACTTGCATTATTTTCAACACCAGTGCACATTCCTAGCTGGGTTTGTCTTCTGTGTAAAGAAGAAAATATCCCACTTCAAACCACCACTTGGGCTCTTGAAGGCAAACATTAAGGTCTTTTCAGCTCTGGCACTCTTCTGAAGTCTAAAGAGAAGCAAAATGAATACTGTAACTTCATCCATGCAAATTAGAGTTATAGAAATACAGTAAACTTCTACCCTACCCTTCCAAAAGCACAGGATGCCAAATCACCATGAAGAACAAAAATTGTTGTATATACTGGTGTGTGTGTGTGTGTGTGTGTGTGTGTGTGTGTGTGTGTGTGTGTGTGTGTGTGTGTAGGGTACAGAAATACAAGGGTTCAGATTAAACAACAGAGAAAAATTCCAGGATGTGAGGGCATTACTTTTTGCCTGTACATGAAAGGAATTCATGTTCACAGTGAATTTGAGAGAACAATAAGATTTACAAACATGTTCCAAAAGTTACTCCAGCAAGCATAGCTGCAACAGATTAGCATGCTTCCAAGCACGCTTTCCGGCAGTGTCTCCTAAGAGAAAGGTGAGGGGAAAGGGGGCATTTTTATTTGAAATTATTGTGCATTGATTTCTCCTCACAAGCAAGGATTCTGTCACACCATTATGCCTCCCTGCAAGCCTTCCAAGCATTTTTCCTACCATTGATTTATAGATATTCTTTGAAAGCCTCAAAATAACGCAGGTAATAAAACTAATTCAATCAGTATTACCCTGGAAGGCACAGCATTACTGCATTTCCAAACTGTGCCACAAAATGGCAATGCCAACATCTTTCCATTAAAACAGTAGGAAGACTTCAGAGTTTTGATTACTCCCTGACAACAGAACTTTCGTGAAGACAGACCAACAATTAGCTTTGGCCTCATTTGGAGAGCCCTGACTCTCTCTGCAAATGAAACGCTCTCCAGCTCCTTTTAGCAAGTACTATAATGGAAAAATCACCCAAGCACTGGATATTCTCCATGCCTCCCAGAGAATGGACCCTTTCAGCGCTCACTGAAGTGGAAGCCACATATCTGGCAAACAAAAGCTAACATTATGTACAGTACCACAAAGCTATGACAAAACTAAGGCAGCAGCACAACTCGATTCAGCAAGCCCTCAGGCCCAAGGAAAAAAATAAACAGAGACAGAGCACCAATACGGGCTGCCTGCAAGGCTAACCCTGCTGCGAAACAGAACAATGGAAACTGAACAAGGAACAGGGCATTATTTTACAGCACATATCTAAAATGCTATACAAGACTTAACAGTATCCTATGCATAATGCAATTAAAAATAATAATAAAGTATGACTGAGTTGGTGCGAAACCATAGGTTATGCAAAGTTAATAAACTAGACCAGAGGCCAATAAATGCTCTCTGCACCCATCCTAATTCCAGAAATTAAAAACACCAGATTAGATTAGAGTATTGCAACAGCTTTGCTGGAGACATAGACAAGAACAGGGCCAAGACAGGCTCCAGCTGCAGTCCAGCACACCAATGGACAAAGAAAGCAACTATTGCTGTACTATGTTTCCTGCAAGTTACAACAATGGGAAGGTCAGAGGGAACATCAGACCGATTTTCATGCTAACAGGCTTGCTGTCAGAGCTAAAAAGGTAGACCCGTTTGCTCGGGCTCCCTATAATCCATTTATACTTCAGAGCATCTGGCCTTGCAAGCTAAACACAGCAAATGAAGGGGGGGAAGTATCTACCACCCATTATTCAGAACTTAATACAAAAGAAGAAATATTTGTACACAACTTATTTATGAGGCGAGTACACAAATATCATTAACCCTACCATAAAATGTTTGCAAATAGCTATTCATCTATGGTGAGTAACCAACTAGTTCCAAGTAAGCAAGGTCAGGAAGATTACAGTAAATTGAAAGAAAATGAATGCTTCTCAGGCTGCTGATATTCATTTTTCCACCTTCCTTTCCCCCTCACAGAGAAACACTAACTGCCTTATGAGGAGGAGGGAAAGCACGCAAGGTGATAAATGCCACTTGCACCAGGTGGCACCTTTTTAAGCTGAGCTGTGCCTCACCCACCTCACAGAGAAAACACCAACTGACCTGAGAGAAGGGCAGGAGAAGCCAGAGAGGAATATCCTCCCGCATACATGCTTTACTCTTGCATTCTACTAATACAAAGGGGAGAAAATACCATGATTTGCCTTGGGCACCTCCCAGTGAGGAAAGGAGAGGCGGGGTATAAGTATTTTAAATACATGAGCAATCATCAACAGAAGGGATAATAAAATTGTTCTGGGCTAATAACTTGTGACCATATATTCAAAGCTCTAGAAAATACCCTGCAAGACAACTCAACAACTAAATTACAGTATTTCATTTCACCTCAAATACCACATTGTAACTAACAAACTGCCTCTCAATATAAATAATCCAGCAATATGTTTGTTACATGCATTCACAAAGTTTATGATGTCATACTGCAGTGTATCTAAATCAGCAGGTACGGGTACCACCAGTGGTACCTGAAGTGGAGTCTGGTGGTACTCACAGTACCCCTGGACACCTGCCGCCTGGCAGCAAGACCAGCAACACAGCATAACAAATTGCAGTAGAACGCTCTAAAGCAGGGGTGCCCAAACCCCGGCCCGGGGGCCACTTGTGGCCCTTGAGGCCTCTCAATGCGGCCCTCAGGGAGCCCCCAGTCTCCAATGAGCCACTGGCCCTCCAGAGATTTGTTGAAGCCCGTGCTGGTCCAATGCAACTTCTCTCAGCGTGAGGGCAACTGTTTGACCTCTCGTGTGAGCTGTGGGATGAGAGCTCCCTCCACTGTTTGCTCTTTCACATCTGTGATGCAGCAGCAGCAGCAAAGGAAAGGCCAGCCTTGCTTTGTGCAATGCCTTTTATAGGAATTGAGCTATTGCAAGACCTTCATTCATTCGTATAAGTTCATCTTTAATATATTCATTTATGTAAACTTATGTAAATTTATTCAAATTTTAAATGTAAATTCTTTTTCCCCCCGGCCCCCAACACAGTGTCAGAGAGATGATGTGGCCCTCCTGCCAAAAACTTTGGACACGCCTGCTCTAAAACATGCTTTTCTATACTTGAAAAAGCCCTCTGGTCCACCCTGAGCCTCTTACTGGTGTTTGTCATGTTGCATCTGGCCTCCCAAACCCGGAATACATGGCAACGATGTTATCATCAGTTACTTCCAGTGGTACTTTGAGTAGGTGGACCGTGTGAAGTGGTATGGTGAAGAACAAACGCTGAGAAGCACAGTTCTACTAGGTTAATCTAGACCAGGGGTCTCCAAACGTTTTGGCCAGAGGGCCACATAAAATATCTGGCGTGGTGTTGAGGGCCGAAAAAAATTTATATAAATAAATTAGAAATGGAACTTAGATGAATGAATAAATGAATGAATGGGCTCAATTCATTCACCTCTCTGGCCCTCAGAACACCCTACAGACACAATCAGAGCACAGTTCTGGTCATATTCAGTTGAGTGGGCCAGAGGCTTTCAGGGGACAAGAGGTTGGCTGCGGGCCGCATCTGGCCCCCGGGCCAGGGTCTGGAGACCCCTGATCTAGACCAGGGATGCCCAAACCCCGGCCCTGGGTCCACTTGCAGTCCTCGAGGCCTCTCAATGGAGCTCTCCTCTCAGGGAGCTCCCAGTCTCCAATGAGCCTCTGGCACTCCGGTGATTTGTTGGAGCCCACACTGGCCCGATGCAACTGCTCTCAGTGTGAGGGCAACTGTTTGACCTCTCGGTGAGCTGTGGGATGAGGGCTCCCTCCACTGCTTGCTGTTTCACATCTGTGATGCAGTAGCGGCAGCAAAGGAAAGGCCAGCCTTGCTTTTGTGCAAGGCCTTTATTCATTCATATAAGTTCATCTTTAATATATTCATGTATGTAAATGTATTCAAATTTGAAATGTAAATTAATTCTTCCCCCCCCCCCGGCCCCCGGCACAGTGTCAGAGAGACAATGCGGCCCTCTTGCCAAAAACTTTGGAGACCCCTGATCTAGACCAATGACTGGTTGAAGTACCATCTGGGCAGTGGCATCCCTGGTGAGAGAGCCAGGGGGCCACGTAGTACCAGGCAGCAAGATGTTGCACGACATTCCAGAGCACTCAGAAAGCCTTCTGAACCTTCAGAGGGTCCTTTAAACAGAACTTTCCGGAAGTACTGTTTAGGGTCAGAAAGTTTTCCAAGCGTGATGTTGCCCAGGGTCGCCACTGAATCTGGACCAGACATACCTGCCACCATCTTCAGAATGCAATAGCACAATCCCACAGCAGATAGCACCTTGTAAATTTGATACACTGTACTATTTGGCAATTATAGCACAGTGCCTGAATGATAGTTCAATTCAAAACCTTTATTGGCAGAAAACAACTGACAATTCAAGGAAAACTAGAAAAAAAAATGACAGGTTGCTGTTATAAATCCACACAAAAACAGCTTCAAAAACTATTCAGAACAAAAAAACCAATAAAAATTCCTACAAGGAATATATCCAGTGTTTTATTGTCTTTGCTCAAATAAATGTACATTATGTAAGAAAGAGAAAATCTGAATAATTTATGGTCAACAAGGAGAGCCATTTAATATGCTAAGCCATGAAAGTAATCAACATAAAAACATTTAATGAGAGTTGAAAACTGAAACACACTGTAGTATTAAAACCTGGAATACAATAAAACATTTCTCAAGCAGGCATTCATTCAGTTCCCTTCTAATGAATCCAGTACTTGTGACCTACAGGGTAAAGATTATTTTATAAACACAAAGAATCAAACAAAGCTACACCAATTCCATCCTTTCGCTTTCAGGTATGCAATAGCTTCTCATACTATTCTCCATATCATCTTAGCAAAGAAATAGGAAACGGGAAGTCATAATTACAGAAACAGGCACACTGGAGAAGGGAAAGAGTTATGCACATCTACTCTGTTCCTTGCGTGAACTCTGCCATCCATGCAGAGTCCACATTTGCCTATCTCTGCTGGTAGATGGGTAGGCACAAGCAGTTTATGGGTAGCATGAGTGTGGCAAACAACATGAACCGAGTAAGTACACTGAGTAAGAGCCACTCGCACATACACCCCAAGTGCTCAAAAGAGTTCACCCTACACGGTCCATACAAATAAGCAGTGACTTTAGTTACCACGAACAAAAATGATGATTCCAAAAGTACTGGAGCATTTCTCCTACTAAAGACATCAGTAGTTTAGCAGGGAGTAGCATGAGAGTCTTCTTTCTTTTCACCTTCAACACCTATTTCTAATCTTTTCCTCTTGGACTGATGTAGTTTCATCTCCCCGCTTGAGAAAAGATTGACATATCAAAATACTGAACAGAAGCTATTCATCTGTCCTTCTCACCCCCAAAGCTTCAGGGTAAGAGGAGTGTGACCAGCTAGGGAATGGCATTTCCTTAAGTTGCACATCTTAAGGAAAAGATGGGAAGGCACCCAATGCAGGCGCATCCAATGCAGACCTCAAAAGATGCACAGAAGACAATGTGTAAAATTATAGACCAAATGGCACAATTGAGATCTCTACTCTCTTCATTCATGTAACACCCACAAACCAGGAGTTTTGCATTTCAAAGTTTAACATTATACTACTGGACATGCTTCTAAGTAAACATGTAAGATGCAATCATAATTTATGTTGCAAGAGAGTTAAAGGGTTGTATGGAATTCAATTTTTCATTTCAAAACCCACTAATAAAACTGCTCCAACCTTTGAACAAGTAGAAAGTGTCGGGGGGGGGTGTCCCCAAAGAGCAAGCATTTCTTCAATGTAAGCAGGTAAAGGTAACAAAACTTTACAATTGTTGGTTCTCTTTTCTGTTCAGTCACCAGTGATCCAATACTGATATGTACAGGTTTGCCAAGTCCCCTAACATACATGCCATTTACATTCCAGGAGTCTGTACGTAAGTTGACACAGACATAGCTCAAAACACTCATTTCTTGCCACCCCAGAGCTATCACACCTGTGCAAAAGTACTACCAAAGGTTGTAATGGGCCTGTGAGAATGTTTCAATATAGCCATTTATAACCCAGGGAGCCAGCATATACATAAGCAATCATGACTGCTTATTCAGTAAAAAGGAGTCAATGCCTCCCTTACAGAACTTCTCAATTCCTGTATTGTCTGCCATTATAATGGCATTATATCTTACATGCTCCTGAAATTTTCTACTGAGTTGATCTGGAATGGGAAGAAAAAGTGTACATACAGCAAACTAGGGGTGCAATCCTAACCCCTTACGTCAGTGTTTTCCAGCACTGGCACAGGGGTGCCAATGGGACGTGTGCTGCATCCTGCAGTTGGGTGGCACTCACGGAGGCCTCCTCAAAGTAAGGGTATGTTTATTCCCTTACCTTGGAGCTGCATTTCCCTTATGTCAGTGCTTTCCAGTTCTGGCATAGAGGTGCCAATGGGATGTGTGCTGGAAAGCACTGACATAAGGGGTTAGGATTGTGCCCATGGTTGCTTAAAAGGCAGCAGGCCTGTTTATTCACAAAATGATCGTTCGAATTCTGTGAGACAGATCACTTAACTAAGCAATGATTATGCAGTTATGGATTCTCCCCCCCCCCTTAATGAAAAAGCTATACAAGATTATCTCAACCTATGAGGAGTTAGAACATGTGCACCAGCACACTGTATTTAGAATAGAGATCTTTGTGCCAACAGGATGCGATGTAGGAGATCCAGGATCAGGATTTTCTCTAGGTTTTTGTCAACTGCTAATTTAGCAGATCCATACAGGAGGAAACCGGAATGTTTACTGAAAGCAAGTGAAACAGCTTGGAGTGGGGGGAAGATTTAAATGGGGGAAACAATCAACCTTCTTCAGCCTGTGTCACAAAGTGGGCACATGGGTAATTAGGGGGCTTTCTATGCATTTCTTGAGATCCTGATGGTAGATGTCTAGCATGGCATCTAGTTCAGGTCTCAGTAATGGTGCGAAGGTACAACAGAAGTCACTGCTGGGATTAAACCTCAGGTCCAGCACCTGCTAAAGGGTTATGCTTGGCTTTTGCCTTTTTGTGGCACAACTCCACCCTGAGAGGGCAGAAGCAGCTCCCCAACAATGCCCCTTAATTTTGAGCAGAAAGCAGTTTTGGATATGTGATCTATGCAAGCTCAGGCTCAGGCAAACACATATCAAGAAGAAAAATCTACTGTGTGATTTTTCTGAGCCTTTAATATAATTTTGAGCCTACTTGTCCACATAGAGTCATGAGAACTAAGGTTGAAAACTTATGCACGCTTTCCTGGGAGTAAGTTCCACTGAACTTAACAGAACTTACTTCTATATAGACACGCATACAAGACTGGGCTGTATGGGCTGGGCTGAGCTGTTGGGAGTCTCAGTAAGTTCTTGACATGGATTTAGAGCGCCTAACAGGGTCCATAACTTGAACTCTTCATAAATCTGTAAGTCTGCCCTAAAGTACAAAGAAGTGTCTTGACCTTGCACTACACAACACTATTTCATGTGCATAGCTCCTTGCAGATACTGTATACAAAGAGCTAATTTACAACACCATAAAAATTATATAAGGATTTCCTTTTTTATAAAAAAATTTAAGTATATGCTCTTATGTTCTGCATTATCAATCACACTCACACACACTCTATATAAAAAGACAAAAGAAAATTCAATCAGAAGTTCATAATGCTAGAAACACTGCCAAAACACACAACATACGCACACAACCTCAAACAAATAAGCAGCTATTTCTGCAGCTATAGCATTTATAATTAATTTATCTAATTGCATGCTCTAGTAGTGTGCCAGAGATTTTAAAAGCGATAGATTCTGCCAGTTGTATGTCACGGGGACAGATGCTTCTAAAATGATTAGGTTGAATGTTCTGTTCAAAGAGATTTCTTAATGCAGTTCACATCAAGGTTACATCGAATTAGCTAAGCCCATCCACTCAAAGTTTAATTGCCTGCACTGTACCACAGATGTGGTGGGAGGAACACACATCCCCACCCCCCATACAAGAACTGAAGTTTAAGGATATTATTTATGCCATTGAGTCAAGGTTTGCTCTGAAAGAGGGTTTTTACCACTATGAACTGCACTCCTCATGTATACAATCACCCCAAATATTATAATCTCTCAACAGAGCTCAATGAAGGAGGTGAAATCTAGGATTAAACTCCAGTGAAGAGCCAGTACATACCGAAATCAGTTTCCTTCAATTGGCACTCTTACAAAGATACTGAGGAGAGAAACAGCATTCATATACAATGACACAATACTAAAAACATGCTATAAGGAAAGTACAGTATATGAGCACCCAGCTCTCACTCCTCAGAGCACTGTGTGTGTGTGTGTGTGTGTGTGTGTGTATTTATATGAATTACTTTGAGCTCTACTGCTGAGAACACCACAATTTGTTGCTCTTGCCTGGTTGACTTGGGGCCCAATTATATACTCTGAAACATGAAAAAGACCACAGGGAGATGCCAGGAAAAGCCTATTGTATGTCTCAGGTGGTTGTCTGATCGCTGCACACTGAATGACAACAAGCTGCATGGTTTCAGCGAGACACTCAGGCAGACTTGGCAGCACAGTTCCAAAATGTTTCAGGATGTTGCTTATGTGCTGCAACTCTTCATTGTTTACTCTGGAGACAATTGAGTTGGGACCAAGTGCAGCGGTGTAAGCCATGAGAAAGGTCAGCAATTTTCAACCATTTTCTTCTCTGACCTCTATGGTCTTCACCTCTTCTGATGGCACTTCCAGGTTCTGGGAGAGGTACAGACAATTCATTACTACAGGCAGTTGTCCTAGAAACAGAGCTGCAGAACCCAGAAGAGTTTTTCAGCTACTTTCTATACTGTGCTCCCAAGCCTCATGCTATACCTGCAGAACTTTCGCAGCATACCAGTGTGATGCCACACACCAGTTAAAAAATCACTGGGACAGGCCACCTCAACCACAACATCAGATTCCCCCTATCTGAAATCTGGGAATTGAAAAATGACTCACTAGGTGAGGTTGTTGTAAGATGCACTGGTATGATACATGTTCTCCCAAAAAAGATATATAATAAAAATCAAATTATATATATATAAAATCTGAAACTTGCCTTTTACCTGTAACTATTTAGCCATAACTTTGCATTGGTTCTTCTCTTGTGGCCTATCCATATTCCTTTATCTGTACCAGGTTCTTGAAACCCTCGTTCATAAGATCTTTCTGTATAATAATAATAATAATAATAATAAATAATAAACTTTATTTGTATCCCGCAATTCTCCCTGAAAGGGACCCTGAGAGATTTTCAGCCGTGACATTCTGCAAAACCCTTCCACCATGTCTGTGTTATGACTTCAGATATCACTCTGGGTCTGCTACACAGTATTTACCAGGACAGATCTTACCAGGGTAAATACCTGGTTGTTACCATCCTGAGAAGACATCGTCCATGCCAGTTCAAAGCAATAACAGTCACTGTTTTATCATACATACTACATTGCTATGGATTATAATTAGCTCATTTTTTGTTCCAGTCTGATTATTTCAAAAAAGACTCAGATTAAACCCAATGCTATGTACCCAATAAAACTGTCAGAAATGTTAATATTGTATCATTTACAACTACCCAATTGCATGTATATGTTACATGTGTTGAACGTGGAGACAGATATCTGAAAAATATTGTAACACCGCAACAAAATTCAAGCCATGAAGTAGTATTGTCTCTGCTCTCACCTCATAACAGTACAGGTTGAGCCTATTTATCCATGGATTTTGTGTCCATGGATCTGGTTCCACACAGTTCTCCCAGACTAGCATTGAGACAGATTCAGCCCAAATGATAGATGTGCTCCAGTTGCCTCTGGAGGCTCTTCTAAGGTCCATGGAAGCCTCCATGGGCCTCAGAAAGCTTCATAAAGCCTCTGGGAAGCCTTAAAAGGTCAATTCCAGTTTTGCATCAAAACCAAAAGTGATGCTTTAAGGCCTTTGAAGGGCTTCCCCAGCCCTCCAATCTTATAAGGCCTTAAAACACCACTTCCAGTTATGACGCAAAACTGGAAGTGACCTTCTAAGGCTTCTCAGAGGCCTCAAAAAAGCCTATGGAGGCAACCTGCATGCTTTCAGAGGCTTTAAGGGGTGCCTAACAGTGGATTTTTTTATCTGCGGTTTTTTTGGTATCTGCAGGGAGAGGGGTCTGGAAACGGATCCCCTGTAGATACCAAGGCACCACATGTATTTATAAATACCTAGTAGAATCATCCAAGATTCTGGTCTCTTTCTAGTCTGTCTCCTGCCAAGTCTCCCCGCTTTTAGTTTTCTTTATCAGATCTGCATATATAAGGACTGCTTTTTACGTTATGATAAAAAGTACTGGGGTGCCAATACAAAAAACAAAACAAAAATGCCATATGTATTCCATTATGAGAGCACTGTATGTTCCTGCAAAACATATCCCATTTTCCTTAATATATATGCAAGCAAGGGTCAACATATATTTTAAAAGGGGAAAGCAATAATTTTCTACAGACAGCAGATTTTCTCATCAGCCACAACATGGCAGATACCCAAGTATGACACTCATATGTTTTGGTGACCAAGTATACAGTGTCAGTGCAGAAACGGGTCACGGTCTTAAGCAGCAGCCCTTCTTAATAGATGCTTCTTTTTTCTTTGGTAAATACCAGGAAACCTAGTACCCCAGGTACCCCAAGAACAAAACTAGTACTTCCCTAGGGAAATTGCTTCTTCATGCTAACCCCTGAAACTGTCAGAGAACCGGAGTCAAGGAGGTTGGCAGTCTCACCCCTTCAGTGGCCTAACAGTTAGGGAGATGGTTTTCTCTGCAGCAGCATCTCATTTATGGGACTCTCCCTAGGGAGGTGCCTCTGGCATCAACAGTAATGCTTAAGCACGACAGTAAAAGCTTTATTTGTCCACACTTCTACTTGAAGTACCCTTGATTTTGGTGTGTGTATGTTTTGATTGCCATTCTTGAGTTTTATAGCAATTTCTAAAATTCTATGCAGTTTTACATGTTGATCTTTCAGTATTGCACAACTTGGTATTTTATCTGGAAACGCTTCAGAGGAGGTGGGGTATCACCAGCACAAACCCCCACAATCATGCTAGTCCAGGTACAGGGTTGCTTGACCCTGTTCAGTTCAACAAACTCCTGAAATCAACAGGAGCCACCAGCAGGTTGGATGGCTGGGCTGAGGCAAAAGGCCCTCAGCTGAGTCCTGTCAAGCATAAATGGGCTCATCTAGCAATGGGCTGGGCAATTTGGCCCATTGGGAAGTCACAGAAGGATGAATGGAGCCACAGATTTCCCTGTCCTTCACCCAATTAGGATCTCAGCCAACACAGGCCAAGAGCTGGTGCTTGTCCTTCATGGGGAGTAGCAGAAGGCATTTTCTGGATCAGACCCTGGAAGACAGAGGAAGGCGATTCCACCCCTGAAGAGGGGGGCCCGGCTATTGATGAATCAATGCTGGCATCCATAAATGTTCCATGTAAGCTTCACCAAGGCAGCCAGTTGGACCAAACCAGAAAAACATGATCAACTGGGAGAATGGAGCAGGGAACCACAAAGAGATTCAGGGGAAACATGATCCACCCATGTCCCTGCTTGTGTAGTCTGTCTCAATAAAACTGTTAATTCTCTTGTGGTAAGCCTCCCCCTATACATTCAGGCCAGAAGAGCAATCGAAACAGCCTTATGAATACCTCCAAGCCCTCTGACATAAGTTTCTCCCCAAGGGGCAGCTATACCACCCTAGAATTTGAACAGGCAGGGTATAAATCTTTTAAACAAACATCCCCAAAATCTCAAGTCCTATCCAAAACTTGAATCTCAGTCTCTATTTGGAATGCCGATTTCAAGGCTGCACTATGGCCAAAGCCTTTCAAGGACCCAATTCAGACTTTTCCTAAATTTGCTTTCTAAGCTAAAACTTCCACCCGTGGTCCGCTGTCAAACCATTACAAAAAGGGTCTTAGAATAGTTCTAAGAAATGATCCTCTGCAACTTTATAAGGATCTGTGTTTGGCAGAGCTCTTCTGGATATAATCTGGGAGGGAAGACTGTAATGTGTTCCCTGCAGTTTGAGATTTATTTAAACCAGCTGTGTGTATGAACCGGAAGTTCCCAGCCCATGAAATGTTGCTAAATGATTTGAAATGCAGAGGGGAAAGTAGAGAGAGCCAGAACAAAGGGACTTCTAGTTTAGCAGCAGATTAAAGCCATTCCTGAGAAACAGCACTTGGTTAACAAAATCCAAAACCTGGGCACTTCTTCATCTCTCCCATGGGATGTGGATAGGGTGTTCCATCACCAGAGTAGGCGTCGGCATTTGCCAGAATCCAAAATAAATGGATTCTGCCATCCAAGTCATTAGATTTTGAAGTCTGTGTTCCCATTAAGTCTCTAACTTTGTAATTGGAACACAATGCCTTTTTGTTTGTTTTTAGAAAAGCTCAAGACAGCCTGTTTGAATTCTTTGGGAAGTGAAAGCCACACTGTCTGCATGGAGAGGCCCCCATCTATACCAAAGGTTTAGTCAGAGTTCAAATTCAGCATTTCAGCATGGGTTCCCATCACAATTCCACCACCATATAAGTTGTAACAAATTACTCAACCTGTTGTATACTTGCATTTATATACACACACTCTAAAACGGCATCAGTTTTAGAGTCTCTCTTATTCTACCAAGAAGGGTCCCAGCAACTCAAGGAATATTCCTCTATATTTCATCAACCGCAAAAATTCAAGGGTCACACTACACAGGTTCTGAAGCATGCATTGGCCTTGACTGCTTGTTTTCATGAAAGAGGAAGTCCAATCTGGAAAAGGACCACAGCATGAAAGGCTTTAGTCACCTCCCCACACTGGAATGGGGCTCCTGCAGATACCACCTGCAACCTTTACAGCAAACTATTTAGCAAAAAGCCTACAGTTATTAACCAGCCCCAGGGTCATAACCAAGCCATACCCCTTTGCAGCATCTTCTCTGGCTGCATGTACTGGTCCAGGCACTATCAAGTTGCTGCTGATGACCTTAAAATCCCTTAATAGTTTGGGACCTAAATATTTGAAAAACTGTCTCTCACTACTACATGATCTATTCATCTCATGAGGTCTTTTAGAGAGGCTCTAGAGTGGGTGTCATCACCATTTAAGCCACAGCTACTGGCATCTCACAACATGGTCTTTATTGATTTATTTCTATGTAAACTGCTTTGTGAACCACACTGTTGAAAAGCAGTACATAAACAACAAGGAGAGTGATGATTGACACCCTCGGTGCTACTCCAAAATACCTTGAAGAGCACCTGAACAGCACAGGGGCCACAGAAATGACCATCAATGAGCTGCAAAAATCAGATTTACTGGGTACAGCTTACATTTTGTGACAGTATCTATAATATTTGTTTACTTATTTTTCACAAGCCAAGCATCCAAGGCCCTTGGGAAGGACTCAATGCCTGGATAAAACAAACCAGTCAATAACACCTACCTGACTGTGTAGAAATCTCATAATAAATAATTTGTTGTGGCTCTCAGTTTGTGGAATTCCCTACTATTTGAGATAGGATCATCCTTGTTAGTATTTAGGACAGGTGTAGAAATTGGCCTGTTCCAGCAAGGTTTCCATTGATTTAATGGTTTACCTGGTGCCCTTACATCTGGTTTTCCTACTCTGGGTTTATTGTATTGGCTCTTGGTGGTTGTTTTTGAGGCTCTGATTTTCTTGCTTCATTGTTTGGTAATTTTATTGCTTATGTTTTCTGAGCCACCTTTGGCTTTTCATTTTGTTAGGAAAGGCAGGATAACTGTCTTTAGAAATAAATTATTTTGGATCAGGCATACACCGATAGGATACACAAAGCATTTAAATACCAGGATTTCAGTCATCTTGAAAACCCACAGTTCATTCAAATTAAAGATCCCTATTGTTATCAGAGACCTGAATGGTGGCTCACAAAAGCTGTTAAATGTGGTCAAGATTATAAAGCTTATCATGCCAATATAAAAGAAAAATCAACAGAGCTGTTCTCTAAGAAAACAGAACATGACAATGGTTTCCCCGAGGTACAGACTTTTCAAAAGCAAGACAAAGGCTGCATTTTCTTATGCATTTTGTCACACTAAATGCATCTCAGAAGGCTGTTTAATCTCAGTGCCTGAACTTCCACCTGTAGAACATACAGAAAAATGCCATGTTTACAGTGCCTGGGGCATATATGAGCTTTTTTAGCTTGCATAACTGATAAAAGATATAAAGAAGAGCTAACATTTTGCAAGGAGCCATTCTTTTTCATATATTTAGGTGCCATTAAATGTATGCCATCTTGATTTGCCATCTGCCATTACTGTTCCAATGTGCTAAGGCAATGGTCTCTGAATTACAAGCTGCTAGCCACACTGAGCGCACCAATACATTTTGACTGGCCCCACTGAGCCAAGTGACTCAGGGGTCCCACAGCTTCCTCCCCCACTCTCCACTAGGAACCTGCTCCCTTCTGCTGGGCTGAGTCACTCCCGCCTACACAGACAGCAACCAGCCCTTCAGCTGCAGATTTTTTACCCTACTGTTAACATTCAGATACAGAATGAATGTCCATTTCAGTAAAAATGATGCAGGCAGGACTCAAATTACTGAAATAGGCCCTGGCCCCAGAAAAAGAAAAGAAAATGCACCTTTATTCTGCTACTGATCAAGCTTGGAACTTTTATTTGCTTTAAGTGAGTTATGTTCACAAACATGAAAAGTAGGCAAGGTCTTCCAGGAAGCCATGCTTTGATCCTGTCAACTGCGCTTCCTCACCTTCAATTCTTGTGCATCTTTCCTGCCCTTGTCCCCTTCTTTCAGTTCTTCTCCCAGGCTAAACTGAATGTACGGTAAGCTCCTCAGGGACAGGTCTATGGCTTATGTCAGGGGTGCTCACACTTTTTTGGCTCGAGAGCTACTTTGAAACCCAGCAAGGCCCGGAGATCTACCAGAGTTTTTTTTACAATGTTCACACCATCGAAACATATAACGTTTATGTGTACAATGTATGTTGGTGTACCTTGAGCCCCACTGAGTATAACAGGACTTACTCCTGAGTAGACATGCCTAGGATTAGGCTGTGAGGCTGCAATCCTAGCCACACTTACCTGGGAGTAAGCCCCATTGAGTACAATGGGCCTTACTCCCGGCGTTTCCTCCCAGAGGCACCTGAAGGGGGGGTCAGCACTCCGTGATCTAATAATAACAACAACAACAACAACAACAACAACAACAGGTATTTATATACCGCCTTTCTTGGTCTTTATTCAAGACTTTATTCAAGGCGGTTTACATAGGCAGGCTTTATTTAAATCCCTTATTAAATAGGGATTTTTACAATTTCAAAGAAGGTTCTTTCTTTCAAGAACCACTACATTCAAGGTGTTTCATTCCGATCTGGCTTCACATTCTGGCCTCCATCCTCCCACGCTCAGAGCAGATGGAATTGCTCGGCTTCAGCTTGTCAGCTGCTTCAAGGTCGCACTGTGCCGGTGGCCTCGAACTGGCGACCTTGTGGATGTTATCTTCAGGCAGACGGAGGCTCTACCCTCTAGACCAGACCTCCTGCCCATCTACTCATTTTGCCTCGCAATCTACCAGTAGATCGCGATCCACCTATTGAGCACCCCTGGCTTATGTTATTTGCTTATCTTGGTGCTATATAATTATTAGAAAAACTGAAGACCCAAGCCTATCCTCCCCTCCCCACTGATGCCGAAAATGAGCAGAGTGTATCTGCTGGGGGGGGGCAGATTGGGATGCTTCAGAGGGGAAATGGGAATGATTTTCCCCTTACCCTACCATAAGTTTCCCTCTCTGCAATGGGTCTCCTTGGACCTGCACCAGTTCTGCAGCTGGCACAAATCTCAGGAGAAGAAAGGGGCAGGGAAGCTGGAAAAAAAAGGTAACAAAAATCAGTGCATGCTGTTGGCAGCCATTTTGCAACAGTGGAAGTGTATTCCGCTGCTGCAAAGCACTCTGGACTGGGCTAGGAGTCTATTAATTTGTATAACCACAGACCACACAAATTATAGAGACCAAAACTATGCAGATTAAAACAGGACTGATAAAACAGCATGAAATTCAATCATCAGTTTTACAGTCAACCACAAGGTCATTAATAATTTTTTGTCAGCATTTCAGAACTGTCAGAGTAAAGACAGCCGCAGTGCAGGTTATATCTTCAGTACTCTTTGCCAACAGTCATGCCGACATCTAATGAACTAACCAGTTTTCATACCACTACAAGGTGAAATTAAGGTTGCAATCCTAAACACACTTACCTGGGAGTAAGCTTCATTTAACAAAATGGAACTTACTTCCAAATCAACATGTATTGGACTGTGCTGACAGAAATCTGAAATAGGCTGATGAGTGGCTGATTCAACCAGACAGTGGGGCTCACACCTTCCATAGTCATATTGCCAAACACAAACCCTTCAATTATATGAGTTATGTTTGGCTGTTTGTTTTTTTTGGGGGGGGGGGGGGGAACATGCAGTTCTGGCAATTCTTCAAAGCTCAGCAAAAAAGAAAATTTTATACAGTTTATACCAATGCATCAAGAATCAAAGCAGAAAACTCCTTAGTGTTTCATCTACTTGTGTGTCTCAGAATACATGGAGGGTAGGGAAAGATTCATGTCATTGAACATACACATACAAACATGCTTTGATACACATACAAACATGAAAGAAAAAAAATTCCCTGGGGCATATGCCCAGACGTTAGCCAATAATGACTTTTCATACAGGGTCATATTTTCATGATCTACTATAGGAGTGGTTCCCAAACTATGAGTCATGGCTCTCTGGGGAGCCATGAAAACCAACCAGGAAAACTGTGGAATCCTCATGAAAACCCACCACCCTATACATGTATAGGATTGTAGCCCTAATGAGAATCCATAGCCAATGGCTCAGTAAGTCAAGGGAGCCACTAATCAAAAAAGTTTGGGAACCACTGCACATTAGGATTTGTATGGATATGTCACAGCCTAATCTGAATGAGTAGCCCCACTTGTGGAATTAGCATTCCATCAAACACTGGCTGCCATAAGGCAGCTATAAAGCACATTTCAACTTCATGCATTGCTGGAATGCCTGAGGAAAGGCTGAATCATTCCTATGCATGTTATCCCACTGCTGGCAACCCACTGAAGCAGGTAAGCCAGCATGAGAGGCAGGACAGGGTGGGAAAGGGGCAAAACAGGGAGGAACGGGGGGCACAGTGGCTGTGGAAGGGGGTGGATCTGGCAGCAACTGCACGTACCACATTGTAACCTCCATTTTCTCAGCCTCCCCACCACTTTCTTCTTTTTGGACTTGCGCCAGCTAAAGAGATGGTGACCCACTGCAGGGTAGGAGGTGTATCGAGGGGCAAAGGGGATTTAGGGTTGAGTGAATAGTTTAATTATAGCCCAGGGGATCCTACACATCTCTGCCCTCACCTCATACTCTAAACAAGCGACTATCCCTTTGGCAAAGGGCTTCTGCTCCCCCAAGAAAATAGCCAACAAGAAGAGAAACCTAGGGGATGCAGGTTGTCTTCTGCTACATCAGTCCCCCATCTCTTAACAACAAAATCAGCAGTTTTTCACTACTAAGGATCTCATCACAAGCTATAATGCAGGCACCATACTATATTGGAAGGATTGGAAAATGAACTAGCTAATTGAAATATATGTATTTCACCCTCCGCTATACAATATTTAAGAAACTCTCTCTTTTTCCTGCTAAGCTGTGAGAATTACTAAGATGCCAAGGTTTATTTGCATCCCTTCCTTGTGTTAAAGTTTTCATAGATCATATTCCAAATCCATGCTTTGCTCTTCCGTTGCCCGGTTACAAACTCTGAACAAACACAGCTCTGCATTCTGCCAGACATGGAGGGAGAAGGAAGGCGCAGATGAATGCCTGAAGAATGAATCACCCACTGGAAGTCGCCTTATGGCCCTGCAGTGTAACCGATTAGTCATAACCTCACATGCAGGAGGACAGAAAAGGAAATGGTGAAACTATTCACTGGGTGCACATGGAGCTGCTCCTTTCCCCCATTGTTAAGGAGGCATTTCTTAAATCACAAGGTTTTACCTTATGAAAAAGATCCAATATAAATTCAAGCACAGTGGAATAACCCTAAAATTTAAGAAGATTTAAAAAAAACCAAAACAAAACCCATCATTTTAATGTTCAGCACTGATATTACAAGTCATTTCAGGTAACACATTCCAGAGGAAATGTATTTGATTCAATCCAATCCCCATTTTTGTAGGTCATTTTGAAAGTGAGCTGGAGGCATTGGGGGCAGGGGTTAATCAAGTGGTTGCTAATGAGAATGGCCAAATGCAATAAAGGTAGCTAAAGTTTGTTAAAAAAAAAAAAAAAAAACTTGAATCTGAAATCTATTAAAAGGTTTTTGCAGTTCTCAATATTTCCTCTCAGTTCTTCTTGGACTGCAGCACCAATTTCTCTCCAAAAACCTTTTCTGACCCGCTCCTTCATGTCAGGAGACATGGCAGGGAACAACTAGCCATACTGTTCAAGGAGCAGAAGGGCAAGATGGGAGGAAAGAAGAAAGGACAGTTTTCTTATTTGGATTGTTACCCATGGATTTAAAAAAAAAAAAAAAAAGGTTTCCACAATATCATATGCAGTCTAACCAAGTTCTTCCAGCTTCTTGCACAAGAAGAGCTGGAGCATATGAAAGAACTGGACACTTTCATTTGAAACATGTTTAAAAAATAAATAAGTTATGCCAATAGCTACTTTTTTAAAGAGTCAAATTGAAGCAATCATTTCATGGAGAAAATCTGTGGTGCCTTAGATATATCTGACCCATGGGGCACAACTCACTGTGAAATTCACTTGAAATTTATTTGTAAATAAATAACAACATGACTGAGACTTCACAGAAGCAATTCAGTGGGGACTCTGGAGGAGAACTACACAATGCACCATGTTAATGAACCTTTTGGAATTGTATCAGAGGGCCCAACCCTATCCAATTTTTTATCACCGATTCAGTTACAATGCACCCCCAGGTAAGGGAACAAACATTATTTTACCTTGAGGAGGTCTCTATGATGGTCCCATTCCCCCCCCCCACCGCAGATATGCATATGCAGCGCACACCCCACCAGCACAGCTGCACCAGCACTGGAAAGTTGGGTAGGACTAGGCCCTTAGACGTCAACATGTGTTGGTCCATTTCTATCTTTTTAAGTTTAACTGCACAAAGCAGTCTTGTTTTCTGACAGTGCAATCCTGTGCATATCTAAAGAACATCTTAGTGAGCTCAAAGAGACATTCCCTAGTACATATGTACAGGGCTGCAGTCCCAGAATATTTAGTGGTCTAGAACCATTCTTCATCTGCTAGTTTTCTAAATGCAGTGGTGGTTTTTTTTTTTTTTTTAAATGTGGAAGAGTTTCAAAATAAGAAATACAGTGGTACAATTCAGAAAAGACTCTGCCAAATAATCTAGTTGAATGTGAAGCCCAGCTCTTAGCAGGATGACCAGTCAACGGTGACTTTGAAATAAACAACTGAGTAATTGTTCATTTTCCTTCACAACAAGGCTGAAAAGTATTTAACTTTGGTAGAGAAATGCCTGATGTAAGTTTTTTGCTTGTTTGTTTTTTAACTTTGTAACAACCCCTTTCCTAACAACTACCTTCAAATTTATTAGGGATTTGGATTTTTATTAAGGATAACTTTGAAGGCTCCAGCCTCCTCCATCAGTTTCTCGTGTCTCTGTGTTACTACTTCACATTCCTGCACAGTAGAAATAAATAATACATTGTATCATTAACCCGTGTGCGCAAAAAGATTTAATAATGGAAATAACACCCACTGGGTTTGCTAGCCAATCAGAAAGCAGCTCTGGAGAACCATCAGCTTTACTTAAACACTTCCAGCAGCAAAAATCTAGCTGACATCACAAGTACAGATCAAAGCACCATGCAGAGACAATACCTTCTTTTGAAGTTAGGTCTCTTTTTTTCCCCCTCTACAGATCTGCAAGACTGTCAATGATTAGGCTCCCCATGCAGTCACTAACTTCAAACCAAAGCTGACTCTACAAAACCTCAAACAAGTACAGCAATCCTGATTTATGTCAGTAGGCCTGTCTAAAATAGGCCCACTTAACAGGTGAGTAAAAGCAAAGTCTGTGTGCATTATGGCAGAGCTCTGAGTTCCTGAATATCTCAAACTGAGCTAGGGTTTTCTTCCAATCAAAACAAAAATATGCAATTCAATGAAAGTTAAACATAATACTGCATCATGGAAATCAATGGAAATTGTGTTCACACATAAGTTATCCAGATCATTTGTTTTAAAGGCAACAACCTCTATACACACTTACCTTGGAGTTAAGCCTTACTACAGGACACTTACCTCTGTTTAAGAATCACTGAACATACCAAATTTCTTACCAAGTTAATAGTCACAAAGTTGAACTGCATGACATATTTCTTCAGACTGCACCCAAAGTTTCTAGCCCTCATGGTTATGCAAAAAGAGCCAGCTAAAGAATTTTCTCTGGTCAGAAGGAAATGTGTGTATCTTGCAGAACTCTGAACCACCACAAAGGTGTTAACCCCTGTCATTACCAATGCCTTCCACTCTGAGTGTCTTTGATCCTTTCACTTTCTGCCAACCTACCAAAATATCCCAAATTCTGCACATAATGAAAAAATATCCATAAGTTAAAATTAAGTGAATTAGGGCACAATCCTATCTTGCGCTGGAACAGGCTGCCCAAAGTGGCCCAAATTCTTTCCCTTACCTCAAGGTAAGCCACTGCAGCCCCTATGGGTTTCCTCAGACTTGCGCCATCTCCTGTGGTGGCGCAAGTTCGAGGAGAGTGGAGCGGCTAAAAGCCACACTGCTTGGGGAATGGGGTTGGGATCTGGCATAACAGCCAGATTGCAGCCCAGCCTCCTGCTACCTGCCTGCCCACCCCAGGACTGCCCTCTGCCCGCCCTCCCCACCACCCCACACCTCTGTGTCAGTTGAGCTTGCCAACGCCACTTACCTGGGGGAAGCTGCCACGGAGGGTTCCTCCTGAGGAGGTGCAAACATGTTTTACAGCATGTTTTTGACCCTCCTAGGCTGGCGCAAGGGACATGTGCCAGCCTAACCTACAGTTAGGATTGCGCTGTTAGTGCATCATATGTTTCACCATTTGTCTTAGAACAGGCCTTTTCTTTAGCAGAGAATTTCAATCTTGTTTACCCAATAACATAAAGAGTCAATACAATAAATCAGTGAACACTATGGAATTCCCTTCCCCTTGACTTAAGAATGGCTCCCTCTCGTGAGACCTTTCGGCGAGGCCTGAAGACCCTTCTGTTTAAACAAGCCTTCTGAGTTCTCGGCCTTTTAACATCTTTTAATATTTTTACAGGCCTGATTCTTTTATGACTTGCTGCTGCTCTATGCTCTTTTTACCTAGTTTTTATTCTGACTGCTGTTTTTTATGATGTGTTAATATGTTTTTGTTTTTAAATTATGTTTTTAATATGTTGTAAGCCGCCTTGAGTTCCTTCGGGAAGAAAGGCGGGGTAAAATAAAGTTATTATTATTATTATTATTAACTCTGTCAAATGGCAAGAGGTCATGTTCTGTTTTCCCTAGGACATCTCTATGGAAAGAAATAACACAGTGTACCAGAGCTGTTATTGAACATTTGAGATGCAATTCATTTCATAAAACGTTTCCACCTCCATGAATAGCTGAACAGGATGAGCAAAAAATTCTTGAATCTGACACAGAACCATTCAACTTGGGGCAGATGTTCTGGAGAAGGGAGAAATCAGGAACTGCACAAATTGCAGAAACACCTGGCTATATAATAATAATAATAATACAGGTATTTCTATATCGCCTTTCTTGGTCCTCAGATTTCTCCTTGGACTTTATTCAAGGCTGTTTACATAGGCAGGCTAATTAAATCCCCGTAGGGATTTTTACAATTTGAAAGAAGGTTCTATCTTTCAAGAAACCACAACATTCAGATGTTTCTTTCTGATCTGGTCGCAACATTCTGGCCTCCATCCTCCCATGCTCAGAGCAGATGGAATAACTCCACTCAGCTTGTCAGCTGCTTCAAGGTCGCACGGTGCCAGTGGCCTCAAACTGGCGACCTGCGGATGTTGTCTTCAGGCAAATGGAGGCTCTACCCTCTAGAACAGACCTCCTGCCCAAAGATTCCAATAATTCAAATAAAGATTCCAATAACATCCACACTTTTGTGGGTGTGAGCCTCATTGAATATAATGGGTCTTTTGAGCAGACAAACTTAGAATTGCACCAAAAAAAGATCCTTCATCCTGTAAGCTGTCCATCAACAGAGATCACTGAAGAATTAACAGAGAAGGCTCATATCTCCTAGAACTGCAAAGAACTACCCTGGAAATAAGGGGACTTTTTTGGGGTAGTTGAGAGTTTTCAGACCTTACATTCCTGGAAATCCATATATCAATCTATATATTCGCAAGCACTGAAGCAGGCAGAAAAAGATGATTCACCATAAAAGAGAATAGGCAGGGCCAATCCTACTAGTGTCTTTTGGGAAGGTGTATGCAGGTACATGATCCATGATCTGGGTTCATAAGTTTTTTTCTACTCTGCAGGTTACTGGTTTTGTGCAGCTTGCTCAGCAAGGTGGTGAGTGCAGATACATCTGCTTCCCTGCATGAGACACATTTGCTGAATAGGCTGGGATGCCATTCACATGGCTATGGTTCCCATTAGTCAGCTCTCAAGCAATGCTGCACTTCCACCCTTTCTACATTCCTAAGGCATAGGAATACTCTTACAAGTATTCTTAGCTTAAGAGGTTAGGGCAGGCCCAGACAAAGAAGATTACACAATAACTGTGCAAATTCTAGCTACTTTTTCCTAGGATTCCCTCACCGGTCGAAAGACATAAAATATAAAGTTTGTCGTGTCTGCCCAACTGTTGTTGGCAGAGTTGTTGCAGAGATAGAATCCATTTCACAGGGTATTTCCATCTCCACTAGCAGCTGAATGAAGTCAGCAAACAACTCCAGAACTCAAAGCAGTAAAAATAAGCCAAGAAGGACATTATAAACCCAGAAGTGCTGACAACTCTAAAGGTCAGATATTGTAAGAGCTAGTGTTGTATAGTTTCAACAGGAATGATTTCCCCCTTTTTAGATAGAAATGTCTAGCCTCTAGAAACATCTAAAGGAACAACACAGAAGAAAGCATACATTCATATTTGCCAAACCTCTGACTTTGCCTAATCAGAAATGCTGAGCAGTAGGAACATGTAATCAGGGCTTTTTTTCTAATGGAACGCAGGGCAGCCAGCCAGGGAGATGGGCTGCGGCACCCACGGAACGCCCAGGTACTGGCTTGGTGGAGGAGGAGGGGAAGGAAGCTGGCTGGTGCAGCCCCCGTGCCAATCTGCAGCACGAGCCTAGGCGTGTCTACTCAGAAGTAAGTCTCATTGTGCTCAATGGGGCTTGCTCCTGGGAAAGGGTGCATAGCCTTGCAGCCTGAGAGCCCAAGCCTATGCATGTCTACTCAGAAGTAAGTTCCATTGTGTTCAATGGGGCTTACTCCAGGGAAAGTGTCATAGCCTTGCAGCCTGAGTAGACAGGCAGAAGAGGGGCTCTGAGGCTGCAGTCCTCTCCACACCTTCCTGGGAGTGAGCCCCACTGCCTCTACTGGGACTGACTTCTGAGTAGACAGGCACAGGATTGGGCCCTGAGGCTGCCATCCTATCCACAGTAAGCCCCATTCACTATAATGGAACTTACTTCTGAGTAGACAGGCACAGGATTAGACTCTAAGGCTGCCATCCTATCCACAGTAAGCCCCATTCACTAAAGTGGACTTCTGAGTAGACATGCATAGGATTGGGGTCTTAGGCTGCAATCCTAGGCACTTTCCTGGGAGTAAGCTCCATTGACTAGAATGAGACTTACTTCAGAGTAAACATACCTAGGATTGGGCTCTTAATCCTGGCAGAGATATATATCTGCACCCATTTTCACCTGCTAAGGGCAGGTGAAAAGGGATTCTACGTGTGTACAACATGCTGTCCAGCCTTGCCAGAGATCCTCCTCATCCTTCCCCCACAAGCATGCCCTCCGCCAGCCAGCGTTTGCAGCTCCTCTCCAGCAATGCACAGCAGCTGCTCAGGGCAGCAGAGAACATACAGTTGCATGCCAAACGCCTTCCCAAAGACACAAGAGTATTCTGATACCTGAATTAAACCATATTGAATTGCTTGTTTGCAAATGTAGCTGTTTCTATGTGCACCTAAGGACCCCTCTCGTGTAAGAATTCCTTTTTTGTTCTTACTCCCACAGTTGCTTAGAGTAATTTTACTACATGGAACTCATGTAAGCCATTTTTTGGAATCCATTCACTGCTTCCTCTCCTCGAAGTAGTGCCACACTACATACTACACGCTACAAGTGCACCTGTACAGTATTTTTCCCAAGTGTAGAAAAAGTAGCTAGGGGGAAGGGGATGTGGAGATTGACAGCCCACTCCTATGCATGTCTACTAAGAAGTAAGTTCATCTTTAGGGGGGAAGCACATAAAAAATATTTTATTTCTCCAATAAAAATGGTTTATAAATAAATAAATAAATAAATAAATAAATAAATAAATAAATAAAAGATTAACAAGTTGTGAGTTCCTGCACCTTTTATTTTACAAAAAAAGCACTGCATGTAATGATTAGGTTCATTAAGGGCGCAATCCCAACCACATGATGGACTGGTTCAAAGTCCTTGTGACAGCCTAGAGGTGCTGTGAAAGTGCCATAAAGCACTTCCGCACCACCATCTGAGGATGGAAGTTGCTCCAAGCCCCTCTGGGCTGGTGGACCTGTAAGTCCATGCTGGCCAAGCCAGGTTGGCGTGGGGAGGGCAGGATGGAGAAGTTTTAGGTGGGGGAGGGTGGGCAGCTTGAGGGCCAATGAGCTGGTTGCTGGTGAGCAGCGGTGGGACCAGGGTCTGGTACTTGTGCCAAATCCTAACCTCAGACCCAGGTGACCCAGAGCTGCTCCGGGTTACCACCTCTTGAGGTGGCGCAGATCCAAGTAGCCCCATTGGGGCTGCTGTGGCTTTACCCAGGGTAAGGGGAATGAATTCCCCTTGCTCCAGGTTGAGTCGCAACTGGCCCCAATCCCACTCTTGATACAGGGCAGGCCAGCCAGCTTCCCCGTTCAACACAGGTTCAGATTGGGCTGCCCATTATTCAGCTCATTTAGTTTACTGGTTGAGCTGGCATCATCTCAATACCACATAACTGAAAATAAGGCTGAAACATATTACAATAAATCAAACCTTGAAAGAAATATTCAACAAGGAGTCATACCTTCCAGTTCACCCTGTCTTGCTTGGGTGAAACACACATAGTCCAATTTGAGAACAATTCATTCCCGTAAGTCAAGAAAGGTGTCCTGGAGTGGGATGGGCAGCAGCAGGTCAACACTAGAATTAGAGCGCTAACTGTTTCTGTCCCACATCTGTTATTACTATTATTATAAGATATTTTCCAAAAATAAAAGAACAACTGAGTCCCTTCAATCAGGTTGACTATCTAAAGTCAGACATGACACATCAGAGACAAAAGGAAAAGGTTCAGTACCAAGCACAAGTCTATTTAGAGAGCTAAGGTAACAGGCTTTTGGAAAGGACTGTCCACGAACAGTAGAGAAGTATTCTGTGAAGTGACACCACAAAACAAGTAGGTACAACTTTGCAATTGGGTTGTCTTGTCTAATGACCCTTTATTTCTTTAAGAATACTTAGGCTGCCAAGCAAGTTTCACATGTTTGAAAAGAACTCACCCTTATATTCCCTTTAGTTCAAACCATCAGAGTTACCGGATACAGCAATCTGCACACATAGCCTGCTTGTGTCTATCAAAGTACTGATATGCTGCAGGTCCCCTTTTGATGGCTTTTAGACTGTACCAAGTTCATCCTTCAGGGATTTCTGACCCAATCCCTTTCAGTATCAATCATAGCACTGGCATACATAGTGATCAGCACATGGTGGCTTTAGTCTTAGAAACTAAAGAAGTACAAGAAAAGATCTTTCCTGTTCTGTTCTCTATTACTGTCATGCAAGCCTCAGCTTGCTAAGAGGAAGACCAGTCTACTTCACACCCTCAGCAATAGATCATGGTTTGTTTTTTTTTCACAAAGAGAAGTCTGCTTGCACAAGACAGGGAAGGGCAATTCTGCAAATCTCCTTTCCCCTCTTCAACTTTCTTCTGCTCTTGAGGGTTGGAGGACTTTCTGTAATAGGGTGGCAAGAGGCAGTTGCAACAAGAAGTGCATATCAGTGAAAATCGATGAGTATGAAGGAAATGTCTTCTGTTAATGGAAAGAATTCTTCAGATAGACCCCAATGCCATATATTTGCTAGAACTAAAGATTCTTCTGGTGCAGGCTGAAAATGCACCACAAGACCAGACCTACTTGCGGACTGAGCAAGTCCCAATAGAATTAGAGGAACTTACTTCCAAGCAGAGATGTAGGCGGAATGGAAAGACTGAGGAAGCACACAAGTTTTTGAATCAAAAGCAACATCTACATAACCTTAAAGCAGTGCTATTTAAACTGGGGCATCACGACGTCCCAGCCTGAGGGCCCAGGTCTCTGCCCCCTTAAGGGGTGGGGCAGCCTAGAGGCGGGGGGGGGGAGGCAGCGGCTTCTGGCAGGGCTCCCCACAGCAGGAAATGTAGATGTGTGGGGGCAGGGCACGATCGCTCCGCATCCACTTTCCTTGCTGCGGGGAACCCTGCCAGAAGTCGCGCCAGGCTCCCCACACCCCGGGGAGGCTGCAGGAGGCTAGGGTAAGTGCACCCAAGCCCCTGCAGCCCCTGAGTGGCCCGATCCTGGGGATTGCGCCACTGCCTTCCCCCACCCCTGCTGCCTCCTCCCCCCCGCCCCTGCAAGGACTTACCGGTTCTCAAACACTCCCAGAGAGTTTAAGAACCACTGCCTTAAAGGGTTCTTTCAGAGATTGCTCATGGTATATCTGTTAACAATCCAGTCAGTACTAATGAAGGCCAGATTCCTTCATAATGTCACAAAGGCCTAAAGAGCTATAATTGTCCCTAGCCCAGCCCATAGTCAATTACCCTGTATCAAACCTATGCACTGTCTGCAGTTTGTCTCTTTAAAAAAAATTAGATTTGTGCACTGACAAAAGCAAAAAATTCTGTTATCTGTGTAGACTGAGAAAAACATATAGAAATGTGTTCATTTTTCTCATATCCCAGTTCTACTAGTCATAGAAAAGGGCAAAGAGACATTGAAATCCCATCTTCCAACCCCTGGAAACCCTATCTCCATCCCCAGCTAGAGCATAAAAGTCTCCTGCACTTATGCACATGTGCACACTGACATGTTACAAAAGGTTGGAAAACAGTGAGAAAAAAGATCAAAGTGTTGGAAAATCAAGTGACCACATTATTTTCCACATGACTCTATGTAGCGTCTTGACATTTACTTCCAGTGACCAACAAAGATCCAAGAAGTTTACATAGATTCAGGGGTACTCAATAGTACTCTGGTTTGAAGTAACATTACCTTCTGCAATCCTAGATACATTTACTTGGGAGTAAAGCCACTGAACTCCATGAGACTTCCTTTCATGCAGAACTGCATTGAATTGCACTGTTATTTAAACTGTGCAGGCTATATTGAAAACATTGCTAGAAAACAGATTTCCTTGCTACACTGTGTCAGCACAAGGATTTGCACTATTTGATTAAATTGGGATTAAATTTTGCTCTATTAAGAAAGTATTTAAATTAGCCCTGCACAAGCCCTTTGGCAGGCAAGTTACTGTGAGCAAGCAGATCTCCAGCTTCTTTGAATACTCCCTCTTTGCTTCTCCCCCTCAGTTATCTGCCTCAACCATATCCAAGAGATTAACCATCCTTTTCCTCTAATTCACATCATATAATGCCAATTTATGCAACAAATTTTCCCAATGGAGATAGTCAATATTTTACACTTAGAACAGTGTTTCTCAAACTGTGGGTCAGGACCCAGTAGGTGGTCATGAGCCAATTTCAGGTGGGTCCCCATTCATTTCAATATTTTATTTTTAATATATTAGACTTGATGCTACCATGGTATGTGCCTGCATTTGGGGAAATGTGACAGACCTGTACTTTGAACAGGCTACTATGTTTATGCTTTTAGTCCTGGGTAAGTGTGGGTAGGATTGCAGCCTAGGGTTGTTAAAAATTTCCCTGCTTGATTATGTCACTTCCTGTCATGACATCATTTCTGGTCGGTCCCAAAAGATTCCCATTCTAAAAAGTGGGTCCCGGTGCTAGAAGCGTGAGAACCACTGACTTAGACACTACTTGAAAAAAAAAAATCAAAGCAGCTTACAAAATGCTTTAAAACAATACACCCTCCATTAATTAATCCCCTTGCCCTGCCTGCCACGTGTAACCCAGCAGTTTTTCACATTCTTATTTTGCTGCTGTGCAAGACAGAGAAAAACAGAAGAGTTACAGGTCTCCTCCTCTACCCTAACCATGCCGCCTTCCAGAGGATAGGAAGAAGAACTACATGGATTGGCACAATACCTTGTTGCTGCGCAAATAAAAGAAGGTGGAATGTGAGAACAGATGTCCCCAACATTAAATCCTAGAAAAGCAGAAAAACATGCGCAGTATTTGCAACATGAATTATACAGAAGTCACTATATCCAAACAACTAAAAGCCATAAGCACCCATTGTCCCATTATTGGTGGGGGGGAGACTGAGTGGGAATGAGGACAGTTATTCTCTTTGCAAAGCAATGTTCTCCTGTGTGTGTGTGTGTGTGTGTGTGTTACATGTATAACATCCCTGCCATTCAACAGCAAATTGAGATACAAGTTATTATCCAATGGGTGTGAAAGCCCCACAGAGTGGGAAGAGAGACAACGTTACAGTCCTTGGTGGCAAACTGTCACCCGATCTCCAGTGTATCCATCTCAAACTATCCTCTTTCCAGCACGATCCGCCGCAGTGCAAGAAGATAGCAGCAGATGTCATGGGAAGGGCACGGTGCGTTTAGACGGAGCTGCTGCCCCTTTAAAGAGGGGTTGGGTGGGTGAGTGGGTGGGCTGCGCGGCATTACGCCAGCAGAAGGGGAGGGCGAACCGAGGCTGCAATCCTATCCACACTTTCCGGGGAATAAGCGCCACTGGACTCAATGGAACTTGCTTCTGAGTAGGCATACATAGGCTTGGGCTGTGAACTCCCCGGTCTGGCTGCACCGAGGCGTCCCGTGCGAATGAGATGAAGCCAGAAGCTGGGTGCAGGACAGCCAGATCCGAAGGGGGGGGGAAGGGCTCGCCAGGCGCCACGCAGCCCAGAAAGCCCTGGGCAGGCAGAGGCAGCCACGCGCCGCAGCTGCTCCAGTCTGGAGCATCCTGGAGCGCTCCAAAGACGGCGTGCGCCTCTGCTGCCCACCATTCCCCGCTGCTGCAAATGCTCGCACAAGAGACGTGGAAACTGAAGACGCTTCTCTTCCCCCCCACCCCCATGGAGAGTCCCAATGGTGCTCTAACCACTAGCCCCCATTTCCTGCCTCCCCGCAGAAACACCCCAGGCACCCCCAGGCCTGTGGCTGGCACACAGCTGTTCCCTCCGATCCCCTGTGGCAGGGGCCAGGAGGAGGAGGGGCGCCCTCACCTCCTTCAGCTGCTCCATCTCCGTCCGGATGGTCTCGTACTCCAGCTCCAGCTCCTCGTACTGCTGCTTGAGCTGCTGCTTCTCCTCCAGCACCACCAGCCCGTACTCCGCCGCCTGGATCTTCTCCCGGGTGGTCTCGCCCAGCTCCTGGAAGAGCCGCTTGATCTCGCCCCGCAGCCACTCGGGCCCCGACTCCATCACCAGCTTGGTGTACTCCTCCTCCTCCATGGCCAGGGACATCCTTGCGGGCTGGGCTGGGCAAGGCTGCAGAAGGGGGCTTTGCGGACGGGGCGAGAGGGGGGAGCTGCGGCAGGGAGAGCGCGTACCAGGAGGGCTCCAGTGGCACAGCCCTTCTTGCAGCCTTCAAAGCCACGCTGCCCTTCCAGCCACCATGGTCCTCGCTCCCCCAGGGCAGCCTGCCCGGGCTGCCATGCAACGGAGAGGCTCCTTGCGCCCTCTGCGATCCACTGGCTCCTTACACCATGGTTCCTTCCTGCGCCCTGCTGCTACTGCTGCACTAGCTGGGAATGCAAACCGCAGTGAAATCATTCAAAAGGAACGACCAGCCCTTTGCCCTGCGGCATTGTAGGGCTTGTAGTCCTGCCTCCCTTAAGGGCCAGCTAATCCCTGCCCCTTAAAGACTACCGATCCCACAATGCATGCTGAGGCGAGCCCAGAGGGAAGCCAGCCCTGCCCCTCTTCAAGGAATTCTTGGTGGAGGAGGAAGCGCCTGGCAGGGATCAGCCTCTTTGTGAGTGTGGCACAGCCCAGACTTCCACTTGAACACTGACCTCTGCAGGCTGCTTCCCAAAACGCGTTCCATTGCCTGGCCAGAAAGCGAGCCTTACTGTTGTGTAGCAGACACACAATACTGTACAGCAGGGGTGGGCAAACTCTCAGCTTTAGGGATCCTGGAGCTTGAACAGGAGAGAGAATTTCAGCAGGTGCGGCGCAGCTTGTCATCTATGAGATGATAAGCTGCACCTGCTGAAATTCCCTCTTCTATACAATTGTTAAAGGTCCAGGATCCCTAAAGTTGAAAATGTGCCCATTCATGCACAGTGGTTCTCAAAGTTTTAGCACCAGGACCCACTTTTTAGAGTGAGGCTCTGTCAGGACCCACCAGAAGTGATATCATCAAGCAGGAAAATTTTTAAAAATCCTAGGCTGCAATCCTAGGTCCCATGGACTATTATTGTTAAAAGTATATACATTGTAGCCTGTTTAAAGTACAGATCTGTAACATTTTCCCAAATGTTGTCACGTGCCACAGTAGCATCAAGTGTCCAATATATTAAAAATAAAATATTGAAATGAATGGTGTCCCAACTAAATTGATTTGCCACCCATCTAATGGATCCTGACTGACAGTTTAAGAAACACTGCTGTGCAGCTTTCTACTCATTCCAGCTAATGGGCACCACTGGGATACAAATGAATACCATACACTCCTCAGATTCCAAGCATGAACACGCATGTCCACTTAGCTCTGCACATAGGAAGTAGTTGCTAATTAGGGTGCTAGATACAAGCACAATACAGCGTAAGGTGAATTACGTCCCCTTGCTGAGCCAGAGCAAGTCCCAAACTTGTGCTGGATACAGCACAGGCCCACCGGCTGGCCTGTTCCAATGCAAGTTCAAATTGCACTGTTAGCTATCTAGTAATATAGAAAGCACAAGCTCTTCTTCAGTGGCTTTGTCCATGTTGCAGAAGCAAATGTTGCTCACGATTTTCCTGCTCATCAGAAATAATTGGTGCGGAACTTAAACACAAGTAGCAACCAAAATCCACTCTGGACAAGCCCAAGGATTAGATCAGTCAGCATTTGCCCTGCCTATTGCCAAAGGGCCTTCATACAATACTTTCATCTTCTACCCTAAAGTCATTTTAATCCATCTTGGCATAGACAGAGCATCATCTTTTTAATAAAGGGACTCACCAATGCACATTTGGCTGTAGTTTTATATGCCACCCTGGTTCATCTTTTTATTATGGATTTTATGCCAACTCCATATTTCCCATGGTGCACATGGTGAGGATGAATTTATCATGTGCAGAAAAAAGAAACTGAGCTAACACTTCATTTGCTTTGTTAGAAAACTTGCCTGAAACCAAAATAAAAAGTTTGATGTAATCCACCCTTATGTCGTTAATAAACATTTGTTTTGTTTTCTTTTTCTGAAAGCCTCAAGACCTTTACTAAGACAAATTTGTAATGGTTGGCTCAAATCTGAAAACATGTTAGAAGATGTATATTCCATTTATTTCTTCTTCAGTTCATGCCAGCTCCATGAACCTTGCATTTAATTAAATCCTTTGTCGGCCTGTGTCTTATATCTCCTAATTTTTTTTCATGCCATCTTAGTGAATAGGAGCAAGAGATGCTGCAGCATTTTGTAGATTAAGCAACTGTGGACTTCATCCATGAACTTGAAGGGGAGATCCTGGGAGCCTCAAACATGCTACCCTAAGTCCCGCCCCCAATATAAAGCAGATGATACTCAAACCTCAATAATCATATGCCTTGCTATGACAGCTCCCATTGCCCAGCTGAGAACACAGAAATTGAGTTAAAGGAACTGTCAGGACAGAAAGTCCTGAAGATCAAGATAATAATTGCCTTCACTATTGAAACCCATTAATATTGTCCCATACTCAGTGACAGCTGTTGAAAATTAAGCCAACCTCATCAGGATTGCCCATATCTGGGTTATATTTCCTGTTTCCTGGGTTCTGTTTCCTGTCATACCAGAGTATGACAGAACTCTGGAAACATTAGCCCTTATTTACATTAACATATTAACATATTATACAGCAGGCCTTAATCCTAGCATTCTCAGGATTGAGCTGTGCTAGTCGCCTTGGCACAAATTAAGCACAGCCTATCCCCCATCCAAAACTTTTGTGGTTGCATTCCTGCATTCCTGGCAGCACATCAAGATTTGTAATGTTGCATTGGCACAACAAATGGGTGCATCCCATTCTAAATTTGTACTTGTGCATTAATCTCCCTTCAGGTTGCATCTAAAAAAAGGGTTTTGTATGCACTACCAAGCTTTGCAAATGATACCCATCTCAGCAAAGCATTAAATAGTTTCCTGTTTACTTTCTTCATTTGGTAGAATCCGATATATTTTGATGTATATCTGATGTATTCTGTCTCTCCTATTCCATTCTTCCCCCATTCCAATTGTCTGATGCTAGTCTGTCCTAGTTAATGCTGCTCCATTATTTCATACACACACACACACACACACACAAAGGACTCAAAGTATTATCAGAAGCTGCTTTAGGTAAATTGACATAAGAAGCTCTGCAACGTGACAGAAGAAAAGTAATAACATTTGCTCTGCACATTAGAAGCAACACATTTCATCATCACAACAGTAGGTGGCAATTTTTCAGGTGTTCATTTCTTGGTAGTACCTATTGTGCTTTCTTAAAGATCCCTCATGTAACCTTAAACAATGGCAATTGAGTATGAAAACTGGTAGGGCTTATCATTTTTCCTGGCTAGACTTCTGTGCCTCTGACAACTGCTTAAAATTCAAACATTTAAGAGTTGAAGATTATCTTGACATTCAGATAAAGGTATGAGGAAAGTTTCCCTGCTCAATGTGTATGGGTCAGAATTCTGAAGGCCAAGACTGGCAATCCAGCTCGTGAAAGTGCTGAGGATTTTGAGAGAAACCCAAACCTGCTTGCAAACGGTTAATTCTGTTTGTGTTTGCCATGCCAATGACTCTTTGTCCTACAAAGATTCTGAACAAGGGCAAATGCATGCAAACGTATAGGAGTGAATTTTCACACTAACAATTGTTCAAACCATCATTATTCAAGTCATCTAGATTTTATGACAGTCTTTGTTTTTACACCTCATTATGTTTACATGCTCGACTAGTTTATCCATAAGTACTATTCCAAATCAGTATAATGAATAAGCATTTTGTTCACAGTCTGGTACAGACTGTGCTTGGAATGAGATAATTATTGTTCTATGAAGCTGCTGCTTTTTGAAAGGACATTAACACCCCAACCTTAACCAGCTTTCTAGCACCAATGCAGCCATGCCAAGGCACTGTATTCTGTGGTTAGGGGGAGTCATGGAGGTCTCCTCAAAGTAAGGGAAAGTTTGTCTCCTCACCTCAGGGCTGCATTGCAGCTGCATGGGCACTGGAAAGTTGGTTAGGGATGGGCTATAAGGGGTGATGACCAGTTCAAAGTGTTGCCCATCACCACCAAAGAAATGAAATACAAGACATTACAGCTCTATTCTCCAAATGAAGGTGTAGGATTGAGTGTTGGGAGAGTTAGAACAGACAAAAGAAAATATTTCTTTACTCAGCATGTGGTTGGTCTGTGGAACTCTTTGCCACAGGATGTGGTGATGGCGACTGGCCTGGACACCTTTAAAAGGGGATTGAACAAGTTTCTGGAGGAAAAATCCATTACGGGGTACAAGCCATGATGTGTATGCGCAACCTCCTGATTTTAGAAATGGGTTATGTCAGAATGCCAGATGCAAGGGAGGGCACCAGGAAGCAGGTCTCTTGTTATCTGGTGTGCTCCTTGGGGCATTTGTTGGGCCGCTGTGAGATACAGGAAGCTGGACTAGATGGGCCTATGGCCTGATCCAGTGGGGCTGTTCTTATGTTCTTATGATTCCAATGAACAAACCTTACTGTCAGAGCTGGTGCTATCATTAGGCCAAGTAGGCAGCCGCCTAGAGCGCAAACCTCAGAGAGGTGCCATACTGACCTTCAAGGGTCACAGTTTTATACTTATTCTTGCAATTTAAAATAAATTTATCAGTTTCAAGTTTTGTGCTTTTCATTTTTTCTACAAGACATTCATTTCTGGAAATCGAAGTTGGCAATTTGGGGAGCAGGGGGCCTAGGAAAGGCGTGGGGGGTCAAAATAGCCTGGCATGGGCCCTGCTCACAATGAATAATTTTTCCATAAATTAACTTGGATACTAAATCCCGCAGCATGAAGACCTACTGAACCTTTTATGTAATCCTTTGATGCATCAGAAGTTTGCTCTGCTTTCCTAAATGCCAAGAATGAATGCCACCTCAAATGCAACAAATCCAGCAAAGTTAGGAGTAAAAGTCTCCAAGATGCCTAGGGAAAAATGGTTTTGGAAAATTGAATCAATTTCAGTGTCAGCATCTGGGAATTGTCCTACCAGAACGGGAGCTTGGACAGGCAGCCAGACCATGTTATGCATGTAATTGATGGCATGATTTGCACAGAATCATTATACAATAGTTCTAGTTTACCTATAGAAAGAGAATCATAAAGATTCATAAAGTTATGCAGCCTTTATGCAGAACCATGACTCACAAATATCAGACAATGGGATGAGCTAAAAATGCATAGATCAAACCTTCAAAAAGAACTACAGAAGGCCAAGGGATAACCCTGCAGGGAACTAATCCTATTTTTAAAACCCTGCACATACCCAAACAATCATCTTACCAGCACTTGTTCTAATCTTTGATCTGATATCACCATTTCCTTCTCTTTCACCACAAGTTCCATTTCCTCATGGTTTTTCTCTTTTTTTTTCACCGGCTAATATTCAACAAACCTTAAGTAAGTTCTTATAAGTTCTTATAGCAGTAAGTTCTTATAGCAGACTATTCTAGTAAATAATTCTGTATACACTAAGGGTTCAATCCTATCCAACTTTCCAGTGCTGATGCAGCCATACCATCGAGGCATTCACTGCATCCTGTGGTGGTGGGACAGTCACAGAGGCCTCCTCAAATGTTCGCTTACCTCAGCTGCAATGCAGCTGCATTGGAATGGAAAGCTGGATAGGATTGAGCCCTAAGTCCCCAATGTATGAACTGGTTTTGTTCCAGAAGTCTGCCTGGAAGTTAGAGTGTACATACCATGAAACAGCCAGCTCTTGCCAGCCCAGTGCTATCCCAACTGAGCAAAAGCACCACACTGTACTGCACATGTGCAAAAGAGCCGATTTGCTGTCCATAACTCAGACATTCATAAGTCAGATGTCCATAACTCAGGAAGCCAGTGTATTAACATGCAGAATGTATACAATGAACTCATGGGGTGTATTGGTGCAGACACAATCAGTTCTCAGTATAACTTTTTAGGAAGTAAGTTCTTTTTTTTTTAATTCAGCGCTCACCTCTGAATAGTCATGCTCAATATTGTGGTAAACGTGTATCTTGAGAATCAAGTATGTGTGCATGCTGTTTTCAAAACTGAAATGCTGACTAAGTAAAGAGGCACTTAAAAATCCTCCGGGCAGTAGTATAAGAAATCTTAATCCATCCTAAGTGTGCATAGAAATCAGGCACCTTAAGAGCTAACTAGTGTCTTGTTACATCTCAGAAAGCTACAGAACGAGCCATCTGGCAGAACCAACCAATCTCCAAAGAACAAAACACCCACACGCCCATAGGTGAGCAAACTGGCTGCTCATAGATGATCAGTGACAAAGTGTTCTTTTTCAGGTCTGCTTTTGCCTGGCTTGACAGCCCCCTTTCCAGACCTGTTTGGATAGCAGAAATCTTATGCAGAATACAGATGACAATGTTCAGCCCCAAAGCAGGAACTGCTATTTAACAGACACATCTGGTTGTGTTTCAGAAATGGCAGATTGCCATAGATAGACCTCGTGTGCGGAGGATAAGGCTGTGTGACTAGCATAATAAAAGCTTGTAATGACTATTATGTCCAGACTGGCATAACCACCACACCTGCATCAAAGCATAATTACCCAACACATCTCTGGGGAATTCTATCTTTGTTAGGCAGGAAATGGCTGGCCTGTGCAATCTGCCTGCTTTGGCTTTTGAGCCTGCTGACTCTCATGTAGAAATGGTAATGTGACACATCATAAAACTTAGCATTCATATTGAACATATTCTCCAGTCATTCTTACAATTGTCCTTTATGGCAGTACTATTATTTCTGTGTTCAGGTATGGGCTGAGATAATGTGCCTTCCCAAAGACATCCAACTACGAGCAATTCTTTGCTGATCTGGGATTTTAAGTGATGACTCCTAGGTCATATTTCACTCTTGTGCAGCACAATGCCTCATATCTTTACTCAGAAGTCACTCCCACTGAGTTCACTAGGGAATACTTCCAGCCGAAGGGTACCTGGGATTGCAGCCTTCAGCACTGTGCTATATCAGTGTTCAAGAATTGCTCAAGGAGGTAGGACGTGGGAGCTGTCCCAATTTAAAGACGAATCCTTGTGCTGAAATATCATGAACACAGAAACTATCCAGTCAATGCCTGTTACATTTGTACAACTAAATTTCAAACTACACTCTCTAGTGCAGCCATTTTCAACCAATGTGCTGTGGCACACTGGTGTGCAGCAAATGGTCTACAAGTGTGCTGTGGGAGTTTGGACGAGGGTCATTATTTAGTAGAGCCGTTGGGGGATGTGAGCCCCTCACCAACAGCATGGTGTACCTTGTTAATTGTCAGAAAACCAAAGGTGTGCCTTGTCAGTGTGCCGAGAGACGTAAACGTTTGAAAATCACTGCTTTAGCGAGACTGAGAGCACAACCTTACACATGTCCACTCAGAAGTAAGTCCCATTGTATTCAGCTGAACTTACTGTCAGGTTAGTGTGTATAGGATTGTAGTCTGATGTAGGAAGAGGCAAATTACTCCAGCAACACAAAATTGAAATGCTATTGTTGAGGAAATGTGATATTCCTGTGGAAATGCAATGACACAGGAGAAAGTGTAATTTCTTCCTGGGGAGAAATGTGTGGCCTACCCAGCCTCAATCCTGGGGTGATTTCACCATCAAGGGTCCAGGTAGACCCCCCCCCCACCCATTCTGTGAAGGCTTATCCCCAGATAAGTGTTCCGTTACCCAGAGGAGACTTCCACAACCCCCCCCCCCCGGAAGATGCAGAGGTAGCCAAGATTGAGCTGCTAATTTCATGAAATGAAGGTGGAGGGGTAATGCATCAGAAGTGCATTGACCCTATTCCCTCAAAGCTGGAGTTGCATATGGGAGGGAAACGACACAGTTTAAACGCATTGATTCCCCTTATCCCTCCAAAAAACTGTTCTCTGATGAGTGCGCTCTCTCTCTCTCTCTCTCTCTCTCTCTCTCTCTCTCTCTCACACACACACACACACACACACACACACAAATCTGTACATTTCAGTTCAGAGCGGGGCAACTAGTTATTATACAAAAATGTATTTGAATGGGATCTGTTCATTTCATACATGGAAGAGATGGTTTGTGTTTAACAAAAACTGGGAGAGCCGACCAGGAACAAAATTATTTCAATTGAAAATCTGGACAGGTGGTTTGACTGAACTTCAGAACCTAACACTGAATGAGGTGGAGAAGGGGGGTCTGCCTATCTTATCCTGACAGCAGTAGCTTGGCTCATTGCCAAGGAGAGAGACACAAGGGATAGACTGGAGAGCCAAATTCCAGGATGTCTGGCACGCCATCTGCCAGGGTGCATTGCAAAGTGGATTCTGGACGCGCTTATTCAACAAGAAACATATACCCTTGCTGGGTAGGGATGGGAGTGCTGTATGTAAGAGGAGGGAAAATTTTTAATCTTCAGCTGTTCACCTCATACTACAAACAGCCCTTTTGTGTAAAGCCAGCTCGGGCACCACTCGGGGACTGGCAATTACCCTTCTTCCCCCAACCTTCTCTTTATTTATTTGTTTTCTTTCCATGCACTCTTTATCTCATGTTCAGTGGGGTAGAGCCGGATGCCTTTGATGATTATTTTTACATTTCTAGCTTCTGATAAAAGATTCAAAAGCAGACACTGTCCTAATATTATCCAGATACGTTCTGTGGGAAGCTAGGAAATTATTTCAGCATTCATTTTCCAAGTGTCTTCTCAGCTAGGATTTCTTAAACCTTGTTTTTTAGTGCCTTTTCTTGGCTGAATCTTCTATCGTTCTTATTAATCTGAAAATCAACTTCAGCAATCATTATAAAAGAAAGAGAGGGGACTAAAGGAGGGATTTACATCAAATCCTGGAATTTACTATTCCAGAAGGATACAAATAAAATTAGTTGTGCATGAACCTATCCATTTTAATTGAATATGGTTCCCTGTATTCAATGCTGGCACTTTTGCCATAGATCAAATACCTTAATGCCATTTCAATATCTAAGGTGCAACAGTTCCCATCCTCAGTATTGGAATATTGATTCTAGCAGCAGTCATGACACCCCCTTAAGCCAATTCTGCCCAAGGCTGCACGTATGCAACAGGGACCAAATATGTTCAGCTGTGGGCCAGGCAAAAATGGGTTAATTGCTCTATTTCTAACTGTCCAAGCCATGCATGACTACTCAGAAGCAAGTTCTACTAAGTTCAATGAGACATGCTCCCAGGAAAGTGTGTATAGGATTGCAGCCAGGCAGCCCAATCCTATCCCCACTGAGGTGCTGGGGCAACAGCACCAAAATGGCGACCATTGTATCGTGTAGCCCCATAGAGGTCACCAAAAAGATCTCCTCAGGGAAAGGGGACATTTGTGACCCTTCCCCTGAGTAAGGGTGCAATCCCCACAATGGCGCTACTTAAATCTGCACCACCTGTTTTGCCAGCATAGCCTTGAGAACCTCTGTGTCAGGCTTTACAGCATGACATGGAGCATAGGATCCAGCAGTGTAGGGCTCTGCCAGTCCCAGCCCTCTCCCAGGCTAGTCACTCCCCCCCCACCCCGCACCACGCTCCCCCACCCGGGAATGCCTCCTCCTCCCTGAAAACCTGCACCGCCGTCCAGCAGTACGACTTACCTCTGGGCACTCCCACAGTGTCTCCACTTAACCTTGAGGCCCAGCGCCAACAGCACCTCCATCCCACCAGTAGCACGTCCATTATGGCACGCTTGCAACACCCAGTACCGCTGCTGGAGCTCAGCGCCAGCACTCAGACAGCATAGGATTGGGCCCTAAGTCTGTTTTGAGGATAGTATATCTGAGATAGCACAACATCATCACTTTATAGCCTTCAGGCAATGAATGTCCTATTATTCCATTAACTGAAGGGATTATGCCTTTCCAAAAATCCTGAATAACTGAGAAGGTTTAGGATATATGTCTAAGATCAGCTTGAGAAGCAGAATATTGACAACTTAAGTCCTGTGGAAGGTCACAAATACAACATTGTGTGCAGCTAAATGTCATCGTAATTGTACCTGTAAAAATTCCTGCTTTTAGCTCTATATAATTAGTTTGCATTCTTCAAAATTTATTCCTATTCTTCTTGTGGTAGACTGCAATAATTTTAAGGGAGAAAGGGCACAATCCTAACCAACTTTCCAGCGCTGGCATTGCTGTGCCAGTGGGGCATGTGCTGCATCCTGCAGTTGGGGGGTAGTCACAGAGGCCTCTTTAAGATAAGGCAATGTTTGTTCCCTTACCTCAGAGTTGCATTGCCTAGGTGCTGGAAAGTTGGTTAGGATTGCGCCCAAAGTTCTTTAAGTTCAATGGAAGCATACACCTCTTGTTTATTAAGCTCCATGAATTTTATTCGGTTATTAATTCTTAGGTTTTTTTCTCTCAGATCTCTATTTTCCTAAGTGTCAGTCTAAGATGAAAATACTGACATTACTGCTTTTGCTCTTTTCACAATATTTCCAATTTTATCATGTGCATTAAAGTTTCTGATGAAACCTGTACAGGATCTTCCCACAATGACATGTTTGCCTACACTACCTATATAAAAATAGGAGTAATAGGAGAAAGGGTTGGCCTAAAAACTGATATAAATGTATACCAGACTAATCGACCTGGATTGTGATGATCCTATTTACTTTCGCAATCTATTTAAGTCACAGGTTAACAAGCCTTGTTCTGCCAATAAATGTTTATCCATTTATATGGGAGTGCATTCCTTAGCCCTCAGTAGTTTAGATTAGGCTCTAGAAAAAAGCATTCCTCCCACAGAAGAAGCTGTGCTTTGTAAAGTACCATCCTGGCTTATGTTTTCCAAGCCCTATGAACCTGCTAGCCATTTCGATGAGGTGTGAAATGGATGCTCTCTTGCTTTTGTGCCATTGTTTATGAAGAATATTTCCTACAGCTAGCTTTCTTGATCAGATTAAAGGAGAATTAGTGGAGTTAATTTGACTAATTAAAAGGTTGTTTTGCTTCACAATTCACAGTGGGTCTGATTTCATCCTCATTCCCGTAATGGTAAAGAATAAAGAACCATAATGAGACATAGATTAAAAAGAAAACAAAATGGCTGGAGAAAGCGACTGAAAGTTCTTCCATTCAGTTGAAACTCAGTAGTGGATCCAATAATAGGTCTATTTCCATTTGATGGTGAAAAGAAGAACAAAAAATGTATTTATATATCAGAAAGTAATAATAGTTAGGAGTTAAGTATTTCTCCCATCCACTAGTAAAGGACTCTGTTGTTCAGCTGTCCATGGACAGCTGGGGTTTCTTTCTTTCCCTCAGGGTTTCTTTCCCTCAGACAAGGACAATTCTAGAGGTTTAGGTGGGGTTAAGAACTCCTTTTCCTACATGACTTCTGCTCTTATGTTTCCTTATGTTCTTATGAACATATTTCCTTATGTTCTTATGAGTGCAAGAGTTTCCTGATGCCCATCCCAAAGTAATTGCCATGTTAAGTAGTCAGGTGACCATTCCCTTTACTAACAACAGTTTGGGATGATACCAGCCCTCCTGATGAGGGCTGGAATAGAATGCAGGGGTTGGCCTGGCTGGGCACTGGCTGAAGATTCATGTCCATCAGAGGGCCCGCTCCTACAGACTGACTCCTGAACTGTCAGTACCAGTGACAGTAGATGCCTTGAGGGATCCAGGGCAGAGCTTTGGCCCAGTACCCAGCAACATAGCACAGGCGTTGTCATAATATAGGCCTTTACTGTAAAGGGCAGAAAGGGGAGAGTCTAAATAGCTAAGGAATGTAAATCACACCCTTGTTAGACCAGCAGCTCTGTTAGTTAACTCATCAGACATTCAAAATGTAGGTACAGTTCCCCCCCCCCCAATGTGATTGGAGAAGTTGCACCTGCTTAATTTCTATTCATCGTGCACTGTTAAAGGCACAGAACCTCTGTTAAGAAAAATGATGGCAGCCTTGTAGCAGCAGGTAATTCCACAATTCTAGTCATACATCTATGTAAATTGAAGCCACTGGGATTTACTACCAAGATAATGCATGTAGGATCAGTGTGTTACTCTATCTCTCTTGTTGAATTAGAGAAGAATGTGCCCCTTTGCCTTAACCATCATCACCATACTCAGCTTATTAATGCACATAAAATTATTAGGTGCTGTACAATACATTAGAAAAAGATAATTCCCTGTCTGCAGGCTCACAATCAGAAACTGACAGACACAATAGGAAGGGTGGAAGAGTAGACAGGGAGGAGAAGAACCAAACAGGGGTTTGTGATAAATATGCAGATTCATTCGCTGAACGCCCAAAGAGATTTTATTCAGCTGCTGATGGTGGGAAAAATGTATATGTACAATGAACAGATAAATAAAGGCAAAACTTTCAAGACCAGTTCAAGCAAAAAACAAACAAAAAAAAGCACATATTTTCATTTGACAAATACATTCCTTCTGATGGCTGAGTGATGCCTTTTCTGTAGTATTTTGCATGGCATTAACAGTTCCAAGCATGCTGGCAGACAGTTTGGTTTGCAGATTTCAAGTGTTCTATTTTTAGTGAAAGGTAGACTATCAACAATAACTTTGAGATATAATACGAGAAGAGGAATGAGATGTTAGCAGCAGTGCTGCATCTCACTGAATACTTCCCTTCGACAACATATGCCTATGCAATAAGTATAGAATATATTTGATTTTTTGTCCTTTTGATCCTTTTTTCTGCGCTAGTATTTTTCTGCATTTCCAACTAACATGTAAGGTGGTCCTGTTGGTCTTGGAGTGAACTGTGTCTGCCACATGGGACTTTCCCAGGTTCATACCATCACCATGAGCTTCCTAACTGGCAGGGTCAGGATATGGTTTTCGGGTCCATAAAAATACATAAAAGGAATGATGGGATAAAACATAATTTTAATCTGGGATGTGATTCAGCAGTTTAAACAGCCATCTCAAGATCTTCTCAGAGAGTCAGGTTTACCACAAGGGTCCAATTACAGCCATGAAACTCACTCACGGCCCAATTCTAAAAGGGCCTAGCGGTGTGAGGCGTCAATCAGTTGGTGCTGAGCTCAGTGCTAGCCAGTTACTGCCCAGAGCACAGTAAGAGCTCTAGGCAGCAGTGAGGGCACTCTGGGCAGGGGAGGAATTCTGGGGCAGGGGGAGAAACTGGATCCTATGGTCCATGTTGGACTGAAAAGCTGGCAAAATAACCAGCGCAGCATGAAGGAGACCTATTGTGGCCCCATTCTTCAGAGAGAGAGAGAGACTGAAGAATCATGTATGCTGCTCTGAACTCCTTGAAAGAAGGGTGGGACATAAATTAAATAGCTCCATGTGATTTTAGGGCACGCCTACCATACCTTTTTCTTATTTGGTTGACAGTATCCATACTTACCTGAAAGTAAGCCCTATTGAATATAATGGGACTTCTGAGTACATGTCTAGGATTGGGCTGTAAGCTATAAACACTAACTCGCTATCTTAGGAAGGGCCAAGCATCCAACCAATAGAGTTAGAATGTTGGCCCTCCATCTCTGCTCATGAAAGAGGCACAATTCCACCAGAAGCTAGCAGCAGGACTTTCAGGAAGTCAAGAGGAGATTGAGTCAGTCCTAAGCAAGTGGCAAGACCAAAAGTATTTAAAATTCAGAATACAACCCAGTGAGATGCTGGCAACCATAGACCTCTTACCAGATGTTAAATTATGCTTTGACACATCTGTATTGGGAGACCTTCCAAATATCCCTGTGCCCAGGTTTCTAGACTTGGAGCTGATTCAGAAAATACTACGACTGCCCTCCTCAACTGTGTGAGGGAAAAGCATTGGCTTTTCCCTCACACATGTTATCTTTCCCCCATCTATTGACTATGCACTATGGATGTTTAATTACATGATAGCAGTTTGTCCAAACCGCTTCTGAATTCAAAAATTAAATACCGCTTATACTTTACTATACTCCTTTAAAGTGGTATTACATTTGCAAATTGATAGGTGGTTCAGTCAGCCCTGAATGAATTAAATAAAAAATGTAAACTACTGGGAAATGAATACAAATATACAGGTCCAACCTTGTTGTACGCGGATTTTTTTATACACAGATTTGACTCAACACAAATGGCCACTGCAAATGAGAAGGAATGTGCTGATCCCTGAAGAAGGGCAAAAATGCATCCCTTTAAAATCACAGTTTAAAAAAAACTGCTTTTCTTACTGTTGTAGAGAGACAGTCATGCAAGCGATCATTCCATTCTTCAGCCAAGTCAGGCAAAAGCAGGAGGTCCTTTGCATTTCTAATTGCTGACTGCCTCTCTACAACAGTAAGAAAAGCTGTTTCTAAACTACAATTGTAAAGGGATGCACTTTTTAATTTTTTATACTGCTGTTATTTAACACATCTTATGGTATCTGTAGGGAATCCCATAATCAAACCCCTGCGGATGCTGAGGCATGACCTTATTCCATTAGGAGCAATGGAGGTGGAATAAACCTGGAAGTGGGTCTTTAAATCTATTTTTCCACTGTTTTTTTATCCATGGATTTTTTTAATCCACTAGGGGTTCTGGAACGGAACCCCAGCGGATAATAAGGGACAACCTGTACTGTATTACACACGTACAAAAAGGATCCAATTCTACAGCAATTCTTTTCACATAAGGTGATAAAATCTTCTGTAGCAATGGGGGTGAAGCACAGCAAACTACAAAATAAAAGAGTTCATATGAACAAAGCCCTGAAAACATAATCTCTGCCAACTCTTCAAGTCTCAGCTCCCCTACTTCATTCCACTTGTTTGCTATGACTCCACCATCACAATGCAGCTGTCCTAGAACAGGACTTGACCAGAAAGCAACATTAAAAGCCCTCCTGGTTGGAAGTGCCTAATGTACTCTCTGCTAATGACTGCAAATTATATTGAAATTCTGGCCCATTATATTACACAAAAGAAGCTCACGCAGTCACAGTGATTATCATGAAGTGAAAACATACATGTCATGTTGATGGTAAGAGCATAATAACCAGTACTCTCCCTCTCTAATTTCTTTAAAACACACCGATGATGCAAATGTTCTCGGCATGTCTGAACTCATGCTGGTATGAGATGCAGCTTGAAGACATATCATTATACTAGCAGCCCTATGCTTGAAATGTGATTGAATATCTTCAGACCGATTTTTAACACTTCTAACCCTGGTGGTTTTAAAGTATAGTTAAGAGTATAATAATAATAATAATAATAATAATAATAATAATAATAATAATAATAATAATAATAATAATAATAATACAGGTATTTATATACCACCTTTCTTGGTCTTTATTCAAGACTTTATTCAAGGCGGTTTACATAGGCAGGCTAATTTAAATCCCCGTAGGGATTTTTACAATTGAAAGAAGGTTCTATCTTTCAAGAACCACAACATTCAGATGTTTCTTTCTGAAAACTACCTGATTAGACCAGACTTAGGATCACATTGTTCAGCCTCCTACTATTTCTAACAGTTAACTACAAAGACCACCCTGGAAAGCTCAGAGGAAGACATATTGGAGATTGCCATTCCCAATTATTTCTTGTAGTATCTGGTGATCAGAGGTACGCTGGCTCTGAACATGGACGTGCAAAGGTATAATGATGTGATAAATGCTCTTTTTCTCCCCCCTCCCCAATTTTTGCTATTTTTTCTTATTTTTTGGTCACTTCTAACTCCCTAGAAGCTTGGGTGCAGATACAATTGATTTAGAGCTGTTGGAAAATTCTCCTGCAGCATTCTTGTTCTTTGTTGGGAAACTCCATTTGCCTTGCCCATTGGATGGTCAATCCTTCTCTACAGATAAAAGGCATGGGGTAGAGAAGCCAGTTGAGGTCTACTCTTCCAACCAGGTCATTTGATTATATAATCAATCTTAGTCTTTTTAAACGCAAGCACAGGGAGATTGGGTGTGCTTTTCTGCCAGTAGGCTGTGAGCACTCTAGTGCTGAGACACAGCAGTCATCTGCTTACTACAGTAAGTGCAAGGACTGAAAATTCATTGGACAAATGTAAGTAGCTAAAATAGGAACTCTATTTTATACCAAGCTGCATTCAGGGAATTTACTTCTGCCTTTTGTTGCCCTTTCACTGCAAGCCAGCTTGCAACCCAGCTTGCAACCTAGGGATGCGGGGGGGGGGGGGGGCAGTGTGTTGTAGGCTGTGTTCTTGAGTTGGATCCTGGCTCCATCTGCTGGGTGTTCCTGGTTACTGTATCCATTTGATCAAGCTCTGCTCTGTCTCCATCTAGCTGAGTCAAGCATTTTCCATCAACCTGCTTGTATTTTACTACCAACCTCCTTTCCCCATTTTGTTTAATTCCTTTTGTCTTTTACACTTTTAAGAAGTGTGTTACATTTTTACCCTTGGTCTGCATGGTCCATGGGTGATTCAGTGGGTTGTCAAGTCTCTTCACCCTGCTGACACTACTGTGGTTTTCTATAAGAGCTCCTTGAGTCCAGTGACCTCCTGGAAGCCTTTTTCTCAGATGGCCCCTCCCTTTGCCTGGTCGCAGCAGATACAAACTACCAAGGTTTTTTTCCCCACTCAGTTGCTGATCCAGGAATGAAAAGTGGGGAGCAGGAAGTGGTTTCTCGGGAGCATTCTTCTTCTCCATCTCCAGATGCTAGATTGTCAGTGGGCTGGGGCTAGGGGCTGCCAATTCAGCTTTCCCAGGAGTATTCTCCAGATGCTTGATTGCCAATGGGCTGGGGCTGAGACAGGGGCTTCCAATTCATACGGCCTCTCTACAAGCCTGCCTTCTCCCAGGCCCTCTTCCCTGACCCATAGCTAATAATTCTTGATAATAGCCATGCATGTGTTTAACCTTAAAAATAAAATTTTCTAATTTACTGACTGTCACTACCTCTTATTATGAAGATGCCACTGCTGCTGAATAGCTTGAACCTGCTTTCATGCTGACAGTCTTTGTGACAAACTGTGTGTGAGCATGTTGTCTGATGCTGTGAACTCTTTTGTATTTACCTAAGCTTAGGTAAATCTGACTGTTCACCAGACTTGGACAGTGGGAACCAGTGCATGATTACACATCTCCATAACCCTCAGGGCCAATGGGAGCAACTCAGGGCTTGTGGTTACATGAAGGTTGTCTTAGACTGGAATGACCTTGTGTGATCCCATCACCATCTACCCAGTCATCAGTTTTGCAACAAGTACCCACGGTTTATGACGCCATTGCCTATACTTTCCATTGTTTGTTTAAACCATGTTGGGAGGCTTTTTGCAACCAAAAGGCAGGGCACAAATCCTTAGGCAAACCAATAAAATAAAGTCTTTCTTTACAGGTCTTTGTAAATTACAGTAAAGGTGACCACATTTTGATCATTCTGAATTTGGGAACCCAGAGCAGCAACCCTATTAACATTTCACTCTCAGTAGGCTCAGTATTGGTTGAACCTGAGTAATCCATCATTGGTTAAACTTCAGCTGGACTACTGCAAAGTGTTCTATGTGGGGTTGCCCTTAAAGACCACTTGGAAACTTCAGCTTCTGCAGAAAGTTGCTGCTTAATTGCTGACTGGTGCAATATGAGGAGACCACATCACATCTGCACTAGTCCATCTGTGTTGGTTACTGGTATGTTTCCAAGCCCAATTCAAGGTGCTTTTGACCTTCAAGGCCTTAAACGGTTTGGGACCAAAGAATCTGAAGTATCCTCTCCTACACCATCTTACCTGGATCACATTCTACCAGGGTGCCTTTTACAATTGGCGCTTTTACGATTGACTGTTTTACAGCAGTCAGCACCAGTGAAGAAGGTACTACAACAATGCACAGCCCAAATAGAATTGGGCCAATAATTCCAGCTCCAGTGGTTTTCTTCTTTTCCAGTCTCACCCCTTGGCAGCAAAACAAATTATTTTTAAAGGGAGGAAAGCTGTCTTGACTTACAAACGCATCCACAGATTTCCTTCCTACAATAAACAGTCTGAAATTTCCATTCCATGTTCTGAAGAATAGGTTCTCCTCAGCATTTGATGTTTATCTCATTCAAGATCTTTCATAAAGTGCAATGCGAATAGAGTAATCTCTTTAATATATTCATTACCTAGCAAATATCCTTTTCGTTTCATATTGGTCCAAGTAATATACCATTATATATATTTTGGCCTGATTAGTTTGTACTTCCCTGATGCATGTGAGCCCAGGGATAATAATTATGAAATTTAGCAAAAGCAGGTAAAGACATGCCTCCTATGTGGATCAGGACAGTACTACCGACGCATGAAAAATATGAATTAAGTAAGGAGCACTATTTTTTTTACTGTCTATAGTATATTTTCAGTGTAAAGATAAAAGCATAACATGCAGAACAGATGACCTGTAAGCATTTTTCTACAGTAGGGGAATGTATAATTAAATAAATCTGAAAGCTTGCTATGTTCTCCATCTGGTATCTGGGAAGATGATTTGCTGTCACACTAAGAAACATTTTATAAACAAAGCATTCTGAAAACGTGAACTATTCTTAGCGGGCTGCTTAACGAAGCATGGTAAGCATGCATTATTAATAGCCCAATCCTATTCAGACACTGTGCCAATGGCTTATGGACACCAGCATGACATCAGTCATATCCTATGTCTGTGCTAGCAGTGTCATGCTGATGATACATCAATGCCAGAGCAACAAGGGCCAAATCCAAAACATCAGTACAGCCTTTCCCTGTAACACCCACAACATCCATGGAAAAACTGACAGAGCCCATTATCCATGGAGCAGCATTCTGACATTGGTGTGCCATCTGTGTGTCATCACTGTGATGTCCAAGGAGCCAATCACCAAGCTTTCCTTTGGGGAAGAGGACTTTTATCCCCTTCCCCTGGGGAAAGCACCAGGCTCCGCAATGGGGCTTCTCAAGTCTGTACCAGCATTTTGCCTATGTATTGGGCTTTGTAGCCCGACATGGAGGTTAGGATACAGCTGAGCAGGGCTCCACCAGTCCTACCCCCCTCCTGGGCCAATCCCTCCTCCTGCCCTGCACTCCCATGCTCCATTCTGCCCACTGCCCCCTCCCTAAAAATATCCACTGCTGGCCAGTGCTGTGGGAGCACCTGCCAGCCTTCCACATTGTGCTGAGGCTCAGAGCCGACTGGTGCTGCCCCATCACCGGCAGTCCCTCCTCTCTGGGTGCTGCAGATGTGCCTTATGGCACATTTACAACACCCGGTGCCAGTGTTGTAGCTCAGCGCTGGTCCATGGAGTTGGGCCCGGAATTGGCAAAGTGCACCGTCTTACTGCGTGATAGTCTCTGCTACAGCACTGGCTCAAGTGCCACTTCTCGGGAACTGGCAGCTATTTGGTCCACTGGTGCAGGATCGAACTGGGGGGCACCAACTACAACATGGGCTCCTGGCTGTGGGAAGACAGTGGCAACGGGGAGCAAGAAGGCGGTGCAGAGGCAATGGTAGTGGCTTCTTTCTACCTGCTGTGTCCGCCTCTTGGCTCACAGGCAGTTGCCAGCTCATGAGTTGCTGGTTCACCAGAGACAGCTTGCAAGCATTAAGCTCAGAGCCCTTAAAAATGTGGGGCCTGTAACATATGCTACTTTGGCTACTAAGTGAATCCAGCACTGACTAGGGTAGCAGCAAATTTTCTGTGCATCAGGTGCAACCTGCCTTTGGGTGGAGCTTGAAAGGAGGCAATTTGAAAGTTGTCCCCACATCACCTTTTGGTCTAGCAGTACTTCTGTTAGTCTTGATGGAGTGAGAGGGAATGGTGTTTTGAAGAACAAATAAGTACAATGTTTGAGGCTGACAACTTTTCAGTCTGCTTGAGCTAGCTGCAGTTAGGAAGGATTTTTGAAGACTTCCAACCCTGAATGTCAAATGTTGATTAATATAAGAAATTTTATAGCAAGGCTATGAACACTCGCAACTTATCCATAAATTGCACATTGTAACACAGAGCTCCATATTTGCCTCACAACCCTAATGCAGGGAGGAGGCAGCAGTTGCCAGGCCAAATTGATGGGAAGGAGGAGATGCTGCTTGTCTCTTCCAACACCCAGTTCTCTCCAAGTTTCTCCCTACATTCTCCCCTGCTCAGAGATTGGAAGGAAGCCTTCACAGAGGTGAAAGGAAGGAAGTACAGCATTTAGTTTTGAACATGCTCTACACAGGCACTACAAAAAAGAAAAATGACTTTTGAAAGTTTGAGGGAAACTTTCTGCCCTCTTGGAAAGCAGTGCCAAACCCATACCCTTCAGTAATGTTACCTTGGCTTTACACCAATGAACAGGAACAAAATGGTTTCTCTGCTCAGGAGGACAAGATACTTAGCTTCCTCCCATGACATTCACTAGAAGCATGCTCTAGTGCAGGGGTGTCCAAAGTTTTTGGCAGGAGGGCCACATCGTCTCTCTGACACTGTGTCGGGGACCAGGGAAAAAAGAATTCATTTACATTTCAAATTTGAATAAATTTACATATGTTTACATAAATGAATATATTAAAGATTAACTTATATGAATGAGTGAAGGTCTTGCAATAGCTCAAGGCCTATAAAAAAAACCTTGCACAAAGCAAGGCTGGCCTTTCCTTTTCTGCCACTACTGCATCACAGATGTGAAACAGCAACCACTGGAGGGAGCCCTCATCCCACAGCTCACGCGAGAGGTCAAACAGTTGCCCTCACGCTGAGAGCAGTTGCATCGGGCCAGTGTGGGCTCCAACAAATCACCAGAGGGCCAGAGGCTCATTGAAGACTGGGAGCTCCCTGAGGGCCGCATTGAGAGGCCTCAAGGGCCGCAAGTGGCCCCAGGGCTGGGGTTTGGGCACCCCTGCTCTAGTGCTTCTAGTCTGGGGTGGGAGGGGTCACTGCAACTGATCTTAAAGGCAATGCAAATAAGCAGTGGCATAGCTAATGATCAAGTAGCCTGTTGCCAAGCTCAAGATGCCCTGGAATTGATGTCATGCCCAGGTTTTTAAGAAAGTGAAAATGGGGGGAAATCAGCCTCCTCCCCCAGCAGCTTGCCTCCCACATCCTCTGCCGCCTCTCCCAGGCTCCCCCCCCCATATTAACACCTTATTGGTTCCTTGCCAATACCACCTAATTGGCTCTCAGGACAGCTCTCAGTTAGCTGATGGGCTTTCAGTCTCATAGGTCAGTTTTCAGTTAAGAAAACCCAGTTTTTGTTACATAATGCAGTTGTGTTTTTATTTTCTAGTTATTTTGCTATAACATTTGATAGAATAAAGATATTTTGCTGCCGTTTCATTGCATTCTGCATTAAATTCTTTCTGCATTAAATTGCATTCTACATTGAATGGTGTATAACATGATGGTAAAAACATTGCTTTCGAGACTGAAGGTTGCCAATACCAATAACATTCAAGAACACCAAGATTTTCACAATTTTGACCACTAGCATCAAGTTCAGGTTGTTCCCCCCCCCCCCCAAAGCTTGTTGCTTGGTGCAATTGCTACCCTCTGCATCCCCTTAGCTATGTCACTGCATGTAGGAGTTCTCTGCACTTTTCTTGGCTAGAGATGATGTTATCCTTTTGCTAAAGTCTCCCCTTCTGTTCCAATCCTCCCTGCCTCTAATCTTCCTGCTGTTCACCCACTAGTCACTTCTCCTAATTTTCTACCTTATGCTGTGATGTGTCCTTTTCCTCCACAATAAAAATACCCTAATGGGGGCACAGATCAGTCACCAAGATAAAGAGAAGATATTTTCAGTCCCCATACTCGTCTCAGTGCACCAAAGAAACGAAAATGCCACTTTCTTCTCCCTAGAAAGCAAGCCATTTAACAGATAGGTTCCAGTCTAACAGATTTATACATACCTGCCCCTTGTTAGGTCAGAGTTGCAATTGTTGAATATTTATCCCATAAACCATATTATTCCACTTCTCTGAGCTTGACCAGAGAATCCTCTGGAGCAAGAAGCTGCTGTATAATTCCTTTAAGTGGAAGGTTCTGCAGTTTCCATTTACTGTGTGAAGAGAATAACTACAGGTATTCACTTATATAGCAACAAGAAAAGACTGAGGCTGCAATCCTAACCACACTTTCCTGAGAGTAAGCCCCAGTGAACAAAACAGAACTTACTTCTGAGTAGACCTGGTTAGGATTGTGCCCTGAACCAAACAATTTACCATTGGCCTGGAATTCAGTAGGCATATTTCTAGATATATGAACATAATTTTGTTCTTACCACTATTTGTATGCTCTACAAAAGACGAAAGATTTGTGCTGTCACTATTAATACATTTGGAAATATAGCAGCTGTGATTTATGGGCCCATATACAACATTTGCCGGAGGGGGTGAAATTCACAGGTAAGAGCAAATCTAGAGTTAATTTTCTGGGTAGAATGTGAGTTCATTCTGTTTTCAACTACACAGAGAGAATATCTTCTTCTACAGACAAGTTTTAGATCAGCATTTATAATCCCCATGCTTCTACTTGGTCTACTTCCTGAGGAAATCCCGGAGGCCAGGCTCCTAAAGAGTTTTTATTAATGGGGGTAATCTGGGTGTTTGGCATATGTCCACAGGGCGATGCAAGTATTGTCATCGTGAATATACAGCATGTGTTCTTAAGCCCCCATGAGCTTAGACAAACCCATTGGTATTTATGTGCTGTCTCCCCAAGCATCACCACAAACAAACTGTGCACAATACCAATCATCTGTTGTAGTGAGAGAATGTTTTTGTACATGAATTTCAACTCCTGATAAAAATAGGAAATTCTACTGCAAGAATATGAATATTCACTACCTGCCAAATTATGTAGTCCTTTTATCCACTGAAAAGAACATGCAGAAGAAAGACGCACAGAGAAACATCATGATGAAGTATACGGAAGTTTTAAAGAGGATTTTAAAAATAGAATGAAAAAGACAGGAGTAAAAATAGACTGAATCACCTTGAATAAATTCTAGAATTGTAAAAATGTATATCTCAATATACTTATATAACCTGAGTCTTCTTTTGTTGGGTTTACAGGATGGTCATAATTTTGCACTGTCTTGGGTAGGGGTGGTATCAGGTTTGGCCAGGCCAGACCAACCCCTGAATCCTACATACTGGTAGCAGTGATAACACCCAATGTTCCATCATGGGACAGATGGGAGGGTACTATAGGCTCTTCTTCAGGACTACCAGCAACCAAATGCCCACAGTGGAGATACATCGGGTTCAAATGCAATCACTGCCATCTCCTGCTTCCCCACTGCCACTGTGCTTCCTTAGAGACCCCATAATGATACAGGAACCTCTACCATTGACCAATGGGTAGGGTGGCAGAGTAAGCCACTTGAGAACCCCTCTGTCAGCACCTCACTGGCACTGAGAAAGGGGCATCTTCTGATCACTCTGCACCATTTCTTGGCCCTATCTTGTTCAGGGAGAGAGAATGAAGCAATCATGGAGGGCACCCCTCCCTTAGTGTCTATGGGGCCCTGAAGAAGGGGCATCCACTAATTACTCCAGGGGGCATCAGGCACATGCAGTCCGGAGGGGTGGAGCCTCCCCTATCCTGCTCCATTGAAAATAATAGCCTCACATGCTTATTCAAGCCTCACATACATGGAAAGATGAGAGTGTGAGGCAGTGACCGCTCAGCCTCCCCTATGATTGCACACATGCCCCACCCAATTTCTGAGTGGTTGCACAATAACAGGGAAGGCTGAGCGGTTGCTGCCTCAAGCTCTGATGTCTCCGAGAAACTATCTGAGATTCTCCAAATCTCTCCAAGAAACTAGAGCTGTGGCAGCAAGATCTCAGCCTCCACTGTGTTTGTGCAGGCACTTGTGTGCCTTCCAGGTGGCCCCCTGAATGCCTTGTGGAGTGATGTCATCACATCACTGAGCTTTGCACGCTGTGCCTCCTCAGCCTTGGGCCTCACTGCATATTACTGGGGGGCATAAAATGTATGCATGTGTGTTCACGTGCTAGCACTGTGCGGGTATGTGTGCATCCCCAGAGCATACATTGGGCGATACATTGAGGGCTCCCTCAAAACCTGGTGCCAGTTCTGATCTTAGAAGAAATACAAGATCAATTTTAAATTGTTGGAATGGCTTTGGATATTCTGTTGTGCACACTGGATCCAGCACCCACCATGATCCTTCCTCTGGGTGAATGGAGCTTACTGTTTCACCGAGGGGCCTCCAGGGCTTCCCCAGGCCTCCCAAGGCCTTATAAGGCATTAAAAACATCACTTTTGGTTTCTCCATGAAACCAGAAGTCACATCTTTTGAGCTGCCAAGCTCAGTCTGAGCTGGGCAGAGGCTGTGGATGGACATCTGCAGCCTCTGCTGCGCTCAGCGGACCCTCTGGAGGGGAAGGGAGCCAGACTCCCCTCTCCTCCCAAGGGTCCAGGCTGTGGGGACAAGTGTTCGCCCATATCCTCAATTTCCAGTATCCATGGGGGTTCTGGAACAGAACCCCCACAGATAAGGGGCAAACCTGTACTATATATGTTACATGCATTACAGACAATTGCTTTGTAGCACACAAAAAGAGTACTAATTTGTAATGCATTTGTTTTTAATGTAATGCAATAAGCAGCAGGTGCTTATTAAATTTTCAGTTAGTGATACAGTTATTCTTTCTAGAGGATTTTTCCTGTGGCTAATTTTAATACAACTATGACCAAGAGACTGATCACAAGGAATGTGACATTTTCAGCAGTCAACCTTCGTTGCCCCTTAAATGAGCAAAGGCCGCATGAGAAAATGACTGGATTCCATGACTCACACAAGCTCCTTTCCCTTACACCACCTCGAGAACATTACTGTATCTTATATGGCTTGCTGAAATATAGTTTCATTTTTACGAAGTCCTATATGCTACAGATCTGGTGTAACATTCAGCAGCAACTTACAGTGCAAGCCTGGGCATATCCGCCCAGGGATAAGTCCCATTGTTTTCAGTGGAGCTTATTGCCAGGAAAGTGGGTACAGGACTGGAGCCTAAGACACTGAGCTACGATTCAAGACTTCCCCAGTCTGAATCTCATCTCCTGCATGAATGCACAAGGTGGCCTTAGGCAAGCCACTCCCTCTTGTCAATTCAGCTGCAACATGGAAAGAAGAGCATGTTGTAAGTAAATTCAATACTACATTTTTCATGTGATTGCAAAATGCACAAATCATCCAGGTTGTTTGTTCATAGAAATACGTACTTTAGGAAGAGCTTACTAGTCTAAGAAGGTAATTGTGTACTTGGGGGATTTCAGAAGATGCTTTTTTTTCTGCCAAGGATTCACATTTCTCTCAGTTGTGCAGGATCCTAAGGCTGTAAGCCTATGTACACTTTCCTGGGAGTAAGCTCAACTGAACAAAATGGAACTTACTTCTGTGTAGGCATGCATAGGCTTGCACCTAACATGTTTTGCCTCAGTATATCCAAACCAAACTTTCAGAGCACATAAAGCAGCAATATCACCTTGTTGGGAAAGCATGATTCCCCCCCTCCACAATTATAGTCTTGGCTGAGCTACATATTGCTCTAACCAATCATTAACAGTTGGGTTTAAAGCAGGAATGTCCTTTTTAAGTCTCAATATGAAGCAGCTACAAGTACAGGAGTGATCCATCAATGAAAGAGATAGCGGTGTAGCTGGAAGGAATTCTTGGGAGAACTCTTGCTGTTCTTGGGCACACCTTCCAGGGCGCCCCCCCCCCCGGCTTGTCCCCACAACTGCACTCCAGTTGTGTCCAGAGGGTATTCTGATGCCTTTGGAAGGCCTTAGAACATCACTTCAATTTTCAGGGGGGAGCCGGAAGTGATGTTTTTACATTTAGAAGGCCTTTAAAGGCATAAAAATGTCACTTCTGGTTTTCCCCTGAAAACCTGAAGTGTCACTCTAAGGTCTCCCAAAAGCCTTAGGCCTTCTCAGGCCTGGGGATGATACAAGGTAAAAGGATTGTCATTTATGTTATAAGTAGTTTAATAAGGGGGATGCTCACCTGACGCTTTTGCAGCATCCTTCTGGGTCCATCTCTGTCTGTATGTTAAACTAGAGAAAGGTTTCGGTTTCAAAGTCAAGCATTTGGCTGGGACTTGGCGGCATGTTCTTAGCACACAGAACATTTTGATTAGACTGTGCAAGCAAGACAGCAGTCCTTTGTTTTCCGAAGAAGAGAAAAAAAAGCTTGTTTGTGCTTTTAAAATCGGTTTGAAGGCTTTTTAAGAGCAGCAGGCTGCACACAAATGCTGGAAACAGTATTATGGCAAATATTTACACCAGATCTCATATAGAAGAACACTAGTCAACTTATTTTTCTTAGTTTTCCTTATTTTTCTTATTCATTTTAAAACCAGTTTTGGTGCATAAACAAGTGTAACTAACACTATTTTAAGTAAGTTTTAGTGGTCTAACTGCATTAAAAGGGTTTGAGAAGCCATTTCCAATTCACATCAAAGCCATTTCCGGGTTAACCTCAAAGGTCAGGTTTCCAGAGAAAATGCATAAGGCTGAAATTTTTTTTTAGCTGAGCCCACAAAACCCCATGGTAAGTTGCATTTCAAAGGTCAAAAGAAAGTCATGATGAGATGAGGTCGGTTTTTGAACAAAGGGGTTGCAGTGCCACCTACTGCCTGGTCAAAATCTGTACGATGTATGTATGGGATTGCCTAAGCTGAACAACTGGTGATTTATAACCCACCAATCAAATGTCTCCAATGAGAAATGTATGTGTTTCAAGGAGGGAACCCACATTGTAATAAAAGTGAGCTGGAGAGGGCACTCTGGGCTTCACTCACTCTCACTTCTCACACATAGGCTTCTCTTCTTCTCACTTTTGACTCACACACTCTCAATGCTTGGACATGAATCCCTTGAGACATCGGGCTTCTCTTCTCACTTCTGACACGCACACACACACTCACTCTCAGTGCTTGGACATGAATCCCTTGAGACGTTGTGGCTTCTCTCACTCTCACTTCTGACTCGCACACATACTCTCAATGCTTGGAAATGTTCCCTTGAGAGGCTGGTCGATGGATTTACAATAAAGGCCTGGACTTGATCACCACTGCCTACTGAGTTTGCTTTTGAATCTTGGGATATCTTGCAACATCTGGGATTACCCTGCAACATTTGGGATTACCTTGTAACAGGGAGGCTGCATGCTGAACACAGCTCCGGTCATGTTTGTAGGGGTGTGGGAGAGAGTGACGGGGGCAGGACTCCAAAGAGTGCTGGTCAGGGTCCTGTGATCCCCCCTCAGCTACCCTCCCAGCTACATATCTGAAGAGAGGGATGCAGATTGTATCTTCCCCTACCACTGCCTACTTCAAGCTTACTGCTAACAGTGCCACATGGATCTGTTTCCATACCCACTCACCTCACACCCTTCTCAAGCAGTCCCTTTAAGCTTAATCGGGTGAGGTGACAGGGAAGCCAGTCACCACTGCCTGTGCCAAGAAAAAGCCACACTGGCAATAGCAAGCTGTTTCACTCACCTCCCTCATGCAGCCTCTTTAAATTTACCCATGAAAAGCACTTCCTGCTTTTTCAGCATGGAAGGGGGCTACCACCTTCTGCACCCCCCTCACCTAATTCCTTCCTTGTACGGTCCCATTAAGTTTAAGGGTTAAGGCCTGGGGAAGTGGGTGAGGGCCTGGGGAAGTGGCTCCTTACCTGCTTCTGCCTTGTGGTCCCTTTAAATAAAACAGAAAATGTGGGACATGTTGGGAGCTTCCAGAATCACTTGTACTTCCTGTTTTGTCAAGAGGATCATATGTACAGGGGTTTGTTTCCTGTGAGTAAGATAGGATTACAGCCTAAGAGCCCAGGCCTATGCATGTCTACTCAGAATTAAGTACCATTATAGCCAATGGGGCTTACTCCCAGATAAGTGTGGATAGGATTGCAGCCTAAGGACGCAATCCTAACCCTTTATGTCAGTGCTTTCTAGCACTGGCATAGTGGTGCCCATGGGACATGTGCTGCATCCTGCAGTTGGGTGTCACTCACAGAGGCCTCCTCAAAGTAAGGGAATGTTTGTTCCTTTACCTCAGAGCTGCACTGCCCTTATGTCAGTGCTGGAAAGCACTGACATAAGGGGTTAGGATTGCGCCCCTTGTCTCATTGAACACAATGGGCTTACTTTTGAGTAAAAAACACCATTTTCAAATACCTCAATATATGGGAAGAAGCAGGGCATGTAGCTCCATTTCTGTGCTGTGTGTGTGGGGGTGTCACATGGAGGCTTCAGTTCAGCCATCCTTGCACAGGTGCCCTCAAGACTGAACAGAAGACTGATAGGGTCAGGGCTGTTTAATCCTTTTCCTCACAGTCTTTGGTTTACCTAAAATCACTGTTTTCCCAGCAAAAGGGAGAAAGATATGAGAATCCCTAGCAGATCTCCTTAGCAGGGTCATAAGAACATAAGAACATAAGAACAGCCCCACTGGATCAGGCCATAGGCCCATCTAGTCCAGCTTCCTGTGTCTCACAGCGGCCCACCAAATGCCCCAGGGAGCACACCAGATAACAAGAGACCTCATCCTGGTGCCCTCCCTTGCATCTGGCATTCTAACATAGCCCATTTCTAAAATCAGGAGGTTGCACATACACATCATGGCTTGTAACCCGTAATGGATTTTTCCTCCCGAAACTTGTCCAATCCCCTTTTAAAGGCATCCAGGCCAGATGCCATCACCACATCCTGTGACAAAGAGTTCCACAGACCAACCACACGCTGAGTAAAGAAATATTTTCTTTTGTCTGTTCTAACTCTCCCAACACTCAATTTTAGTAGGTGTCCCCTGGTTCTGGTGTTATGTGAGAGTGTAAAGAACATCTCTCTATCCACTCTGTCCATCAACTGCATAATTTTGTATGTCTCAATCATGTCCCCCCTCAGGCGCCTCTTTTCTAGGCTGAAAAGGCCCAAACGCCATAGCCTTTCCTCATAAGGAAGGTGCCCCAGCCCAGTAATCATCTTAATCGCTCTCTTTTGCACCTTTTCCATTTCCACTATGTCCTTTTTGAGATGCGGTGACCAGAACTGGACACAATACTCCAGGTGTGGCCTTACCATCAATTTGTACAACGCCATTATAATATTAGCCGTTTTGTTCTCAATACCTTTTCTAATGATCCCAAGCATAGAATTGGCCTTCTTCACTGCCACCGCACATTGGGTCGACACTTTCATCGATCTGTCCACCACCACCCCAAGATCTCTCTCCCAATCTGTCACAGACAGCTCATAACCCATCAGCCTATATGTGAAGTTTTGATTTTTTGCCCCAATGTGCATGACTTTACACTTACTACATTGAAGCGCATCTGCCATTTTGCTGCCCATTCTGCAAGTCTGGAGAGATCCTTCTAGAGCTCCTCACAATCACTTCTGGTCTTCACCACTCAGAAAAGTTTGGTGTCGTCGGCAAACTTAGCCACCTCACTGCTCAACCCTGTCTCCAGGTCATTTATGAAGAGATTGAAAAGCACCAGTCCCAGGACAGATCCTTGGGGCACACCGCTTTTCACCTCTCTGCATTGTGAAAATTGCCCATTGATACCCACTCTCTGTTTTCTGGTCTTCAACCAGGTCTCAATCCATGAGCGGACCTGTCCTCTAATTCCCTGACTGTGGAGTTTTTTTAGTAGCCTTTGGTGAGGGACCGCGTCAAACGCCTTCTGAAAGTCCAGATATATAATGTCCATGGGTTCTCCCACATCCACATGCCTGTTGACCTTTTCAAAAAATTCTATAAGGTTCGTGAGGCAAGACTTACCCTTACAGAAGCCATGCTGATTCTCCCTCAGCAAGGCTTGTTCATCTATATCAGGGGTGCTCAATAGGTAGATCGCGAAGCAAAATGAGTAGATCGCGGAGTGCCGACCTCCCCCTTCGGGTGCCTCTGAGAGGAAATGCCGGGAGTAAGGCCCATTGTACTCAATGGGGCTTACTCCCAGGTAAGTGTGGCTAGGATTGCAGCCTCACAGCCTAATCCTAGGCATGTCTACTCAGGAATAAGTCCTGTTATACTCAGTGGGGTTCAAGGTACACCAACATACATTGTACACATAAATGTTATATGTTATGATGGCGCGAACATTGTAAAAAAAACTCTGGTAGATCTCCGGGCCTTGCTGGGTTTCAAAGTAGCTCTTGAGCCAAAAAAAGTGTGAGCACCCCGGTCTATATGTTTTGAAATTCTATCTTTGATGAGGCATTCCACCATCTTACCCGGTATAGATGTTAGGCTGACCGGCCTTTAGTTTCCTGGGTCCCCCCTCTTTCCCTTTTTAAAGATCGGTGTGACATTTGCTATCCTCCAATCTTCTGGCACCGTGGCCGTTTTGAGGGACAAGTTGCATATTTTAGTCAAGAGATCAGCAACTTCATTCTTCAATTCCTTAATAACTCTTGGATGGGTGCCATCAGGGCCTAGTGACTTATTGATCTTTAATTTATCAATGAGGTCTGAAACATCTTCTCTTTTAACCTCTATCTGACTTTTCCTTGGTCAGGAGGGGCCGTTCAGGCAGCGGTATCTGCCCGAGGTCTTCTGCCGTGAAGACAGATGCAAAGAACTCATTTAATTTCTCTGCTATCTCTAAGTCTCCTTTTATCTCCCCTTTCCCTCCCTCACCATCCAGAGGGCCAACCGCTTCTCTGGCGGGTTTCCTGCTTCTAACGTATTTGTAGAAGCTTTTATTATTTCCCCTTAATGATGCTGGCCATGCGTTCCTCATAGTCTCTCTTGGCCTCCCGTATCACCTTCTTACATTTCTTTTGCCACAGTTTATGTTCCTTTTTATTCTCCTCATTAGGGCAAGACTTCCATTTACGGAAGGAAGCTTCCTTGCCCTTTACAGGCTCTCTAACTTGGCTCGTTAGCCATGCGGGCACCCTCCTGGACTTAGTGGAGCCCTTCTTTCTTTGTGGTATACACCTCTGCTGGGCCTCTATTACTGTTGTTTTAAGCAGCCTCCATGCACTCTGGAGAGATTGGACTCCTTTTACCTTCCCTTTCAACCTCCTTCTAACCAGCCTCCTCATTTGAGGGAAGTCCGCCCGTCGGAAGTCAAGGGTTTTTGTTAGAGATTTGCCTGGTATTCTTCCCCCAACGTGCATGTCAAAATGGATCGCAGCATGATCACTGTTCCCCAGTGGCTCCATAACATTGACATCTCTAACCAGGTCCAGAGTCACCTGTCCTCTGGTGGGCTCCATGACTAGCTGCTCTAAGGCACAGTCATTTAGCATGTCAAGGAATCCAGTCTCCTTTTCGTGACTAGAACACAAATTGACCCAGTCAATATGAGGATAATTGAAGTCACAATTGATAATCACAATATATCACATAATCACAATCACATAATTGATAATCACAAAAGAATACTGCAAAGGATGGGTAGGAGACAGCAGGTCAAGAAACAAACATAACATGCACGTCTGATGCATCTTTGTTGCCTTCCTGCTTCCCCTGCTTCCTGCTTCCCCCTGTGAAATGTTGGCACTTCTGCTCCCATTCTTGTCAGCTGCAGTTGGATATTTAATCCAAAGAGAGAATAATGCTGCATGTTCCTTTGTAAAGTTGCATTTTATAAAGGAGAAACTGCATGATTTCCTTAGCATGAATGTTTCAGAAAAAACACTCCAGGCTTACCAGTGTGAGGAGCCAGCATTCCTCCCAAGCCCTGGAGATGTGTCACTTTAGATTAGACAATGGATTGAAAACCAAGGCTATTTTTGATACAGTCCGGAGAGCATTGAGCCGACTCTGAAATACTGCATTGGAGCGCATGATTCAGTTCAGTTCCTTTAAAGGCCAGATTCCTTGTGGCTCGTCAGCTGAAATCTGATCAGATGATCATTGACCTTTTTGTAGGCCTTTTAATGCATCAGGGCAGAAAAAAAGTATACACTTGAAATCATGCATGTTTATGCAATGAAACCAGGGAATCAATGTGCTTGAGCATGAACCATTTCCGCTTGGCAGTTGTGTCTTCTTTTGAGGCCACTGTACTCTAAATCTGTATTGTATGTTGTAAGGTCAGATGAAAGTATATCTTGATTATTTACATCAGTCTGCGAGCAAAGGAAGCTTAGGAAAATGGGAGATCTACATATGCACATTGTTCTTTTAAAAACCATTTTGATTATTAGTTTCAACAAATTGCTGCATGGCTTAAACCTTTATAAATAAACTTTTGGACCACCTTGTTACTAAAGGCATTTACAGTTCTTAGCAAGTCTGTCCTGATGACTTTTATGATAATGACCACTGAAGATCTGGGGGACAGAGTTAGTGCATGCGATCCAAAAAAGGCAAATCTCCAGAGTGTGAACATTTTACACTGCTCTGGATTATGTGATTCTTCTGCCCTTTGGAGCAGCAACATATAGTTTAGGAATCAGTACACTTTCAGACTAAAATTCCCAGAGACTCACGCTTACATACAGTACTCAGTTTTTCATTTACACATTGGATCCCAGTTATTTACTGGTGATTTAGGCCCTCTACAGGTCACAGGGAAAGTGGATCGCTAGGGAGTTCTATGGTAAGGAAACTTCTAAAGTCTGAAAGCCTGATTTGCTGCCTACAAATGACATATGGCTAGAGATGATGGGATTAGCTGCAAAATAGTAGCTTAAAAGATAGCTAGGTCCAGTTCTTGAAACCTTTGGAAAATTACAGTTTTTAAACACATGTACCCGAGAATAGTCCCACTGAATAAGTAGGACTTCTGAATAGACATGTGTAATTGTGGTTTGAGACCAACAAGTCTTTTGTGATAAAGCAATGGCCTATCTTCAAGCTGTTTTCCCTCCTTTTGAGTGTAGGTGTGTGCTCCTTTCCATTTTTGCATTGCACTGTCTTTCTGATTATTGTAAATTAGTAGAAAGTGAAATGAGTTGGGATACCTTTCTGAGGGTTCATTTGGCCACTAGATTGCTTAACTGAATGTTCTTGAACTATTTCAATCTATAAATAACAAAAAGGTTCTGTTGCATGTGTTCAGGTATTAACATGTACAGAAAGGTTTATCTGAAAAGCTATTCTAGACCATCCAATTATTCTGTGATTGACCAAGCCTTTAAATTTCTTCTATAAGCAGCTAAATAAGATTGTGAAGAGATGATGGAATTCTAATTTGTTCATTTTTTTCATCCCCCAACATTGCCTTCTTAACATCACCCAAGGCAGCTCACAATTTATGCAAAAAATATACCACATGGTATAAAATTACTCAACTTATAATATAATAATGAAGTAATTACCAGACAAAACACACATTTAGAAGATAAATGGCATTTTAAAGAAGTGATCAGGTTCCATTTTTAATGGAGAAAGAGGGAGTTGGGTGCACCTCTCTAGGACTTAGTTCCAAAGTCATGGAGCCATTACCAGGAAAGCTCTGTCCCTTGTACCCACCAAGCAGATCTCTCCCAGAAGCAGGCCTGCAAGCAGGACTCCCAAGGCCAATCTCAGGCCACAGCCCTGATAGGTGCATGTGAGAACTGTTAAGACCAAAGCCAGCATCTGAAGTTGATCTAGAAATGAATTGGCAGACAATGCATCTGATACAGAATAGGTGCTGTATGAGTTATCACTATTCTCTCTGTGTATTGGCTGTAGTTTCTGAACCATCTTCAGGTGGAGAGTATTGCAGTAATAATAGTAGTATACCCTTAGTCATAACAAAAGGATGGGTCACTGATGTTGCAATTAAGATATTGATGATCTACATTCCTGGAGTCATCCTGTAAATTCTAAATTCAGCTATGGGTTGAACCAGTAATGTCACTGACTGAGCAAGTAGTGATGCCATATGAATTAATGAAGCAGAGGACAAGATGCGTGAGGTTTATCAGTCATCTGCCCACCAGTTTATTATCTTGTCCCATTTGGATATATGTACATATAATTAAACAAGCTCTGGAAGCGCTGAGCTCTGAACCAATCTGGGGCAACTTTATGACATGCCAAATTGCCTGAGCAGAATGGCTGGAGTGTTATCTAATAGCAGGAAGTGAAGCAACATTTGCGGATTCTTTTGCATGTCAGTTTCTATCAGTTCTTCACATCTATCACAACCAGACACACACCAGACACCCAACCAAAACAAGACAATGAACACAATGAGGCTAACTTCTGAATAGATATGCATAGGATCTTATGAGATTAAGCTTTGGTAAGTTGAGGCATAGATGATCTCTGGGCACTGTTTGTCCCCATATTAAAAGCAATGCAAAGTAACTGGAATACCAGATATAATCTTAGAGCATATTTGTTTGCTTCCTATGAGATCACTAGGTAAAGAATTGGAATAACAGCCAAGTACATGCATTGAAAATTGCTAGCAAAATAAAATTGCCACACTTTTATCAACTCACATTGAGTCTCAGCTAGCTATGTCCTATGATGTCTCTTTTCCAAAACAATATGTTACGTAACAAGCATGCCAATCTCTTAAATGTAATATATTATTCTGAATATAAAATAAGATCCTTCATGTTAAAAACAAATTAAATTAAAATATATCAATATAACTCATTTTTTTTCCCCACATGGGGGAGGGGGAAAGCTTGGAGGCTATTTTGAGCAGAAAAGATGTCCAGAGGGGAATGAGTTAAACAGCTACAACTCCATTAAAACTCTTACCTTCTTGAGAGGTTCTTCATTGTTAGTAAAAATGCCAGGTTGGGTGCACCTTTCAACTTAAAAGGGACGGTCAGCTTGTTACTGGTCATAAATCAAGCTGATAACATGCAACAGTACACCACAAGGTGGTGATAATTGTTCACAAATCCAGCTATGCTACAGGGGTGCAGTAAGGCAGCTGAAGGAATCCACACAAAGTCTGTTGTTCCCCTCTTGAAGAAGCTGTAGTCACAAGGCACAAATAACCCTTAAATATCCTTTTCCTATGGGTAGTTAGTTGAATAAAAAACAAACCCTCTAGCAATATTTGTAAGTATCAAGGTCCAATAAGACCTTGATCAAGGCAAGTATCAAGGCCCAATAAGAGGACCAAATAAAGGTAATATTCTGCTTTATGTAAGCAGGGTGACCACTTTAAAAAAAATTAAACCTATTAGCATGCATAATTTCTAAAAAGAGAAATGCAAACATGTTCCAAAGTGATTCTTTTGCTCTGGAAGGTCTTTCCCATCATCCTGGATGTGTTGGGGAGATGCTTGTAGTAACACAAGTTTTATGCTGTCTATTCAGAGGTGAGGATAAATGCATCTATCAGGATTTGTACATAAGAAGAGCCCCACTGGATCAGGCCAAAGGCCCATCTAGGCTAGCTTCCTATATCTCAGTTATCCACCAGATGCCTCAGGGAGCACACAAGATAACAAGAGACCTGCATTTCATGACTGTAGTTGATTCACACTACAACTGATTGCATGTGAGTGGCTCAGTGTGTGGAATGGCCAACACAGAGATTAATTTCCAACATACTCAGCTCTTTTGAAGGTGTGCCTTCATCGTATATATTTGGATATAAAGCTGTGGATGGAATGAGATGAGAGTATGCTATGACCATTGGATACACAGCATTCTTTTAAAAGTTTTAATTATGTTTTTATCATTGCTGTATTTTGTGACAATTCTACTTTGAGGCTCTTTTTTGTTGTACAGTGTGAGTTTTGGTATATTTACTCATAAGTAAATCTACTAAGTTCTATGAGGCTTATAAAGGGCTGCTAGCTCCAAAATGGTTCACAGATGCATACTTTCAATAGATTTCAATAGATTCAATGTCAGTAAGTGTAAAGTCATGCACATTGGGGCAAAAAATCAAAACTTCACATATAGGCTGATGGGTTCTGAGCTGTCTGTAACAGATCAGGAGAGAGATCTTGGGGGTGGTGGTGGACAGATTAATGAAAGTGTCGACCCAATGTGCGGCGGCAGTGAAGAAGGCCAATTCTATGCTTGGGATCATTAGGAAAGGTATTGAGAACAAAACGGCTAATATTATAATGCCATTGTACAAATCGATGGTAAGGCCACACCTGGAGTATTGTGTCCAGTTCTGGTCACTGCATCTCAAAAAAGACATAGTGGAAATGGAAAAGGTGCAAAAGAGAGCAACTAAGATGATTACGGGGCTGAGGCATCTTCCTTATGAGGAAAGGCTATGCTGTTTGGGCCTCTTCAGCCTAGAAAAGCGACGCCTGAGGGGGGACATGATTGAGACATACAAAATTATGCAGTTGATGAACAGAGTAGATAGGGAGATGCTCTTTACACTCTCAGATAACACCAGAACCAGGGGACATCCACTAAAATTGAGTGTTGGGCGGGTTAGGACAGACAAAAGAAAATATTTCTTTACTCAGCGTGTGGTTGGTCTGTGGAACTCTTTGCCACAGGATGTGGTGATGGCGACTGGCCTGGACACCTTTAAAAGAGGATTGGACAAGTTTCTGGAGCAAAAATCCATTACTGGGTACAAGCCTTGATGTGTATGCGCAACCTCCTGATTCTAGAAATGGGCTTTGTATCAGAATGCCAATGCAAGGGAGGGCACCAGGATGCAGGTCTCTTGTTATCTGGTGTGCTCCCTGGGGCATTTGGTGGACCGCTGTGAGATACAGGAAGCTGGACTAGATGGGCCTATGGCCTGATCCAGTGGGGCTGTTCTTATGTTCTTACTTTCAGTTTTCTTTATGTACAAATTCACTATCTGCAAATTTGCTGATACACAAGGGTCAGAATTGCCACCTACCTCTCATTACCTACAAGTCTGTTCTTGACGTCCGGGAATACTGTGCTAGTGTACTTGAGACAGGAGAGTTTGGCACAGCTACAAGCAGGCAGGAGGAGGCAAGAGAGACAGTGACAGCATGGGTACCATGCAAGGGGGAGAGGAAGAGATGCCTATATACAGCCAGAGGGGAATGTTGTGGTATTCACTTCCAGCCAATTATACTCATTTTTTAAGAAAACTGGCTGGATTGGGTCAATTTTCTGCAAACTGGCATTGGCCCATGGAGAATCATGGGACACATCTGTGTCCACTTCCAGACTTGTCCCACCATCTTGGGCACCAATTGCGGGGACTCCAGCTGAACCTTCAAATGATGAAGGTTGGTGATGATGAAGGTCTCTGGAAGGCTACCTGAGGGCTGAGCTGGGGGAAGCCAAGGGAAGGAACCCAGAGGCAGGAGGAGGAGAAGGATGGGCGAAGCAACCCCCCTCCTCACTGCTGAACTCTGAGGCCTCATTGTTGGGCGAGCAGCCTTCAATGAGTTAAGGGATAACTAGCACAGATAAATCATCATCACAACCTTCCATGCATCAAGGGATATCCAGCACAGAGGAGGAATGCTGGAGATGCTGATGAGCCCTCACTATTACCCAGCCCCATAGACTTCAAGTTAAGATTCAGGTTCATAAAATTCATAAAATATGTGGTCAAGAGGGTTCCCTGGAACCTAATCCCATTTTTCACATAGGCACAATGATTCTGTATCCACTAATTCAATATCCACTTGGTTTTCCAGGAACATAACCCTAGTGGATAATGAGAACTGCCTGTAAATAACTTTGAAGAACTAAACAGGATGATTTGCAGAAGAATTAAAGAGGAAGCAAGCAGTCAGTTAAGCATCTGTGTGAGTTGAGCAGGAGGGTGAGGAAGTAAGGCAGGGGGACCAGATGCCCTCTTTTTCCAGGACATTTCCTCTATTTTAGTATCCTGTCCTGGAAAAGAACTTAAATGTCTTCTTTTTCCTTTTGAGTGGGCCCTTGCAGGCAGCACATACTGCCTTCTTCTAATTAATAAATTATATGTAATAGTTTTAAATTTAATAATGTAATATAGTGTTTAAATTAACCACATGAAATCAAGAAATGAGTTTTTAGCCTTTTTTTTTTGCCATGTCCTACATTTTTCTTGAATGCCCTAACATTTTGGGGTGCCTTGTCCTCTTTTGCAGTTATGACATCTGGTCACCCTGGAAGCAAGTGCACTAACAGCCCTCCTCCTCAAACCTAAGCTCCTCAAAATAAAATACAGAAATAAAATATAAAGAGCAAGTTGGCTTTCCTAGTAAACAAGCTGTTAAAAAAGTCAAAAAAACTCAAAACTAACAAACAATAATTTGTTATGAAGGCTGAAAGCCAGTCATGGAGGAGGGGAGACTGCTTTATAGTATATCCATAGAGATCATGTGTGTAAGTACTGCCTGTTGGGCATAAACTGTGGGTGTGATCTTGGTGCAATGAGTAGCAGGAGGAGTGGATCTGACAATGATGGCATGTGCCAGATCTATCCTCCTTTTCTGCACCACTGATAAGATTGGGCTGATAATGTCAGTAAGCCAATGGCACCCTGTTAAAATTTCTAGGATTGCTTTGAGTTACCAGTGGAAAATTGATGCTGATTCCTAAAGACTCCAGCCAGTCCTAGAGGGTTGGCAATTCTAGTTGCCAGCTGATCAGAAAAAAATGGGCCTGGCTTGCTCTTCTGCCTTTTAAAGCAGTTTCACTGCAGAGGAATATTGGGAAAGGAGTATGACCTATCTGCTGATGACATTAGGAAAGTAAGAGAAGAACCAGTAAACATCAAATTGATCAAGGTGGCCCTAAGATGGGCTCCCTTGAAATGCATATGTTTATTTATTTATACAGGTATTTATATACCGCCTTTCTTTGGTCCTCAGATTTCTCCTCAGGCTTTAATCCAAGGCGGTTTACATAAGCAGGCTGTTCTAAACCCCCATAGGGATTTTTACAATTGAATAGTTCTAGTCTTTCATAAGCCTCTTTGTTCCAGCTGGATTCCTTCCTGGTCTGGCCTCTCTCTGGCCCTTTGCCTCCCACGCTCCACTTGACGGCAACTCCTCTCTGCCACCAAGGGTCAGCTCATCAGTATATCAGCATGTGTTCAGTTCTCAGGTACTTCCAGTTGTTTCGAACTGGCAGCCTCAGATCTTCAGGCATACAAGGCAGCAGCTCTACCAACTGAGCCAAAGTCTGTCTATGGTTTTTGGTCAATGATAGTTCATTTACACATTCAAATTACTGCTGCAGTCATCCAATGATGAACGTGCATGTTCAATGCAAGCCTGTGAGTCTCATAAACCTATGATCAATTGCATGACAAGATAGCATCTTTACTTCCAGGAGAGAATTAGAACCAGTGACTCAGTTGATGAGAAGGAAGGCATGATTCATCTTGGAATTTCATTTCTGTGTTGAACAAACTTGCATAAGAACATAAGAACATAAGAACAGCCCCACTGGATCGGGCCATAGGCCCATCTAGTCCAGCTTCCTGTATCTCACAGCGGCCCACCAAATGCCCCAGGGAGCACACCAGATAACAAGAGACCTCATCCTGGTGCTCTCCCCTACATCTGGCATTCTGACTTAACCCATTCCTAAAATCAGGAGGTTGCGCATACACATCATGGCTTGTACCCCATAATGGATTTTTCCTCCAGAAACTCGTCCAATCCCCTTTTAAAGGCATCTAGGCTAGACGCCAGCACCACATCCTGTGGCAAGGCGTTCCACAGACCGACCACGCGCTGAGTAAAGAAATATTTTCTTTTGTCTGTCCTAACCCGCCCAACACTCAATTTTAGTGGATGTCCCCTGGTTCTGGTATTATGTGAGAGTGTAAAGAGCATCTCCCTATCCACTCTGTCCATCCCCTGCATAATTTTGTATGTCTCAATCATGTCCCCCCTCAAGCGTCTCTTTTCTAGGCTGAAGAGGCCCAAACGCTGTAGCCGTTCCTCATAAGGAAGGTGCCCCAGCCCCGTAATCATCTTAGTTGCTCTCTTTTGCACCTTTTCCATTTCCACTATGTCTTTTTTGAGATGCGGCGACCAGAACTGGACACAATACTCCAGGTGTGGCCTTACCATAGATTTGTACAACGGCATTATAATACTAACCGTTTTGTTCTCAATACCCTTCCTAATGATCCCAAGCATAGAATTGGCCTTCTTCACTGCTGCCGCACATTGGGTCGACACTTTCATCGACCTGTCCACCACCACCCCAAGATCTCTCTCCTGATCTGTCACAGACAGCTCAGAATCCATCAGCCTATATCTAAAGTTTTGATTTTTTGCCCCAATGTGCATGACTTTACACTTACCGACATTGAAGCGCATCTGCCATTTTGCTGCCCATTCTGCCAGTCTGGAGAGATCCTTCTGGAGCTCCTCACAATCACTTCTGGTCTTTACCACTCGGAAAAGTTTGGTGTCATCTGCAAACTTAGCCACTTCACTGCTCAACCCTGTCTCCAGGTCATTTATGAAGAGGTTGAAAAGCACCGGTCCCAGGACAGATCCTTGGGGCACACCGCTTTTCACCTCTCTCCATTGTGAAAATTGCCCATTGACACCCACTCTCTGCTTCCTGGCCTCCAACCAGTTCTCAATCCACGAGAGGACCTGTCCTCCAATTCCCTGACTGTGGAGTTTTTTCAGTAGCCTTTGGTGAGGGACCGTGTCAAACGCCTTCTGAAAGTCCAGATATATAATGTCCACGGGTTCTCCCGCATCCACATGCCTGTTGACCTTTTCAAAGAATTCTATAAGGTTTGTGAGGCAAGACTTACCCTTACAGAAGCCATGCTGACTCTCCCTCAGCAAGGCCTGTTCGTCTATGTGTTTTGAGATCTATGTGTTTTGAGATCCTATCTTTGATGAGGCATTCCACCATCTTACCCGGTATGGATGTTAGGCTGACCGGCCTATAGTTTCCCAGGTCCCCCCTCTTTCCCTTTTTAAAAATAGGAAAAAAAAAAAATTTGCATAACACAAAGTGAAGAGTTTGACACTCTTCCTGCTCTTCCCTTGCCAAAGGGCCTGAATCTTACTTCCTTATCCCAAGCCATGAACAACTCAAGAGGTAGGTACAGGGAATTTAGGATTTGCCTAGATTGTAGCTTTCTATGTTTCCCAGCTGGGTGCTTTGTTGCAAATATCGTTTCCTGCTGGACCAGGGTGGGCAATCTTTCAGCTTTAGGGATCCTGAACCTTTAACAATTGTGTAAGAGAGAGAGAATTTCAGCAGGTGCAGCTTGTTATCTGTGAGATGACAAGCTGCACTGTTACGTGAAAATCCCCTTTTTCCTTTTAAGTTGTGATTTTATATCTGGTTATGTTATTATGGACTAAAATATCATACAGGCCAAACTTCCCATACAGGCCACAAAGGAGTCAAGTCAAGCTCATGGTGACAACATCCCCCCTCCCCAGGGTAAACAAGTCTGGAAGAGCAAATCATTTGTTTAACCCAATCACTGTTTATGCAAACACATTTAAACTTCTCACAATCAGGTCAAGTCACCTCCACTTCCCTGTGGTTATATGCATCTTAAATCAACCTCCCAGATCATACATTGTAGGAAGAAGTCTGACATAATACCTCCTATTCATTTTATTGTTGTAACTCAATCACTCTTAAGTACCGTATGCAAATGGAATCTGCCTTCTTGTGTTGATGATTCATGGTATTGTTTAAGCCAGCCACAGACCCCCATTGATTTTGCTGATAACTGACAAATCCACTTCCCTATGAACTTATTCCCAAGTACCACCCAGCTCAGCCTGTTCGGAAAATCCCCTCTTTAAGGGAGGGCTCGCTGGCACATGCTCTCTCTCTCTCTCTCTGGCTGCCCCTTCAAGGCAGAGGTCCTCCTCCCAGGACTGCCCCCCCATCCAACTGCTCCACAAGACAGGTAACTATATCTGCGTCTGGAATCTTTTCCCTTCTCCCTCCCCTTTATCTCCCCTTCTCTCCCCATCTTTAGTCAGCAACTGGGTTGGCAGATCAGAGACCCCTAAAATCCTTCCCTACAACCTATCCTTTTCTGATTTCCTTGGATGCACCAAATACACTCCACACACAACCACCATGAAAGTTAGGTACACTAGATCCAAGTACTAGGATTCAAGTAGACATATACTAACCATTTTTCCATGTGCGTTAAGAACATAAGAACATAAGAACATAAGAACAGCCCCACTGGATCAGGCCATAGGCCCATCTAGTCCAGCTTCCTGTATCTCACAGCGGCCCACCAAATGCCCCAGGGAGCACACCAGATAACAAGAGACCTCATCCTGGTGCTCTCCCCTACATCTGGCATTCTGACTTAACCCATTCCTAAAATCAGGAGGTTGCGCATACACATCATGGCTTGTACCCCATAATGGATTTGTCCTCCAGAAACTTGTCCAATCCCCTTTTAAAGGCGTCTAGGCTAGACGCCAGCACCACATCCTGTGGCAAGGAGTTCCACAGACCGACCACGCGCTGAGTAAAGAAATATTTTCTTTTGTCTGTCCTAACCCGCCCAACACTCAATTTTAGTGGATGTCCCCTGGTTCTGGTATTATGTGAGAGTGTAAAGAGCATCTCCCTATCCACTCTGTCCATCCCCTGCATAATTTTGTATGTCTCAATCATGTCCCCCCTCAAGCGTCTCTTTTCTAGGCTGAAGAGGCCCAAACGCCGTAGCCTTTCCTCATAAGGAAGGTGCCCCAGCCCCGTAATCATCTTAGTCGCTCTCTTTTGCACCTTTTCCATTTCCACTATGTCTTTTTTGAGATGCGGCGACCAGAACTGGACACAATACTCCAGGTGTGGCCTTACCATCGATTTGTACAACGGCATTATAATACTAACCGTTTTGTTCTCAATACCCTTCCTAATGATCCCAAGCATAGAATTGGCCTTCTTCACTGCCACCGCACATTGGGTCGACACTTTCATCGACCTGTCTACCACCACCCCAAGATCTCTCTCCTGATCTGTCACAGACAGCTCAGAACCCATCAGCCTATATCTAAAGTTTTGATTTTTTGCCCCAATGTGCATGACTTTACACTTACTGACATTGAAGCGCATCTGCCATTTTGCTGCCCATTCTGCCAGTCTGGAGAGATCCTTCTGGAGCTCCTCACAATCACTTCTGGTCTTTACCACTCGGAAAAGTTTGGTGTCGTCTGCAAACTTAGCCACTTCACTGCTCAACCCTGTCTCCAGGTCATTTATGAAGAGGTTGAAAAGCACCGGTCCCAGGACAGATCCTTGGGGCACACCGCTTTTCACCTCTCTCCATTGTGAAAATTGCCCATTGACACCCACTCTCTGCTTCCTGGCCTCCAACCAGTTCTCAATCCACGAGAGGACCTGTCCTCTAATTCCCTGACTGTGGAGTTTTTTCAGTAGCCTTTGGTGAGGGACCGTGTCAAACGCCTTCTGAAAGTCCAGATATATAATGTCCACGGGTTCTCCCGCATCCACATGCCTGTTGACCTTTTCAAAGAATTCTATAAGGTTCGTGAGGCAAGACTTACCCTTACAGAAGCCATGCTGACTCTCCCTCAGCAAGGCCTGTTCGTCTATGTGTTTTGAGATCCTATCTTTGATGAGGCATTCCACCATCTTACCCGGTATGGATGTTAGGCTGACCGGCCTATAGTTTCCCGGGTCCCCCCTCTTTCCCTTTTTAAAAATAGGCGTGACATTTGCTATCCTCCAATCTTCTGGCACTGTGGCCGTTTTGAGGGACAAGTTGCATACCTTAGTCAAGAGATCTACAACTTCATTCTTCAATTCCTTAATAACCCTTGGGTGTATGCCATCAGGGCCCGGTGACTTGTTGATCTTTAATTTATCAATGAGGTCTGAAACATCTTCTCTTTTAACCTCTATCTGACTTAACTCCTCGGTCAGGAGGGGCCGTTCGGGTAGCGGTATCTGCCCGAGGTCTTCTGCCGTGAAGACAGATGCAAAGAACTCATTTAATTTCTCTGCCATCTCTAAGTCTCCTTTTATCTCCCCTTTCCCTCCCTCACCATCCAGAGGGCCAACCGCTTCTCTGGCGGGTTTCCTGCTTCTAACATATTTGAAGAAGCTTTTATTAATCCCCTTAATGTTGCTGGCCATGCGTTCCTCATAGTCTCGCTTGGCCTCCCCTATCACCTTCTTACATTTCTTTTGCCACAGTTTATGTTCCTTTTTATTCTCTTCATTAGGGCAAGACTTCCATTTACGGAAGGAAGCTTCCTTGCCCTTCACAGCCTCTCTAACTTGGCTGGTTAGCCATGCGGGCACTCTCCTGGATTTAGCGGAACCCTTCTTTCTTTGCGGTATACACCTCTGCTGGGCCTCTATTACTGTTGTTTTAAGCAGCCTCCATGCATTCTGGAGAGACTGGACTCTTTTTACCCTCCCTTTCAACCTCCTTCTAACCAGCCTCCTCATTTGAGGGAAGTCCGCCCGTCGGAAGTCAAGGGTTTTTGTTAGAGATTTGCCTGGTATTCTTCCCCCAACGTGCACGTCAAAACGGATCGCAGCATGATCACTGTTCCCCAATGGCTCAGTAACGTTTACATCTCTAACCAGGTCCTGCGTACCGCACAATATTAAATCCAGAGTCACCTGTCCTCTGGTGGGCTCCGTGACTAGCTGATCTAAGCCACAGTCATTCAGCACGTCAAGAAATCCGGTTTCCTTATCGTGACCAGAACACAAATTGACCCAGTCAATATGAGGATAATTGAAGTCCCCCATGATTACAACCCTGTCCTTCCTTGTCACCTCCCTGATCTGTTTCCTCATTTCAAGGTCCCCATCAGATTTCTGGTCTGGAGGACGATAGCACGCCCCCAGTATTACATCGCTGCACAAGCCTGGTAATTTAACCCACAGAGATTCTACGGTGGAGTCGGACCCACCTTCAATCTCTACTTTGCTGGATTCTATCCCTTCCTTAACATAAAGGGCCACCCCACCTCCAACACGCCCCTGCCTGTCCCTCCTGTAGAGTTTATAGCCCGGGATTGCGGTATCCCACTGGTTCTCCGCATTCCACCAGGTTTCCGTTATGCCCACTATGTCAATATTTTCCCTTGTCACCAGACATTCCAGTTCTCCCACCTTTGCTCGTAGACTTCGGGCATTCGCATAAAAGCATTTATACACGGAATGCCCCAGGATGGGCTGCTTATTCGCTCCTTTGTCCCCGCATCCTCTCATTGTGCCAAACCGTCTATCACATCCCATCTCCCTAACTTTCCCAATTTCTTCTCCTACCCTGCCTTTGTCTTGTTGTTCTCTAACCTCCCCATCCTCATCCCATAGGGATGAGGAGTCCCGAACCGGATGCCCCTCGGCTCCTGTCGGCCTTCCCCCAGGGATCAGTTTAAAAGCTGCTCTGCCACCTTTTTAATGTTATGCGCCAGCAGTCTGGTTCCATTCTGGTTCAAATGGAGCCCGTCCCTCTTGTACAGGCCCCGCTTGTCCCAAAACGTTCCCCAGTGCCTAACGAATCTAAACCCCTCCTCCCTACACCACCGTCTCATCCACGCATTGAGACCCCTGATCTCCGCCTGCCTAGCTGGCCCTGCGCGTGGAACAGGTAGCACTTCAGAGAACGCTACCTTTGAGGTCCTGGCTTTCAGCTTCCTGCCTAAAAGCCTAAATTTGGCCTCCAGGACCTCCCAGCTACACTTGCCCACATCGTTGGTGCCGACATGCACCACAGCCGCTACCTCTCCCCCAGCACTGTCTACCAGCCTGTCTAGACGAGAAGTGATGTCCGCAACCTTCGCACCAGGCAGGCAAGTCACCATGCGGTCCTCACATCCGTCGCAAACCCCCCTCTCTATGTTTCTAATAATCGAATCCCCCACTACAAGAAGCCCCCGACCCCCCTCCCGCCGAGGAGTATCCCGAGTGCGCTCGGATACGGGCCCATCCCCTGGAGAAGGGATCCCCCCTAGGGGATTGTTTCCCTCCTCTCCAGGATGACGTCCTCCAGTCCCGAGACTTCCCACCCGGGCAGCCGAGGAGCTGCACGCCTGAGGTTGGGACGAAGCCTGATCGTCCCCAGAAGTCTCCCCACAGTCCTCCTCTGGCTGCCTGCGCTTCTCCAGGTCGGCCACCAAGGCTTCAAGGGAGCGGACGCGTTCCCTGAGAGCCTGGAGCTCCTTGCATTGAGGACACACCCATGACTTATGCCCCAGAGGCATATAATCATACATGTGGCACTCGATGCAGAACACTGGATAGCCCCCACCCTGCTGCTGGCTGTCTGACTGCATAGCTTTTTTGTTGTTGTTGTTGTTTTATTTAGGGGTCCTTTAAAAAACCGTACACTGGATAGCAGCCCTCTTCTCAAGGGAAGAGGAAGGGCAGTGTCCGGGGTCCTGGCCTCCTCGCCCTGCTGCTGAACTCGCCCAGATGCTAAACTCTTGTGCCTTACCTGGCACTTGGTTCCCAGAGGCCACACGCGTCTGCAGAGAGCCTCACGCGATGGCCTGCCTAGCTTTATACTCCTGGCTGGCTCCTCCCCCCTCCTTCCTTCCTGATTGAAAGGGGGCTGGCCTTCCCAGGTGAGTTTACAAAAGCTCAGGAAAGCAAATGGCTGCTGATGGGCGTGACCTACTCTGCAGGCTCCTGAATGGACTGCTTGGATTAGCCTAATGGGGCTCTTAATGGGTTGGGAATTGGCCCTTCCTAGGTCCTTTCCCTCCTAGTTCTGTTCTCTTAGGCTGGACTGTTTTTGTAACCTCAAGCTAGTTTTTATTTGGGTTTGTTTAATTATTTATTGCTCTCTAGATCCTGTGTCCCAATTTACTGACCTGTTTAGGTTATGTTCTAACTTAGATTAGGTTTAACCTGGGTTAAGTATAGGTTTAATTTAAACAAGTAGAAAACCTGCTTTTCACTTTATCCTCCTCCCTTCCTTCGATTAAGTGCTACCTTAGGTGCAGCTAACTTTCAATTTTGATTTAAATGCCTGACCCTTGGGCACTTACTCACGAGTAGGACTCTGCTCCTGCTCAGAGTAGCCCTATGTACCTCCCTTAGGTGCTAACTTTCAATTTTGATTTAAGGTTGCTTTAAAGGTAAGGTTAAGGTTAGAAGACAGGGAGTTAGAAAGACAAAGCGTTAGAATGAGTACACTTACCTCCTCCTCCTGCTGCTCCTCCTCCTCTCCTTCTCCAAAACTCAGAGGTCTCCTTGCCTTCTCCTCGCCCAGATGCTAAACTCTTGTGCCTTACCTGGCACTTGGTTCCCAGAGGCCACACGCGTCTGCAGACGCGTCTGCACACGCGTTATGTATACCTATGTGTTTTTGCAATAAAAATATAATCCTATTGAAAGTTATCTTTCTCCCAGTCTCCTCCTTAAGCTAAAAGGGAATTTCTCTGCATTACGCTGTTGTGTTACGCCTATGGTCCTGAAGTTTCCAATAAGGGCAGTGTACTAATTCCCCTAAACAAATCAGCCCTCTTTTGGTAACAGCACCTGCTGAAATTCCCTCTTCTAAACAAATGTATAAAAGTCCAGGATCCCTAAAGCTGAAAGATTGTCCACCCCTGTGCTAGACAACCAAATACTTAAGTTGAAGAGCCAACAGCAGTGGACTCCTTCCTGCAGAGTGGATCATTGGAGACCAGACCAAATTGACGGATTATATACTCCACTCCACTCTGCTAAAATGAAGATTAGAAAGGACAAAATAAGTTCCATGGATTCCTCCATAAATATGTTTACATTTGGAGTGCTAATACTTTTGTAAGTGGGTAAACAATGATACTTGTATCAGACTGTGTTGCATTTGTTTTCAAATGTATTCTGTATTAATATGTTACAGTAGGGGTGGCCAACCTCTCAACTTTAGGGCTCCTGGATCTTTAACCATTGTGTAGAGGAGGTAATTTTAGCAGGTGCAACTTTTCATCTGTCATCTCACTTGTCATCTGTGAGATGACAAGTTTCACCTGCTGAAATTCCCTCTTATACACAATGGTTAAAGATCCAGGAGCCCTAAAGTTGAGAGGTTCACCACCCCTGTGCTTCAGTAGTAACATGTAGTAGTATATGTTCTGCATTGGTGGGTGTTACTGTTTCTTTAAGGACTCCTGCAGGACTACAGAAACTTCAGTCACATGTTTCCTGAAAGAGAACTTAGTGCAGCAGGAGCCCTGGTTAGAACTACAGTACTGTATTGTTAAGTTTGCTACTGGTTGTTTGTTCTAGTTAAGAAATGCAGTTCAGTGTGTGGCATGTCTCCATGACTGATTCCTGAGTTCAAGTGATATTGTATGGTGTCAGAGTGCTTCCTGTCTGCTGCAGAAAAAGCACAGTGAGTATTCGAAGGGAAGCCAACATAAAGCCAATTTCAGAAGGATGGCCATTAACCTATGGCACTAAAAACAACAATTGCATGGTATTTGGCAGGCTAGCAAATTTAGTTATGTTTGTGGGCTACAATTAACTTCATCAGATGTATAACATAGAGTTTTCAGTAGGGGTGCGTGTGTGAAATGAACAGCACAGTCAATTGCAAGAGGAAGTGAAACAAGGCTCATCCTATAATAAGCTTAAAAGTATACCATATATGCATGATGGCAATTTACAGTTGGTGACAGTATTGCTAGCAGAATAATTAACTTTGTAATGTGATTTAAAAACCCTGTCTCAGTTAAGACCACCTCCTGTGATGGAGTTAAGACTCATTACAAATTTTAATTCAGCTCTTTAAAACACACTTTGAAGTTTTTCTTTCACTTTCAACCATATTTGGAGACAGAACAAAAAACCCACTTTCTTTTTTTTGTTAAGGAGTGACTTATTAAGTTACCCCAGATAGCTTTTATGATGTTTACAAATGAACACCAAGGAAACTTAATTGAATCTGTCACTAGAAGTCAGTGTGCATCACAACACATGCTATATACCATCACATGCTTTGTAAATAGAAGCAAAAATGCACGCAATCTACTCGGAAATAAGTCCTATTGATTTTAGTGAAGCTTACTCCCAGTTAAATGTGTATATAATTCCGGAACATTTAAGGTTAGCAAAGTCTAAAAACAATGCTGCTCCCTCTTTTATTTAGGTAGATTACTTTGGGCCAGTCATTCACATTGCATGTCCTTCTAAAACCTTTCCATCCTAAAGCAATCATGTGGCTGGAATAGGGAAACTAACTGAAGTGGAAAAATGAAAGTCAGCAGAGTTAACAAACTATTGAAATTTAGCCAGGGTTCAAAGTTACCCCAATGGGTAGAGGTGTTCTTAAAACATTTTTTTTTTCACAGATTCTGTTTTTCTCCAAGGAGAAAAAGTGCATAAAGTGGTGTTATGTGTTTTTATTAAATTATAATTATAATTGCTCTAATAGTTCTACTAGGTAGGTGATATTGGTGGTGAAGTGTCAGCAGATGCAGCCACAGTCATTACCTATGCACTCTTTACCCCATCCAGCCCAACCAACCTACAAAGACCAATATGTAGAGGTGATTTTATTTATTTACATATTTTTTCCCCCTCAAAACTGAGAAGTGCAGAAAGTGGTGATATGTTTTTATTTCTTTGTCACTGAAAAATCACAACAATGGGATATTGAATTCATTTCTGGAGCAATGTTGCCCCCAAACACAGGAAATAAATTCTTATTGGCTATTCATTTTCCTTTGGGGATTTCATGTGTTGCTTGACATGTTTCATACACAACGGTATGTGGTGCTGAATGCATGCCAGGCAAGCATGATCTGTCTCTGTCACATTTCTTTTTTTATTTTACTTGGGCTGATGACCTAGAATAGGGGTGGGCAAACATTTTGGCATGGCTGCATCATCTCTCTGACACTGTGTCAGGGGCCAGGAAAAAAAATTAAATTACATTTTAAATTTGAATAAATTTACATAAATGAATGCATTAGAGATGGAACTTATATGAATGAATGAATGAATTTACTGAGCTTATTTATAATACAATTGAGAATTATAATACAGGCATGTAGAACCACATGAGAACTATGAACTGTTGGCCACACACCTCTTGCTCTGTGAAAACATACAGAACAAGCCAGAAACACATGGAGACAAAAGTTGTTCAGAGGCATTGGGGGAGGGTGTTTTTTTTTTTAAATAATGCCCAGGGGAAAGCAGAAAACACATGGAGACTATGAAAGGCCTTGATCTTTCTTAGCCTGCAGCTCATGTCTGGTGCTCATGCCTGGCACTCACAAGCCAACGCAGGCTCTCCAACTGGCCAGAGGCTCATTGGAGACTGGGCGCTCCCTGTAGACTGGATTGGGGGGCCCCAAAGGCTGCAAGTGGCCTGCGAGCTAGGGTTTCCTCACCCCTGTCCTAGAAGCATCAGGTCCTACAGATTTTAGGGAGAAGGTTAAATGTTGGCTCTTCAGAACAACCACCCCATAACTTTAGCTGGCTGGTCTAGGAGAAGCCTTGCCTCTTTGGGAAATTACATGACCAGACACACCTTGCTTGCTCAGTAGATTTAATCCTGTTAAAAAAAAAAACACATCCTGAGAGCTTCCTGACTTCAAAATAAACAAAGTCAATTTTGAACACAGGTGACCTCAACCTTAACTTCCCTCACTAACTTCATTGTAAACTCGGTCAAGAGTTGTATGATTTCTCAACTGCTTCTTGAGAATTTCTCAACTGCTTCTTGAGAATCGGAGTCCTCTGCCACATCGCCTGCAGGGAGCAGAGCAGAAGTAGCAATCTTGAACTGGGGCTGGAAAGAGACTGTCCTTGATGAGCTCAATAAATTCTATGCTTCTCTATGCTAACCTCTGTTATAAAAAGCTTCATCTAACCCTACCTCCTCTGGTCTAATGCACCAATTATTATCGGATCCAGTCCTGCCTATAGAGATCACTGATCTTCTAACTAAAATTAAGTTAATAGGGCTGGACACTGCAGAATTAGGTATGATTGGCTGTGATGCAGCTTACAGAATCGTTAAAGGAAGAATTCTTGATATCGAACAACAAGAGCTGTTTAGTGCCGCCAGAACCACATGTTCTCCACTCCATCTCCATATTCCAGTCAGTTTTGGGAAACCGGCCTCCTCCTTTTACCACCTGGTGTGCCCACAGGCCCGGAGAGCTTTCACACTGGCAAGGTGTAACGCTCTTCCATCTGCCTTATTAACTGGCAGGTTCAGCGGAATCCCCTACTCAGAGAGGAAATGCAAGTGTGGGAGGGATTGCGTTGAGACTTTAATGCATACCTTTTTTTACTGCGCGCTACATGATGCGTCACGCAAGAAATATCTAGGCCCATTGTTAGCTAGGATGCAGGGCTGGGAGGATTCAATCATGCTTCAGTCTCTCCTTTCCACACCTGATTCTGAGACTCTGGATAATGTCGCTTCCTTTTTATCTGGGGTAATAGCCAGGCAGAGCCCTGGGACTCTGGGTAGTGACTGATGTTTATGCTTATGTTGTGTTGTCTTTGTATATTTCTGTTTTGTTTTGTTCTTTCTCTGTATTTTATGCCAATAAAGGTCTTACTGAACTGAACTGAAAAAGCTTCATCCCAGAATCCTCATGTTGCATTGCTCTTTCCATTGCTGATACTGCTCGTGAATAGTTCGGGTGACCCACTGGGGCTATGTCAACATCCCCATTTACCACCCAAGCAACTCTGTGTCTCCTGGCCCCAGTTCTTTAACCCCTGTTCCCCTGGATTATTTCCTACTACCATCCTGCTCCCCCTTCTTTCTCCTCTCCTTAGTTTGCACCAATTCACGATCCATTCTCTTTGTAAGGATTTCCTCTTTGTCTTCCTACCTAGAAACCACTGGTGTTTAGGGCCTACTTGGGTGACTGATAGTTGTGGACATCTTTTTGATTTCCCTCCCCAGCAATCTTATTCCCCAAATAGAAGCTTTATATTTTTGCACCTACTGTATAACCTTACCTCCCTCCTCATTTCATGCCATTTCATTGAGTTGTGACATGTGCCACTCCAGAGACTCTCTCCATGTGCACATATTGCACATGTTTTGGAGAATTCCTGGTAACACATGCATCAGGTGTCCAGTGACAATGTCCTAAAAGGCAAGGGCTGGAGCCACTAATTTTTGTGTTTTTGTAGTATGTTACTACTTTAAAAAGGCGAGAGGTCTGCAGCAGAATGTCCTGGGAGATTGAAATTCTCCCCACCCCCACGAGCTTCTGGGTGTTGAAATTTCTGATGTCAGATTTTGATTATTTACTATGTAAACTGCTTTGTATAAATCCAAAGTCCAGCTGAAATGTCTGCGTGACTTCCTCTTTGCCGACGATGCAGCTGTCACTACCCACTCTGCCAAAGATCTCCAGCAGCTCATGGATCATTTTAGCAAGGCCTGCCAAGATTTTGGACTGACAATCAGCCTGAAGAAAACACAGGTCATGGTTCAGGATGTGGACTCACCTCCCTGCATTACAATCTCTGAGCATGAACTGGAGGTTGTCCATGACTTTGTGTACCTTGGCTCAACGATCTCCGACACTCTTTCTCTCGATACCGAGCTAAACAAGCGCATCGGTAAAGCAGCTACCACGTTTTCCAGACTCACAAAGAGAGTCTGGTCCAACAAGAAGCTGACGGAACATACCAAGATCCAGGTCTACAGAGCTTGCGTCCTGAGTACACTTCTGTACTGCAGCGAGTCATGGACTCTTCGCTCACAACAGGAGAGGAAACTGAGCGCTTTCCACATGCGCTGCCTCCGACGCATCCTCGGCATCACCTGGCAGGACAAAGTTCCAAACAACACAGTCCTGGAACGTGCTGGAATCCCTAGCATGTATTCACTGCTGAAACAGAGACGCCTGCGTTGGCTTGGTCATGTCGTGAGAATGGATGATGGCCGGATCCCAAAGGATCTCCTCTATGGAGAACTCGTGCAAGGAAAGCGCCCTACAGGTAGACCACAGCTGTGTTACAAGGACATCTGCAAGAGGGATCTGAAGGCCTTAGGGATGGACCTCAACAAGTGGGAAACCCTGGCCTCTGAGTGGCCCGCTTGGAGGCAGGCTGTGCAGCATGGCCTTTCCCAGTTTGAAGAGACACTTGGCCAACGGACTGAGGCTAAGAGGCAAAGAAGGAAGGCCCATAGCCAGGGAGACAGACCAGGGACAGACTGCACTTGCTCCCGGTGTGGAAGGGATTGTCACTCCCGGATTGGCCTTTTCAGCCACACTAGACGCTGTGCCAGAACCACCTTTCAGAGTGTGATACCATAGTCTTTCGAGACTGAAGGTTGCCAATACAGGAAACTGCTTTGTGAACTATTCTTCTTGAAAAGGGGAATAATAATAATTTGCCTCTGTTCATTTCTTTGTGCAGAAACTGATCTATGTAGAACTTCATAGCTGGCAGGTAATATCGCTTTGGAGAATGAGGAAGTGAATGAATTCCTGATAGTTTAGTTGACGCTGCTGGATCTTCAGTGGTGTTGCCTGAGCAGACATAGAGATAGAGTTAACATCATAGTTTGTGGCAACATCTGATCCCTATGTTCTTGTGTTAGTGTGTGGTGGTGAGTAACCTTTTAAGATAAGGAACTGTCTGAGAGCAAGGACAGACCTACCTCCCAAGGACTGTGAGCAAAAAGTGTCATTGTTCAGGATGGTCTGTAGGTCATTGGACAAAAAGCACAATGGAATTGTATAGATCAGTGGTTCTCACACACTTAGGACTGGGACTCACTTTTTAGAATGAGAATCTGTCAGGACCCACCGGAAGTGATGTCATCAAGCAGGAAAATTTCACAATCCTAGGCTGCATTCCCACACTTACCCAGGAATAAGTCCCATTGACTATCATTGTTAAAAGAATATACCTAGTACAGGTCTGTAACATATCCCCCAATGCAGTCACGTACCATGGTAGCATCAAGTCTAATATATTAAAAATAAAATATTGAAATGAATGGGGACCCTCCTGAAATTGGCTCGCGACCCACCTACTGGGTCCTGACCCACAGTTTGAGAAACACTAGTTTAGCTTAACCACAATGAAGAGCTGCATTGTATCCCAACTTTGACTTTAGTAAGAAAGTTCCTTAAAACTGGAGGCGGTGGGAACAGCACCTCTAGCTATACAGCAGTGGGAACCACTAAGGCAAAATTTGGAGACGGCTGGGACCACATGCAACCCCCTGACCCTCGCACACAAAAAATACAATTAAATTTGTAATACATAAGATTATTTAATAATTAATGTGATGGTTGTGCTTGCATTTGCTTCACTAGCTGTGAAAGTCTTGTGTTTACATGGAATACATGGAACACAAAATAATTCCCCCCCCCAACTCAGAGGTTTTCATACCCACCCAATTCAATCCAGTCTCTTTTCCCCCACACCAGACCACATTACGCACAGCCCTTGCCTCTTTTAAGTGTGGAAAAACACCTCAAAAAGGGAGAGGGTAAGCACAAGGAGATTATAGACAAGTCATGCAAGGTAGTTAAATGAGCCAACAAAAAGCGCACACATCCCTCCACAGTTCCTTTTATTACACAGCCCTGGCCCTGCTCCCCTCACTTGTGAGTCCAGAGTCCTTAGGAAAGTATTCAACACTTTCAACATATTCAACACAATTTAGGTAGGTCGGTCCTGAAGGAGAAGCACCAGCTCAGAGCGACATCTCAGGACGGCTCCTGCATGTCTCAGGAAGAAAAGTCCTTTTGGTGTGCACTGCAAGGTCTTTAGGGGGGGAAAAGCCTCTCTTCACTTCCTGTTCTAATTGCTGTAATGCTCTAGCTGTGGACTACTTTGGTTGGAGCAAAGAGAGTGTGAGCAAGCCTATAGGTAGCCTATAGGAGTGTTTTGAGGCAGCCTCAAAACAACAGCTGCCTACTCTGCCATTAGTCTGTGGAACTCCTTGCCCCAAGATGTGTTGATGGTGTCTAGACTAGATGCCTTTAAAAGGGGATTGGAGAAATTTCTGGAGAAGTCCATCACAGCCACAGTGTGACTGTGATGTGATTCTAGGCATGTCTACTCAGAAGTCCCATTATAGTCAATGGGGCTTACTCCAAGCATGCATAGGATTGCAATCTGAGGAGATAGGGGAACTGGCCAAGTGTGGGGTGGGGAAAGGCTCCCCATGGACAAAGCTGCTGCTCTCTGAGGAGGAAAAGTTAGGGTTTACACCTGCTGTATTTGGCTGAAGGAGAGACTGCTGAGGGAGTCTGAACTGAACTTGTAAAAGGCAAGGCAATGAATATTTACAGAGTGTCACCAAGCACTGAATGCAAAAGGAAATCATGCCTGCAGCAGATTAAGAATTTGACCGGCTGTTGCTCAGGAAATAACTTGGGAGTTTGGATGAAAGCTGCCACCTCAGGCACAAGAGAAAGCAGACATACCAAGAGCCCAAACAAGGAAGGAAAACTTTCTGGTTTGGGCTTTTCCTTGGGCCTTTCTAGCATTTGGAGTTCACTGTCACAAATGTGGAAAATCCCGAGTCTGGTTGGTTGGTTGAGGCTGGAGTGAGCTAGGGTATGGTGACAAAATGAAGGGCCAGGCTGCAACAGGGGAGCAGTAACAAGTGACTGTAACAGAGGGCAGAAGCAGATCGTCGGCTTGGAAAGCAGGATTGAATGACACATAGAGCAAAGTGCGATAAACATGGGATCTGTAAAAGACACAAAATTGAACATGTGGGAGTACCTGAAGAACTGGAAGTTATCCTGGAAGAAGCAAATCTTCAATTTCTACATCCTGGCCAGTGGGGCTATTTAAAAAAAGAGAGCGCGAGAGAGATCCTTCAAATGCAGCCATCTTTGTTGTTATTGCAAGACAGGAAGCTGGAACTATAATAATTTGTACGTCTCATAATGGTTGTGTTTGTGATATAGCGATTAGAGTATTTGAAGAGAACAGCATTCCAAAAGAAATGATATTTTTGAAAGGAGCAACGTTCATATCTATGTGAAACAGAGACCATAAAAGAATTGATGACCGACCTCAAGTTGCAGAGTTGACCTCAAGTTGCAGACCTCAGTTACAGTGATGGAGAACTGACAAGAGTCCACTGATAAGAGATCCAACCCTATGTGGTACTGGAGACCCTACGCCCAGGAAAAGATTTTATAGATTCTGAATGCGCCTTTTAAAAAGGCATCTGCCAGCCTTTTGAAGTAACATGTTGCATGCTTCAAAAAGTGAAAGAAAAACCAAGTATTACAGAAGTAGATAAGATTGCATGACCACTGACAAGTAAAGCGATGCAGAGATAGCCATGTGTTCAAAATGATACATTAGAAGGAGGCAAAAGAACCAGGAAGAAGAGAGACATCTGTGGAATGTTCAGCATATGGAAAGTTTAATTTCCTGCCGTCTTAGTTCCTCCAGCAAGTTTATCCTTGGCTGATCACCGGAACCAGAAGTATGTTTGGATGGGCAAAAAACCACATGCAGTATAAACCACAAGCTGGATTCTGCACTACCCATCCTTTGCTTTCTATGTGACCAGGAAACACTGGGGTTGTAATGCCATAGATCTGTCACTTGCATCTAATCTGGTCCTGGATCACCTAAGTGCAGTTTGCCACTGATTAAGGGGATGGAATAGGATCACCATTATAATGTACATTGTAATTTAAAAATATAGACAGGAAAAAAAACCCTTGCATTCATCCTGGGACATAGCTAGCTTGGTTCCTTTGGGGGGGGGGGGAAGTTTACTGAATAAATCTGAACCTGCTTAGACAAAAAATACATACATAGAATAATTATTTGAAATCTTCTTTACAAAAAATAGCCAATGCAGCCTTTGAATATAGACAGTAACACCCTAGCAAAGTGTATGGTTGAGCAGCATCCTGTACTTTAGAAATCAATTCATTATAGAGATCCTCTACTTTTTTATAATCTATTATCCACTTGTTTTCTCTCTTTTAGCTATGAGCAAACTATTATGAAAATGCCATAACCCAGACTGTAAACAACCAATCTGTTGTTGAAGGTAATCACTCCCCCGCCAACACTGGCCACTGTCAAAAGATGAATAATCATTTCTTCAAAAAGTTTTAACCACAGTTAAAGTTTGGACTAAAGTTTTAACCAAACAAAATAGAGCCACCATTGGGTCAAGTGGTAAACAGTAACCAGTTATGCAACTAAGGTTCAAATTTGAATGCTTTAGGGCAGTGGTTCTCAAACTTTTTAACATTGGAACCCACTTTTTAGAATGGCAATCTGTGAGTACCTACTGGAAGTGATATCATTAACCTGGAAGAGATGTCACTGCCAGAAGTGATTTCATCAATTCAAAGCTAAGCTGCAATCAGCAAAAGGTCCCATGACATAGCATGCTCATGTTGTTGTTTTGCATAGCTTGGAATTAAAACATTCCAGCTTGGAAGTCAAACACAAACTTGGATCCCTTCTCCAGTCACACAGCCCTTCCCACTGTCCCACCTAGTCAGGGCAAAGCACCATGCCTGTCTCCCACTGGGAGCCTGCCCTGCCCAGTAGCTGTATGTATTTTCAATGTCAACTGAGATACATGTTATGTGACCCACCTAGTGGGTCCTGACTCACAGTTCGAGAAACACTGATTTAGGACAAGTCGTGATGTCTCCATGAAGCCCACCACATAGCCAACAAAGACTGAAGGCCCTGAGACAGATCTGACTTACAGCCCAATCCTATTGGGCTCTAGCATTGGCAGAAGTATTCTGTCAGTGCTAACTGCTGCTAAATGGCAATGGTGATTAATGTCGCTGCTTGCTGCTTTGAAATTGTGACACTCTGTGTGCTGTGAATGTTGGCGTATTAGAAGTAATTATACATGTGTCACACCAAATTAGGCAAGGCATGGAGCAACAATCTAAAAACTCAAATGCAAACCCATCTTGTCCTGGGAACATTCTACTCATCGCTGGGAGGGAAATTTCTTACCTGTGTTGTATCATCCCCAAAAATTCCTGGCTTGATAAGCTGAACATAATGTGCTCTAAACGTAGCACAACCTTACTTTCCAGCTCTGTATTCTCAGCAAAACAAACTTCATAAAGAGAGTGATTTTAGACTGATGGTCAATATCTTTTCAGCACTTGAATTTCCAGACACCAGAAGGTTCAGAATGATTAGCCCTGTACAAGTTTGAAATTAAAATTCAGAAACAATAGTCAACCATTTCTGGGTTAGGCCTCCAGCTTCTAACCACAGCTTTGGCAGAAGTTGTCATTTTGTGTAATGTCATTCTCTGCATGGAAACAGGAAAGGGTTATCTCAGTTGGATATATCACCCCACTATTGCACAATCTCCAGGTTTCAATGAAATTAGCATGAGCCATTGGCATTTGGCTTTTGCAATTAGTAATACAGCCCATGAGTGGCAATTAGATGCAATAGGATGCTCTATGGCAGGAGGAGCAGAGCAGAGCTGACCAAACTAGAAAATCTTGTTGCTGAAAATACATGTGAGGAGTTGCCACCGCCAATTTAATATTCTTCTGTGTTACCTTTTCAGCAAGGTGCTATTGTTGTGGGTTAGATTCTGACCAGTGCATAGTACGTTGTCACTGTGAACACAATACAGAAGGCCTGAGGAGTATACAGTACTGGTAAGTCCTTTGTCTCATGCTGTAACTAATCAGAGTGTGAAATTTTTCTTGGTTGAATACTAGCTGTCTTTGACGTTGCCTTGTCTTGATAATTTCAGTTGTGTTCCTTGTGTTACTAAATTGGTGATCTTTTTATCACTAAACATGATTTCTAAATGTTTGGTGAAGGCTGGTTTTCACATTCTTCTGTCTGATCTCTAATGAAACAATGACGAAGGCATAGTAGAAATTTCTTGCTATAACTTGTATAAGCTTTCTAGCTTAGCAGCAGCACTTATAATGTATCTGTCATACAAAATTACCCTGTTTAAATCTGTGTAAAGGATCCTGGGAAATAATCTGAAAGGGCAATAATGATCTGTAGGGAAGGATTCCCAGTACCCCACTCATCATCATTGGCATCCTCCAGTCTTGGAAGACTATGGTATTGTGTTTGAAAAGTGGTTCTGGAACAGCGTTGTGTGTGGCTGAAAAGGCCAATTCGGGAGTGACAATCCATTCCACACTGGGAGCAAATGTAGTCTGTCCCTGGTGTGTCTCCCTGGCTACTGGCCTTCCTTCTTTGCCTCAGTCCGTTGGCCAAGTGTCTCTTTAAACTGGGAGAGGCCATGCTGCACAGCCTGCCTCCAAGTGGGCTGCTCAGAGGCCAGGGTTTCCCACCTGTTGAGGTCCACTCCTAAGGCCTTCAGATCCCTCTTGCACATATCCTTGTATCGCAGCTGTGGTCTACCTATAGGGCACTTTCCCTGCATGAGTTCTCCATAGAGGAGATCCTTTGGAATCTGGCCATCGCCCATTCTCACGACATGGCCAAGCCAATGCAGGCGTCTCTGTTTCAGCAGTGTATACGTGCTAGGGATTCCAGCTCGTTCCTGGACTGTGTTGCTTGGGACTTTGTCCTGCCAGGTGATACTGAGGATGTGTCAGAGGCAGCACATGTGGAAAGCGTTCAGCTTCTTCTCCTGATGTGTGCAAAGAGTCCATGACTCACTGCAGTACAGAAGTGTACTCAGGACACAAGCTCTGTAGACCTGGATCTTGGTATGTTCCGTCAGCTCCTTGTTGGATCAGACTCTCTTTGTGAGTCTGGAAAACGTGGTAGCTGCTTTACCGATGCATTTGTTTAGCTCAGTACCCCACTAAAGCTAAAATATTGAGGGTTCCCCCCCCCAAAAAAAGTAATCTATAGTAATTATTAAATTACCACTACCAGAACGGTGTAGTGGTTCTGGTGTCGGACTTAGATCTAGAAGTTCCAGGTATAAATTGCTGCTTAACCATGCAACTTCCTAGAGGACCTTGGGCCAGTCACTATCTCTCAGCCTCACCTATCTCACAGGGTTGTTGTGAAGACAAGAGGGAAGGAACCATGTGCACCACCCTGAACTCCTTAGAGGAAGGGTGGTATAAAAATGTGATAGATAAATAAATTTACAGTGCAGATTTAACCCAAATAAACTGTATAACAGGTGACCCTAGGGAGGAAAAAAGTGAGGTGACATTTCTCCTCTGGAGTCCCCTGCTTTCTGACTTCATGCAGCTTTATCCCAGCTGTCCTGACACATTCCTTTCTATTCCCTTGTCCCAGGAATAGCAATTCCCTTGTCCCAGCTGTCCTTTCACATTCCGTTGTCCCAGGACAAGCCTTTGCTGTCCCAATGGGTCTATCTGAATCTGTGCCAGCTATTTTGCTGGCACAATTTTGAGTGGACCCAGGTAGGTGGATCAAAGCCAGGAAGGGGAATAGGATGTTGGCAGAGCAACTGCTGCCAATAACTGCCCCTTCCCACACTTGATAACCCCCTCTGCCCTGGTCCCCGCTCCATATCTCTTTTTTTCTGCCCCATTCTACCCACCCCCACACTGACTTGCCAGTGCTGAGGCTCCGTCATGGTCACTGTTGTCTGGCTGCCACTGCTAACAATTTGCAATAGCGACCATGCTGCCGTCCATGATGTACTGCATTTTGCAACAACTGCAAAGTAAGTTGCATTGCCTGGAACATGCAGGACAGAGCAACAGCATGGGAGTGGCCAGGCATAGGCCAGAACGCTTTCTACGTGCGCTGCCTCTGACGCATTCTCGGCATCACCTGGCAGGACAAAGTTCCAAACAACAAAGTCCTGGAATGAGCTGGAATCCCTAGCATGTATGCACTGCTGAAACAGAGACGCCTGCGTTGGCTCGGTCATGTCATGAGAATGGATGATGGCCGGATCCCAAAGGATCTCCTCTATGGAGAACTCGTGCAAGGAAAGCACCCTACAGGTAGACCACAGCTGCGATACAAGGACATCTGCAAGAGGGATCTGAAGGCCTTAGGAGTGGACCTCAACAGGTGGGAAACCCTGGCCTCTGAGCAGCCCGCTTGGAGGCAGGTTGTGCAGCACGGCCTTTCCCAGTTTGAAGAGACACTTGGCCAACAGACTGAGGCAAAGAGGCAAAGAAGGAAGGCCCATAGCCAGGGAGACAGACCTGGGACAGACTACACTTGCTCCCAGTGTGGAAGGGATTGTCACTCCTGAATCGGCCTTTACAGCCACACTAGATGCTGTTCCAGAACCACCATTCAGAGCGCGATACCATAGTCTTTCGAGACTGAAGGTTGCCAACATGTAGGCCAGAACTCAAGCTGAGGCTGAACTGATGAGAGGACACCAAAGGAAAAACATGTGCATAGGAAGATTTTGAGTAGCTGGCCACTGGAATACCATTTGGTAGGACAGAAGACACTGGCAAGAAATCAAATATATCAACAAAGAGCAATATTGGATTCTAACTGAGCTTTTCCATAGGGTCTCGCTTTTTGCCTGCATCTTTCCCTCATGATTTCTGTGAATTGATGCTAGTTCTTTTCATACATGAAAAACATAAGGAGGGGGAGGGACGTAAGGAGGCATCATATTCTTTCTCCACAGCTTCAGTTGATCACTTCTAGGCCAATGATCAACTGTGTGTGCTGGGTAGGCAAATAGCAGTCCTAGACCTTGTTATCTCTGTGGTTTGTAAAACCATGTAGGTATGCAGTCATCTCATAGGCAATAATTCATACTGATTAATGTGTGCAAAGTGAACATGAGTTAAGAAAGATTGCCACCCCAGATTTATACATACTCCCCTTTGTATGTACTTCAGGTATAAATACATGTATGCTCATTCGTACATTTCATGTATGCAGTTACAGCAGCACAAATGAGCCCACAAGATAACATTTATGCAAGAATATTGCACCAGGTAATCACAATGATCGCCTCCAGAGTTTTAGGGGCATAACAGCTTGACAATGGCAATTTCATTAGCCCGAATCTCCAAAGAAGTTGCACTGCATGTAATTGCTGCAAGATAGACAGCAATTCTGTTTTAACTCTCCTGTCTAAATTGCAGAATTTTGCAGAAGAGCGTTGTTCTTTTCTTCTCTAGCTCCATTATATTTTGTCTTGGGACAATACCCCTAATTGCCATGAACCCACTAACTGCTGAAGCAACAGTCGAAAGATATTTGCACACCCTCTCCTATGGCACTGCAGTCAGGAAATGGAATTGGAGCCACAACTGATAACTAGGTATCACCCCACCTTCCATATAAAATAGATTGCAAAACAGATTTATGCTGTTCATGTTTACATAGTGTATCATTTTTTCCTGGTTCTTATTACCAAGGATAGCAAGAAAATTAGATACAAATACAACCGGTCCTGTTTGATTTCAAGAGTGTAGGGCTGAGTTTTTCCCCCCTCTGGTCTCCCCTTCTCTGGCTTTTGCATCTCAAAGGGTGTGTGTATGTGTGCATAATAGAAAGTCAGTGTTGGAATGTTGTAGTAACAGTGGGTTGAAGCAGAGGGCAAATACAGGGGCAATTAAAATTGTGATGGATTAAGGAGGGGACAACAATTATCTAAGATGAAGGACTAGGACTGGACAGGACAAATCCAACCTGCCTCGTGAGGTTTGGGGTCCAGCACAATAGAGCCTCCAGTCACTAATCTGTATCATTAAATACTGTGTGAGTGTTGGAAAACATTAATTACCCATCAGTTAACCAACATGATATTGTACATAGAGACCTTGCTTGATGATGCACTTGGATTGGTGCTTATTGGATTGATTACATATGGATACAGTAAGATGAAGGTTGTGCAGACAGAATAGCAGTGAGACATAAAGGTGCCTTGGACTATACTCGGTGTACAGTACTCGGTGCCTAATCCTTTTGACATGCAACATGTATAGGGTTGGGGTTTGTTTAGTTTTCAATGCAGTAAACCTAGGATAGATTGAGGATTCTGTTGAGGTGTCAGGCCCCACAGCGTGTAATAGATTCCCTGCTCAAGCTTGCTGAGGTTATTAATAATGTTTATATGTAGTACTGCTTTTCAACAAAAAAATAGGTCGCAAACAAATGGTTCCCTGTTCCCAAAGCACTCACAATCTTAAAAAGATGCCCAAGAGGCACCAAGATAGCATAGTTGTATGAAACAGCTACTGCTGGGTTGCTGCTAGTTATGTAGTTTGCTTATATTTTGTGGGTGCATTGGCTGTCAATGTGAGGCAAGCTTATCATTTAGAAACTGCACCAAGGGTGATCACATAAATAAACTCCCAGTAAAGCTGAAAACCTGGAACGCAATTAGTTCTTTGGTATCTAGAAGGTTCTGAGAAGAGACTAACTGGAAGCCATGCTTAATTGGCCTTAGTGGCCTCCTTACTTCAAAAGATGCACAATGGAACAAGTAGGATGATAGATGGTGCTTTCTCCAGGGCTTTCTGTGTGGGAATCCTGAAGAGACACTACATCTCTTAATGGTGGGTTTGCATTGCACAAACAAACATGACATTGGAAAACTGAACATTCTATCTGCTTGGAGGTCTGCTTGGGCAACACAACCAATGAGAAGTTTAACATAAGCAACATAAGCATGGTTGGGTGCATGACTGAGGTGGAAGTGCAATCTGAATTGCATAGAAATACACTCCAAAGTATACATACCCCCAGGGAATCTTTCAAGTCACCAATTCCTGCAGTAGGAAAAACATATTATCAGGAAAACTCTACCAGAAGCTGAAGAGTCAGCAAGCTTTATGAACGCCCTGAGCAGTGGAGAGAAATTTACAGGAAGCAGTGTTGTTGAACCTTTTGCTCCTGGCCTAAGTTTTTCCCAAACATTATGTTCATTCCATTGCAATTTGCTGAAGTCTCAAGACTTCCCTGAATGGCTCCCTCAGGGTTTGTTTACTTCATAGAGTTCTTGTATGTAATTCATGCACTTACACTTCTACCTCAGTCACATCCCCAACTATTTTATAACAGGGCGGTCCCTCATGCTCAAACTTCTCCTTGGTTCTGAACTTTGGAGTCCCAAGTGTACAACCTAGCAGACAACAGGGAAAGAAACAGCTGTCTACGTTTGAGCAAATAGGTGTTTTCATGTTGTGGCTGCAGAGCCTTCTCTCCTCTACCAAGTCTGTGCTTGAACATTTGGCTGAACTAGGGATGCAAGGCCCTCTCAAGGCTCCCCTCCACCTGCATCCTTCTACAGTATTTGTATTAAAGGCGGATAAGGCACAGCCCAGCTGCAGCATGATGAATTGCTCTTCCTGCTATGAATCAAGCTGCCTGAGGAAGCTGAATTATTACCTGTCACTGGGCTATGACTTACTCCACCCAGTATGGATGCAAGATTGACACCCTGAGCAAGAGACACACGCAGCAATTGTCCTGACAAGGTTTCCACACCAACCAACCACATTTTCCTTTTGCCTTTCAGACAACGGAGTTTGTCTTTGAAACAGCAAAGGCCAACAGAATAGCACTTACCAAAAATGTAGTTATACGCAATGTCATTACAAGTCAGTTAGTTCTTCAGTTCTTGTGGACTGCTTTCTTCTGCCAGTGGTTTTACTTCAGCACATGGCTCCTGTACATTTGTGGGATGGCACATTGTAAGCCTCCTGGGTTAGGAATTTCTCCTTCCCTTATGCATGCAAATGATGCTATAATAATAAACAACAATAATTGTTGTTAGGGCAGGAGGTCTGGTCTAGAGGGTAGAGCCTCCATTTGCCTGAAGATAACATCCACAAGGTCGCCAGTTCGAGGCTACCGGCACTGGGCGACCTTGAAGCAGCTGACAAGCTGAGCCGAGCTATTTCCATCTGCTCTGAGCGTGGGAGGATGGAGGCCAGGATGGAGGCCAGATCAGAACGAAACATCTGAATTTGTTGTGACTCTTGAAAGATAGAGCCTTCTTTCAATTGTAAAAATCCCTCCGGGGATTTAAATTAGCCTGCCTATGTAAACCGCCTTGAATAAAGTCTTGAATAAAGACCAAGAAAGGCGGTATATAAATACCTTATTATTATTATTATTATTATTATTATTATTATTATTATTATTATTATTATTATTATTATTATTATTATTATATCAATTGCCAGCACGTTTAGTGTCCTCAGTACATTTGATAAGTTGTATTTAACAGTCAAACATTATCTATGCATTTGGTTTTCCATCTCCTTTCCACTCATTGCCCATAGCAGCATTTTTTGGAAATCTCAGGATGATCATGTAATAATAATAATAATAATGCTGGTATGTATATACCACCTTTCTGGTCATCGGATTACTCCTCTGACTTTATTCAAGGCGGTTCACATAGGCAGGCTATCTGTAAACCCCTGAGGGAATTTTTACAATAACAGAAAGTTCTGTCTTTCAAGAACAGCACAACATTTCAGATGGATCTTTCACCGTCTGGTATCACTTCTGTCCCCCAGTTGCCTCCCACGCTGGCTGACAAGCAGCTCCTTCATCTCTCACTTGAAGGGCAGCTAAGACGCTTCTTCACTCACACCAAAGAGCAGGAGGAATAACTCAGCTCGTCAGTCTCACCATTCACGGAGCTGCCGGTGACCTTGAACTGGCAATCTTCAGATGGCTACCGGAGGCTCTACCCTCTAGACCAGACCTCCTGCCCATGTAATGTTGTGAAATATTACACAATACAAGGTACCCAAAACTGACAGTGACAGAATGTGGTTCTTTGATGTAGCCATTTAGGCATTTCTTGTTTGATGAGAAAGAAATGATTGGATTAATGACTTATAAATGATGACATTTAAATGAAAGGCCATTTCTGAGGGCTAATCTGATTCACAGAAGTGCCTCTTCCCTGGACAGAAGCATTTCAATAGTTCCTTTTTCTGGCACTGTGGTTCATAATAGTCTTGTCCGATCAGGCTTTCAAAGAGAGAGGATCCTCTGGAGTTGTAATATTTATTCTGATTACAACAAAGTTATATGAGGATACGATCTTTGGAACTGAGCGACAACCATTTAGAAGCCTCCCTTCAAATGATGCATACAGTGGTGATAAATGGGTTCTTTCATCATAATTCATTACTCAGTTCTGAAAATTTAATTTAGCTGAAACTGCTCTTCACTCCAAATGATATCCAGGATAATTTTGTGAATCTGAGAACACAATCCTGAGCATGTTTATTTGGAAATAAGTTGCCCTAGGATCATGTAGGATTTATTCTCAGGTAAGTGTGCCTAGGATTACAGCCTTGCTATGAAACTATCATTTAATTAAGGTTGCTTCCCCAACCTAAAAGCATAAAGATGTCATAGAAGACATCTTCGGAAGATACCTGTCGCTTTCGAAGTGTAATCGCATTTGACTTCAGCAACATTAGCAGCTAAAATCCCTGGCATGCTGATTATAACCATACACACTGGTGTACTTGCTTGCTGAAAATGGTAGTCCATTTGACTTCAGCAACATTAGCAGCTAAAATCCCTGGCATGCTGATTATAACCATACACACTGGTGTACTTGCTGACACCAAATTGTTATTTATTTAAAATATTACTACTATGTCTTTCAGTAAAAAACTTTCAAGGTGGTTAAGAATGATAGCATATTAAATACTATTGGGGTTTTGCTATCCTATTGTGAATTCCTGTTCATTAGTAGTAGGAAAGTATGAGTTCATATAAAACTCTGGTGCCAGATTAGAATCAAGAACAGCGATTTTCAACCATGGTGCCGTGGCACATTGGTGTGCCATGATTGATCTGCAGGTGTGCTGTGAGATTTTTTTGGGGGGTGTCATTTATTAATAGGGTAATTGAGGGATGTGAGCCCCCCTCCTACAATGCAATGTGCCTTGTCAATTATCAAAAAACCAGTGGTGTGCCTTGACAATTTTAGTGCCTCGTCAAGTGTGCCATGAAATGAAAACGATTGAAAATTACTGATCTAGAATGTATTTAATTATTTATTTAGTTTGACAATCTCTATCCCATTATGGAGTACCCATGGCAGCCTGCAAAACAATAAAAACAGTGGAATACAGCAGTGTTTCCCAATCTGTGAGTCGGGACCCACCAGTGGGTTGCAAGCTGATTTTTAGGTGGATCGCGAAAAGTTTCTGAAATGTGGCCTTGCAACCACATTTGCCCAGTTTGCAGAAGAAAATTGCAGCAGCAGGTGATCTGAATGGAGAGATCATTCTCATGGCTGGAATGCTAACTTGTGGTATAAGATAATCTTCATACCCCCAAATTGACACATTTTTTTCTCTAGTAATTGGCATCTGTAGATCATGTGTGAACCCAGTTTCAACCTTTTGTCTGGCCTGCAAGTCCTTAACTGCACAGCTTGCTCTTCAGTTCAGCCTCTGGGTACCATGGAATGGCCCAGGTTTGAGGGAATAGTCCTTGAATTCCCATTTCTAGGGAGAGCCTAGCAAAATGACTATACATGCATGTTATATGTAAGGTCTCTAGCAGCCTTGGAAGCACAGGACCCTGGTTATTGTTAAATAATTTATTATTAATACATAAAATATTTCTTTCTAGCTCTCATTTTTTGGCTAGTAAAGCTTTGCGGGTCCTGATAGATGGTTGTTTTAAAAAGTGGGCCCTGGTGCTAAAATGTTTGGGAAACACTGAAATACAGAATTTTTAAAGAACCGAATAACATGACATAAACTGAAATCGGCCGCATTTGTGAAGTATCAGAAATAAAAGCTCTCTTTGTTTTTACAGGAACCATCATGAGTGACTCAAATTCACCTGCTTCAGCCCATAAAGTAGAAAAATCAGGTAATGGAAAGGGCAGGGTGGGGTTCAGGACTAACATGGCACTTTGGGTGTTGCTGGACTGAATCATTCACCCACCACCTTGATCCTGGTCCCATGGCAGGCAAAATTGTATGACTAGAAATGTTTGAAAATGGTATTATTTACTTGACTCAGAAGTAAGCCTATTGTGTTCAGTGAAACTTGGGCTGTAATATTCTGTCTTACTCACTGGAAAAAAATACCTGTTTATGACTCACTGTACTTAATAAAGTAGCAGAAGTTAAACCTGCTTGTAATCTGATGTCTTTGCTGGGGGTGTGTGAGCATAAATAGAATGCCAGTTGTGGGGGAGTGGCAGCGAGACGCAAGTATCTTGTGGTCTTGGGTGTGCTCCCTGAGTCATCTGGTGGACCGCTGTGAGATACAGAAGCTGGACTAGATGGGCCCTGGGCCTGATCCAGCAGGGCTCTTCTTATGTTCTTATGATTCATTGTCACTTCCCAAATCTATATTAAAATACCTTGGAAAAGGTTTCAGTGCTTTTGCATCAACAGAGCAGGTTTGTAATCTAACTAGACAAATATTCTGTGTTGTGCCTCGTTTTAGGTTCACCTGAAGAAATCGTTCCATACGGTGAATCAGGTGAGTACTTTGAAATCAAAGTCTTCGGGAATGTTGAATGTAATGTCAAGGGGCTAATAGCATTTTCTATAAACGCATATGTACCATGTCACAACATGCAGAAGCAGAAAAGTAGCCTGTAGGGAAAGGGTTAATTCTCCTGCCCAGAGGTGTTAACGCCTCTCCCCAGCACCTGAGGCAGTAACACCATAAAATCACACAATGTTGTGGCATCATGAAACGTTGTGACATCATTGCCCCATCTTCTCACTAGGGTGAAGCTTCATGCACCTCATTTCAGCATTAGGAAAGGCTCCGAGCCTTCCCCGATCATCCGGAAAGGCCCAGAGACTTTTCTGAAGCTGGCTGGAGGTGCTGTGAAGCCTGTAGCACCCTGAGTCTGGTGGGCAGTTATGCATTCTCCCTGGCATTGCACCTGGGGCATGTGCCCTCAAGCTCTCCCCTAGATATGCCTCTGCTGCTGCCCTCCCAGGCTGGGTTATTTTTCTTTAAAAGAGCAATGAAGAGTCCAGAAGGATCTCCAGACTGCAAACCTGCTCCTACAGAGGGAGTGCAAACTCATTCAGAACAGGTTGCTGGTCCAATACCCACATTGCAGTTCCCCAGACCAAGTAATTTTACCTGCAAAGAGTCTAGTAAAGTGGTCACAGTGACACACAGAGTTGTTCTCCTCCCCACCATGGGGGCAGCACCATGTGGGGGAGTGGATACTCACCAGTGGAAGACAAAGTACCACCACAGCAAAACAACCCCCGCACAGTCTTTCAACAATGCGTACAAAAAGCCTCAGGGTAAAAGCAACAAACGTATGAAGCAATCCTGACTTATAGGAACCCAAATATGTCTATAGAAGTGAGAGGATTCTTCTAAACCAGCAGTACCCAAAGTTTTTGGCAGGAGGGCCACATCATCTCTCTGACACTGTGTTGGGGACAGAGTTAATTTACATTTCAAATTTGAATAAATTTACATAAATGAATATATTAAAGATGAACTTATATGAATGAATGAAGGTCTTGCAATAGCTCAAGGCCTATAAAAGGCCTTGCACAAAGCAAGGCTGGCTTTTCCTTTGCTGCTGCTACTGCATCATAGATGTGAAACAACAAGCAGTGGAGGAAGCCCTCATCCCACAGCTCACGCAAGAGGTCAGTCACTCTTATGCTGAGAGCAGTTGCGTCGGGCCAGTGTGGGCTCCAGCAAATCTCTGGAGGGCCAGAGGCTCATTGGAGACTAGGGGCTCCCTAAGGGCTGCATAGAGAGGCCTTGAGGGCCACAAGTGGCCACAGGGTCAGGTTTGGGCACCCCTGTTCTAAACAATGATAAAGACAGTAAGCCTGAACACTGTTTTTTTAGGTTTCAAGTCTCCCATTGCTCCATCTAGGGGTCACTGCCATCCTAATCTTGAAGTGTTATCTTCAGCACGCACAGTTTTGAGTTACTGTGGGAAGCCTAATGGAAAAGAGAGTTGCTTTGACAATGCTCTGCTGTTTATTTTGGGGGGGGGGGCGGGGGGTCCTCTTACACATTTCAGTATTGTATTGTGCACAGGATAGATGGACTTATTTTCATCAAAAAGTTGCATTGTTTATTTGTATTGTATTTCCTGTTCTTTTTCAGAGGTTGTGAGGAGAAGGGATACAACTGCAGATGGTAAATACAGAGTGCCAATTGTGAAGTCCTGTCTTGTTTATATAATTTGTGCCTCTTAATTTTTGAACCATGAGTTATGCTAGTTATAAGCATGATAGCTTATAGTTTGCCAAGAGTTTATGATACTTTTTAAAGAAGAGCCTCCAAATGCAAAAGTGAAAGTATACAGGATGTTTTGGGGACAGACCCATTGACCACATTCTCAAACTGGTGCAACCACAGGAAATAGAGACATCCTATCAATGCCCTCTGCACATTCAAATAGTGCTATAATAAATAAGCATTTATATTCTTATTGGTTGTTCTTATTACACACCCATCCCCTTTCTCCAGTGGGACACTTACTTCACTGATTTATACTGAGAAAAGGGAAGTGTCTGCCATTACAGAAGCCAATGTTAGGTTTAGGGTTTGCCACTGAGGAGCCACATCTCCTGGATTCAGGTTGGGGGCACAGGTGTCTTATCATTTGTTCTCCTGCTCACTTCTGGATTATCAAAAGTATCTACAGAGGATCGTCTGACAAGCAAGCAATCCATAGGACAAACATATGGGATTGCAGTACGTGGCAAATAACTGCCTGTCACCTAAATAACTGGACCTAGTCTTTACTTGCATCATCAGCATAATGTTATGGCTTGTAACTTTGATGGTGATGAGGAACCATCATTTTTTTGTGCTTGGACCCAACATTGTAGTCCCCATACTTCTCTGTAACTAAAGCTAAGTATACATGATAAATAATTGCATATATTCCCTCAGTCATCTCCTGCATCCATGTCCCTCCGCTTCCTGAAGGAATGCCTTTCTCTCCTACTTGATGGCTTCCCAGAGCCAATTTGGTCAACAAGTTGTTAGACTTGAACGGACCTATGATCTGATCCAGAAGGACTTTCCTTCTGTCCATTATGTTCTTATGCTTTTTTTCATTCTTTCTATATAAGGAACCATACACATGGATGGTGCTACTATGTAAAAATATATTAATACACATTCTCACATTTATTTGATGTCATTCCAGTCAGGATCTGATCACTTATCTACTGATTGTAAAAATGTTTGACACATTGCAACTGTAATATAGTGGGCATCAACTGGCAGGCACTGAGCCACAAGTAGAGCATCTGGTCAACTGGAGAACGCCCAACCTTCATTTTTAGAAATTACTGCCTGAGACCCTCCCCCCCCCATTCCCTGATTAGAATTGGGTAAGGATGAGCATGTTGGCATCCAACATCTGTACTGAACACTGGTTAGGCAGATTTACCTGCTACTAGCCCAGCAGATCAATAGCCTAATATTCCATTGGCCATATGCAGTGTGAAACAGTGTGAAACTGCTGAAACAGAAACGCCTGCGTTGGCTTGGTCATGTTGTGAGAATGGATAATGGCCAGATCCCAAAGGATCTCCTCTATGGAGAACTCGTGCAAGGAAAGCGCCCTACAAGTAGACCACAGCTGCGATACAAGGACATCTGCAAGAGGGATCTGAAGGCCTTAGGAGTGGACCTCAACAAGTGGGAAACCCTGGCCTCTGAGCAGCCCACTTGGAGGCAGGCTGTGCAACATGGCCTTTCCCAGTTTAAAGAGACACTTGGCCAACAGTCTGAGGCAAAGAGGCAAAGAAGGAAGGCCCATAGCCAGGGAGACACACCAGGGACAGACTGCACTTGCTCCCAGTGTGGAAGGGATTGTCACTCCCGAATCGGCCTTTTCAGCCACACTAGACGCTGTTCCAGAACCACCATTCAGAGCGCGATACCATAGTCTTTTGAGGCTGAAGGTTGCCAACATGATATGCAGTGTACTTGAGCTAAGTGGTTTGTAGATCTGTCTGCTTAAACTCAAGTTTCATTTATTGTAGTGACTGAAAATTGTGCCACCTGTTCCCCTCAACATCCTAGATGGTGGATACCAGGCATACGAAAAGATGGTAAGATTTAATTGGCTCCAAACTTAGTTGTAAATTCTGCACAGTATGAGACAGGGCTTATTGTATTTTAATTGCCAGTGTTCAATGCTGGGAATTTGGTGTAATGGTGAATTAATACATAAGAGTGTGCCATTCTCTCAAAACTTACAATACTGTAATCACATTTAAAGCCCCACATTTTCAGCTTCCCCACAGGAAGCCCTTAGCAACTGAATGCTAAGTACACTGCACTTCTTAGCAATACTCACAGCTCCTCTTGGCATTCTAGCTGTGTGTGATAAAGGCATACAGTATTCTCATACTTTAAATAATGTATATAGCTAAAAGGTTTGCTGACTCAAGTCCTTCAGTATTCAAGTTCAGAAGTGCATAACACATCTGGAATGTATACATAATTTATTCTGAGTGTTGTTAGTGAAGATCCTGACTGTTGCCTACTGCTTGAATCATCATGGATACCCTTCTCCCCTCTAAAAACAGAAGGTTATTAGTATAGGCAGATTTGGAAATTCTAGCTGATAATTTAAATCCTTGCGTTAGATTCTGTTATCTTATTCCTTCTTCTCTCGTTTCAGATGAATTCTTTCATTTTGTTGTTTTTTGCTTTGCGTTTGGAACCGCATTAGTTTGCTATTACAAATACAGCAGTAAGTCAGAATCTTAATGTATTGATGGTATTTTGTTGAATAGTGGGTTGTATCCTAAGTTTCGTTGGTTGCATTTAAGGAAGTTACAGCACAATCCTAACTTGCGCTGGAAACAGGCAGACCAGGAGGCCTGTGCTATATCCAGCGCAGGATTGGGGTCAGAATTGGCTCAACCAGAGGCAAGGGGAAATTCTTACCCTTACCCCCGGGTTAGTCACCACAGCCCCATTGGGTCTCCTTGGACCTGCGCCACCACAGGAGGTGACGCAAGTCAGAGGAGAACAGAGCAGCTTGGAGCTGCTCCGCATTGCTTGGGAAATGGGGTTTGGATCCAGCATAGCTGCCGGTCCCAGCCCTGCCTCCTGCTTTCTGCCCGCCCCTGGGACCGCCTGTTGCCTGCCCTTCCCCACCCTGAAACACCACCTTTCCGCCCTCCCCAAACCCTGCACCAGCCAAGCTTGGCTGGTGCAAACTCACCGTCCCCAGGGCCTGTGATAGTGCAGTTGTGCTGGCCTAACTGCCTCTAGGGTGGCGCAAAAGTGCTTTGCGGCGCTAACTACTACTTAGGATTGTGCCCTTAGTGTCCAATCCTATGCATGTCTACTCAGAAGTACCATTATAGGCAGTGGGGTTTGCTCACAGGGAAGTGTGGATAGGATTGCAGCCTCTGTTGTGGACCTGGTCATGATTTGCTAAGCTTAGGAAACAGCCTAATAAAATTTAGAATATATTCTTTTTTCCCCCCTCCAGACTGGATAGTTTCCTTTGGTATAGGTTTGATGATCTTTGCAGCCTTGGAAACAACTGGAATATATTTTGGTCTTGGTAAGTGTTTTGTGAGCTGTATTGTAAAGCAGAAGAAAATGCTTCATATTTTTCATGCACTTCATAACATCATATGTTATGAGACAGATATTATTGAAGTTGTTAAAGTCCTAAAGCTGTAGTATAATGCTTATAGTGGATGTCTTGTACACTGCTTACTTTGTTTTTACATACATAACTAAGTCATCATCTCTTATTTTTCAATAGTGTATCGCATTCGCCATGTCCTGGAAAGTCTAATTCCCCTGCTATCAACAGTCAAAAAACCTGGTAATATCACATGCATATAGGACTTTGATAAGCCCCATGCTGAGCATAGCAATTTGATTTAATGGTTTTATGTTTAACACTACATGTTTCAAAAGCTCTTAGTCTGATCCTGAGATAAGAAATGAGAACAGAACGGGGAGAGGCAAGATGAAATGCACAGGTTCTCAGATATTGCATGTTACATGTACAGGTCCATGGGCCAACCCACGCACCAGCATCAGTGTTCATGGAGGCACAGAGTATGACAAACAGGTGTGGATGAGAAGAAATAGGATTAGGGGAGCTGACATTACACTTGGTTCTCCTGCACTTTTGCTCCGCCTTGAGTAGATGTATAGGAGTGGTTAATGGGCTACTTTAGCAAAAGGAAGTATATATGTAAAGGTGTTCTCTCCCCTTCTAAAAATGTTTTGAATTAAAAGTGGCTCAATGACATGGTGTAGCGCTATCTGCATACATGTGGATATGCATGCCTCTCTTGTATGCAAGGCAGTACAGAGGGATCTGGAATAGCCAGCCTGGCAGGGAAGGAGGAAGGAAGGGCACCCGTGTAGAAACTACAGAAACTAAGGAAAATCCTGCACTACAATTATTATTACATTTGAGATAATGTCTATGAAGCTCTGTTATTGGTCAGAAGACTAGCAGCAACTAGCAGCTGTGCCAACTGGCAGCAGCTCCCTGCGGTTTTGGACTGTGTGAAGATAATGGGGATTGCACCTGAAGCCTTCTGCATACATAACGTGTGCCATACAGCCCCTTCCCAATACAGCCGGCTGCTTTTGCTTTATGCGTGACAAAGAGAATCTACTAGGATCACATTGGCTCTCATAATAATACATTCCAGTGCACTGTTTTGCAGGGGAAAGGGATCCTCTCTTTATTTGATGGTCATTAAATCCAAAGCTTGCATTCTAGCCGTTGGTTTTAAGCTTTTAAAGCCAAGTCTTTTATATCTGAATTTGTAATTTTAGCTAGAGCCTGAGCACGTCTGAGAGCACCAAGTGGAAATCCCTGTGACAAACTCCTAAGATGGCCTTAGTCAAGCCACTTATTCTCTCAGCCTTGGTTTTCTGTACAGGCACAGTCCTGGCCTACTTTCCAGGCAGCGCCATTGTAATGATTGTGAAGCACTGTGAGCACCCGAAATCTGTGTGTATTAGTACTTCCCAAACTTTTCAACATCAGGGCCCACTTCTTAAAATGACAATTAATGGCAACCCACTAGACCCCCTCCAAAAGAGTTCTAGAAAGAAAGATTTATATTTATTAATTAATAAATTAATAATAACCAGCATCCTGTGCTCCCTAGGCTGCTGGAGACCTTGCATGTAGTTTGTGTGTGTAGACATTTGCTAGACTCTTCCTAGAAATGGATTTTCCCCAAACGTTTACAGTCATTCCAGGGTACCCAGAAGGCTGAACTGGAGAGCAAGATGTGCAGTTAGGGACTTCCAGGCAAGACAGAAGGGTGAAACTGGATTCACACATGATCTATGGCATGCCAGTTGCTAGAGAATAATGGAAAATATTACATTTTAATTTGGGAGTATGAAGATTATCTCATACCGTATGTTAATATTCCAGCTATTTTCATTTGCAAACTAGGCAAGGGTGCTTACAAAGTGTGTGTGTGTGTGTTTTTTTTAATGTTTCCAAAAGTTTTCATGACTCACCAAAAATTGACTTGCAACCCACTGGCAGGTTCTAACCCAAGTTTGGGAAACATTGCTTTATATCAATGCTGAGCTCTGAGTTGATTGATTCAAGATTGTACCTTGTGTACACATATATCCTAATCTTAGTATCGCTTTGCTGGGGTCAGTTATGATGGAGGGTGGTGAAATTCTGAACTTTCATGCCTTCAGTCCCTGCTTAAACACCAAGCAGCAAATGGGGGTTACTAGCACCATTCACCTCCTGTGCTTCTATGAAACCCCTGCTTCTTCTGAGAATTTTGAAAATAATCCGTAACAAGACCTTTCTCTTCTTTGTTTTGTTGTACAGGTTTCAGAAAAGCTCAATGATAAGAAAATCCCAAGAATGCAGAAAAAATTCTATTTCTGAATGTATTCCCTTAAAATCCACAAGATGTCTGCAGGGCTGTCATG